>NC_136265.1:182041407-182641407 GCF_964187855.1 Myxine glutinosa
TCGTTTTGTGTGTCGGTAAATGTATCGGTATGCACAATGTAATTGCTGCATCGAGGATGAATCAGCGCGTCGTCATCTTCGTCTCGAAAGAGGAAATGGTGACGCAGCTCGTCGAAACCGGTTTGACTGTCGAGCCGGATATCTTTGTGTTTGTTTCACCGTTGGATGCACCTTCGGTGAAAGTGATCGTGTCCAATATTCCGCCTTTCATCCGACACGAGCAAATTAAGACTGCTTTGGAGCAGTATGGTAACGTCGTGTCGAAAATAACTTTCATTCCTGTTCGATTCAAGGATCAGCAGGTAAAACATGTTCTGTCCTTCCGGCGTCAATAATTTATTATTTTAAAGCCGGGATTTCGCAATTTGGAGGTGATGTTGAAAATTAAACACGACGACTATACATACCGGGTGTTTGCTGCGTCACAGACCTTGGTATGTTTTAAATGTGGTCAGCACGGACATGTTAAAAACGAATGTCCCAGTAGCGTGCCCGAACAGCCAAGGGGGGAGTCTGAAAAGGAAGGTGAACCTGTGCCAGGTAACGAGGCTCCCACAGAGCCAAGTGAAACTGCTGAAAATCAAACCGAGGATACGAGCGGCTTTTGTGTTGTTACACGAGGAAAACGAAGGCACCAAGGTTCAAGTACAGTCGAGCCTGTTTCATATGCTGAAGCAGTCGCTGTGAAGAGGGTCTAACTCAATAGGAATGAGGGTAGTCTGAACCTCCTCGGTGCTGAGTCCTGTCCTCCTCCTGGTGAGGAGGAGGCTATGGAGCAGCAACACGTCTTGTCAGGTGATGCTCCAAGTGGAGGTAAACCTTCTGCAGACTGTACATCAGTAAATGATGAGCTTAGGCATGGCAGTCAAACAATAGGTGTACCTGGTACTCCAGAAACCTCTGAAGAGGTAACTAAGGTTGCGGAGAATGATCCGTTACCTGACGAATTGATTTTCGTTAAGCCAATGCCAGTGTCCGATGCACCTGTACAGGTAAAAGACCGCGTTATTGAGCAGGAGTCGTGCGATTCGGACGACACGTGTTCGAGTTTGGATCCTAATGAGATAGGGGGTGCAGCTGGGGATTCGCAGGACTGCGAGGACTTAGATGCCCCCTCTCCTACCGAAGTAATTAAATTCCTTCATAATACTTTTTGGAAAAAGACAAAACTTGTTGAATTTTTCCCACTATTGGACAAGTTCCAAGTCACTGCATCTCGCATCATAAGCGATCCGACAGCCTATGGTGCTAACGAGTCTCAGGTGTACAGACTGAAAAAATTTGTTTCCGTAGCAAGGAAAGAACTTCGACGATCTGCCACTTGATAAAGTCTTAAAACTCGTTATGGTTTTATCTATTGCGAGTATAGACATAAACGGGGGCCGTGCCCCTATACGGAAGACACATTTACGGGTATTATTGGAGCAAAGGCATGTAGACATCGCCTTTCTGCAAGATGTACGTTGTGGGGATACCTGTTCAGCCGAATGGCAGAATACAATAAGAGGTTCTTGGTTTTTCAGTTCATTTGATTGTCCTAGAGCTGGAGTCGCTTTCTGGTTTCGACCAGGAATCTCATCCAGCCAAATAGCATTTCATGAAGTCAGGCGAGGTCATTTGGCCTTTGTTGTTTTTTCTTATGGAGGCCATAAGATCACATTGTTGAATGCCTATGTCCCAAGTGACCCTTCTCAAAGAAAAGAATATTTTTCCCTTCTTGATAATTGTTTAGCCCAAATTGATTTTGGTGGTCTTGTCTGCCTAGCTGGTGATTTCAATTGTACCTTAGAGCCATCTTTGGACCGTAATGGTATAGAACCTCACCCTGAGAGTGCAAAACATTTGGCGGCTCTACTAGTAAAATATCACCTGGTTGATGGGTGGAGATTACAGCACCCTGGGGTTAAGCAATTTTCATGGTGTCAAGCCTCTAATAACAGAGTTTCCTTTGCTCGGTTAGATACATTTTATGTCAATAATGGGTTTCGGAATTTGATTTTGTCAACGGCGATTTTTCCCTCTTTTTTTTTCGGATCATCATTTGGTTTCTCTAAAATTGATTTTTCCCTCCGCCCCTCGTACGAGTGCCTATTGGGCCCTCAATGTGGAACTGCTAGAAGAACCGCATTTTTGTAATGCATTCAGAGATTTTTGGGAGTCTCTCCATGCTAGGAAAAACACTTTCCAGAGCAGGAGGCAATGGTGGGATATTGCAAAAACCCATATCAAAATTTTTTGTAAACAATATAATCTCTATCACTCGAGGGATAATTTTTTTATGATTTCTAAACTTGAAAAAGAGATTCTAGAACTGCAAGCAAATCCTACCAAGTTGAGTAGCAGCACAAAAGAATACAAAGATTTTGTAAGCAAGAAGGAGCTGCTTCATCGCCTTGTTAAAGAACGGGCACAAGGGGCTTTAGTTCGGCTAAGAATGAAAAACTTAAAACTTCTTGACTCTCCTTCTAAGTATTTCTTCTCCTTGGAGAATAAGAATAAAGCACAACAGCAAATGCTATCATTGCAATTAGTCTAGTAGGAAGACTAGGTCCCCCTGCACCCCCCGGAGATATACTTCTAATCAGTGTTTCTAGATTGGAAAAAATGTGTAGAAAATGACTAGCTATGGCCCCAAGCTGAAAAAATGCCCCACATACCATTTTTATGCAAATTACTGCTGCCATTATCAAAAAAACGATTTTTGACATATCTCAGCCAATATTGCAGATAATTGAAAAATGAAGGTGTCTAGACCCATGTTTTGAAGGGCATAGATCATGATAGAACTATTCATAACATGATTACATGTGTCTATGGTATACTAGTATGCATATTAATGCTGTAATTACAAAATAATCAGTTTTACAAATGATAAGGATACGTTAATACTGCAGATAACTTAACATGGTACATAAGGGGTCTAAACCCAGGTATTTTCAAGGTTAAATGTCAACAAGATGCTCCTGAGTCTTGCATAGGGGCGGGACATTGGCAGTAACATTGGTACCACTCAACTTTTCTTCCCACCATTGACTTTGTATTGCGAGAGATTTTCACTTGCTTATTTAAAGGTTTCTCACCCAGCCCACGTAAAATCTACCAACTCCTGCTGTTAACTCCCAAACATATTTTTTTATGTTATCCAATCACAGTGCAGACTAGAGATCCAAATTAGTGCTGCTATAGCTGCCATTTTACATTTCCATCCATGTAACATGCGCGCTCGCGCGCTCGTATCAATTGGTAATGTCGCGCGCTCGTATCAATTGGTAACGTTGATGTTATTGAATACCTCAGTTGAAAGTTCAGTCTTCCATTCCATCTGTGTGTTGTTCTTGGTATTCATCCTCCAATCTAGCCAGGTAAGATGCTAACTATAATGTTACTCACACTCTTGACTTCAGTTTCTGCATGAAATCATAAACAGGCAGAATAACAGCTGAGCCAGCTAGCACCATGTTAGCTAACGTTAAAGCTAGCCTCATCTATGTACAGTATGTTCCTAATGTCGGTGTAACTTAAACTTTTGTTAATGCCAAACATGAGACATATCTGTTGACTTCTGTATATGAATTGAACCAGAAAGAGGCACGACAGCTGAGCTAGCTACAGTAACTTAGCACAATGTTTCATTGGCCTAGATAGCTAACGTTAGTGTGGAAGAATTTAGATGTTTTAGCTATTAGCACTTTTGATGCCACTAAACATGGTTTAGTCAGCTAAAAAGTACCCTAGTGTAGAACATGACTCAGAACCTCTGTTACCTCACTGAAAACTCAGAGCCTCCTTTCACAGGCACTTTTAACATCATTCGTGATTTCTTATTTGTCATTTAACAGTGATGGTAGACATCGACAGCAAGCATGCCCAAAAGAAAACGGAGTGTAGAACCTGCAGCCCAAAGCTCTCCTCCTACATGCATCCTTCATGTACCATCCATGTCTGATCATGGGGATTTCACGCCCCTCCGTAAAATTAAAGGATCTGCTTCAGAAAAACTGCAACTGCTTCAAAAGATCCGGGATAGACGTCTCAACCAACCGCATGACTCCCCATGTCGTATGCAATCAGTATGTGATCAGATCCCGGCAACTCTTCCTGATGACCTAGAAAGAGTAGGATATCACAGCAAGTGTTATAAGCACTTTGTCCGCCACTTTCATCGTCTGGGAGATGATACAGAACCAGGGCCATCAACCTCATCATGGCATCACTCTCCTCGTAAACCAGGAGGTTCTGCTGAACCCATCTTCCCGCCAGAGTGTATATTTTGTGAGAAAGTTGAGACCAAAGATGCTCATCGCAATACTGAGAGGCCTACAACCTTCCCATCCTTTAAAAACAAAGAAAATGCATGGGAGCAAATCGAAACACGGGCTGAGAAAATGGGTCTCTATCGACTCCATCGAAAGGTGAAAAACAAAGACCTCTTTGCATGTGAGGCCAAACACCATCCGTCATGTTTTAAAGCTTTCCGCACAGCATTCTACAACTATGAGCGTGCGATTCACAGAGCCGAAGCACCAAAGGAGCAGGCTTGCATGTCAGCCGCCCATGAAAAGGCATTCAACTCAGTACTGGAACACATTCAAACCCAGGTCATCCAGCAGAATAAAGTTCTACAGCTTTCTTCCTTGCGCTTGCTCTATGTCGAGGAACTGAAACTGAATGGATATGAGAACTCAAATTATCGGTCAGAGAAACTACTGAAACGCCTACAGAATGACCCAATCAAGGAGCATATCCAATTCACGAAGGTTGATCATGACAAATGTGATGTCATTTCTTTCTGGCTTGTGCACAGCTCAAACATAACAGTTTCCAATGCTCTCGCACGAGCATTCACACTCGGAAGCACAAACAAGAACCAAAATGTTGCCCTCCAACTTCGCCAGGGTATTCTACAGGCTTTCAGAGAGTGTAAAGACCAACCATGGCCACCAACAGCTGAAGACATGGAGCTCAATCCTGAAGACATCCTACCTCCAGACCTTGTCCGCTTTCTCAGCGTGCTAATGACTGGCAAGGAGGGCATCGAGACAGAAAAGGTGAAGCGTCTGGTCTTCTCCATTGGACAAGATCTGTGCCGTGCAGTGTCAGATGGAAAATGGAAGTTACCAAAGCACATTCTCCTCTGTGTGACTGTAAGGCACCTGTTCCGAAGCAAACAGCTCACCACAATACTACACAGGCTTGGACACTCTGAGAGCTACGATTTCGCCTTGGAGTTGGAAACTGCTCTCGCCAAGGTCCTGGATGAAGTCTCAACTTATCGTACACCACAAATTGTGACAGGAGAGGGCAACCTTGTATTCCACTGTGAGTGGGACAACTTGAATAAAACCACTACCAGTGTGCACGGCAGCAACATTGTAAACAGTGCTGGAGGAATCATGGTGCAGGAGGTCAAGCCCGGGTTCGAGAGCAGCAAGGACCGAATGCTACCTACCATCAATAGGTCACAACAGCGTAGCCTGAAGGTCGACACACCAAAAACTCTCCCACCCTTGCACTTTACTCGCGTTGGCCCGAAGTTCCCTGAAGGCTCATCATTCACACCGCCAGCAGAGAATGACACAGTCTATGCCACTACGATGCAAGAGTACTACATCTGGCTCTTCATCAGATACATCGGAAGCTGTGGCCTGCAGCCTGTGCCTGGGCTAGGGGGTTTCACCTCTGCAACTGGTTCTCCCCCACCCAGCAAATCAACAGTCGACTACTGCACGCCTATCCACCAACCGATCACAGACAACGCAGTTGTTCGTGAGCTACTGAAGCGTTCCGAGGCAGCAACTGCTGAGGTGGGTCAGAGATGGGTCCTGAATACATTTGATCTGGGTGTCTGCATGAAAGCCCTTCCCATCATCTGGTGCTGGCCAAATGAATTTGCTAGTCATGTAGTAACGATTGGACCCTTCCACACATCCATGAACTACATCGGGATGCTCACTGGACACAAGATGCGTGGTTCTGGATATGCAGAGATTCTCTTTGAGGCACAACTAGTAACAAGTGGATCTCTCAAAGGTGTTCTCAGTGGAAAGGCCTACGCAAAGTCCCTCTTTTGCCTCAAAACAGTGTGTGAGGCAATGGAGAGGCTGTTGATGGAGAGATTCACTGAGGAGGAGAACATCATGATCTCTGACCCTGCTGTGCTTCTCAGAATGACCCAGTCTTGCAACCGAGAGCACCTCGATGAAGCCCTCAAAGACCCCTCAACTCTACTCCTCATCAAAAAGTACCATGCCTTTGAGGAAAAGGTGCGCAAGGGCCACCTGGGGAAGACAGCTGCCTTCTGGATGTCGTTCATGAATGAATAGTTCTATCATGATCTATGCCCTTCAAAACATGGGTCTAGACACCTTCATTTTTCAATTATCTGCAATATTGGCTGAGATATGTCAAAAATCGTTTTTTTGATAATGGCAGCAGTAATTTGCATAAAAATGGTATGTGGGACATTTTTTCAGCTTGGGGCCATAGCTAGTCATTTTCTACACATTTTTTCCAATCTAGAAACACTGATTAGAAGTATATCTCCGGGGGGTGCAGGGGGACCTAGTCTTCCTACTAGACTAAATCACCAGATGGTGGGATTGTAAGTCAACCTAAAACTATCAGAAGGTTAGTAAGTGATTATTTTTCCTCTCTTTTGTGTGCTAAAGAAGTTGATTTAGATGTTGCACATACCTTTGTTGAACCATTGCCCAAGTTGTGTGAATCGCAGCGAGTCTCGCTGGAGAGCACTATTACCCTGGGGGAATTGAGGCGCGCGCTTTTCGGTGTACCAACTGGTAAATCTCCTGGACTGGATGGCATTCCTCGTGAATTCTATGAAGCATTTTGGGACATAATTGGAACTGAGCTTTTGGAAGTGCTCCAAGAAAGTTTACAAGTTGGGGAGCTTCCCCTAAGTTGCAGACGAGCAGTTGTGTCCTTGCTACCAAAGAAAGGGGACACTCAGCTACTTCGGAATTGGCGTCCAGTCTCCCTACTGTGTACCGACTACAAAATGTTCTCCAAAGTCCTTGCCTCACGCTTCAAATCCGTCGTCCACTCGCTTGTCCACCCCGATCAAACTTGTTGCGTGCCTGGACGATCGATATATGACAATTGTTACATATTTATGTGAATGTATGTGAATTACCATGCAGGTCTTTGCTTCCGTGTGTAGTATATTAAGTTGTTGTGTAGTTGTTGTGGTTGGAGGGTCAGGAGCCCTTCTGAAAGAGTGGCAGGAAACGGAAGTGGCCGGAAGCGGAAGTGACGGGAAACGGAGGAGAAAGACACGAGGGAAAGGAAGGTTCCTTCTTCCTCGCCCCGCTCCGACAAAAGGTGGAAGCGACCTTGCGCTGCGTGGAAAACGCGCCGTTTCGAAACGTCTGGCGAGAGGAGTTACCTGGGCGGTAAATACCTTTTGACACGTCCAGTCACCGTGAGTTCGTGCACGAAACCAAGCGTCCGGGACAGTTTGCCCCGTCTACAAAGACGCGTACGGGTCCGCACGTTGGGCCTCGCTCGCGTCGGAAGCCGCGCTGGGTTTTTTGCCCATCTACAAGGACGCGTAAGGGTCGCACTTGGGGCCTCGCGCACGTTGGACGCCGCGCTGGGTTTGCCCCGTGGCTTGGCAAGGAGGTGCGCTGCAGTCGCGGCCCCAGTCCGAGACGGCACGTTTAGAGCACGTCCGCCCGGGGCTCGTTCAACCGCCCGTGTGCGGAGAGGAGAGACATTGACCACGGAGGGAGTCAGGAGTGGGGCTCACGTGAGGAATGTATTAGTATAAGATGGCCATCTTAGAGTTTGTGTAGATGAGTTCACATGGTTGTAATATTGATTGTGCCTGGTTGTGTATTGTGGATTGCTCGGGGAAAATCTCCGTGGTTGTGTCTTTGAAAGTGTTGGGTATCATTACCATTGGAAATATATACTTGCACATCAGTTGTCTCCTGGGTGAAATTCCTATGGATTGCGTGGCGAATGCGCCTATATAATACTATTTGCTGGCGAAGGTCCTCTCACGGTCCGGGGGTCACCGAGACCTGGTATGCACTGAGGGGACCACGTAACAGAATTGGGGGCTCGTCCAAATTACGATTTGCGGTTTCGCAATTGGGTCTACGTCCGGGATCTAAAAGTGTATAAAATAATAAAATAATAATATTTTTGGTAATTAAAATTTATTAATTAATTATTAATTGGTAATATTTTTTTTTTTGAGAAATTGGGGAAAGTCTTGGGGTGAAGGTTAACAGGTGTTAACGATAGGCACCATGGCGTTTGTGGCACAGAACTTTGGGGTAACCCCGAGTGAGGCACAGTTCCGAGCGTTGCTAAAGTCGGATCTCTTGAAATTGGCCAAACATTTTAACTTGGAGGTCCGAACTAATTTGAGGAAGGCAGAGTTGCAGGCCACGGTGATACAATCTATGGTGGGATTAGGAACATGGGACGAGTTAGCCTGGGAGTGGCTACCCGAAGAACCAGAAGACGTGGAGCTCCGGAAACTGGAGTTGCAATTACGGAGCCAGGAACGGATCAAAGAAGAAGAAAGGAAAGCAGAAGAGAGAAGAGAAGAGAAGCAAGCAGAGGAAAGGAGAGTGGAACGAGAATTCCAGGAAAGGTTAAAAGAAGAAGAAAGGAAAGCAGAAGCGAGGAGAGAAGAGAAGCAAGCAGAGGAAAGGAGAGTGGAACGAGAACTCCAGGAAAGGTTAGCAGAAGAAGAAAGGAAAGCAGAAAAGGAAAGAGCAGAAGAAGAAAGGAAAGCAGAAAAGGAAAGAGCAGAAGGAGAAAGGAAAGCAGAGGAGAGGAGAGAAGAGAAACAAGCAGAAGAAAGGATGAAAACAAGGGAACTCGAAGCAGAGGAGAGAAAAGCGGAAAGGGAATTAAAGGAACGTGACATGGAGCTTCAGCAAGAAATCAAATGCAAGGAGCTGGAGTTAATGAGAGAACGGGGAGAGGCACCACCCTTGCTGACGGGGTCGACACCTAACCAGAAAACCTGGGATGTGGGCAGACATGTGAGGCTGGTTCCACCGTTCAGTGAAAAGGAAGTCGCGAAATTCTTCCCACACTTTGAGAAAGTGGCTCGACAATTAAACTGGCCGGAGGAGGCCTGGACCATACTCGTACAAAGTGTGCTGGTGGGGAAAGCTCAGGAAATTTATTCGGCATTACCAATGGACCAATGTGCAGATTATGAGGTACTGAAGAAGCACATCCTCAAGGCCTATGAGTTGGTTCCGGAAGCTTACAGGCAAAAATTCAGGAATGCCAGGAAGAGGGAGAGTGAGACCCATGTGGAGTTTGCCAGAGTGAAAGAAAACATGTTTGATCGGTGGTGTGAGTCAAAAGGAGTCGGGAAAGACTTCGAGACATTGCGGGACTTGATCCTGGTGGAGGAATTCCAGCAGTGTGTCCACGAGGACATCAAAGTGTACCTGCAGGAAAAGAAGGTACCAAAGTTGTGGGACGCAGCCACCATGGCAGATGATTATGCCTTAACCCACCGAATAGGGGTCCACGAACCTAACTCCTCGCCTAGATCTCCGCAGGGGAGGTGGGGAACAGCAGGTGCGGAGAACGACCATACATGGCGGCGGCCTCGAGATGATTATGGGGACAACTATGATACCCCACCGGTTCGAAATCAGAGGGATGCGGGCCCAAGACAAACTTATAGTTCGGGGGGCCCGAGGCAGACCCCGAGTTTTTCCTCCGGGCCTACTTGCGCGTTTTGCAAAAAACCTGGACACTTGATGTCCAGTTGTTACCTCATGAAAAGGGACAACCCAGAGCGGAGTCCGACTATTACAACTCCGAATGCGATGGCTAGCGTAAGAAATCGCCATCAAGAGGGTTACCAACCATTTATTTCCGAGGGGTTTGTGTCACTGGATGGAGCCTCGACTAACCGGAGACCGGTTAGGATATTGAGAGACACAGGGGCCCATCAATCTTTAATGCTTGAAGGCATTTTGCCATGGTCCGAGGAGACGGCAACGGGGGATAGTGTTCGTTTACAGGGGATCGGGGGCGGTGTTAGTGCTCCCCTTCAGGTCATCCAGTTGGAGTCCGATTTGGTGTCAGGACCGGTCACCGTCGGTTTACAAGCCACGTTTCCTGTAGAGGGTGTATCTGTGGTTCTCGGGAATGATTTGGCCGGGGGTCAAGTTTATGGTAACCTGAGGGTTGATAAAGAGCCCAGCAGGGAAAATAACACCACACCAGCTCGGGATGGTGACAAAAGTGCCAAGTTATTTGTAGGGGGACTGAACTTCAAAACAGAGGAAGAAGTTCTGACCTCTGTCTTCAACAGATATGGGCCGCTGGTGGAAGTGCGGTTGGTAAGAGACTGGGAAACGCAACAGTCAAGAGGGTTCGGCTTTGTCACGTTTGCCAGCACAAAAGACGCCAGAGAGGCAGAGAAGAATTGGAATGGCAAGGATTTGGAGGGTCGGACCATAACAGTAGGGAAGGCATTTCGTAGGCGTCGAGAGGTCTACAGGAGAGGACAACTGGGCGGTAGTTTTGGTGGTGGCCGCAGTCAATATTATTATGGAGGCTCCCTGAGTTACGGCCGCTCCCGAAGGAAGAATTGGCAAAGTAGTGGCCGAGAAGAAGACCGGTATTCAGGGGACTACAGGGACCAGTGGTCCCACCCTAATTATTAGGGACGTTCTGAGAAGTTGAAGCACTGAAGGCGGCGGAGCCGCCGAGCCAAGATTCCTACACGAATTAACCGTGAACGCCGTTCCTAAAGGCGTCCATGTAGTGAACTTTCCTGCACGGACTAACCGTGAACTCCACGTTCCTCAAGGCGCCCATGTAGAGAACTTTCCTGCACGGACTAACCGTGAACTCCGCGTTCCTAAAGGCATCCATGTAGTGAATACTCGGCTTGGCCTCCCGGAAAAGTGCTATCGAGTGGCTTAACTGGCTTTATTTTTAAGTGATAACTGTGCCCGGGGGGAACTGATAATGTGGGGGGGTTGAGTTATCTGGTTTGTTTCTCCAAATTGGCCGGCAAAGAAAGTTTTCGCTGGGTTCAAACTTTCTTTCTTGAAGGGGGGGAGTGTTACATATTTATGTGAATGTATGTGAATTACCATGCAGGTCTTTGCTTCCGTGTGTAGTATATTAAGTTGTTGTGTAGTTGTTGTGGTTGGAGGGTCAGGAGCCCTTCTGAAAGAGTGGCAGGAAACGGAAGTGGCCGGAAGCGGAAGTGACGGGAAACGGAGGAGAAAGACACGAGGGAAAGGAAGGTTCCTTCTTCCTCGCCCCGCTCCGACAAAAGGTGGAAGCGACCTTGCGCTGCGTGGAAAACGCGCCGTTTCGAAACGTCTGGCGAGAGGAGTTACCTGGGCGGTAAATACCTTTTGACACGTCCAGTCACCGTGAGTTCGTGCACGAAACCAAGCGTCCGGGACAGTTTGCCCCGTCTACAAAGACGCGTACGGGTCCGCACGTTGGGCCTCGCTCGCGTCGGAAGCCGCGCTGGGTTTTTTGCCCATCTACAAGGACGCGTAAGGGTCGCACTTGGGGCCTCGCGCACGTTGGACGCCGCGCTGGGTTTGCCCCGTGGCTTGGCAAGGAGGTGCGCTGCAGCCGCGGCCCCAGTCCGAGACGGCACGTTTAGAGCACGTCCGCCCGGGGCTCGTTCAACCGCCCGTGTGCGGAGAGGAGAGACATTGACCACGGAGGGAGTCAGGAGTGGGGCTCACGTGAGGAATGTATTAGTATAAGATGGCCATCTTAGAGTTTGTGTAGATGAGTTCACATGGTTGTAATATTGATTGTGCCTGGTTGTGTATTGTGGATTGCTCGGGGAAAATCTCCGTGGTTGTGTCTTTGAAAGTGTTGGGTATCATTACCATTGGAAATATATACTTGCACATCAGTTGTCTCCTGGGTGAAATTCCTATGGATTGCGTGGCGAATGCGCCTATATAATACTATTTGCTGGCGAAGGTCCTCTCACGGTCCGGGGGTCACCGAGACCTGGTATGCACTGAGGGGACCACGTAACACAATCTTGGTGCTGTTCGTGACATTTCTGACGTGTGTGACTGCCTACGGAAGAGCACAGGCCTCGTCTTTATAGACCAAGAACATGCTTTTGATAGTGTAGATCACAAATATTTATTTGCTGTTCTGAAGGGTTTTGGGTTTGGTCCCACCTTTATATCATGCATCCTGGTGTGAGTGGTGTGAGTGTGATAGCTTCCCGTCCCTCGAGCGACGGGGCTTGCTTCGATCTCTCCACGGTATCAAAGTTTGAGTGTTTTCCCGTTCGTTTCTTTGTCAAATTTCCACTGCGTATTTTGTTGTGTATGTGTTATTGTGTGTTTCTATTTGGTTTTGGTTTTGTAGTTGTTGCAAATTTGTGTGTAATTAGTCGTTTCTTTGTTCGCGCCTCGTGCGCCTGGTGCGGCCTGGTGTCTCGTGCGGCCTCCTCGTCTCGACTTGTGCCCCGCCCCCTATATCTCGTTTTTCTTTCACCTCTGCTCCTGCTTTCTCAAATCCACGTTCTCACTTAGAGACTTTTCCCAGATTGTTTTCATGGTTTTGTTTAAATATTATTTAAATATGTTTAAACCGCAGCCGTGATGCTGACGCCGCTCCCCCCCCCCCCCCCACCCCCCATAATTTCCATGTTTTAAACGTTTCCCAGTGTGTACCCTGGATAAAAATAGGTACGCCGTATCCCTGCGTGTCGTAAGAGGCGACTAAGAGGGTTGGCGTCAGGAAGGGCATCCGGCCATAAAAACATTGCCTCAAAAAGAGAACCATGACAATTACAACTACATGTGGGCAGAGTACAGCCCGAAGTGGAGATTGGTTTCTGAGGTTTGGGACATGGAATGTAGGGACAATGACAGGGAGATCAGGAGAAGTGGTGGAAGTATTGGTCAGAAGAAGAGTGGATATATGTTGTGTGCAAGAGACGAGATGGAAGGGAAGTGGTGTGAGAATGGTGAAGGGTCGGCAGGGACAGAAATACAAGTTTGTGTGGCAAGGGTGCCTGGAGGGCATGAATGGTGTTGGTGTCCTGTTTTCTGAGGAGTTTGTAGACAGTGTGGTGAGTGTGACTAGAGTGAGTGAAAGGTTGATGATGGTGAAAATGATGATTGGAAAGCTCTTGGTGAACGTCATCTCGGGATATGCTCCGCAGGTTGGTCGAAGCGATGAAGAGAAGGACAAGTTCTGGTGTGCGATAGAGAAGCTGATGGAAAACGTGAAAGATGAGGAAGTTGTTGTGGTAGGAGGAGACCTAAATGGACATGTGGGAAGGAGTATGGATGGTTTTGACGGAGTTCATGGGGGTTACGGATATGGTGTGAGAAATGGAGAAGGTGAAAGGATTTTGGAGTTTGCTGATGGAGCTGATTTGTTGATTTGTAATACTCAGTTCCAGAAAGAGGATAATAAGCTTGTTACATACACGTCAGGTGGGTCGACGACAAACGTTGACTACCTGATGGTGCGTAGGCGAGATAGGGGGCACCTCCGAGACACAAAGGTGATCCCGGGGGAGGAGGGTGTTTCACAGCACCACTTGGTTGTCTGCGACGTAAGGGTGAAAGGTGCGAGGAGAGCTCGGCGGGTGAAGTACCAACCGAGAATGAAGGTGTGGTGGTTGAAAGAGGTGACAGTGAGGGAGGCATTAAAAGAGAGGCTGAGTAGGGTAGAGGATGATGTGGTTGAGCTTGAAAGTGGTTGGATGTCAATGAAAGCTAGTCTGTTGGGAGCCGTTGGTGAGGTATGTGGATGGACAAAAGGACCACCGAGGCACTGGGAAACATGGTGGTGGGATGATGAAGTTGGAAAGAGGATTGACGAGAAGAGGAAGAAGTTAAAGGAGTGGCAGAAGGCGAAGGGTACGGGAGCAGAAACAGCAGAGCATGAAAGTTATAAGGCAGCCAGGAAGGCTGCAAAGAAAGAGGTAGCAAAGGCGCAGGAGGCATGTAGGAAAATGTTCGGAGAACGCTTGGATTCGGAAGAGGGTCAGAAAGCAGTATTCAGGATTGCAAAGCAGAAAGCGAAAGAGAGGTGTGATGTGATGGGGGTGAGTTGCTTGAAGGATGAAGTGGGACAGATCGTTGTCGACCCAGATGGAATTAAAGGAAGATGGAAAAGATATATGGAAATGCTGTTGAATACAGAGAATGAATGGGATGGCAACATACAGAGTAACCCAGTTTTAGGACCGGCAGAGAAGATAACTGAGAAGGAAGTTGAGGAAGCGATAAAAGCAATGAAGGGTAGAAAAGCGGGAGGGCCGACGGGAGGTGTGGGAGATATGTTGAAGGCAGCAGGAAGTTGGGGTGTGAAGAGAATGACAGAGATCTGTAATCTGGTGGTGAAAGAAGGCCGCATTCCAGTGGATTGGGAACTGAGTACCCTCGTCTCTCTATACAAGGGGAAAGGTGACCCTCTGGAGTGTGGCTCGTACCGAGCGATAAAGTTATTGGAGCATGGAATGAAGGTATTGGAAAGGGTGTTCGGAGAGGAGGATAAGGACGAAAGTGAAGATCGATGAAATGCAGTTTGGATTTATGCCAGGAAGAGGAACGACAGACGCGCTTTTCATTGTGAGGCAGTTGCAGGAGAAGTACATGGAGAAGAGGAAGAAGTTGTTTCTTGGGTTTGTTGATCTGGAGAAAGCATTCGATTGGGTTCCACGCAAAGTATTGACATGGGCATTGAGGAAGTTAGGAGTGGAGGAATTGTTGATCAGAGTTGTGATGGCAATGTACAAAAGAGCGTGCACAGCTGTAAGGACGAAGGACGGGACCAGTGGTGAGTTTGAGGTGAAGGTGGGAGTGCATCAGGGGTCGGTACTAAGTCCACGACTATTTGTAGCTGTGATGGAGGTGCTGGCTCAGAACGTAAAGGAGGGTTTACCGCGGGAGTTGTTGTATGCAGATGATCTGGTGTTGATTGCGGAAAGTATGGATGGACTGAAGGAAAAGATGAACACGTGGAAGGAATGTATGGAGACAAAAGGTCTGAAGGTGAATATCGGAAAGACGAAGGTGATGGCAAGTGGTAAAGCATGTGGTGAGGTGGAAAGAACTGGGAAGTGGCCCTGTGCTGTGTGTCGGAAGGGTGTCGGAGTGAACTCCATTCAGTGTACAATGTGCGCTGAGTGGGTTCATCAAAAATGTAGTGGTCTGAGAGGGTCATTAACCAGTGTGGCAGCTACATTCAAATGTAAGGTGTGCACAGAGGGAGCTGCAGATGGAGGAAATGTTGAGTTGGATCTTGGAGATGGCGTGAAGCTGGAAGGTGTGAAAACATTTTGCTACCTCGGAGACATGCTGAATGGAGAAGGTGGATCAGACTCTGCAACGGTTGCTCGAGTGAGATGTGCATGGAAGAAGTTTCGGGAATTGAGTGGCGTGCTGATGATGAGGGGAGTGTCGTTGAAGCTGAAGGGAAAGGTGTATGCTGCATGTGTGAGAAGTGTTATGATTTATGGGAGCGAGACATGGGTAATGAACGTAGAGCAGCAACGAAGGTTGGAAAGGGTGGAAATGCGAATGGTTCGACGGATGTGCGGAGTATCGTTGAGAGAGAGGAAGACAAATGATGAATTGCGAAAGATGATGGGAATAGAGCCTGTGATTGATGCTGTGAAGAGGAACAGGTTGAGATGGTTTGGTCATGTGTTGAGGAAGGATGAAAGTGACTGGTTGAGAAGAGTGATGGAAATGAATGTAGAAGGAAGTAGAAGACGGGGAAGACCGAGAAAGACTTGGCTAAAGATGGTGGAAGAAGAAATGCGGGCAAGGGGGTTAACAAGGAGAGATGCAGAAAATAGGGCAAAATGGAGAAGATTGTCATGGGGACCGCAAGGCTAACCCCCGCTCTAGCAGGGAAAATGGCCTTTAAAATGCATGTTGTTGTTGTTTATATCATGCATCCAGTTATTATATCATTGAAGGAGCGGCGCTCCAACGCGAGTCGAAAGAATTGACGCGACCAAAGACGGAATTCGTCCGAGTTGCTTTATTGAAACAAAACAGCTCAGGTATTCTCACAAAAGCCCGTTTATCGGGCAGCAATATATATACACATTTATGTCGGGAAGTTTGCCCGGCAAAAGCTATACCGGGCATGCCCGGGTGTCAAGGGCGAGCCTTGGAACGGCGAGTCTGGACCTGCCCGGGCGTGTTTGGCTGCGGCCTGGCAAGTCGAGGCTGGGCGTGCCCGGGCGCTCTGGACGAGCACTGGAAAGGCGAGAGCGGGCATGCCCGGACGCTCTGGGCGAGCCCTGGAAAGGCGATAGCGGGCATGCCCGGACGCTCTGGGCGAGCCCTGGAAAGGCGATAGCGGGCATGCCCGGACGCTCTGGGCGAGCCCTAAAAAGGCGATAGCGGGCATGCCCGGACGCTCTGGGCGAGCCCTGGAAAGGCGAGAGCGGGCATGCCCGGGAAAGACGAGACCGGGTGTGCCCGGGAGGTTCGGGCGTGCCCGGGAACAGTGAGTCCGGGCATGCCCGGGAGAGGCGCGTCTGGCCGTGTTCTGGCCGGTGCAAGGCGATTGTGTGCATCCAGCGGTAATCACTCCTGACACCAATTGTTACAGACGCGGTTTTAGATGTTAGTTTACCGAGCGGTTTGGTATTACCGCGTCCGGTAATCGCCGGAGGCGCTATAAAAGGCGCGGACGCAAGGGAGTCGTGAGTTGGTCGCCGAGAGAGTCGTGAGGAGTCAGTCAGTGGAGTCGGTGGTCAGTTGGTTGCGTTGGTTGCGGTGAGGAGTCGGTGGTGGTGGTCAGTTGGTTGCGTTGAGGAGTCGGTGGTAAAGAGTGAGTGGACCAAGAACGAGTTGAGGGTTTGGACCAGACGAGTCGGACAAGGCCTGGCAAAGCACGCGACGTCCACAGCAGCCACAACAGCAGCTTGGGGGCCTGAACGGCGGTTTGGAGCAGGGCCGAAAAGGAACGGCAGCTGCTAACCGCGCCGGTTGAGCTGCAGGACCCCCTTGGACCTCCCTCTCCCTCCAGCCATCCACCTCCTGCCTTTCCACCCTTCTTGTGTACGTGAGTTTGTTCTGTTTGTTCTGTCCTGGGTTAATTAAGCTTGTGTAGGTAAGCTAAAAATTTCACTGTGTCACCTGCGTCTTATGTGCTTGTAAATAAACGTGACTGCTTCTTTTTGCTTATGTGTGTAAATAGTCAATAAATTCAGTAGTATTTCCAAACCTTTCTTTGCCTTCGTTTTCCTCTTTGCATTCGTCGTTTTAGTCTTTTCCCTCATTGAGCAGCTGCGGTGCGATCCGGCCAACGTTTGGGCGGGATCGGGTTCTAATCGGGGAGTAACTGTTCGGACGCGGTAATACCAACCGCTCGGTAAAATAACATCTTTAATCCGCGTCTGTAACAATTGGCAGGTATATCTCTTCATTCTCTTCACTCTTCATTGAAAAACAATTGTTACGGATCGCGGTTTAAGATGTTACTTACCGAGCGGTGGTATTGCCGCGACCTAACAGTTATTCCCCGACTAGACCCCGATTCCACCCGACGTTGACCAAGTCGCGCTATGCTAAATCAATGATTTGGAAAGGACACAATGACTGGGATAAATGAAACGACACAAGGGGTACAGTTCTCAAGACCGGAGGAGGAGGATATAATTAGTGGTGGAAAAGAAGGGTAGATTACAAGGTAATGAGGGAAAGACACAGAAGAGATAGGCACTTGGTTACAGTCTTATCTTATCCCCGACAGACCACAGACAAACGGGACAAGACTGACTTACACAGGGATTGATGGCAGGGAAGGACAGGCAGTCGATAGCACAAGGTGCACCTTGGCTCTGGGACAGGATACAGCTCGGTCCAAAAGATGCAGGGAGGTGTCACAGCGCTCGGAGGTGGCGTCCTTCTCGCTTCAAGTTCAGCGCGCATCTACATCATAATATTTATAGTTTGGTGAAAGTCGATAATGAACTGATTTCTCCTTTTTCTGTTTCAAGGGGTATAAGGCAGGGATGTCCCTTGTCTGGTCTCCTTTATATTCTTGCCATTGAGCCTCTTTTAGTTCGGTTTCGTGAGAAATTTTTGGGTTTCTCCGTTTCCCCTAATGCTCCCCCCTATAAAGGTTGTAGCATATGCAGACGACATCTGCACTGCAATATAGTCTCAAGATGATGTATCCGAGTTAATCAGAGCTCTCAATAATTTTAGTCTTGCTTGTTCGGCCAAGGTGAACTGGTCAAAGAGTTGTGCCACCTTCTTTGGACTACCTTCAGGTTTTGCTTTCCCGCCACTGCCAGGAAATTTGTCCTGGAAGAATGATGGCGTTTACCATTTGGGCGTGCACCTCGGTGATTCCCGACGCATTCAAAAAAACTGGGACGGATTAATTGAGAAAGTGCATTCCAAGCTACAAAAATGGAAAGGGCTTCTTTGCAACCTATCCTACCATGGAAGAGCATTGATGATTAATAACTTGGTCACTTCTACCCTGTGGCACAGGTTTATGGTCTTACAGCCACCAAAATGGCTCATCAAAACCATCCAGAAAGATTTAATTGATTTTTTATGGGGTGGTAAACACTGGCTCCGACAAGGCGTGCTCAGCCTTCCACGTAATGAGGGGGGTCAAGGGCTCGTTGATGTCAACAGCAGGCTCATGACTTTCCGCCTCCTTTTTGTGAAGAAGTTTCTTTACAGCCCCATGCATTGGGAGAGTTTAACCTTGTGTTTGCTAAAGCAAGCAGGTCAGCTGGGATATGGTCGCGAACTGTTTTTGCTTGATCTCCCGAAGATCGATGTCTCATCACTTCCGCTGTACATGCAGAGTGTCATCAACGCCTGGCAAGCCTTGTCGTTGCGTCGTGAGACCGGTTCCATTACCACCTCGACGTTCCTCAACGAACCAATCTTCTACAACCACCTTTTTTCAGCCATTCCTTCTTCCAGGACTTTTGTCCAGTACTTTGTGGGGTCAGATCTTCTCTCTGTCCGTAATTTGTTGGACTTTCAAAGAGAAAGATGGAAGTCTGCTCACGAAATTTCTGCCAGCTCTGGTTTCATGTCCATTAGGATTATTGGCCAGATTTTTTTTGCTATCTCAAGAGCAGCAAATAATCTTGGAGTGGAGTTCAGGAGCCTGTTTGAGCCTGTGGGTTTGCTTGACCAATATGCTTTCCCTGTTTTGCTTTTGAATTTTAATGGAAAATTTGTTCCCCTTAGCTCCATTGAGAAAGGGGCGTTGCATGAATGTTGTGTGCGCTTTATTTTTGCCGATTTTGTAAAAGGCCCTTTTGGAGTTCAGTGGAGAGAGCACCTGTCAACTCCTTCACCTATTACTCCTGTGTGGCGCAGTCTATATGCACCCCCAATCTCCAAGCGTACGGGCGACCTGCAATGGAGACTTGCGCATTGGATTCTTCCTCATAACATTTTGTTGCACAAATTTTCAAATGACATTTCTGAAGTGTGCCCCTTTTGTGAAAGTTGTGTAACGCTTTATCATGCATATGTTGGGTGCAGAAGACTTGTTCCTTTGTTTAAGTTTTTGCATGCCAATATTTTGAAAATGGGGCTTTCTTTTTCTTTTGTTGAATTTATTTGTGGTTATCCTATTTCTGCTGTGCATAAGTCTGAAACTGCTTTAGCGAACTTTTTGGTTGCTGAAGGAAAAATGGCAATTTACAAAACAAGGAAAAAGAAGGTGGAAGGTGGTGAATTTTCTTTTTGTAATATTTTGTTGACCTTGAAAGTCCTGATTAGTTCTCGGATACAGCTTGAGTACCTGTATTGCAGCAAGTATGGAAAAGAGCAAGAATTTTATGATAGATGGTGTGTTAAAAATGTTATTTGTTCTGTGAGGAACGAAACGCTTAATTTTGCTTTTTGATGTATTCATAGCTCTCGCATGAGCATTTCCTTTAAAATTGTTTGTGTTTTTTTCACATTTGGTTTGTAAAATATTTTTGTACTTGCTGGTTTCTTTTAAATATCCTTTGCTCCTTTTTTGTGTAGTAATGATCCTTATGCAAATGTTTCTTTGAACTGGTTGCTCTGTTTACAACTGCTTTGTGAAAGGTTTTTTTATACTTTTATAATAAAAGAACACAAATCAATCTCTCTCTCTCTCGTCTCTCTCGTCTCTCTCGTCTCTCTCGTCTCTCTCGTCTCTCTCGTCGGGTGTAGCGTCATGGCGGCTGTGAGCAACTGCTCGGTGTTTTGGTGAGTCCGTTGTGAGTTTCCCCCCCCCCCCTCCCTCTCCTTTTCCATCCTGTGTGCTTCGGCATTGTGTTTTCATCCGTTCTGCACCCTTGTCTTCGAGAGAGAGAGAGAGGATTGAGAGCGAGCCCATTTTGGGTGCGGCCTACTGGCTTTGACGACGCTTTGTAAGCCATTTTTGTGCTTATAATGCACGTTTATTATTTACTTTAGTTCGATTATTTAGGTTTGATACCTTCTTGTCCGGTTCGGACAAGGGGGGGGAGGGGAAATTTCGCTGGTATGGCGAATACACGCTCTCGTTACGAGGCGTTCGAAAATTTAACGCGTAAGCATGCATTCGCATGTGTTCCGCCCGAAGGAGCTCCTACTGAGGACATTATCCTTGCCGTGGGATCCATCATAGGAGACGGTAATGTTCGTGCGGCATCACGAATGAACCAGAAATTTGTTGTCTTCGTGTCAGAAGAAAAACTCGTTCATGACGCCGTTAGTACCGGTCTAACCATAAAAGGGGGTCATTATATTACGGTATCCCCTATGGATACGCCAGCTACCAAGATAACAATATCCAACGTCCCACCGTTCATGCCAGGCGAGAAACTCCTATCCGTTCTGTCTCGTTATGGTAAAATTGTTTCCCGAATCTCAATGATTCCGCTCGGGTGTCGCAGCGATCGTGTTAAACACGTAATGAGCTTTAGGAGGCAGGTGTACATGATTCTCCCGGATCGCGGAGCCGATACAGGTTTAAATATATCCTTTAAAGTATCGTTGGATGATCGGGAATACCACATGTATGCTTCCTCAGCCTCCTTAACATACTTTAATTGTGGAGAATTCGGACACGTTAAAAGATTCTGTCCTAGGGCCTCTTGTCCGAAGTGTGGTGAACCGGGACATAACGAAAGGGTTTGTAAAAAGGCCAATCCCTCCACCGCGCCTTCTGACACCCCGACCATGCTCGCTGACACCCGGACCGTATCTCCTGTTATCCCTACCGTACCTTCCGTCACCCGGACCGTATCTCCTGTCACCCCTACCGTACCTTCCGTCACCCGGACCGTATCTCCTGTTACCCCTACCGTACCTTCCGTCACTCGGACCATACCCTCTGACACCCCGACCGTACCTTCTGACACCCCGACCGTACCTTCTGAAACCCCGACCGTACCTTCCGTCACTCGGACCGTACCCTCTGACACCCCGACCGTACCTTCTGACACCCCGACCGTACCCTTTGACCCCCCGACCGTACCCTCTGACACCCCGACCGTACCTTCTGACACCCCGACCGTACCCTTTGACCCCCCGACCGTACCCTCTGACACCCCGACCGTACCTTCTGACACCCTGACCGTACCTTCTGACACCCCGACCGTACCTTCTGACACCCCGACCGTACCTTCTGACACCCCGACCGTACCTTCTGACACCCCGACTGAGTCGTCTGTCACACCGGTGCTTTCCGATTCCAATGTGATGACACCCACCGATGTGACTGACACAACTAGCATTGCCCCCTTTCCCGAACCCATGAACGAAGAATCCATAGTGTATGCTAAAAAGCGAAGAGCACCAGCGCCAAGCATTTTCGCTGGTGCTGCAAAGAAGGCGGTCATGGGCGGCACCATTTCCGGTGCACATGTGTCCGAGTGTCCCTCTGACATTCCCTCACTAACTGAGTACATGAATACCGTTGTCAATGACACCAGCGAGTCTCATTATGTAAATGAGCCGAAAAATAAAATTTGTGCCTCTCACCTGGAAGGTTCCGAGTGCGAAACCTCCAGTGAAAGTATTACCATTTCCGAGCTGGGAAATGTTTTTCCGCTTGTCCCCCCTTTAAATACCGAGCAGACTAAGGATTCAATAAACGTTCCCACTGTACAAACGGTGCCGGTAAATCTGAGTTTGCTGGGATCTCAAACCCAAGCTCCGACCCCAGATACAAATATCCACCAAAGTGTTAACGAGTGCTCTCGGGAACACCTTGGGAAACTTGTGAAGGTGCCTCCAGACAAGACCGCGGGGGCAGCGGGTAATACCCCAGATCCTGACGACATGTTATCTGACGTGTCTGAGTCCGAAGATGACATTGAGGCAACCGCGCTGTCACAAGCGATGACAGGTCACTCGCAGGTATCCCCTCAACTCATTCTTACCTTCCTTAACGAAACGTATCGTCACCGCAACATTGTCATTAAAGACTATTTCCCTGACTTGGCTGCATTCATGTGCACCGCAAAGTCAATAATCAAAGCGCGTGAGGATTTTGACCTGACGAAATCTCAATTCCACAGGTTAAGAAAGTTTGTTACCCGAGCAGGTACGGAGTGTTCCCAAGCACAGGGCGATTTCATTACCACAGAATGAAAAACATTTCCTTTGCGACCTTAAACATGAATGGTGGGGGTGCAAGTCACCTCCGTCAGGCCCAAGTCAAAAACTTGTTTGACCGTAAAAAGGCAAATGTTCTTTTACTACAAGAGACCCACATCACACCTAACGTGGAACATGACTGGTGCCAAACTTTCAAAGGGCAATGCTATTTTAGCAATCTGTCAGCCTCATCTGCTGGGGTTGGGTTTTTTCTAAAGCCAGGTCTAGCTTTTGAGTCTTGTCATTTTCAGGAAGTCATAAAAGGCCGGCTTATTTCCCTTCAGCTTGCACATCAAAACTTCCGCTGTACCATTTTCAATGTGTACGCACCTAGTGAGAGCAGGGACCGAAAGGCCTTCTTCACCTCCATGGTAAACCACCTGAAATCAGTTGATCTCGACCAATGTGTGTGCATTGGTGGTGACTTTAATTGCACCTTTGACCCTTCGAAGGATAGAAACTCTGCAGAACCCCACCCCGAGTCCCATGCGGACCTATCCCGTTTCTTTAAGACGGCCGGTCTACTGGATGTTTGGCGATTGCATCACCCCAACATAGTCCAGTTTACCTGGTGTCGATGTGCCAATGGCCGGGTGTCTTCGGCAAGACTCGACCGCTGGTACATTAATGTACCCTTTAGGAACGTCGCGGCCTCTTCAGGTTGTTTTCCGTCATTGTTTTCAGACCACCATATGGTAACCTTAGATCTTTCTTTTCCTCGACCCACATGCAGAAATAGTTACTGGAAGTTTAACGTTAAACTTTTAGAAGATAGTTTATTTACAGACTCCTTTCGTGATTTCTGGGCTGAAATGAGTACTAAAAAATCTTCTTTCTCCTCAATTAGCCTCTGGTGGGATAACCTAAAGGCCCAAATTCGAGTATTTTGTCAACAATTTAATTCGCACTGTACCAATGTAAAACATATCACGATGGCTTGCTTGGAAGCAGACATCTTAAGGTTAGAGAGCAAGTTGGCCAATGAGAGCAACCCAGTGAACTATCGGTTGCTACTCGAGAAGAAGGCCCAATTAAGGGATTTGATCCATGAAAAAGCAGCGGGCACACGAGTTCGGCTAAGAATACAGAATATAAAGGTTTCAGATACCCCAACTAAGGCTTTCTTTCACCTAGAAACTGTAGAGAAACCAGCACGACTTATATCTTCGGTTTTGGACCCAGGGGGGAACATCCTAACAAATCCGAGTGATATAAGATTAAATGTAATCGATTTCTTTTCTGAACTTTTCAAGGCCAAAACAGTTTCTCACGAAATGATGAATGTTTTGACCTCTCATCTTCCTTCTGTGGCTGAGGCCCAACGTCTGGAACTGGATGCTCCAATTACCCTTCCAGAGCTAACCGGTGCACTTGCTGAGATGGAGTCGGGAAAGGCCCCTGGCATCGATGGCTTACCCGCCGAATTTCTTTCAGCATTCTGGGACATTTTGGGCCCAGAGCTGCTCAATGTTCTGGATGCATCTCTTTTATCCAGGGAATTACCGCTCAGTTTTAGAAGGGCAGTACTCTGCCTGCTACCCAAGACTGGCGATCTCCGACACCTGTCAAACTGGCGTCCGATCTCTTTGTTGTGCACGGATTACAAACTGTTTTCCAAGGTCCTTGCGAACCGGTTGAAGACAGTTATTGGGGACCTGGTGTCACTTGATCAAAGTTGCGGCATCCCTGGCAGATCCATCTATGACAACATATTCCTAGTCAGAGATTTGTTAACTGGTAAATGTGTCAAAGAGGATTTTGGATTGGTGTTTCTTGACCTTGCAAAGGCCTTTGATAGCATTGATCATGAGTTTTTGTGTCATGTGTTACAAGCTTGCGGGCTTGGCACTAATTTTAGAGCCTACATAGCTTTGTTATATGCAAACATCTCCAGCTTGATCAAAGTTAACAACGAAGTTTGCCCACCCATAAAGGTTCAGAGAGGGGTAAGGCAAGGTTGTCCACTTTCAGGTCTATTATATGCCCTCGCCTTGGAGCCCCTCTTAATCGCCCTCAGAAAGGATATCCCTGGACTTGTCCTTTCTCCAGGACACCCACCTTTGACCCTGTCAGCTTATGCCGACGACCTTTGTGTCATTATAAAAAGAAAATGCGACAGTGACGCCATGGCAAAGTGTTTGTCGGACTTCAACCTTGCCTCATCATTAAGGTGTAATTGGGGGAAAAGCAAGGCTCTGTGGATCCCCTTTCCAAAAAATGACTTACCTATGCCACCGTTATTACCACCACCTCCCCTTCCTGCAGAGCTAGTGTGGGCAAACGATGGCATCAAGTATTTGGGCGTCTTCCTCGGTCCTCCTCAGTATGCCCAGAACAATTGGGACAGGATCATTGACCAGGTAGATGGGCGTTTGAGCCGATGGAAAAGAGCTCTACCCCACCTTTCCTATAAGGGTCGCGCACTAGTTGTCAACAACCTCGTCACTACCCTTTTGTGGCACCGGTTCATCTGCCTGCAACCACCGGAGGTTTTGCTCCAAGCTATCCAGAGGAAACTGGTGGATTTTTTTTGGGGAGGCTACCACTGGCTTCGACCCAGCGCCATATGTTGTCCCTCGGCCGAGGGTGGTCATGGCCTAGTCGATGTGAAATGCCGCCTGTTGGCCTTCCGGCTCCGCTCCATCCAACGCTTGCTTTATGCAGAACACCTACCAGGAAAGCCCTTAGCCTGCTCCATTCTTCAACGAGCTGGGAGGCTCGGATACGGACAGGAACTTTTCTTGACCAACCTTCAACACGTCGATACATCTCTGCTCCCAGTCTTTTATCAGAGCCTCTTGAATGCCTGGCAGGGCGTTTCGATAAGTCGCCAAACAGACTCGTATGGCACTAACATGTATGCACACGAGCCTTTATTTTTCAACCCACTTTTCCCCGATATCCCGAGGAGTCGCGACTTCTGCCAGCATTTCATAGTGGCCAACATCCTGAAAGTGTGTCATCTCCGGCACGACTCTGGACAGGGATGGAAGCCTGCGAACGAGCTGGCGGACCTAACAGGTGTTCGGTCCAGGAGGCAAATCGGGAACATACTAAGAGTGGTGATCCGAAGGGGCCACCAGCTAGGCCTACATTGGACGCAGGACGCAGAGGTTGAGCCCACAGTCCCAAAATTAGGTGTCGCTTTTACCCCAAACGAGCTGCCCCCCATGAGCGCAGGGTCACCCCCCCTTCCATGCTATGAGCAGCAAGAGTATTTATAGGTCTTGTGTGAAACTTCTTCTTGGGGACCCACCTCTAGCTGGGGTTATCCATTAGAAAGGACTCTTGCCTCCCGGTCCCCCCTCTGAGCCTTTATGGGATACAATGTATGCTGGACTTATTTCTAAAAGAACAGGTGACCTTCAGTGGCGTTTGGCCCACTGGATTGTTCCTTCCAATGCTGTCATTCGTTTTTTTCCCCCCATTTCCGGCTGTTGCCCCTTTTGTCCGGTGAGGGAAGATTTGTTTCATGCTTTCATTAATTGTGAAAGACTTTCTCCTTCGTTTCATTGGTTAAATTTTATTTCCCATAGATTGCGGGTTACCTTTTCTTTGAAAGCTTACATCTTTGGCTTTCCTCCCAAAAAGGGAACCACATCGATTGTATTCGGGTTCCTAACCGCTACAGCTAAACTGGCCGTATACCTGTCGCGGAAGGCGAAGCTGGGCGGCAGACCCATGCAGGAATGCAGTATTATGGTGTTTTTTAGTTCGTTGGTGTCAGCAAGGCTCAAGCTTGAATTTGGCTGTGTCCAAACTGCAAACGACCTTGCAAATTTTGTTGCGACCTGGTGTGTTGGAGGGATTTGTGAGGTCCAAGATAACAAATTGTTAATTTCTGTATAATACAGTGCGGGTGTTTCTTATACACTGTTCCATGCTTCTCCTTGCCGGCGTTTTTCTCCCCCTGGTCTTGACCTACTCTTTCTTTCTTAAGTCTTTCCTCAGGGTTGCAGATGTGATTGTAAATTTGTACATATAAAATTATGCCTAGTTTAGAAATTATGCCTAGATTTTCTCCTCGTGCTTTTTTTGGTATTTGCACCTTTTCTGTCGCTTGGTTTGCACTGCACCGATTGTTTTTTTCCTTCCGGGATGGCTATGATTTTACTGATTTTCCTGGATGAATTGCTTTTGGTGGTACTCTTGTTTTATACTTTTATAATAAAAAGAGTTTAAAAGTCTCTCTCTCTCTCTTTCTCTCTCTCTCTCTCTCTCTCTCTCTCTCTCTCTCTCTCTCTCTCTCTCTCTCTATCTCTCTGTCCCTGTCTCTCTGTCTCTCTGTCTCCGTCTCTGTCTCTGTGTCTGTCTCTCTCTGTCTCTCTGTCTCTCTCTGTCTCTCTGTCTCTCTCTGTCTCGCTCTCTCTCTGTCTCGCTCTCTCTCTGTCTCGCTCTCTCTCTCTGTCTCACTCTCTCTCTCTGTCTCGCTCTCTCTCTGTCTCGCTCTCTCTCTCTGTCTCTCTCTGTCTCGCTCTCTCTCTCTGTCTCGCGCTCTCTCTGTCTCGCTCTCTCTCTGTCTCGCTCTCTCTCTGTCTCGCTCTCTCTCTGTCTCGCTCTCTCTCTCTGTCTCGCTCTCTCTCTCTGTCTCTCTCTCTGTCTCGCTCTCTCTCTGTCTCGCTCTCTCTCTGTCTCGCTCTCTCTGTCTCTCTCTCTCTCTGTCTCTCTCTCCTCTCTCCTCTCTCCTCTCTCTCTCCTTCCACTTTGCACAGCTGCCACTCGCTTAGCACGCACGTGCGAGCGCCAAGTCTGTTGCTCAGTCACTGGTGGTACGTGCTGTGTCTCTTGTTGCTTTTTTCCTTCTTCCTACCTTTTGGTCCTTTCTGCTATCCGAGTGTCGGTGTCCCCTTTCTATCGTCTTGTCTACTGAGCGAGAGAGGGTTAGACAGCGTGGTTAAAGTTAACCCCTTTAGGTGGTTAACGGGATTTATTTATTTATTTCCCAGTTATTGTTGTTTTTTCATTTATTTAGGCTTTATAAACGTTAGTACCATTTTATTTGTTATTTTCGTTTAGTTACTTCAAATGGCTAGCAAGAATAGTCGAAGTACTGCCGGTCGCGACGCCGATGAGGTGTTAACAGATGAACACGGCATGTGTTTTGTCCCACCGGAAGATGTCTCGCTGGAGGAGACGCTCCTCGCAATCGGAGAATTGATTGGTTGTGAGAACATCCGGGCAGCGTCCCGAATGCACCACAAGGTGGTTGTTTTCGTTTCACATGTCCGTTTCGCGCGCATCGTCGTACAGAACGGACTCACCTTGGGTAATGACCAGTTTGTTCCGGTTTCGCCATGGAACACTCCGGCCTCGAAGGTAATACTATCAAACGTTCTACCGACGCTGTCTAATGAAGAAATTCTTCAAAACCTCGGTCAGTACGGTACTGTGGTGTCGAGAATTATCAAAGTGTAGCGGCTACCGCTGGGTTTTCACAATCGCCTTGCACCTATCAAGGACGCGGAGCAATCACCATGCCGGGCTCGTCCAGGACGCCCGGGCAGGCCCGCGCTCAACTTGCCAGGCCTCGGTCGGGACGCCCGGGCATGCCAGGCTCGCCCTCAACTTGCCAGGCCGCAGCCAGGACGCTGGGCCACGCCCCCTCTCGCCTTTCCTGGGCAAACGCTCTGGGATAATATGTATATATATTGCTGCCCGATAAACGGGCTTTTCAGAATGCCTGAGTGTTTGGTTTGATTAAAGCAACTCGGATGAATTCCAGCTTTTTGTCGCGTCCATTCTTCCGATCGACGTGGGAGCCCCAGCTCCTTCATTGGTGACCTACCGACATGGACACGGCAGTCGCCCTTAAACTGCCTACCTTCTGGGAGGCTCACGCGGCGGTTTGGTTCGCACAGGCGGATTCCCTGTTCGCCCTGCGAGGCATCACGGCCGACGACACCCGCTTCCACCATGTGGTAGCAGCGCTCGGTTCGGCCACCGCGGCCCACGCCCTGAGCCTCCTCGAGAGCCCGCCAGCCGCTGACAAATACGGCGCGATTAAGAAGCTTCTCCTCGACGCTTTCGCCCTCCCATCGGCGGAACGCGCACGGTGCCTGCTCGACCTGCCCGAGCTCGGCGACACGCGCCCTTCCGAGCGAATGGACTACATGCTTTCACTGCTCGGCGAGCACTCTCCGGCATTCCTGTTCCGGGAGCTGTTCCTCCGTCAGCTGCCTAACCCGGTACGCCTCGCCCTGGCAAGCACGACGATCACAGATCCCCGGGCCCTTGCCAGAGAAGCCGACAAGATCTCCGCCGCAGGACAGCGCATCGCAGCGGCGACATGGGACCCACCGCCATCCGACGCAACACCCATGGCGCCCGAGCACCCGGCACGGTCGACGACCGAACTGCCGACGCAATTGGCGGCCGCTACACCGAGCCGACCACCTCCAGCACGACGACCGGGGCCTCCACCTGACCAAGCGTGGTGTTACTATCATGCCAGGTTCGGACAGAAGGCCCGGACATGCCGACCCCCGTGCACCTTTGGCAGGCCGGGAAACGGCCGGGCCGGCGTTCATTACCAGCCATGAGCGCCGGCCACACGGGCAACTTACTGTTCATCATGGATAAAGCGTCCGGACGGCGCTTCCTGTGCGACACCGGCGCCCAACTGAGCGTCATACCCGCCTCTGACCAGGACAGGCAATCCGCGGTTTGCGGCCCCTCCTTGGTTGCGGCCAACGGATCGACCATCCGCACCTTCGGCCCGCGCAACGTCACCCTCTGCTTCGGCGGCCAACGCTTTGCTTGGACGTTTGTAACCGCAAACGTGCCCATGGCTCTGCTAGGCGCCGACTTCCTCTGCGCACATGGACTGCTGGTGGACGTCCAACGGCGTCGTTTAATCAACGCCGAAACCTTCAGCTCCCTGGTATGCACATTGATCAGCTCCGCGCCGACCGAGCTGGCATGCGCCGTCCTGGCAGCGAACGAGTTTGCTTGCCTGCTCACGGAGTTCCCGGCCCTCACGCGGCCGACGTTTTCGGCCGTCGCAGTACGGCATGGGATCGAGCACCACATACCAACCACGGGCCCGCCGGTCTACGCCAGGGCCCGCCGCCTCGACCCAGCCAAGCTCGCCGTGGCGAAGGCCGAATTCGACGCATTGGAGCACCTCGGCATCGTGCGGCGCTCCGATAGCGTGTGGGCCTCGCCACTGCACATCGTGCCAAAGCCGGGGGGTGGATGGCGCCCGTGTGGCGACTACCGCCGTCTCAATGACGCTACCACCCCCGACAGGTACCCGATCCCGCATATCCAAGACTTCTCCGCCCGTCTGGCGGGACGGGTCATTTTTTCGAAAATTGATCTCATACGGGGATATCACCAGGTACCTGTCAGGGCGGCCGACGTCCCTAAAACGGCAGTCATCACGCCGTTCGGCTTATTCGAATTCTTGCGGATGCCGTTTGGTCTCAAGAACGCGGCTCAGGCGTTCCAGCGCTTGATGGACGGCGTGCTGCGTGACCTGCCGTTCCTTTTCGTTTACCTGGACGACATCCTCGTCGCCAGCACGTCCCGGGCCGAGCGCCTCCTCCACCTCCGAACACTGTTCGGGCGCCTCAGCGAGCATGGCCTCATCGTCAACCCGGCCAAATGCCACTTCGGCACGACGGCCGTTGATTTTTTGGGCCACCACATCACCAAGAACGGGGCCGTGCCGCTGCCAACCAAGGTCGAGGCCATCACCACGTTCCCGCGTCCCCGCACCATAAAGGCCCTGCAGGAATTCCTGGGAATGGTGAATTTTTATCACCGCTTCATGCCCCGCGCTGCTCAACTCATGCGGCCCCTCTACGAAGCCCTCCGAGGCAAGCCGGCCAAGCACGACATCGCCTGGTCCGCAGCAATGGATGCAGCCTTCCAAAGCTCAAAGCGGGCCCTCGCCGACGCAACACTGCTCGCTCACCCGGTGCTCAACGCTCCCATCGCCCTCACCACGGATGCCTCCGACTACGCGGTGGGCGCCGTACATGAGCAATGGGTGAACGGGGTTTGGCAGCCACTCGCTTTTTTCAGCCGGCAGCTCCGGCCGAACGAGCTCAAATACAGCACGTTTGACCGGGAGCTCCTCGGTCTACACCTGGCCGTCCGCCATTTCCGCCACCTCCTGGAGGGCCGACCTTTCACGGCGTTCGTCGACCACAAGCCGTTGGTTTACGCCATGGCCAAGGTCACGGAGCCGTGGTCGGCCCGCCAACAGCGCCACCTCTCCGCCGTGTCGGAGTTTACCACGGACATCCGGCACGTCGCCGGCAAAAACAACGCCGTGGCCGACTGTCTTTCCCGGGCCAGCGCGAACGCGGTCCACCTGGGCTTGGACTTTGCGCTTATGGCGGCGGACCGAACCACCGACACCACGGTGCAAGCCCTCCGGGCGGCGGACACGGGCCTCCGCCTGGCCGACATCCCCTTCGCGGACACTGTCCTGCTCTGCGACGTCTCCCAAGGCCAGCCTCGCCCCATCGTGCCCGTCACCTGGCAACGCCGCATCTTCGCCTCCCTCCACGGCCTTTCCCACCCGGGCCGGAAAGCTTCCCAGAAGCTGGTGTCGGCGCGATTCGTCTGGCACGGCCTTCGTCGGGACGTCCGCGATTGGACCAGCACCTGCACGGCCTGCCAACGGGCCAAGGTCCACTGACACACCCAGGCCCCGCTGGCACCTTTCACCGTGCCCGAACGACGTTTCGACCACGTCAACGTGGATCTGGCGGGCCCCCTCCCCCCGTCACGGGGGTTCACACACCTGCTCACCATGGTGGACAGGACCACCAGGTGGCCGGAGGCCGTTCCCCTCGTCTCCACCACCACCGCCGACGTGGCGCAGGCTTTCATCGCCACCTGGGTCGCCCGCTTCGGCGCACCGGCGGACATCTCGTCAGACCGCGGACCACAGTTCACCTCCGAGCTGTGGGGCGCGGTCGCCCGCAACCTGGGGGTCAAGCTCCACCGTACTACGGCCTACCACCCCCAAGCAAACGGGTTGTGCGAGCGATTCCACCGCTCCATGAAGGCCGCGCTCATGGCCGGCCTTCAAGACGGCGGTTGGGCCGACCGGTTGCCGTGGGTCCTTTTGGGCCTCCGCACGGCCCCCAAGGAGGACCTCCAGGCATCCACCGCCGAGCTTGTCTATGGCCAGGCGCTACGCGTCCCGGGCGAATTCGTGCCCGACGCTACCAGTCCCTGGTCCGCAGCTCACCAGCGCTCGGACCTCCAGGAGGCCGCCCGACGGTTTGCCCCCGTGCCAACATCCCACCACGGTGACCCCCAGTCCTACGTCCCCCCAGCACTTCGCACAGCGGAGTATGTTTTTGTGCGTCACGACGCACATCGGGGGCCACTCCGGCCGCCGTACGACGGGCCCTTCCGGGTGCTGCGACGGGACGACAAGTCGTTCGTCATCGACATCGGCGGCAGGTCGGACCGGATTGCGGTGGACCGCCTCAAGCCGGCGCTCGTGGACGTCGACCACCCACCACGGGTGGCCCTTCCGCCGCGGCGAGGCCGCCCCCCGTCCACGGTGCCCCCCACTCGACCGCCCACCACCACACCGGACCCCCTCCCACGACCCGCCAGGGGTCGCTTCGGCCGGGTCATCAGGACCCCCCTCAAATTGACCCTGCCGGTGCAAGTCGATTCTGGGGGGACGTGTGTAGCGGCTACCGCTGGGTTTTCACAATCACCTTGCACATATCAAGGACGGGGAGCGATCACCATGCCGGGCTCGTCCAGGACGCCCGGGCAGGCCCGCGCTCAACTTGCCAGGCCTCGGTCGGGACGCCCGGGCATGCCCGGGCAGGCTCGCCCTCAACTTACCAGGACGCTGGGCCACGCCCTCTCTCGCCTTTCCTGGGCAAACGCTCCGGGATAATATGTATATATATTGCTGCCCGATAAACGGGCTTTTCAGAGTGCCTGAGTGTTTGGTTTGATTAAAGCAACTCGGATGAATTCCAGCTTTTTGTCGCGTCCATTCTTCCGATCGACGTGCGAGCCCCAGCTCCTTCAAAAGCCTCCATTCGCACCACAGACGGGAAGCTGAAGCATATCGAAACGTTTAGACGGTTTTGTTATGTTGTTTTGAAGGATGGTTTGAGGCAATTGAATGTCTCTCTCGTGTTTAAGTCGTCAAAACGTGAGCACAGGATTTTTGCGGCAACGGAGAGGTTGATTTGTGGTGCACATGGACACACTCGGCAGTATTGTCCTGATGGGGAGAAAACGTATGCCACAGCAGCCGGACCAGCCCCCCCCCCCCCCCCAATGACCATTACGGAGGATCCTAGAGATGATCCGCCTTCAGTGCAGGAATCTACGTCGGACCATCAAGGTACGGCTAAGAGTGGTGCTGATGAGACCCATACGGAGGTGCTTTGTGTAAGCGATGAGTCATCCAGTACAGCTGGCCATCGTGCAACCGATGTCAGCAAATTTTTGTATACAGAGTCAAGGCTCGTGAAAGAGCTAACATTTATCAAACAAACAAGCAAACAAAGTATATAAAAAGGGGAGCGGTCGACAAGATGGGGAGAGAAGGGGAGGAAGCACACAAACACAACATTTGAGAGCAAGGACATCGGGAGATGTTTTTGGAGGGAGGGGGCCTGGGGGGAGGCAGGATAGGTATAAAACGCAACAACACCAAGGACTTCCAGGAAAGAAGTCGGCACCTCAAAAAGGTGGATTTGGGGTGAAATTAGCGGGGGTAGAAAAGATCAAGGTTTTGGATTGGGGAAGATAAGAGATGGTGGTGAACAGCCGTTTTAAAGACCTGGAGGGAGGAGTGGGATTGAAGAGAGTTAGGGAGTTTGTTCCAGAGGCGGGAGAAAAGAGGAATGAAGGAGTGAAGGTGAGCAGAGAGTCTTGATTTTGGCAGTTTAACCATAAGAGGGTTGCAGGCAGATCTTGTGCGACCTGCAGGAATATTTGGGGAAAACAAAGCCCAGAGAGAGCTGGGGGAGCAAGGCCGGAGAGGAGTCGGTAGAAGAGGGAAAGACCACCAACCTGCCTGCGGTGATTAAGTGAAAGGCCCTCGGAGATAGCGTCATCGCGGGAGATTCCAATGATTCTGAACGCTTTGGTTTCAACAGCGTGAAGATGAGCTAGGTGTGAGGCAGGAGCACCAGCCCAGAGGGGAGAGCAGTACTCCATTGAGCTGCAGATGAAAGCCTTGTACGTGGTGAGGAGCTCAGGTGTGCCAAGGAAGGACTTCGCACGACGGAGGATGCCCAGTCGGCGACTGGCTTTGGAGGCCAGCTTGGAAATGTGGTTTTCCCAGGAAAGATCATGGCAGATAGTGAGACCCAAAAGCTTGAGTGACAGAACTTCTTGGAGAGGATTATTCAGAAAGTAGATGGGAGGGTTGTCCAGTCGGTCTTTTCGGAGAGACATCGTAAGAGTGTGAGATTTGTCAGGATTGAAAGACATGTTCCACTTGTTTGCCCAGTCTGTGATTTTGTCCAGGTCTGCAGAGAGTGAGGAGGCTGCAGACTGCCGATCTGAGGGATGAGGAATGGAGCGGCAGAGAGTGGAGTCATCAGCAAAGAGATAGAGAGGATTTTCAAGAGAGTCAGAGAGATCATTGATGAAGACCAGAAAAAGCACAGGGCCCAGAACACTGCCTTGGGGAACTCCAGCCTGAACAGGAAGAGGAGATGAGAGAAACCCATTCAGGGCCACACGTTCACTACGACGAGAGAGGAAGTCCGCCAGCCATGCGTGGAGATTTCCATGGATACCAAAGGAGGAGAGTTTGGTGAGCAGAGCGGGGTGCCAGACCATATCGAAGGCACGTGATATGTCGAGGGAGACAGCTCTAATTTCCTGTTTGGCATTGAGGACCTCCATCCATTGTTGAGACAGCAGAAGCAGCATGTCCAGAGTAGAGTGACCTGGTCTGAAACCAAATTGATGATCAGAGATCAAGCCATTGGAGAAGAGGAAAGATTTCATATCCGAAGCAATGATGGATTCCATGACTTTGCTGATAATTGGGAGAAGGCTGATTGGTCTGTAGTTGCTAGGATCTGTTTTTGCACCTTTTTGTGCAAAGCGGTGATGTTGGCTGATTTCCAAGCAGATGGCAGTTGACCTTGAGCAAAAGAGAAGGTGAAGAGAACAGAGAGAGGGAGAGAAAGAGCGGAAGAACAGGATTTTAGGACCCGTGGGCTGATGCCGTCAAGTCCAGTTGCAGAATCAGAGTCGAGGGTTGACAGAAACTTTTCCACCTTGTCAGGAGGAAAGGACACGGAGTCCAGGAGCAGCTGGGTATGACTGGGTATGGTGGGTACAGAGAGGGATGGGTTTGGGACACAAGATTTAGAGGCAAACACAGAGTTGAGGCATTCAGCTTTTTCACGTGCGGAGTCAGCTGTGTAGCCATTTGAGGTAAGGGAGGGGATGGAGGGGGAACAAACACCAGAAACAGATTTGACCAGATGCCACCAGGATTTGGAAGAGGGAGACATAAGAGAGTTCGGTCTTGAGAACGGAGAGATATTGTTTCCTGGCTCTCCTGAGGATGGACACACACTTGTTTCGGGCTTTGTGAAAGGAAATGAGATTTCCTTCCGTTAGATTTGCTTTCCAGGAGATGAAGGCAAGTTGTTTCTGGGCAACAGCCTCACCACAAGATTCCGTGTACCATGGACGGGAGGAAGGGTATGACAACTGAAGACGAGATGGGATAAATCTGTGCATGAGAGAGAGCAATTTACTTTGGAAGAATTCCCAGGATGAGTTGATGTCAGAGGTGGTAGAGATGGGAGACCAGTCCAGATGATTGATGGCTGTTTCAAGACCGTGCCAGTTGGCCTGAGTGAAATGCCAGACTCGTCGACGCTGAGCAGGCTCCCTGAGAATGGTCAGAGAGATGTCCATTTTAACAAGGACATGATCAGATGATCCGATTGGAGCAGAAGAAGAGCAGCAGACATTTTCAGGGACGTTAGTCATAACCAAGTCCAGAAGAGAAGATGCTCCGTTGACTGAGATCCGGGTCGGGAAATTGACAGATTGTGTCAGTCCCAGTGAGTTGCAGAAGTCCTTTGCTGAGGAGCCATGGCTGGTGAGAGAGGTACCCACACCCAGCCAACTGGCATGGTGACAATTGAAATCACCACATATGAGGAAGAGAGAGTTGGGATGAGTAGATAGAAGTTGGTCCATATTATCAGACAGCGAGATATAGATGGAGTCATCACTGTTTGGTGGATGGTACAACACATATATGAACAAGAGGTGGGAGCGAAGTGGAAGCCGTAGCCAGAGGTATTCCTGGGGGTGAGGTGGAGAGAGTGCAGTGCAGGGCGAGTGAGGAAGAGAGTTTTTGATAAAGATAGCAACCCCACCTCCAGGACGAGGCTCAGGTCTATCATACCGGAGGAGGGAGTAACCTGGGAGAGATACTAAGGAATCAGAGACATCATGAAGGAGGAAAGTTTCTGTTAAGCCGATCACGTCTGGTTTGACAGAAGCATCCTGTATGGAGAGATCAGTTAAGTTTGAACGAAGGCCCCGGATGTTTGAGGTCCATACCGTTAATGAAGAGGAAGGGGGAGCATCGGATACAGAACAGGGGGGAGGAGGGGTAGGGTAAGATGTGGAAGAGGTGGAAGAGGTAGGGAGAGCTGTTGAAGGTGTGTCAGAGATTTCAGAATAGCTCGGAGAAAGGGAAGGATGGGGTGGACAAAAGGTTTGATGGTGATTGGGTGAGGCACAATGAGGTGTTATTTGAGGAGGGGGAAGAGCGAGGCAGAAGGTTGGGGGAGATGGAGGTGAGAGTTGGAAGGGGGAAGAAGCGGGGAGGACACTTTGAGGAAGGGGAGTGAGAGGGGTGAAATTGAGAAGAAATGAGGGTGGGGAGATTTGAAGGGGAGGAGCGAGGGGGGAGTTTAAGAGGGAAGGGACAAGGGGAGGGATTTGAAAGGGATGGGATATGGGGGAGATTTGGAGGGGAGGGGTGAGGGTGGAGTCTAGGAGGGGAGGGGTGAGGGGGTAGTTTAGGAGGGAGGGGGCAAGGGGGGAGATTTGAAAGGGATGGGTGATGGGGAGGATTAGGAGGGGAGGGATGATGGGGAGGATTTGGAGGGGAGGGGTTATGGGGAAGATTTGGAGGGGAGGGGTGACATTGGATTTTAGAAAGTGTACGATTAATGGGAAACGAACATTTATTGCAAAATGAGTTTCTTGTGACCTTTGAGTCAAAATTACGTTTAAGGACGCTGGATGGAGGATGGAGTGCAGGAGAGTTTCGGGAATGTTTAAAAAAGGCACTATAATAAGAGATGGAATTTTTTTTGGGGATGAATAGATTTGTTGAGCAAGTCGAAAGCAGTCTTTTAAAGAAGAAGAAGAAAAAGGTGTTATAATATACGACGGAATACAGAACTTGAGGGGAAAGTGTAAACATTGTAGGGTTAATAACAGTGAAAACTATGTGGGGAAATGGGGGAGAAACACGTGGTTGAAGAACGAATAAACGAATGAGAACAAAGAATAAGAACGGAGAAGGAAATGTTTTTTTTTTGTAATTTTGTTTTTTTTTTAGTTGAGATTTACACAAGGAAGTAGGCTATGGGGTGAAAAGACTGGGAAAAGCAGAGAACGAAAGTTATTGGAGCACAAAACGACGGACCGCTGAGAGAAAAACAAAGCCTCAAGGTTGTACACTGTACAAGGCCTCAAAAGACACGAGACGAATTAATACGATTTTCTATACAGGTATGAAAGATTTGCACCGAAAAATCTTCCTCGGGACACAATATACGTACACACACCATAAAATAAATACAGTTATAACGAAAATACAAATGGGAACAATTACTTCACTTCGATTTCGGTGGAGAGCTGCGAATAAACGAAGCCTCGCCGGCAAGACGGGAAGCCGGGAGAAGCCTCGAGCGCCAGGTCTGTTGCTCAAAATGATTTGTGAGGAGCAGCAGATTGTAGATGCAGCATCTCGGAAAAATTTGAAACGGTCACCTTTCGGTACGAGGAATGAGGATAAAGGTGGTAAAGTGTTGGTGGTGCAGAGAGGAAGCAGTTTAAACGATTCAGATACTCCTTCACATGAAGGTAAGCAAGGTGGTGAAACTATGGCTGACATGATACCACCTGCTCAGGATGAAGGGGAACTTTTTCCTGAAGGTTGTAAATCAAACTGCGAAACCGAACAGCCTACTGATGACCATATCAATTCTAATGGGGAATGCAAAATACCCATTACTGCTAATAACGACTAATCCCCCCCCCCCCTCCCCCTTTGCAATGATGCATGAGGATAAAGAGGATGAAGAACCTGAGGTAGATGGGGATGGAACAGGTGTTTCTGTACAGGTTCAGGAGGAACTCATTACTAGCGTCACTAAGGGAATTCTAACTACCGAGACACTGATCGGCCATGAGGAGCCAGTGGAAATGGTTGACAGGGCTTTCCCCCCTCAGGAGGAAGAACAGCCTTTGGAGATCTCAAAATAAAATATTGTCAGATTTTTGAAGGAAACTTTCAGACAAAGGCATGTACGAATTAATGATCATTTTCCTAATATCCAGGCCTTCCTTGCAGCCGCAAAACCTTTGTGCAAAGGAGTGAGCATGTGGAAATCTCCGAACCTGAATTTCAGCGGCCGAGGAAAGCCGTCACGAAGGCAAACAAGGAATTAAATGAGGAAGAGGACTTCACCCCCCAGAAGAATCGACTATGGAACTAAATGTTGTATCCTTAAATATAAATGGGGGTCGTGCCCCCTTACGGAGGGTGCAAACCATTCAAGTGGTTGGGAAAGAAAAGGCTGACATTATTCTCTTACAAGAGACCCATGCTAATAGTGCTCAAGTAGCCGATTGGGGGAAACCTGCCGTTATTGTAGTCAGCTCATCCACTTTAATGGCTAAGTGGGTTCCCTACACCTCGGGCCGGTGTTGCCATTTGCCTAAGTCATAAGATTTGTGCTCAACAGGTTTCATTTAAAGAAATCTATAAAGGGCATTTGATCTCCGTAGAATTTCTTTATAATACCCGAAAGATTATAGTAGTGAATGTTTATGCACCGTGTGACCCAATGGAGAGGAAAATCTTATTTTCCACTCTACGGGATTTTGTAAAAACTCTGGACGCAACAGCTTTTATTTGTATCGTGGGAGATTTTAATTGCACAATTTGTCCGTCGATTTATAGGAATGGTCATGAGCCTCATGTTGCCTCTACGAAAGCTCTAGAGGACACCATCAACATCTTTCGGTTTAAGGATGTGTGGAGATCACAACACCCACTCTCACGCTGTTATACATGGTGTAGATGCAATGATGGTATTATGTCAATGGCAAGGCTGGACAGATTTTATGTGAATAAGCCAATGTTGAATGTGGTGTCTGTCTCCAAAATTTTTACCAACTGGATTCACAGACCACAGTTTAATCTCAATGTCCTTTAAATTACCCTTTCCACCGGGTGGTAGTGCTTACTGGTCTTTGAATACTCGTCTCTTACATGACAAGAATTTTAATGAGGCCTTTCGCGTCGCGTGGGAAAAAATTCGCTCCGCCAGACCTGAGTATGATAGTCCCTGGCTGTGGTGGGACATTGCAAAATCCCAAATTAAGAATTTCTGTCAACAGTATTGTGTATACACCACTAAAATCCAATCAATATCAATCGATCAGTTAAAATCTGAAATTGTATTGTTACGTGCTCCTCCCCAAACCCCGGTCACGGTGTACCTCCGAGCCCTGAAAGGAATCACGGCAGAAAGAAGTGTTATTACGTGTGCCACTGACCAATGGTGAAACCACACCAATCAGTTGTTACCAAAAAAACAAGTATTGTATTAGTATTGCACAATAATAACAGCACAAGTACAATGTTTCAATTGCACAACAAAAATACCATATAATTCCTATGATGGTACCACCAGTTTCTTACTCAATAACTCACGGTGCTCCACGTGAGCGAAAGGAAACATTCCCAAAGTCACTGTCCCGGCACCAGGCCAAAGTCGATCCCCTCTCCTGGGATCACAAGAAACAGGTCGTATTGAGACCAGAATCCCGGGCGGCTGACAGTCAACGCTACCAACAAGCCGCTGGGGGGGGAGGGGGGTGTCGGGCTGACCTCGGTCAGGCAAAGGTGCACCCAAAAGGTGACTAGGAATACAGACCCTCAGTTCACCAGACAATGACGCTGGTATGAACGTTCAGCGGCACCCAAACGGAGAACCGCAAATTCCCAATTGAAATCCACATTACACACGCAAACCAGGCTAACGGCTGGGCGCGGTGAAATGGCTGGAGCGAGGTGAAAAGGATGGAGTGAGGCAAAATGGCGGACGGGCCCGTAATGGAGGTGTACCTGCTCTCCAACAACGATTCACTCCGGAATCAACCACAAAACCCGTCACGCAGGTTTATCTGTCACAGCGATCACGACTCTGTCACAGAAATCCCTTTCCCGGGAAAACCAATCTTCGCTTGTGACCCACGTTCGCCAGCGTCTGCTCGAGACCTCAAAGCAGCTTGGCTTTCTCCCCCGACCTCACTTGCTCCGCTCTCGCTTCCTCTTCTTCTCTTCCGGTTTCTCCCGATCCATTTCGTTTTTCTTTTAAAACACGAATTTTTCCCTTTTGAAAACAGTTATTTCCATTTCACTCAAACTATACCAAGAATAGTACATGGACCTAGAAATGCTTACAGTGGATGAAAACCACAACGACGGAAGTGACGAATCCATAACACTCCCCACCCTCAAGAAAGAAAGTTTGAACATAGTGAAAACTTTCTTTTCATGCAAAAACCCGCTTTAACAAACAAAAGTAAAACTCACACCCAAATGATCAACTCGTGTGAGCAACAATAATTAATATTCCCCAGAAGAAAGCAACAAAACTTCCAAACAATCTACAGGAATTTTCAAAGTTCACTCTGGATAAAGCATCAGCAACGACATTGTCCCTGCCCTTTACATGCTCAATTTCCAAGTTGAACTCCTGCAAAGACAAGCTCCATCTCATCAACCTCTGATTTTTATTGTACACCGCACCTTTCCTATGCCATCTCCAGGCATTGCAAATCGTCATTGCTGGGCACCGAAGGGGGCTCGGCAGTGACGCACGCTGAAAGGGAGTACTCAGTTTTCACTTTGGTTGTTTGTTTGTTTTCTTGTTTGTCCGGGCGATATCTCAGCCATCCTTTGAGCTAGGAAGCTGAAATTTCGGCACAGTAGTGAGCAGGTCCTTTGTCAAAAACGTTATTTTTTGATTTTTGAATAATCAATTAATTGAGGAGTTATTTAATTATTAGCGATTCATTAAGTACTTATTTAATTAATCAAATTTCCTTTCTCTTCTGACCAGTAACTCAGGCACCTTTTCAGTTAGGAAGCTGATATTTGGACATGCCAATGACCATGTGATTTGGCTGCAAAGGCTATTTTTGATTTAGTAATTAATCAATTGATCGATTAATTATTTAATTATTCAATTAATGACTCTTTTTTTTTTTTTAAGTTACAGATTCTGATGAAATGGTGGTGGTTTATGTGTTCTCTGACCGAATTGATTAATAATTTAATTTTTTTATGATTATTATTTATTTATTTTCATTATTAATCATTTATTTATTTTCTTTCTCATTTGGCCAATATCTCAGGCACCTTTTGAGCTCAGAAGCTAATATTTGGACATGAGTGACCAAGTGATGTGGCTATCAAGGATATTTTTGATTTATTGATTAATCAATTAATCGATTAATTATTTAATTATTCGATTAATTACTAAAAATATATATATATTCAGTTGCAGATTCTGATGAAATGGTGGTGGTTTCTGTGTTCTGTGACCGAATTGATTAATAATTTAATTTTTTAATGATTTTATTCTTTATTTATTTTCATTATTAATCATCCATTTATTTTCTTTCTCATTTGGCCAATATCTCAGGCACCTTTTGAGCTGGGAAGCTAATATTTGGACATGACAGTGACCAAGTGATGTGGCTATCAAGGATATTTTTGATTTATTGATTAATCATTTAATCGCTTAATTATTTATTGATTAATTGATTAATTATTTATTGATTAATCAATTAATTATTTAATTTTTTATTAATGACATTTAATTAAATTTCTAAAAGATAGGTCTTCGTATGAAGCACTAGTGGTTTAGTTATGCTATTAGCCAATTGATTAAAAAAATATTTTGTGATAATCTTTTATTGATTTTAATTATACAATTAATTGATCAATTAGCGTACACCTCTCCCTCCCAATGCAGCCTCTATGAGCTGCACTGCGGTATTGCCGGGCGCCGGAGGCGCCCCGGCAATGCCGCGCTGTAGGATATTTAATTATTTGGCAAGGGGGCGGTGTACTTTGAATGTATCTGTACTTGTTTTTCATTTTTTGAATGAAGGTTAAGGGGTTGTGATCAGTGAAGAGTTTTAACTCTGGATTCTCTTTGGTATACAGAATCGGCACCCCGACTACAGGTGAGACAGGGACCATTTTTTCCACAGGCTTCCTCTCATAATATTTCTTCAGTCGGTTGACATGACACAGCTGCCGCTTTTTCCGTCGGTCAGGAGTTGTCACCACATAATCTGTTTCATTAACCCTCCTTTCGATTGGATAGGGACCAAAATACCTAGCCTGTAGTGGCTGACCTGGAACAGGAAGCAACACTAACACTTGGTCCTCAGAACTGAAATTTCTTATCTGAGATTTCTTGTCATGTCTCACTTTCATTTTATCCTGTGTCACTTTCAAGTTTCCTCTCGCAACTTCACAAGCCTTTGCCAATCTGTGCCTAACCGTTGACACATACGCTACCACTGTTGACTGTGACTCCTCCTGTAGCCACTGTTCTTTCACCAATTTCAATGGTCCTCGCACTGCGTGTCCAAACACAAGTTCAAAAGGACTGAATCCCAATGACTCCTGAACAGATTCCCTTGTAGCAAACAACAATAAGGGTATTCCCTCATCCCAATCCTTGTCACATTCAAAACAGTACGTTCTGATCATATTCTTCAATGTCTGGTGAAATCATTCCAAGGCCCCTTGGCTCTCAGGATGGTAAGTACTCGATCTTACTTGCTCCACTCCCAACAGGTGTACCACTTGCTGAAAAATGGTTGACATGAAATTGGAACCCTGATCAGACTGGATGACCTTAGGTAGGCCAACCAAAGTGAAAAATTTAATCAAGGCCTTCGCAATAACTGCCGCAGTAATTTTCCTAAGAGGCACTGCTTCTGGGAACCTCGTGGAAGCGCACATGATGGTCAGCAAATACTGATGTCCAGCCTTAGTTTTAGGTAAAGGGCCTACACAGTCAATAATGACTCGGCTGAATGGCTCTTCAAAAGCTGGAATTGGTTTTAAAGGTGCAGAAGGGACTTTCTGATTAGGTTTTCCCACCAGCTGGCAAGATTGGCAAGATTTACAGAACTCCGCCACATCACGTCGCAATCCTGGCCAGAAAAAATGTACCAATATTCTGTCACTTGTCTTGTTCACTCCAAGGTGCCCGACCAAAGGTGTCTCATGTGCCAAACTCAATATCTCCTTCCGGTACGGCGGTGGCACCACAATTTGGTGATGAACTTTCCACTCATCATTTGCTGGCACCTCCGGTGGTCTCCATTTTCTCATGAGTATTTCCCCTTTCATGAGGTAACCAGCAGGTAGCTTCATAGCCTCTTCCTCTGTAACGGCTTTACCAATCAAACTCCGGAGCCCCGAATCTCTGTGTTGTTCTTCAACAAGTCTCTTTCGGACCAGCACCATTTGTTCAGCCCCGTTCCCAGATGTCTCCGACGGACACTCCATTTCCTCTTTTGGTCCAGAATCCACCTTTTCCTTAGGTTCCTTGATGTCACTCCCTTTCCTTTTATTTCTTCCAGACTTTTCCTCCAATATCTCTATGGAACCCAAATCCACATCGCCTTCCTTCTCCTTCTCTTCAGAGCGCTTCCTACCCATAGCACGTGTCACTTTACAGGATGGAAAGATACCCGGAATCTCCTGCTCTAACTGTGCTGTTATTTTCCATACTGGGCTTTTCAACCAACATGGGATTACCAGAAACTCGACCACCGGCCAAATCATTCCCGATAATAAAAGAGATTCCCTCTACAGGAAGAGTGGCTTGTAACCCCACAGTGACTGGTCCTGACACCAAATCAGACTTTAAATGGATGACATGAAGAGGAGCTTTAACAGAGCCACCAACCCCCTGTAAAAGAACACTAACCCCCGTTGCCGTCTTCTCCGACAATGGCAAAATGCCCTCAAGCATCAAAGATTGATGTGCTCCTGTGTCCCTCAATACCCTAACAGGTCTCTGGTTCATTAAGTCCCCATCCAGTGACACAAACCCCTCGGAAATAAAAGGTTTGTAACCCTCTTGGACAAGGTCGTTCTGTGATGCCGTAACTTTGGCACGGGAACCTTCACAAGGCACTGTCCTCCAAGGACGATTTCTCGCATTGGCCAACGCATTGGCCAACGCATTCGGAGTTGCACTAGTCTGACTCCGCTCCTGATTTTTCCTTTTCACGGTGTAACATTGGGACATTAAATGCCCAGGTTTATTGCAAAAAGCGCAAGTAGGCCCGGAGGAAAAACTCGTGGTCTGCGTCGGGCCCCCCGGAAGATAGGTATGCCTTGGAACTGCAGTCTTCTGATCCCTAAAAGTCGCGGTATCAGATTTGTCCCCATAGTCCTCTCGAGGCCACCTCCATGAAAATTTGTTCTCCGAACCTGATTTGCCGTAACTCCCCTGGCTAACTCGAGGCGGGAAGTTAGGTTTGTGGAACCCCATCCAGTGTGTCAAGGCATAGTCATCTGCCACTGTTGCTGCCTCATACAACTCCGGTACCTTTTTTTCATCCAGATGCACTTTAATGTCCACGTGGACACACTGTTTGAATTCCTCCACCAAGATCAATTGTCGTAAAAGGTTGAAGTCTTTCCCAATCTCCTTCGAGTCACACCACCTATAAAACATAGTTTCCTTCATTCTGGCAAACTCCACATGGGTCTCACTCTCCCTCTTCCTGGCATTCCTGAATTTTTGTCGGTAAGCTTCAGGGACCAATTCATAGGCTTTGAGAATGGCTTTCTTCACCATCTCATAATCTGCACATTGGTCAATCGGTAAAGCCGAATAGATATCTTGAGCTTTACCCACCAGAACACTTTGTACTAACATAGTCCAGGTCCCCACAGGCCATTTTAACATTTGAGCCACCTTCTCAGAGTGTAAAAAAACTTGGCTACCTCTTTTTCATTGAAGGGTAGAACCAGTCTCACATGTCTACCAACATCCCAAGAGTTCTGACTGGTTGTCGAACTAGCCGGCATGGATACTACTTCTCTCCGTTCCGCCAGTAATTCCAGCTCCTTGAGTTTAAGTTCCCTCTGATATCCATGTCCTATTCCTTTAACTCCCTTTCGGCTCTCCTTTCCTCTGCTCTTTCCTCTGCTCTTCTTTCCTAGAGTTCTCGTTCCTGTTCTGTTCTTTCCTTTTCGGCTATCCTTTCCTCTGCTGTTTCCTCTGCTCTTTCCTTTTCGGCTTTCCATTCCAACTCTTTTAACCTTTCCTGGCTCTGCAGTTGCATCTCCATTTTCCGGAGCTCCACATTTCCTTTTTCCTCTGGTAACCAATCCAAGGCTACCTCTTCCCATGTTCCTTGGCCCACTAGAGATTCTACCACCAATGTCTGCATCTCTGCTTTCTTCATACTAACTCGGACCTCCAAGTTAGAATATTTGGCCAATATCATGAGTTCCGATCTTTTTAACGCCTGGAATTGTGCCTCGTTAGGGGACGGAGCAAACTTTTCTACATCAAACACCATGGTGACTATTAGTTAGCACCTGTTAACCTTCACACAAAAATTTCAAATTTTTAGAAAAATTTGGGAATGTTAGAAAATTCAAATTTGGGAATTTTGGGAATGTTAGGGAATTCTATCCCGGACGAGCCCCCAATTTCTGTTACGTGCTCCTCCCCTGACCCCGGTCACGTTGTACCTCCGAGCCCTGAAAGGAATCACGGCAGAAAGAAGTGTTATTATGTGTGCCAATGACCAGTGGTGAAACCACACGAATCAGTTGTTACCAAAAAAACAAGTATTGTATTAGTATTGCACAATAATAACAGCACAAGTACAATATGTTTCAATTGCACAACAAAAATACCATATAATTCCTATGATGGTACCACCAGTTTCTTACTCAATAACTCACGGTGCTCCACGTGAGCGAAAGGAAACATTCCCAAAGTCACTGTCCCGGCACCACGCCAAAGTCGATCCCCTCTCGTGGGATCACAAGAAACAGGTCATATTGAGACCAGAATCCCGGGCGGCTAACAGTCAACGCTACCGACAAGCCGCCGGGGGGGGGGGGGGGGTGGAGGTTTCGGGCCGACTTCGGTCAGGCAAAGGTGCACCCAAAAGGTGACTGGGAATACAGACCCTCGGTTCACCAGACAATGACGCTGGTATGAACGTTCAGCGGCACCCAAACGGAGAACCGCAAATTCCCAATCGAAATCCACGTTACACACGCAAACCAGGCAAACGGCTGGGCACGGTGAAATGGCTGGAGCGAGGTGAAAAGGGTGGAGTGAGGCAAAATGGCAGACGGACCCGTAATGGAGGTGTACCTGCTCTCCGACAATGATTCACTCCGGAATCAACCGCAAAACCCGTCATGCAGGTTTATCTGTCACAGCAATCACGACTCTGTCACAGGAATCCCTTTCCCGGGAAAACCAATCTTCGCTCGTGACCCACGTTCGCCAGCGTCTGCTCGATACCTCAAAGCAGCTTCGGCTTTCTCCCCCGACCTCACTTGCTCCGCTCTCGCTTCCTCTTCTTCTCTTCCGGTTTCTCCCGATCCATTTCGTTTTTCTTTTAAAACACTAATTTTTCCCTTTTGAAAACAGTTATTTCCATTTCACTCAATCTATACCAAGAATAGTACATGGAACTAAAAATGCTTACAGTGGATGAAAACAACAACGACGGAAATGACGAATCCATAACAGTATCCTTAGAGCAGAATGTTGACGAGGTTGGGAGAGGTGCACGAGACCAACTAATATGGGCAAAGAAAGCAGTGCTAGCGGAAATGGTCCGGCAATGGGCGATGGGTGCCTTGGTCCGAATGCGAATGATCCATTTAACTCTGGACATGCCAAACAAAGAGTTCTTTAAGTTAGAGTCTTCCCTCAAAGGGTCACAACAGATTCATACTTTATTCACTCCCAATGGGTCCCTGGTGACCTCCCAGCAGGCGATCAGGTATACTCTGAAAGGTTTCTATTCTATCTTGTATTGTCCTCAGAACGTGGACAATGAGGTGATACGAGAGTTAATTTCTGGGCTTCCGAGTGTCGAGGAGGACGAGCAATGCATGCTTGATTCCCCAATTTTGGCTGATGAACTTGAAGCAGCTGTGAGGAGCCTGAAAGACGGGAAAGCTTCTGGAATAGATGGCCTGCCCGCATAATTCTACAAGACCTTCTGGGCCCTTGTGGGACCCGGCTTACTTGATGTATTCGATGAAAGCATACGTGTCGGAGAACTTCCAATGTCTTGTAGACGAGCAGTCGTTTGTTTGCTACCAAAAGCTGGGAATCTTCAACTGGTTGATAATTGGTGACCTGTCCCCTTATTGTATGTTGATTACAAAATTCTCTCTAAAGTACTTGCTAATCGTATGAAGACTGTGATTAGTTCAGTTTTACACCTGGTCCAGACCTATTGTGTGCCTGGAAAATCTATTTATGATAATATTTTTTTGGTAAGAGATGTTATTTCATGCAATAATTTCCTGTGTGACGATTTTGGATTGCTGTTTCTTGATCAAACTAAGGCCTTCGATCGTGTTGACCACAAGTACCTTTTTCTGTTCTGAAAGGAATGGGGTTTGGTGAAACTTTCATCTCTTATGTGAAACTCCTGTATACTAATACTCAATGTATGATAAAAATCAACAATAGGTTATGTTCTCCCTTTCCTTTCCAATGGGGTATTCGCCAAGGTTGCCCCCTTTCCGGGCTTTTATATATAGTCGCCCTTGAACCACTCCTTCGGTCTATTATACAACGAATACCTCAGGGAATGAGAAGTATAGAAGGAGCAGAATTTGTGCAGATGGCTTATGCTGATGATGTCTGTGTTTTGATTAGAAGCTCCAATGATGTCTCTGCTTTACAACGTTGTATGCGAGATTTCTCTGCAGCCTCTTCCGGTGGGATCAATTGGAATAAAAGTACAGCATTATGGTGTGGTACAAGCAATCTCTCTTGTGTATCACCACCTTCACTCCCACACAACCTGGTCTGGAGAACAGATGGGGTTAAATATCTTGGAGTGCATATCGGTAATCGTGAAACAGAAATGAAAAATTGGGAAGGAGTGCTGGAACAAATTATGCACAGATTGAAAGCATGAGAAGGACTGCTGAGGTCCATCTCCTATCGAGGTCGTACTCTTGTCATAAACAATCTGGTTGCAACAAAATTATGGCACAGAATTATTGCTTTACAGCCATCAAACCAACTAATTATGGCTACTCAGCGAATGCTAGTAAACTTCTTTTGGAGTGGCTACCATTGGCTGAGGCCTGAGATATTGTACTACCCCCGGAAGGAAGGTGGCCAGGGCATTGTTGATATCTCTGGTCGGGTTGTGGCCTTTCGGCTGCAGTCTCTGCAGAGACTACTGTTCGCTGAACAGCTGCCCTGGCGGCCCTTTGCATTTTTTCTGTTACAACAGGCTGGTAGACTGAGATATGATCGGCAGCTTCTTTTGATAGACCTCGAGCATATAAATTTTGCCTCTCTTCCGAGATTCTATCAGAGTTTATTGGACACTTGGAAAAGGTTTGACGTCCACCGCTTGCTTGAGGGCTATAATTGTCGAATGTTCCTTCAACAACTCCTTTTCTTCAATAACTTTTTTCCTGGTATCCCTCATAGCCATGCCCTGATTAAAAAATTTATCCAGGGAGGGATTAACAAAGTATGTGATCTGAGAGATTCATCTGGAGTTAAGTGGAAACCTGCTGGGTTGGTGGCAACCTCAGTTGGATCTCGGTCTGTCCGACGTGTAGACCAAGTTGTACGTATAGTCATTAGAAAATTTAGACAGCTAAACATCGGCTGGGAAGGTGTTGGTAACATTGAGGACTTTCGGTTAGGTTTCCCTGAAATCAAAGTGCTCCCCTTCTTCTTCTCTTCAGCCGGAGATTGAACATACCCCCCCTTTTCATCTTGTAACTAAGATTGGAATCCGTGATCTCTCTCAACAAAACAAGAATGTACCCCTCTCTGGGAGAACACGAGTAGCTTTGTGGTCAGCGGTTAGGGTCGGGGTCTCCCTCTACTCCCCTTTGGCCTCACATGTACACCTTACCAATACATGGTGTGTTAGCGGATATACAATGGAGGTTAGCACACTGGGCGCTTCCCTCCAATATTTTTGTTCACCGTATTAACAGCTCACTGCCGGAAACTTGTCCTTTCTGTGACCAGAAGAAGGATTTGTTTCATGCTTATGCACAGTGTCGTAGACTGACATCGCTTTTCTTGTTCCTTGAATATCTTTTTCACCAACTGTCCTACCCTTTCAATATGCATATGTTTATATTTGGTGTGTCTTTCAGGCCCACATGTAGAGACGTGGGTGTTCTTCTCAATTTTTTGGTTGCTGTTGCAAAATTGCAATATATAAATCTCGGAAAATTAAAATAGATAACGGCTACGGCTCTGATGCTATTTCTATTTTTAAAGGGTTTGTCTCAACACGACTCAAGCTAGAATTTGATTTCTTTGTCAGTAATGGAAACGTCTAACTTTTTGAGAGAAAGTGGTGTAAGGGCAATGTTCTGTGCTCAGTCGATGATTCAAAAGTGGTAATTACTTTATAATTCCTGATTGATTTGACTTTTTTTCTTTGGAACTGATTGCTTGCATATATGTTTCTTCCTGTGTCCTTGAACACATTTCTCTCTCTCTCGCTTAGTTTTTCGCTTAACTTGCTCTTGATGTATTTATAGCTCTTGCATGAGCATTTCCTTTAAAATTGGTTGTGGTTTTGTTTGAGTCTTCCCCTTTGGTTTGTAAAATATATATTTTTTGTATATTTGCTGGTTTCTTTTAAATACCCTTTGCTCTTTTTGTGGTGTATTCATGATCCTTATGCAATTTCTTTAAACTGGTTGCTTTGTTTTTACAATTTTACAACTGCTTTGTGAAATGGCTTTATATTTTTTATAATAAAAGGACACAAAAGTCAAGTCTCTCTCTCTCTCTCTCTCCCTCTCTCTCTCTCTCCCCCTCTCTCTCTCTCCCCCTCTCTCTCTCTCCCCCTCGCTCTCTCTCCCCCTCTCTCCCCCTCTCTCTCCCTCCCCCTCTCTCCCCCTCTCTCCCCCTGTCTCCCGCTCTTCCTCTCTCCCTCTCTCCCTCTCTCTTTCTCCCTCTTGATGTATTCATAGCTCTTGCATGAGCATTTCCTTTAAAATTGTTTGTGGTTTTGTTTGTGTCTTCACCTTTGGTTTGTAAAATATTTTTATACTTGCTGGTTTCTTTTAAATATTCTTTGCTCTTTGTTGGTGTATTCATGATCCTTGTGCAATGTTTCTTTAAACTGGTTGCTTTGTTTACAACTGCTTTGTGGAATGGTTTTATACTTTTCTGATAAAAGGACACAAAAGTCAAGTCTCTCTCTCCCTCTTTGTCTGTCTGTCTCTCTCTCTCTCTCTGTCTCTATTTGTCTCTCTTTGTCTCTATTTATCTGTCTGTCTTTCTGTCTCTCTCTCTCTGTCTCTATTTATCTCTCTCTGTCTCTCTGTCTCTATTTATCTCTGTCTTTCTGTCTCTCTCTCTCCCTCTCTCTCTGTCTCTATTTATCTCTCTGTCTCTATTTATCTCTGTCTTTCTGTCTCTCTCTCTCCCTCTCTCTCTGTCTCTATTTATCTCTCTGTCTCTATTTATCTCTGTCTTTCTGTCTCTCTCTCTCCCTCTCTCTCTGTCTCTATTTATCTCTCTGTCTCTATTTATCTCTGTCTTTCTGTCTCTCTCTCTCCCTCTCTGTCTCTATTTATCTCTCTCTATCTCTCTGTCTCTATTTATCTCTCTGCCTCTATTTATCTCTGTCTTTCTGTCTCTCTCTCTCCCTCTCTCTCTGTCTCTATTTATCTCTCTCTATCTCTCTGTCTCTATTTATCTCTCTGTCTCTATTTATCTCTCTCTATCTCTCTGTCTCTATTTATCTCTCTGTCTCTATTTATCTCTCTCTATCTCTCTGTCTCTATTTATCTCTCTGTCTCTATTTATCTCTGTCTTTCTGTCTCTCTCTCTCCCTCTCTCTCTGTCTCTATTTATCTCTCTGTCTCTATTTATCTCTGTCTTTCTGTCTCTCTCTCTCCCTCTCTGTCTCTATTTATCTCTCTCTATCTCTCTGTCTCTATTTATCTCTCTGCCTCTATTTATCTCTGTCTTTCTGTCTCTCTCTCTCCCTCTCTCTCTGTCTCTATTTATCTCTCTGTCTCTATTTATCTCTGTCTTTCTGTCTCTCTCTCTCCCTCTCTGTCTCTATTTATCTCTCTCTATCTCTCTGTCTCTATTTATCTCTCTGCCTCTATTTATCTCTGTCTTTCTGTCTCTCTCTCTCCCTCTCTCTCTGTCTCTATTTATCTCTCTGCCTCTATTTATCTCTGTCTTTCTGTCTCTCTCTCTCCCTCTCTCTCTGTCTCTATTTATCTCTCTGTCTCTATTTATCTCTGTCTTTCTGTCTCTCTCTCTCCCTCTCTGTCTCTATTTATCTCTCTCTATCTCTCTGTCTCTATTTATCTCTCTGCCTCTATTTATCTCTGTCTCTATTTTTTTTTTTTTTGTATACAAGATCGAGGCTCGTGAAAGAGCTAACATTAATCACACAAAAAGTCAAACCGACACATAAAGTATATAATAAGGGGAGCGGTAGACAAGATGGGGAGAGAGGGGGAAGGACACAAACACAACATTTGAGAGCAGGGACATCGAGAGAACTGTGTGAGGGAGAGGGCTTGGGGGGAGGTGGGAGAGGTATAAAACATATGAACGACTTCCAGGAAAGAAGTTGGAATTTCAAAAAAGTGGATCTGGGGTGAATTAGCGGGGGTAGAAAAGATCAAGGTTTTGGATGGGGGAAGATAAGAGTCTATTTATAGGGGAAAGTATTTTTGGGGATGTCTATTTATCTCTCTCTGTCTCTATTTATCTCTCTGTCTTTGTCTCCCTCTCTCTCTCTCTCTCTTTGTGTCCTGATATATTCAGTGTTTTTGCTCTTTCACTAGCATCGACCCTGTTTTGGTACAAAGTTATCCTTCAGCTCCAATGTTGCAGATATGTCTGAGAGAGAGATAACAAATGGCAAACTTAATAATGAAGAGGTTATTATTATAGTCAGACCTGGGTAGGAAAGGGCTACTCCGACTTTACAAAAGCATAGTGTAATGAATGATGGAGAAGCCTTTGGTCAATATCAGGCTTTATTAAACTTGAATCAAGCAGGATCTAAGAAACACAAGCAAATACAACAAGAGTATATTAAAGCTAATAGATTATGAATATTAAGCGAGGTAATACAATCGAGCCATCTCAGAGATCTGTCTCTCTGTCTCTCTCCCTCTCTCCCTCTCTCCCTCCCTCCCTCATTGTCTGACTTTGGCTCACAGCAGGCCAAGTCTAGCCCGAGCATTCGTGCGGCCAGATGTTAAATAGCCTCGAGCCCCTGGCGACAGACACCTTCAATTCCTCTTATTCTTCACAATCACCACACATAGTACCTCTGACATTGGAATACCACAAGTCGGTATGGTGCTCCATGTACAAGGATGAAAATCTATTTGTCAAACTCCAACAGGGCCACCAAACACAGCAAAACAACACATGTACACAAAAAACCGTTTTTTACACATCAAACTGTGTTTTTGTAATAGTTCACGATCTTAACACTAAAGCTTGTGTTTGTGCACGTTTTTTGTTGCAAGTCACTATTGTAGGGCTAAAACATGTGTACCAGCCCTCTCCCTTCCACAGTTCTCCCAGCTTCCCTGCTCTCTATTGGTGTTCTTTCCCTCTCTTTATTATGTTCTGTGTGTTAACTCTTACACGAGCCTTGACGGGGCATAGAAAAACAATATTCTTCTGGTAGAGAATTCGAACTTCAATGGATGATTTTCCCCTCGTTATTGCGCTGATGCATGTATTCCTCTGGTAGTCTTGGTACTTCCTCAGATGATTTGCCCAGTGTATTTCCAGTGCTGATTTGAACTGGTTGACCGTTTTTGCATTGATTGCTCTTTCAGGAAGTGAGTTCCAGTTGTTGATGCTTCTGACTGAGAATGCATTCTGCTTTAGTCTGGTTCTCCAGTAATATTTCTTAATTTTCACTCTGTGACGTGTGGTTCTGACCTCTCATCCATGTTGAAGAATTTCATGACTTCTAGGATACCAAACTTCTTGACAGTTTTGAAGACCTGGATGAGTTCTGCCTTTGTCTTCTACAAGCTAGTGTTTGTAATTTCAGGGCTATCAGTCTGTCTGGGTATTCTCGGTGTCGTAAATCAGGTATTCATCTGGTAGCTCTTTGTTGGACTTTCTCTATTAGGTCCTCGTCTTTCTTGTATGTAGGGTACCATACAGAGTTGCAGTATTCTTGTGTAGGCCTCACAATTCCTTTCCGTTTTAGAGCTGAGGAAGATCTTTTAATGATTCCCCTCTTCATGTTCACTCTCCTGACAGTGTCAGCACCATGAGTACTGAAGGTTAGACTCGTATCGAATACAATGCCCAGGTTTTTTTTTCCTCTTTCCCCTCCTTGACTTCCTTCTGCTCCGAGTCATCTACCATAGATTATGTGTATCTCTGATTTTTTTTTTACTACTTTACATTTCTCTTCATTGAAACGTAATTGCTACTTTCTTGACCATTCAGTGACAGCATCCATGTCTCTCTGAAGGGCTTGAGCATCATCTTGACAATGAACAACTCTGTATAGCTTAGTGTCGCGGCAAAGAGCTTCAGATTTGAGTCGACATCCTCTAGGAGATCATTGATGAAGACGATGAACAATTCTGGTCCCGGTACACTTCCTTGTGGAATGCTGCACAGAACATCTACACCGTGCGATAAGTTTCCTCTCACTTCAACTTTTTGTGATCGTCCAGTCAAGTACTCCTCCATCCAATTTAACAGACATCCCTCAATTCCATACGACTGAAGCTTACAAAGAAGGCATTGCTGTGGCACACTGTCGAAGGCCTTTCGATAATCTAAGTACGTGCAGTCAAGATCTCTGTCCATTCCTCAAGATCTCTGTCCATTCCTCAAGAACCTCCAGTAGTTGGGTTGCACTCGATCTTCCACTGTGAAATGCATGCTGCTCTGTAGTTGGTAAATCATTTTTGTCCATGTGTTTTATGAAGTCTTTACATGGCGCCCCAGGTGAGCTGAGCCACAGTAAGGGGACCGTTGTCGAAGGCGTCGCACCATCGGTCAGGGGGAGGTTGCCTCTGGTGCTGCACCTGGTGAACTGGTCGCAATTCGTTGTGGGCCTCATCGTTTCCCTGTATCCAGTACACGGATGAGCAGTAGCACCGAACTGAAGGTCACATGGTACCAACACCTATCTGGAAGGGTTAACGAATAACGGAAGGTGAAGGCATGGATTTCTCATTTATCCTACCAGGGATACCCAAAGGTAAGCACGACGAGTGTTGCACAGCATGGAACTCCAGGACGAGCCTCTTGAGGTCGGTCCGCCAGTTTGGATTGTAGTTGTGTGAGTGCTGCGGTGGAGGTACCAAGTTAGCCATGGCCAGTGGATTGGTCAATGAGATGATCATCCAGCTCTGCACCGGCAGGTAGTACCAGCTCTGCATTAGCTGGATCACAATATGGATCTGGATCACTGATCTTTATATTAACCGGATAGGGTGTTGATCGGGTGGTTCTGGAGCCACCGGAAGTATACTGGGGGCCATATTGTTTCCCCCAAAAGATTGGTTTTCTCCACTTATCTCTACAACAGATCAGTGGCTTTCTCAGAAAACAATAACCCAGTGAATTGCTCCCAACAATTCAAACTTCAGTTTATTTCATCAATTCCATTTTGGTGAAGAACCCAATACAGATCCGGCCAATCAATGGGGTACAAAATGTCACCTGTTTACCTGGCGGAGGTGTGCGCTCTACCGAGTGCCCTTATAGTTACCTGCCGTTTTGTTTTATCACCTTACGTGTTTACTAACCGTTTGATTATTTAATTTCACGAACATGCGCTTTTGCATTTCGGGGTGTATCGCTATTAAGAGTTAGTTCGGTTGGTACGAACATCATCCCGACACATTCTACCTTTGTACGCACTCGAGTCCATTCACAAACCAGTCCGTGTACTTCCTGTTGTCCGAGGTAAACGTGAGAAATCCGAGTAGACCACGTGGTGTTTAAACACGGAATTCGCCGAAGGAAAGGATCGACCTTTGGTATTATTAAAAGTAGATCGATCGAAGTTTTCGATAATCGATTTACAGGACCGGAAGTTCCGTGTCCCCGGGGGTGGTTTGTGGCTGTGGGGTCGTGTATCCCGGGACCATGGCGGTCGAGCCGCAGTCCGTGCCTCTGGGCGACCTGGTGCACTCGCAGGACCAGGTGCGTACCTCCGAGACGGGTTCGAGTACAGTGTATTTGAGTTTGGACAATGGATCCGTATACAGTGCGAACCGAAGCAGATACTTCCTTACATCGTTTCACTTCTTCATGCCCTAACATTGTCTCATGTGGTGAAATGTACGCGTGCACAGACTATGTAGTATGTGCGCACCTTGTACTGTACTCGTGCACAGACGGTGTGCGCACCTTGTACTGTACTCGTGCACAGACGGTGTGCGCACCTTGTACTGTACTCGTGCACAGACGGTGTGCGCACCTTGTACTGTACTCGTGCACACGGTGTGCGCACCTTGTACTGTACTCGTGCACAGACGGTGTGCGCACCTTGTACTGTACTCGTGCACAGACGGTGTGCGCACCTTGTACTGTACTCGTGCACAGACGGTGTGCGCACCTTGTACTGTAATCGTGCACAGACGGTGTGCGCACCTTGTACTGTACTCGTGCACAGACGGTGTGCGCACCTTGTACTGTACTCGTGCACACGGTGTGCGCACCTTGTACTGTACTCGTGCACAGACGGTGTGCGCACCTTGTACTGTACGCGTGCACAGAGGGTGTGCGCACCTTGTACTGTACGCGTGCACAGACGGTGTGCGCACCTTGTACTGTACGCGTGCACAGACGGTGTGCGCACCTTGTACTGTACTCGTGCACAGACGGTGTGCGCACCTTGTACTGTACGCGTGCACAGACGGTGTGCGCACCTTGTACTGTACTCGTGCACAGACGGTGTGCGCACCTTGTACTGTACTCGTGCACAGACGGTGTGCGCACCTTGTACTGTACGCGTGCACAGACGGTGTGCGCACCTTGTACTGTACGCGTGCACAGACGGTGTGCGCACCTTGTACTGTACGCGTGCACAGACGATGTGCGCACCTTGTACTGTACTCGTGCACAGACGGTGTGCGCACCTTGTACTGTACTCGTGCACAGACGGTGTGCGCACCTTGTACTGTACGCGTGCACAGACGGTGTGCGCACCTTGTACTGTACTCGTGCACAGACGGTGTGCGCACCTTGTACTGTACTCGTGCACAGACGGTGTGCGCACCTTGTACTGTACTCGTGCACAGACGGTGTGCGCACCTTGTACTGTACTCGTGCACAGACGGTGTGCGCACCTTGTACTGTACTCGTGCACAGACGGTGTGCGCACCTTGTACTGTACGCGTGCACAGACGGTGTGCGCACCTTGTACTGTACGCGTGCACAGACGGTGTGCGCACCTTGTACTGTACGCGTGCACAGACGGTGTGCGCACCTTGTACTGTACACGTGCACAGACGGTGTGCGCACCTTGTACTGTACTCGTGCACAGACGGTGTGCGCACCTTGTACTGTACGCGTGCACAGACGGTGTGCGCACCTTGTACTGTACTCGTGCACAGACGGTGTGCGCACCTTGTACTGTACTCGTGCACAGACGGTGTGCGCACCTTGTACTGTACTCGTGCACAGACGGTGTGCGCACCTTGTACTGTACTCGTGCACAGACGGTGTGCGCACCTTGTACTGTACTCGTGCACAGACGGTGTGCGCACCTTGTACTGTACGCGTGCACAGACGGTGTGCGCACCTTGTACTGTACGCGTGCACAGACGGTGTGCGCACCTTGTACTGTACGCGTGCACAGACGGTGTGCGCACCTTGTACTGTACGCATGCACAGACGGTGTGCGCACCTTGTACTGTACGCGTGCACAGACGGTGTGCGCACCTTGTACTGTACGCGTGCACAGACGGTGTGCGCACCTTGTACTGTACACGTGCACAGACGGTGTGCGCACCTTGTACTGTACGCGTGCATAGACGGTGTGCGCACCTTGTACTGTATGCGTGCACAGACGGTGTGCGCACCTTGTACTGTACGCGTGCACAGACGGTGTGCGCACCTTGTACTGTACGCGTGCACAGACGGTGTGCGCACCTTGTACTGTACGCGTGCACAGACGGTGTGCGCACCTTGTACTGTACGCGTGCACAGACGGTGTGCGCACCGTGTACTGTACTCGTGCACAGACGGTGTGCGCACCGTGTACTGTACTCGTGCACAGACGGTGTGCGCACCTTGTACTGTACTCGTGCACAGACGATGTGCGCACCTTGTACTGTACGCGTGCATAGACGATGGGCGCACCTTGTACTGTACGCGTGCATAGACGATGTGCGCACCTTGTACTGTACGCGTGCATAGACGATGTGCGCACCTTGTACTGTACGCGTGCATAGACGATGTGCGCACCTTGTACTGTACACGTGCATAGACGATGTGCGCACCTTGTACTGTACGCATGCATAGATGATGTGCGCACCTTGTACTGTACGTGTGCACAAACGTAAACACAGTAGCTAAAACAGTGATTTTCACATCAAACCTTGGTTTTTCCGATGTTTTTTGATTAAATTTATTCGAATTTGATATTCATTTCGGCGGCAAATGACTCATTTTTTAGAAAGGACCTCAACCGCTCCCTCCTCCCCCTTACTCCCATCCCAATCCCAATCATCAAAAATGAGTTATTTTGAGCCAAATATATATAAAATTTGAATGAATCTCATGTAACCCTAAATCTAACCCTAACCCTAAATCTAACCCTAAATCTAACCCTAAATCTAACCCTAAATCTAACCCTAAATCTAACCCTAACGCTAACCCTAAATCTAACCCTAACCGGGAATGCCGCTCATTGGCCGATTATGATCACATGATGTATCGCTGCTCTATGATTGGCTCTTTTTCATTGGAAGGATGCAATTTATATTCGTATTTTCTCCATCAATATTTTTTTCTACGATATTACTGTATAGAAAAGAAATGACAAGATATTGTTGTGATTTTGGAATAAAGGTTAATTCCCCCTTGTAGGTAGACGCACCACAACATGAAGCCTCGCGATAGTTCAGTTATTTCTTAGTGAATGTAAGCATAGTCCTTTCCTGTGTTTAGTTTTGCATTGAGTAGGCCAGTGAGCTTTGGTGTTCTTTTGGCGCTGAAATGCCATGTGGCAGGCCTGAACAAGTCTGGCGGGGCCGAAGGGAGGCGCTGCAGGAGGGAGTGGCCGGTAAGGAACGAGCCGCCAATCAGGGCTCGAGGGGAGTGGCTAACCACGACGACCAGAGGCGGGGTTTGGAACATTCGAGTGAGACTCTGGGTCGGGGCCATAAACCCTGCTCCGAGCCCCCCACCTCAGTTTGGGTCGAGACGAGAGTTGAGTTCAGAGAAGAGGTGAGAAGAGTTCTGAGTCGGAGTCGTGTGCACGTCAGTCAGAGCCGGAGAGTATCGTGAGTTCAAGTGCTGAGTTACAGTTCCCTGTGAGAGTGAGTTGAGTTGAGCTTGAGCATGCACGAGAACCACGCCGCAGAACGAGTGCGTTGAATTGCGGTGATCGAGATTGTACACGAACTTTCCCCGTGCCCTTCGCTCTGCGCTGTATTAAACGCGCGCTCGAGAGGACGACCCGTGCCGGGCCACAGACGCGCGATCTCCTCCTGCCTGCCTTCGCCAGCATACGTGCCTGCCGTGAACATCAGAGAGCCACGCCGGGCAAGCTGCCCCGGGGCGACAGACGGCAAAGCGCGCTTGGTGCGCAAACTTCTTCTCTTCTTCTCCCCGTGTGCGTGAGTGGGCCCTGTGTCTGGGAGTAAGTAAGATTGATGAAGCTTCTGTTCTGTGTCCCCTTTCCTTCTGCGAATCATTGTACATTGTGTAAATAATAATAAATCATGTTATTCCTCTGATTTGACCGTTCCTGTCCCTTCCATCAATTGGCTTCGCATGGTACGAATAGAACCGCTCGAATCGGGTTCCATAAACGTAACAGCACGAGTCACGTGATACGCATACCGCTCGGGCATACTTGATTAAGCGTGGCTTGTGCGAGGTTCGGTCCCCGCTTTCGTGGCAGCGTGGGTTAAAGGTACGTGCGAAGTTGTCCCGATACCCTTTTTCACATTTGCTCCGGAAGTGGCAATTCGGCCTCGCGGACCCGAAGACCCAGGGGGAAAAAGGGGTTTAACCCCCCCCTTTGTAACGGGAACGGGCTTCGGGAGATCCGCAACAATATAATCGATTGTGTGTCTAAAAATTGGGTACGAATTTACGGGCAACTTGTAAAAAAAAATACCGCAAAAACCCTCAAACACACAGACAGATCATTCCTCCGCGACATCCACTCCCTGATACGTCTCTTCTGCACGATGCCCGTAACATCATGTGAGTGTGAGCGGTCCATTAGCGGACTGAGACGTCTGCAGACAACAATGTGAGCAGTCCATTAGCGGACTGAGACGTCTGCAGACAACAATATGTGAAGATCAGATGAATGGACTGCTTCCATCGCACATTTACTATGTCATGAATTTAGATAGAAATGGCGTCATTGATAACTTTACATGGCGAAATCCACAGAGATTGGAGCTTCTGGACATCCTTTCGTGGAGCTAGTTGACTACAAGAGCTAACGATGTAGAAATAGGAAACCGTCACTTCACTTAGTAAGCCGGGCCGGCACAAGCTTACATTCATCACTATTGAGGACAATATCTGTCTTTTAGCTAAATATTGTCAAGTGAAAAATAAAAGACAAATACATTGACTTGAATAAAGCTTAATTGTAGAATTTGTGATCTGTGAATATTTTAACCTCAAGTGAACCCCCCAAAAATTTGTGGATCCTCCTCTGGACAAAATTTGGTGGATGCGTCGGTAAGGCGAATGAGTCGGTAAGGCGGATGAGTCGGTAAGGCGGGTGAGTCGGTAAGGCGGATGGGTCGGTAAGGCGGATGGGTCGGTAAGGCGGATGGGTCGGTAAGGCGGATGGGTCGGTAAGGCGGATGGGTCGGTAAGGCGGATGAGTCGGTAAGGCGGATGATTCGGTAAGGCGGATGAGTCGGTAAGGCGGATGAGTCGGTAAGGCGGATGCGTCGGTAAGGCGGATGCGTCGGTAAGGCGGATGAGTCGGTAAGGCGGATGAGTCGTTAAGGCGGATGAGTCGGTAAGGAGAATGGGTCGGTAAGGTGGATGAGTTTGTCAAGTAGATAAACTGTTCACCTGGTGGAGGCACCATAGGCGTAGTTTGACTTTTCTATTAATATTGCTGCGGTTTTGCCATAAAGGCAAACCCCATTTCGTTAATTGCATGACAACATGTAGCCTGCAGTAGTTAGTAATTTCTTATTTAATGTAAAGATTAGCCCTTTCCCATTGTGTAGTAATCAAGACCAATATGCGATGAGAGTTGGCAGGATTTCAAACCTTAGTGTGGTTAAGGGAAGCCATTTTTAATGTGCAGGAAGGCGTGGCCAAAAGAACAGGCCCACGTGACCAATGATGGGTCGGGAACACGTCACCAGCAAGCGACCAATGGACTGTGAAACCTCCCCGAATGAAAGAGCGAAGTAGCACTGAAACCTTCCTCAGAGGAGGAAGGATTGAAAGCCAGCACGTGACCAACCTCAGCCAATGGGAGGCTGTGGAACATTCGAGAAGGTTTTGGAGTCTGATAAAAGCCCCCGCCCATCGCATCACCCCTCCTCTTGCTCTGGACTCTTGCTCTTGGATTTTGTTTCGCCACGACATCTCTTGCCCGGACCCTCTTGCATTGCGCTTTGCCGACACTCCTGCTCTTACTTTGTGCTTCGCCGACCGACACCCATCGCTCTTCGCCGATCTCTCGCTCTGATCAGACTGACCTGCAAGCGTTGGCTTCTCCCGCGACTCACCTTGAAGCTGAAGCGTGTCTACCTGCGTTGCAGCTTGTGCAACCTGTGGAAGTTCGTCGTCCAGATACCTTGTCCAGGCTGCACGTCCAGATCGAGGATTGAACTGTGCGCTGCGCACACTACGTGGCCACGTTCGAGTCAATCCCAGCACGTACATCGGTACGAAAATAACCAGTGTGTTATTCCCTGTGTGCGTGTGTGAGAGTGTGAAGGCGCCTGTGGGGTTTATTATTAGGTAAGGATTGATAAGATTGAATCTTCGTCCCGTTGCTCTGTGCCTTCTAAATAAAAGGCTGTACATTTTTTGTTACTTTCAAACCTGTTCGAATACGTCTTTTCTCCATTGGCCTAGCTTCATTCGAGACCAAATTTGGCTTGAATCAGGTTCCGTAAATCACATCAGGTAACGCCGCTTTCCACACCGTGCAAATCCGCTCGGCACTCAATAAAGTGTGGGAAGCGAGGGTTCGTTCCCCGAGCTCTTCGGCCGCGTGTCTTGAAGGTATTTGGGATCAATTGACCAGCAAACACTTCGGCGCGTGGCTGGGAGGTTGGCGATCGGAATTGCTTTGCAATCCGTCCGTCAATCACGAGTTTAGTCGCTCGCGGTCGGCGGCCTCAGTGGAACCGGAGTTCGAGGAGGAACGGGGAATAACCCCCCTCCCCCACCCCCCCTTTGTACGTCGATGAACCTGGCATCCACAACAAAATTAATAATGGGTAGCAAGGTCTAACTTCTAAAATTACCGTTTGTTCGTGTAGTTACAGTGTATTGTACATGAAATCACAAATACAGTTTAGCGTTCATTATTCTAAACACCCTTGTTTTTTGTCTTATCCTAATATTATTAGCCTGTCCCCAGCACAGCAGGAGATGGGGTTGTGTGTGTGTGTGTGTGTGTGTGTGTGTGTGTGTGTGTGTGTGTGTGTGTGTGTGTGTGTGTGTGTGTGTGTGTGTGTGTGTGTGTGTGTGTGTGTGTGTGTGTGTGTGTGTGTGTGTGTGTGTGTGTGTGTGTTTTTTTTGGGCGTGTGTGTGTGTGTGTGTTTTGGGCGTGTGTGTGTGTGTGTGTTTTGGGCGTGTTTTGGGCCGGGCCGGGCCGTAACTTTTTTACCATTTGACTTTTGTCATCAAATTTTCACCAAAGCTTTATGATTATAATATGGAAAAGGCAAATTAATAATTTTGACAAAAGGTCAAAAATCATCACATAAAATCATCAATTTTCACCCAATTGATCTAAATTTCAATTTCCCATTTGAGTTTTTTTCCATCAAATTTTCAACAAAGCTTTATTATTAGAATATGGAGAAGGCAAATTAATAATTTGGTCAAAGGTCAGCGTCACATAAAATTGTCAATTTTCATCTGATTGACCAGAAATTTTAAGAATTTGCATATCAGGTCACTGAATGTATTCACTAATCAAAATATCGGAGTTGATTGTTTTTTTTCGATCAAAAGGTCAAAGGTCAGTGTCACATAAAATCATCAAGTTTTGTCAAATTGACTTGGGGGGAGGGGGGGCGGGGAAGAAATCCACGCACTTGGGTTCCGTTTCTTTTTATTACCCACGTTTAAATACGGGATGTTTTTTAAATCTTAATTGTAAACTACTGAAAAAAAATTAAGGAGAGGGCATTTCCCCCCTCATGCCCCCCCCCCCCCCCCAACATCCGCCGTGGTACACACTTAACCGAGTGTCGTTGAAGTTTGATGAATTATCACCATTAGTGGTCCAGTCAAGTTGATATGTTTTGGGTTATAAACCGTTGTGTTTAAGCATTTTACTAACTTCAATGATAATTTAATTTAAGCTTGTTCAATTATTCAAAGATATATTTATTATTATTTGAGTTTAATGTGACTGAGTTAAATGTGTTTCAGGCTGTTACGGACTGTCAGAAGAACATCGCTCATTGGTAAGGCTTCTTACCCAGGAGTTTGTGCACTCGTCAGCCGCTCACCCGGCTCCACTCGTCTGTTGCTCGCCCATCCCCGCTCGTCAGCCGCTCGCCCGGCCCCACTCGTCAGCCGCTCACCCGGCTCCACTCGTCAGCCGCTCACCCGGTTCCACTCGTCTGTTGCTCGCCCATCCCCGCTCGTCTGTCGCTCGCCCGGCCCCGCTCGTCAGCCGCTCACCCGGCTCCACTCGTCTGTTGCTCGCCCATCCCCGCTCGTCAGCCGCTCGCCCGGCCCCGCTCGTCAGCCGCTCACCCGGCCCCGCTCGTCAGCCGCTCACCCGGCCCCGCTCGTCAGCCGCTCACCCGGCCCCGCTCGTCTGTCGCTCGCCCATCCTCGCTCGTCTGTCGCTCGCCCGGCCCCGCTCGTCAGCCGCTCACCCGGCCCCGCTCGTCAGCCGCTTACCCGGCCCCGCTCGTCTGTCGCTCACACCGGCCCCGCTCGTCAGCCGCTCACCCGGCCCCGCTCGTCTGTCGCTCACCCGGCCCCGCTCGTCAGCCGCTCACCCGGCCCCGCTCGTCTGTCGCTCGCCCATCCTCGCTCGTCTGTCGCTCGCCCGGCCCCGCTCGTCAGCCGCTTACCCGGCCCCGCTCGTCTGTCGCTCACCCGGCCCCGCTCGTCAGCCGCTCACCCGGCCCTGCTCGTCTGTCGCTCACCCGGCCCCGCTCGTCAGCCGCTCGCCCATCCCCGCTCGTCTGTCGCTCGCCCGGCCCCGCTCGTCAGCCGCTCGCCCGGCCCCGCTCGTCTGTCGCTCGCCCGGCCCCGCTCGTCAGCCGCTCGCCCGGCCCCGCTCGTCAGCCGCTCGCCCGGCCCCGCTCGTCAGCCGCTCGCCCGGCCCCGCTCGTCTGTCGCTCGCCCGGCCCCGCTCGTCAGCCACTCGCCCGGCCCCGCTCGTCTGTCGCTCGCCCGGCCCCGCTCGTCTGCCGCTCACCCAGCCCCGCTCGTCTGTCGCTCACCCGGCCCCGCTCGTCTGTCGCTCGCCCATCCCCGCTCGTCTGTCACTCGCCCGGCCCCGCTCGTCTGTCGCTCGCCCATCCCCGCTCGTCTGTCGCTCGCCCATCCCCGCTCATCTGTCGCTCGCCCATCCCCGCTCGTCTGTCACTCGCCCGGCTCCACTCGTCTGTCGCTCGCCCAGCCCCGCTCGTCTGTCACTCGCCCGGCCCGCTCGGCTGTCACTCGCCCGGCCCGGCTTGTCTGTCGTTCACACCGGTCCCGCTCGTCTGTCACTCACCCGGCCCCGCTCGTCTGTTGCTCACCCAGCCCCGCTCACCTGTTGCTCACCCGGCCCCGCTCGTCTGTCGCTCACCCAGCCCCGACCTTCAGTCGCTCGCCCAGCCCTGCTTGTCTGTCGCTCACCCAGCCCCGACCTTCAGTCGCTCACCCGGCTCTGCTCGTCTAGCACTAACCGGCCGCGCTCGTCTGTTGCTCGCCCAGCCCCACACGTCTGTCACTCGCCCGGCCCGCTCGTCTGTCACTCGCCCGGCCCCGCTTGTCTGTCACTCACCCGGCCCCGCTCGTGTGTCGCTCACCCGGCCCCGCTCGTGTGTCACTCATCCGGCCCCGCTCGTCTGTTGCTCACCCGGCCTCGCCCGTCAGTCGCTCGCCCGGCCCCGCTCGTCTGTCACTCGCCCGGCCTCGCCCGTCAGTCGCTCACCCGGCCCCCGCTCGTCTGTCGCTCACCCGGCCCCGCTCGTCTGTCGCTCACCCGGCCCCGCTCGTCTGTCGCTCGCCCGGCCCCGACCATCAGTCGCTCGCCCGGCCCCAACCGTCTGTCGCTCGCCCGGCCCGTCCATCATTCATTGCTCTTTCTCGTGGGTTCTTTCTCTCGGAAGTGATCATTCTGGGGTGACTTTTATTGCTTATAATAAAAAGTCAAATTCATGTCTGTCACTGCGTTCTTGCTGTGGATCTCCTCTCATGCCACTTCTTTTTTTCATCATTAGGGAGAAAGTACGGAATGACTACACGGCTCTACAGGACAGGCTGCAAACGCTTCCGAGCAAGTTGTCTCATGAGGTCATGGTTAGTCAAGCTTGCTATTCTCTCAATTCCACGCAAGTTGTGGGGTTTGTTCCTAGAAATGGGACTGTTTGTTGTTTGTGTAGAGTGATTGATGCAAATATTTTTGTGAAATTAATAAATCTGAGCAATCATTGAAAATGTAGAGAGGAAAAGGAAGGGAACAAACTGCGTGGTTTGGCGGCCATGCTCCTACTCGGCCCCAACTGCCTTTTCCAAAGAGGCAACACACAGTCGAGTATGCTGCTACGTTAGCTTTGTGACATGAATCTATGTGTTATTAGCCAGTCTTGTTTGACGGACATGAAGTGGCACATTTGGGATATTGACTAAAGCGGTGTTGAGTTTCGGGTCTCTTGCACAACCAGTAAAAGTTGTACATTTGTGCTGATGCGCTTCTGACTGCCGTTTCCGTTTTTCAGGTTCCTCTCAGCGCGATGGCTTTTGTTCCCGGCCGATTGGTTCGTACAAATGAGGTGACGGTGCTGCTCGGTGACGGATGGTTTGCTCGCTGCTCGACTAGCCAGGCCGGGGCCCTCGTCCGACACCGAAATGCTCGTGGGTATCCTCGCCTAACAATGGATATCGTGTAACGTAGCCTGGCCGACTAAGCCTTTCACTGTTCTTCGTCTTCCTGCCCTCAGATGTAGAACACACAATCAAAGATCTACAGAAAATGTTTGACAATCTTACCTCCCACATGGATTTCTCAAGGGAGCTCAAGAAAGTTGAGGTCATTGTTAACTGAATGCTATTACAGTCAAACTTAGTGTGGTTAAACTGAACACTTTGTCCTTTTTAACACTCAAGGGTAGTTTCTATGGTGACTTCTCTAACTGTTTGTGAAATTTGAATAAGACGAGTTGCAAAAGTAAGTCGGGAGAGCCAATGGGCCCGACCGGTTTGAGGTAAAGAACGGATGTTTCTCAGAGGTCATGTGATTAATTGGGGAAAGAGGGTAGGGGTGGTATAGGGAACATTTACAACCATAATTATGAACCTTTATATGTGTTTTCAAAGTAGTGTGATGTGACTTGGTAAAGACTTGTTAAGTGTAGGAGAGTTGGTTGTATGTGGGGATAAGTCCATTTATTAGATACTTTGGGGCCTGGAGGTTATTTTAGATACCTGGAGGTTATTTTGCACAAAGTGTTGGAGCTGAGAATGAACCGTGAATGACAAAACGTTTTTGTCCCATGCTGTCTGACACACTATTACCTGCTCAGGAGGAAGGTGGTTTCAGGGACATTCGAGAGTCAATGCCGCTGGAATACGCATCGTCAAAAGGTGCGATGATCAAACTACTGCATTGGAGTGTTCGGTTGGATAGTTTACTCGTTTTTATTTCTATTCGTCTCGTAGATCCTAGGAATGTGTCTTGCTGAGGTACCAAACTCTCTCTTACAAGCACGATCAACTTTAATTTTTACTCTCCACTCTTGTTTTAACTGTACTCTGCCCACATGCGCTCTGCCCGCCTGCGCTCTGCACGCCTGCGCTCTGCCCGCCTGCACTCTGCCCGCCTGTGTGCTGCCCGCCTGCACTCTGCCCGCCTGTGTGCTGCCTGCCTGCACCCTTCCCGCCTCCGCGCTGCCCGCCTGCACTCTGCCCCGCCTCCGTGCTGCCTGTCTGCGTCCTCCTTGCCTCTGCCCTGCCCGCCTGCGCTCTAACCGCCTCCACACTCCCTGCCTCTGTGCTGCCCACCTGCGCCCTGCCTGCTAGCGCCGCGCCCGCCTCCACGCTGCCCGCCTGCGCCCTGCCCGCCTGTTCCTGCCCACCCGTAAACATTCAAAACCCTTCCATTTAGCAATACTTGGACAAAATCTTAGGGAATTTTACATCATCTCGACCAATCAAATTTTGCCGCTTCCACACCCCACGCATGTCTTTGTTTCTCTAGTCTGCATGGGGTATTGGGGTAAGGTGTTCTATGAACGCTCTAGTTTTTATTTAAATCAAGCCTTTTCATTTGACTTTTTGTTTTTCATTACCTCCACCACCGAAGGTAGACACAGGTTGTTTACACCCCTGTCTGTTTGTCTGTTTGTTACTTGGTGAAATCATTTTGCCTTGTATGTTGGTCTGCAGTGTCTGTTTCTTTGTCACACAATTTTTGCCCAGTTTTCAATCATCTGAAATTTGTTGTGTATTTAAATGTAGGTGACCGGTCAAGAACAGCAACGCACATTTTTGGGCAGGATCCAGATCTGGATGCTATAATTTTAAAGTGATTCTTCACTATTGAGGGATAATGGCCAAAAACGATATATAGCATGATATCTCACGAAGTTATGGAAGGGATCGGACAAACCTTGATGGACAGGTTGGGTGTGCGACGAGAAATTAATTGATTCAATTTTGATGAAGATCTGGATGCTGATCCGGCCTATCAGTGGGATACAAAATGTAAACTGTTCAGTGTTCAGCCTGGTGGGGGTATGCGCTCTACCAAGTTCCGTTCAGTTTCGCTAAGTTTCGCTGTCTGAGTGATTCTTCATTATTTGCAAAATTGAAGATTTGCAAATATATTGGCTGGTCTTGTCTGGGATTCTGTCTGTCTGTCTCTCTCTTAGTAAGGGCATTTTATGAGATATTTCACAAATCTGTGAACTAAATTGTTACCAAAAAATTTCTTCACCAATATGTTTGTAAAGGTGTGTAATAACATGTGTTAAAATGTTGAAGGTCAACTCCCGTGGGAAACCCAGAAAAAAAGCTGTTGAATTCGGGTACCGAAAAATTATTTTCGAGAATTTTTATTTTTTTTAATCGGCCCTTAAGTAACTTATGAGGGGTCAAATAAGGGTTTTTCATGATTCTGAGTTGATTGTTAACATTTATATTTCACCACAGACACTCCTTTGTGGAAAAATAATTTCTAAATATATCTCATTTTCTACTTTGCAGGACATGGAGTCTAGCAATATGGATGAAGACGTTACTCCACCTGTGCTCAGTTGCTTCATCCGTGCACGCTCGGATACACCAGCTGAAAGGCTCATACAGGCAACTCCAAAGGGATACTCAACTTTATTGAAACAAGCAGAAACTGTCGAAAATGTTACTGTTGTGGAACGTATGAAGGAGGCTCAAAAGGAAGGAAAACTGAGGTACCACCAGAAGTGTAAAAATGATCTGTACAACAACTTTGTTGCAACCACCAAGAAGTCAGCTCAAGCATCAAAGGCAGAGAAAGAGTCATCAAAGTTGAAGAGAAGACGCACTACTTGTGAGTTCAGTTCATCAACTGGCTGCAGTTCTAGAAGATCACAGTCAGTTGACCTCCTGTATAAGGATGTATGCATTCTTTGCAACCAACCAGCCCAGCTCTACAAAAATAATCCAGCACAAGCTAGAAAGAAATACAGAGTGCCAGATAATTTGACTGCAGATACACTGAAGGAAAGCTTGCTGAAGACAGCACGGAGTCGCTGGGACGTCTGTCTTGACAATCGGTCTCAAGAACATCTGAAGGCTTGCAGGAACAAGTGTCAGCTGACTATCGATGTCAGTCATACTGTGTGTGGTGGGGTATGACTTTGGACCTAAATCAATCAAGGCAATATCATTGGATATGAACTTGAGTGCCGTCTTTATGATCTGAGTCTTCTCATCTCCATGGTCAAGATTAGCATGATGGCCTCGCAGAATATTGTCGGTGCCATCTTTGAGACAGAGTACATCTGCCCTTCTTTCCTGTGTTGTGAAATACAAGGTGTCTTCGTATTTCTCTAGAAGTTTTATCTTTAGCCAATGCTTTGAATAAGAAAGGCTCTTCTCTGGTGACTGATCAAACTCCTGCAGCTTTTCATGGACTTGGTCCATGTTCATTACCCCATGCTCTAATTCTGAGTCTAACCATTCACAGAATTCAATAAAAACTGCCTCTCGCTCCTCATCAATACTCCTCTGTCCTCTCTTCCTTTTTCCTTCCTCATCAGTCTTGGACAAACTGTCACCTCTCGCAAACATAAGTTTGCATCGCAAATGGTACAGTGTTTCTTCTGCTACCAAGTCGTTGATCCCTTCCAGGCGTCCAGTGACTTCAGTGCCCCAGTCATCCCCGCGACTCTGTGCTGTCTTCAGCAAGCTTGCCTTCAGTGTATCTGCAGTCAAATTATCTGGCACTCTGTATTTCTTTCTAGCTTGTGCTGGATTATTTTTGTAGAGCTGGGCTGGTTGGTTGCAAAGAATGCATACATCCTTATACAGGAGGTCAACTGACTGTGATCTTCTAGAACTGCAGCCAGTTGATGAACTGAACTCACAAGTAGTGCGTCTTCTCTTCAACTTTGATGACTCTTTCTCTGCCTTTGATGCTTGAGCTGACTTCTTGGTGGTTGCAACAAAGTTGTTGTACAGATCATTTTTACACTTCTGGTGGTACCTCAGTTTTCCTTCCTTTTGAGCCTCCTTCATACATTCCACAACAGTAACATTTTCGACAGTTTCTGCTTGTTTCAATAAAGTTGAGTATCCCTTTGGAGTTGCCTGTATGAGCCTTTCAGCTGGTGTATCCGAGCGTGCACAGATGAAGCAATTGAGCACAGGTGGAGTAACGTCTTCATCCATATTGCTAGACTCCATGTCCTGCAAAGTAGAAAATGAGATATATTTAGAAATTATTTTTCCACAAAGGAGTGTCTGTGGTGAAATATAAATGTTAACAATCAACTCAGAATCATGAAAAACCCTTATTTGACCCCTCATAAGTTACTTAAGGGCCGATTAAAAAAAATAAAAATTCTCGAAAATAATTTTTCGGTACCCGAATTCAACAGCTTTTTTTCTGGGTTTCCCACGGGAGTTGACCTTCAACATTTTAACACATGTTATTACACACCTTTACAAACATATTGGTGAAGAAATTTTTTGGTAACAATTTAGTTAACAGATTTTCATATGTTTCCCTTACTATCTGTATGTCTGTATGTCAATCCCGTACAAGTCACAATTTTAAACCGATCTTCACAAAATGGTAGAGTTGGTCATAAGCAAGAAGTCTTTTGATTTTGAGGTCAAAATGTCAACATAGTGCAAAGGTCAACAACTTCGGTGGAATTTCTAAAATCCTCAATTTTCATCCGATTACCTTGAAATTTTAAGAGGATTTGCATACCACGTCGCTGAATTCAACCACCAATTAATTTTAAGGTCAATTTTTGGGGGGATTTCACAAGTATCATGCTCGGCACTACATCTTTCTTTGTCTGTTTGTCTGTGAGCAGGATATTTCAAAATATTATGGTAGTAGGGTCATTTGCTTGGAATCCGTGACCATTTTGCTCCTACCTTTTTAGGCTCCGGGCCAGGTATGGTCCATCTGCACCCCCCCCACAACTCTCCGACCCTGGGTTTTTCTGAACCATTGGGGTGTCCTGGGGTGGAAATCAACTGGTAACAGTAAATAAACTTGGACTCACTACCCATTTGGTACCTATATTGGATGGTACCCTCAAAACAGCATATTTTTAAATCCGCGTTGCGCCATATTCGACACACGTGTTCTTTTGGTATTTGTGCCTGCTAATATTAACTCAGAATAAAAAGTTATATACCAAAAGAAAGCTGTTCATCTACTGATCATCATAGAATATTGACACATTACTTATAATGGTACCTTAATGGTCATAACTAGTGCTGAATAGCAGTACCCCACTTTAACGTAACATAATTCGGTATCGACCGTACTATTTCATCTTACACACATAATATGAACACATTACACCTGATATGCTTACATATATATTTTATTGGCTTTCTCCTGTATATCAGCTTTAATTTGATACCAGATACATCCCCATAGCTTCAATTCTCTTTTTTATACAGCGTGTCAAAGATACTACCTGTTTCGCGGGAACCATGAATCATATAATCTCGGTAACAGTCTTTGTCTATATTCAAAAGAACTGCCTATTACACTTATAAATGTCATTCATAATCGAATATCATAATCATACTGCCATCTTATTAACATATTAAACAAGAAAAACTTGTTTATTAATCACAGTAGTTTTTAATATCATCATATTAATATTCATACACTGGGTCAAACACCTTCCACAGAACAGTAACAATGTAATGCTCGAATATTTACTGTAAAAGTAAAAATATTTCTTATTTGAAACTAAATTTTAACATCCCATTGAAAAAAATTTTAGTATCGAATATTTTGATGATAAACCAAACATTATTGCTCAACAACAGATATCATAATAATATTAACAGTCAGTTTTATCCCTACAATTACATATGTATGTCGTACACTCAGTTAACCACATTATATCATATAATACAAGTATCCACTCTCAAAAGAACACAAACAAACAATTGCATTTTGTTAATTATCAACAAAAGTCAAACACTGCATGAGTGCAGTCAAGTTGGCTTGCTTGCACGAATGGCATATGTCCATCATGATCAGTCATCGTCACTGTCACTTTCATCGGTATCACTGTACAAAACACGATCCATATCATCAGGTGTTTCATCACCTGATTCATCATCACTCTCATCGTCGTCTGACATGACCTGAGCTATATCAGCCAGCTCACGCGGAAGCATGTCTCCATCATACCAGAGAGGATCCAGGCAGCCTTTCTCCTCTTCCCAGCCATGGCCTGGACTTGCTTTGGGAATCCTTGGTCGAGGAACGTGAGCTCTCTTCCAAATTCCCACTTGGTGGTTGACCCTTCGGATGTGCTGTGTGAGGCTCCTCATACATGGTGGAATATTGGCCATGTCTACATTGCCTGAGGGTAGGTGACGATTCTCCTTGGCACATAGCTCATTTATTCTCAGGAGTCGCAGATCATCAACGTGTGATACCTTTCCTCTTCCATACATGGCACATGTGAAGCTGTCTAGTTGATTGTTCAGCTCTTCTGGCACATCCCACGTATCTCCAAGCTTGTTGAGAATAGGGATGTATTGCGGCAGACGAAGCAGCGTTTTAACAGGTTTGATTTTTCCAATCCCTCGGAAAGCGCTAGTGCTGTCACAACCGCTGTAGGCGTGAAGTGCCATAAGAGCAGTACTCTTCTCTTGGCCGAAGTCTGCTGCGAGTTTACTGACGTTTATTAGCCTCTGCTTGTTTCCTGTGCCTGTGTCAAACAGTATCTTTATGTCGTTTATCGATGCGGCGTAGTGCAGTAAGATGAAGAATACATCCGAGTCTGGGCTCTTCACTCGAACAAACTCATATTTCTGGCTCCTGGCGTAGTTTACGTATAATATCACGCGCGAGTCTGTTTCTTCTTGAGACGATTCCAGCTGAGGCAACTCTTTGGCATCAACTGCAGAGAACGCCGTTTGGTCCTAACTTGAGTTGGCCTTGCTGGACCAGATGCGGCATGATCATCACTGACTTCTTGCATCATGATCCCGTGTGCTGTATGAACAGAACCTTTTCCTGTCAGATCATTCACCAATGAGTCGAAATTGTCAAACTCCGAGTGGAAGACAGACGGCTCTCGTGGTGACCTGATGATTTGGTTGGAGAGTTGTGTCGATGACTTCATCACTGATTCGGCCAGTGCAGTCTCCAATTCAAGTGAAAATGAATAACTCTCACAGTGTCCCATTCTATTAAGAAGGGTTATGAGCTTTTCACTTCTGTATAGATGTCTCAGGGACGTGCACATGATGATGTGTTTTGGAAGCTTCCAAGAGCCTTTGGTGGCAGCGCGACAGATATCTTGGCCGATTGATTGAACTAATCGCTGGCTTCGTTGTGACCTTGCTGATGTTGTTCCAGTTATGATGTAGCATAGCAGCTTCTTGAGTGAATCTGGTATAACATCGTCCATTTGTTGGAGATCAGAAGGACTTGGTGGCCATTTCAGTTCTGGGGCATTCGAGAAATCATCCAGAATTGACAGTCGTAAATGGCTACCTGCACTCTCAAGCATATCTCTTGATCCCAATTTGAAGGCTTGTTTCACTGCTGTCTGGACGTCAATTGCAGTGCTGAATATTATGTAGGACTTTCCCAGATCACAGAATGATAGTCTCTCCCTGAAAGGCTCGTGGTTTTCAAGCTTCAGTTTTAGTTTGCTGGCTCGGTAGTCAGGATTCGCATATTTGCTGGTTTGCAGGTTAATGACATACATTTGCCTCAGGTCGGATAGTTTCATTATCTTCTTGGCCATTAACACATCCCTTTCAATGGCATCACATACCACATCGAATGCCTGTCTGTGGGCTTCTTCTAATTCTCCTTGATGGTGCTGTGCCTCTTCGTCAGTACTGCGCCATTTCTCTGGCTTTTGCATATATTTCATACGGCAAGTTTTGTGGATCTTTGCCTCAGAGGCAAAAAGATCATGGCCTCGGATCCTCATTAAGAGCGTTTCATCTTGCTTCATTTCAGCCATCTCCAGTACCGGCTTCCAGCCTTCATACTCGAACTGGCTCATCCCCTGGGTAGTCCAACTGCCATGCACTTTCACTTTTTTACGACTTTCCGAAGAACAGAAGATACAGTCTGGCTTAAATATGATCTTGTCACCAGAACTAGTACGGGCCATCCGCTGAGTTGTGGCACCAGTTGTTTCAGATGTACCTGCAGTAGGAGGGTTCAGTCTGTCTAAGTTCATCGTGAAACGCTTGTAACACTCCCAGTGGAAACCATGGTGTTCGGCCAGAGATTCAGGGACCAAATCACATGTGTCCTTCATCATATGCGGAGACTGTGGGGGTTGTGCAAGGCGTCTTTCTTTGACCTCCTGCAGCTTGGCCAATTTCTTCTCAGAATTTTTGAGTCCAGATAACAAGTGCAACTCTCCATAGCTCAGTCCCTTTACATGAGTTATGCACACAATGGGTGGTTGTTCACTCTCACGTGTACGTTTCGCTCGCGCCGGATGTTCCATATTAGCGTTGTTACTTCACCTGCAAAACACATCAAAATATTGGTAAGTACCAAGCTGAATAATTATTATAAATTGCATCTTAATTATAAAAAATATCTTATATTGCATACTTAACTATGTAAAAAAAGGTGTTTAACTTAACTAATTGACTCGTTCTGTCGCTGTAAGAGACACTTAAATAACATAATTGTACAATCTGATGATCTCAATTTACGCAGGATACAAACATGGAAGGATCTGCATGCCATTTTCGTCAAAATTCCTGCAATAAACTACAGTGATACATCAATACAACAATATATTAAGTAACACATATTAACAATACATAGATTTTGTCATGTGTCCAACATATATGTACATGATATACGTGGCAGCATTTGTAAATTGACAAATGCAGCATCGCCTACAATATCACCCCATACCGGTAGTATCTTTGACACGCTGTATAAAAAAGAGAATTGAAGCTATGGGGATGTATCTGGTATCAAATTAAAGCTGATATACAGGAGAAAGCCAATAAAATATATATGTAAGCATATCAGGTGTAATGTGTTCATATTATGTGTGTAAGATGAAATAGTACGGTCGATACCGAATTATGTTACGTTAAAGTGGGGTACTGCTATTCAGCACTAGTTATGACCATTAAGGTACCATTATAAGTAATGTGTCAATATTCTATGATGATCAGTAGATGAACAGCTTTCTTTTGGTATATAACTTTTTATTCTGAGTTAATATTAGCAGGCACAAATACCAAAAGAACACGTGTGTCGAATATGGCGCAACGCGGATTTAAAAATATGCTGTTTTGAGGGTACCATCCAATATAGGTACCAAATGGGTAGTGAGTCCAAGTTTATTTACTGTTACCAGTTGATTTCCACCCCAGGACACCCCAATGGTTCAGAAAAACCCAGGGTCGGAGAGTTGTGGGGGGGGGGGGGGGGTGCAGATGGACCATACCTGGCCCGGAGCCTATTTTCTCTCGATGGATTTGACAACCTGAACCATTTTAAAGGAAAATTAGCTCCTATGCCCCTCTGAAAAATGACGGCTAACTCTGCTAGAGCCCAATATTCAAAATGGCCACCAACGCCATCTTGAAAAACATGAATGAGATGCACTAGAAGTAAGAATGAGGTTTTTTTTCCCACTAATGTTTGCATGACACTTACTCATTCTAAACTACATACTAATTGTACATACTAATCTGCCACTTCACTGTCACTACATGATTCACTGTATGAGCCACTATCAGAATCACTGTCCTCACTTTCGCTGCTATCATCACTGTTGTTCTCTGCCTGCGGATTTGTAGGTAGTGGTATGGATGGGGGAAGCGGGGGCTGGGTTGAACGGACAGGCAGACATAGGCCATTTACAAGATGCCATCCATGGCCGATCGGTGAGGGGTGACTTTGGAGCTGGTAATGCTTTTGCAAATATGCAAGATAGTTTGCACGCTCCAAGTGTGGACGGAGACTGTCCAAGTCAGGCACAAGTCGGATAGTGCTTTTTTTCTTCTGAGCTCTCCACTTCGCTGCCCTCGCATCTCCCAGGGTCTTGCTTTTGGTATCACCATAGACATATCGAATGACAAACCGCTCCAAATCACTGATGACCTGTTCTGTGACTGGGAGCTGTGTACCACATGCTGCTAGCAGGTCGTGTGCCTCTTTAGACTTCTCCAGACGATCTGCGATGAGCTTCTTGCTTGCTCCATAGAAGCCAGAGTTGTGGTCACACCCAGTGAGGACATGAAGTTGTATGATGGATGCAGCCATTGCCTCACTGCACAAACATCGGGCATCGATAAGCTGACGTTTGCGTTTCACACACAGGATTCCTGTTGTCTTCTGAGCAATATATGCCGCTTGCACGTAGTTGTCTGTGTCCTCTGTGTCAAGAACGACAGCTGCTGTGTAGCTGTCTGACCGGAGCACACTATATATGGTGAGCATTGCCGTATCTGCCTCTGCATGGGAGCATGTGAGCTCTGGCACAAGCTTGCCTGTGGTGAGATTCTTTCCAGTGCTGCCAACTACACAGCAGATGATCTCGGTGCTAGTTGTCGCTGCTGTTCTCTGGAATTCCGTTTGAAGAAATGCCTGAAGGTGGATTTTGTTCTCAGGTTTACCCAGGAGAGCATGGAAAACTTTACTAGAAGGAAATGTATCTTCTGTCTTCATGAAGACATTGCTGATTGGCAGGTTTTTTTGGCGCAGTATTCTCTCACTGTCCTTGATCGTGTAATTCTGATCATATGAATCATTGACGCAAATGATGCGCTCAGCATGCTTGTGTCTCATTAGAACGAAGTGCACCAACTTCTCTGCATAATCTCCCCAGGTATACTTGGTACCGTCTCCCTTCTCTCTGTCTTCTATGGTAGGAGTTGTTAGGCGCCAGATGAGGCCCATATCAATAATAGACGTGTATACATCAGGCTCTGGAATGACAGTCATAGTTAGTTTTTGTTGAAGCTTGCTTTTCTGTGTCTTACGGATGGTTCCATTGACGTTGAAGATGGAAAGGCACTCGGCTGTAACACGATGTTGCAGGACTTCTTGAAGTTTGAGGGCACCACTCGTTTCAACCAGTCCGAGAACAGAGGCCAAGGCATTACGCTCCATTTCCTCAGTCTTTCCCTTCAGGTTCTCACCATCTGCTTTCTTCAATTCCTGAATTGAAAAGTTCAAACGCTTGCTATGGGGAACTCTGTCGTTGAGAGACTTGGTCTTGGAATACACTCTCTCATTCAAGAACTGCTTCAGTTTGCTTGTGCCATCCTCCTTTGCCGATTTCAAGTCGGCAGCGAGAGCGTCTGAGGCTGGGATTCCTGACTGTAGGGATTGAAGTGTCTTGTTTGTATGGTCAAATGGATCACACTTGAATTCAGTGAGACATGCGCTTATATCCTGTACAGCTTGTTCATCCTTCTTCATTTTACTCAACGAGCAATCAGCATGCTTCCCTTTTCCTTGTTTCTTGCGATTAGCATGGCGATGGACCTTTGTTCTCACCCGATTGATGTTATTCACATTCCGAGTGTTTGAAAGGAGCTCTGCTTTTCATTGTTCAGAATGGCCAACCAACCAGACTTCAGCTTAGAGCCCTTATTCATTGTTGACTCTATCCATATGTCGAGGGCGACACACGAATATGGTTTTCCTGTCATTGACTGTGCAAACATACCACTCTCCATGAATGCAGCCTGATCGACAGGAAGGGTATCAAGCACTGCGGTGAAATCGGGGAGATGCCGACCATAGTTGTTATTATCATAGATTTGCATCAAAGGAAGCATGAGCTTGAGTGAGGACTTGAACTCAGTCCAGTTGCTTGTTCTGATTGCATGGATATTTTGAGTTAGAACCTCAACCATTTCCATGAATGACATCCAGTATTCTACTTGTGGGGCACCCTCAAAGTCCTTGAAGAGAGCATCAACGAGGTCCTTCAGCTCAGCATTTCTCTCTAGCTCTGCATGTTCATCTGCAAGTTCCTGTGCATCAATCGGATGTCGAAGCTTGGCAAGGGATGCCTTTACTTCTTCAGATAGAGGGGAATCTTCCAAACGTTTGTCTATGACATGGTGGACCAGAGTCTCGTAGAATAGTCGCAAGCAGCGAACCCCACGCTTAACATGTTTTCCACGAAGGGCCTGATCAACAGACCCGTCTGCTATAACACCAGCTGCCACCAACACATCTGAGATGCCAGATCCCTTAAACCTCTTGTATATAGTGTAAATGAACGACATTTGGATGTGGAAGGGTGCCATGAATGGTAATATTTTGCTGAACAGCTCAGCATTCTCACTTTTCAACTCTAGCATGAGCACGTAGACAGGATGATCACCAACAATTATTGCAAAAGGCATTTTTTTTTCTTCGATTGATTTTGCAAGCTTACACATCACATCATTGAGAATTGTCTTACTGGGTGGGTTGGGATAGGTCATGTGGTGTATTGCTCGACTCTTCTCATCTGCATTTGACATGCTGGCGTGAAACCCTGAAAACCCAGGCACAGTCTGTTCTTCTGGCTTAGGTCTCGTTCGGTCATCTTGCGCCCTGGCCAATGCATGGATCACAGCACGAATTCTTTGCACCGATGTGTCAGGAGGAGGAGTACTTTGATCAGCTGTAGGCTTCCTGAGAGGTGGTTCCCCACGCTTCGCTGTCTTGTATGGGTTGACTTTTTGCATTTCACTTCCGAGCTCTTTGAGAATTGTCGAGAGGTTTGATGCAAAGTTGGCACCAGGAACTGGTCTATCCTCGTGATTCTCGGAAGGAAGTTCTGTATCAAATGATTCTGGCTGCACAAACATGACATTAGTGCGGTGTGACTGGCCAGCACCGGTCAGTGTGTCGCTCTTGAAGTCATCGTTGTCGACTATAGCGATAGCAGGCTTACCCTCAGCTAGTTCGAAGGGGCAATCAGATGAGCACTTGAGGTCATTGACCACCCAAAAATCTCGCAGCATAAGTACGTCATTGTAACTGATGCCCAGTCCATCTTTGTGCATTATGTCGACTATCTCCCTACTCTTGGTCAGTCCATGTAGCAAGACAGAGATATTTATCTCAAATGCAGTGCGTTTTCCAGTGATGTAGCTTGTGAGGATAGATGCAATCGATCGGACGGATGGACTGTCATCAATTGCAGACTTATTTGGGTGTTTCAGCCATGTGAGCAGCTTCAGCAGGAGCTCACTGAGGTCTTCTTCTCTCTCCAACTCATGTATATATGGGAGCCAGGGAATAGTATTTGTCAAGATTACTTGCTCTTTGAGTCGTGCCGCAACATTCATCACCAACTGATCATTGCTGACACCCAATGAAGATATTGCCGCCTCGATGTATGTACCTGCTGCTGTTGTAGCATATACCAGTTCACTCACATTCTTTTGAATGCGTTCATGAAATCCGATGTCTTCCCCAAATTCATTGACGAGAATTTCCTTTAAGTAGCTGGATTTTACTACTGAGTTATGTCCGTGATTTGAGATAATGCGCTTATAGTCCTGCAGTAGGCCTTGCAGTGTGCGAATTTCATGGTCTTTGAAGATGACTTGACGAATATGATGAAAGAAGAGAGCTTGGGCCTCTCGGAGGTTTACACGCTGCAGATGTTGAGTGCTTTCATCTGAAAGGGGCTTGTGGTCGCTTAGATATTTGCGCCAGCACGCACGATGGTAGCGGATTTCCAACCCAAATGCTGTTTGACTATCTGGGATGGATGCAATCAGAGTGTCAAGTCTCAATCTCATGACCTCATCTTCCAGACGGACAGTATGTAACTTGAATTTAGTCCAGGCATCTACTGTTGATAGGAGTAAAATATGCTTGTCATGATCACTACTCTTGTATGCCCCTTTCATGCACCACACACATAGAGTCTTATCGTGAAGGACACCCATACTGGAGCGGAGCCTTTTAGGTGCACTGACCTCTGGGGAAGGGTCTTGTTGATCTGATGCTTCATCTCTTTAAAGACGTTCCTCGGATTTGTGTTTGCGTTTTTCGGCTTGAGAGAGCTTGCGCTTGCTGGATAATGATACGTAACAAGTGCTATGCATGTGGTGACCCTTTGGTCCCTTCTCCCAATCCACATTTTCATGTACATGTTGAAATTTATCAAGTTCTTTCCATTGTAAAGACTTTTCCCGGATGGATGCCCACTTCTCAGGTGTAATGTTTTCCAAACGATCATCTGCGGTACATGGCTTACCACAGAGTAAAATGCACTCGTATTCATTTAATGTCTTGTCTGGTAACTCTTCACTCTCTCTTCTATTATCCATTATTTCGGTCACTTCACAAGTCTGCGATTTTCATCAGATGGGCATGCGATGCATCTGAAACAGTACAAAAGTAATATTAGATATGCTAAAATTAGTGGAAAACAACTCACATGCCCATCTAGCTTATCTTGTGCCAGAGATATTGAAGGAGCCCGTGCTCCAGCATGAGACGGACAAAATGACGGGCAAGACACAAACTCGTCCGAGAAGATATTTATTGTAAAAACCAACTCGGGAACTCTAAAAAGCCCGTTTATCGGGCTGCATATATATCACAACCAGAAAACATAACCGAAACCGAAAGCCACGCCTCTCAGGCGAGGTGTGCTTCGGTGGTCATGTGACCGACAGGTGTAAAGGATTATAACCGCACGCACAGCACGCTTTGGTGGTCACGTGACCAGCCACCCCGGCGCCACGGTTCCCCGCCGGTGACGTCACCGGCTGGAGCAAGGAGATTCTGCTGCTGGTCTCGCTTGGGGGACCCATGGGTCGCTACAATATTACATTTCATGTTTTTCAAGATGGCGTTGGCGGCCATCTTGGATTTAGAGGTCAGAATGATCCCTAAACTCTACAATAACCATTCCAGTGGATTTGTAATGCCAGAATTAGTGAAAAAGGACACCTCATTCGTCCTTGTAGCTCATCTGATGCCAGAGATATTACATTTCATGTTTTTCAAGATGGCGTTGGTGGCCATTTTGAATATTGGGCTCTAGCAGAGTTAGCCGTCATTTTTCAGAGGGGCATAGGAGCTAATTTTCCTTTAAAATGGTTCAGGTTGTCAAATCCATCGAGAGAAAAAGGTAGGAACAAAATGGTCACGGATTCCAAGCAAATGACCCTACTATGGATAGTTTTGGACAAAGCTTGATGGAAAGGTTGGGTGACATGGACAAATTGATTCGATCTTGGTGAAAATCCTGATCTGGATACGAGAATTTAAAAAAAAATGTAAGTGATTTTTTTACTGTTGAGAGATGGGGCCAAAAATATATGTACAGCATGATATTTCAAACAGTTGAGGAGGAGTTATGACTAAACTTGGTGGACGAGTTGGTTCGGTGACGAGAACAAGTCGATTAGATTTTGGTTCAGGTCCGAATCCAGATCCGGCCTATCAGTGGGATACAAAACATAAACTGTTCAGCCTGGTGGAGGTATGTGCTCTACCGAGTGCCGTTCCATTCAATTTTGATATGTTGATTACTTTCTCAAATTTCCACCCTTTCGCTTGCTGAAAGCACTCGAAGTTTCTGTGTGAGCCTTCTCATCTCTCTTGATATCATCCTAAATGCCTTGACTTGTTCTTAAATGGAATGTGCTTCCCAAGGATGTCACCAATCTTAACTAAGTGGTGAACGCCAAGTGGCTAACCCTTATTGTATAAGATACTGCTGATGTCATCAACCCAGCCTATCATTGACTCAGGAGATCCCAGCAGGAAGTTACTCTTCACAGCTGTATTAAAACATGAACAATGTTGTGCAACCGCTGCTCATGTTGCATCCTCCCTTGCTTCCCTTACCCCCTCCTCCCCCACCCCTCAAACCCCCAGGCCACGCACGTGTTGCCCACACGCCCAAGCATCGTAAGACGATGCACGGAGAATCCAAAAACTATATGCTTCCCCTACCTGTGGAGGGTGTGAGCTCGAGCGACCGGCAACTGACGGAGATGGAAGATTCGTTGTGGGCACGACTCGATGAGCTGGAACGACTGGAGGCCGAGCGCAGGGAGGTGGACAATGAAGGGTTCGTGATTTACGTTTAAATTGAATACCGTATTGTAAAATAAACATTGGCCTCTAAAATAAACTCGATCTTGGAACGTTTAAATCGCAATCCTTCAGGTGGGTCACTAATCATGCCTAATGAGATGTCCCTCTGTGTGGTGTCATGTATGACGCTTGCATGGAGTGTGAGCATCCAGAAAGTTTTACAAACAAAACAGGTTTTAATTCCTGCATTGCTAATCAAGTTGTACAGGTGTTTGCATACAATGAGAATTTGGGTGGTCCAGAATAATATGAGAAAAAAATTGTAACAACTTTTTAATGTTCTCACCACCCAAAATTGTTCCTTTGGTCATAAAAACATTGTATGTGAAGGTTTAGGGATCTATTTTAATATTTAGAGGTAGCTCAACGAACTTGAAATTTCAGTATATATAGTCCATACACTATACAGGTGAAATTTGTATATAACGCAATACACAAATTACACATACAGTACATACAAATTCTAAACACATCTACCAGCTGGTTATTCAGTCTTTTCCAGTTAGGGTCTTCTTGTTGCTGTCAGGGAATGTTTTCCTGTGTTCCTGCACAACCTGCAGCAGGAACTGAAGATGATCTTCATCATGTGTCAGCAGTCCACTGAACTCCTGAATTAGTGCAACTCCTCGTTCCGCATGGTCATTTACCACTTTCATGGCCTTCACAGTCTCACACGCTGCTTTAAAATCGTCTTGGTCTTCCCAAGTCTCTGGGTCTGCTTCCAGAAAACTGTCAGGAAGGTTCACTCTTTTCAAAAAGCATGTGGGATTTCTGTGTAACAAAGTCTTCCAAACCACTTTCCTGAATATTTCCCAGATCAACTTGGATGCGCTTCGGAGGATCTTCTTGTCCTTCATTCTCCAGTGCGAGGATTATTTGTTGTTTCACTGCTGCAGGCACATTCTTGTCAAAAAATGCAAGACCAATCAGGTCCTCTGATAAGTACCACAGATGGCCTGCTAGTTTCATGGTTGCTGCCTTCAAAATAGCTTGGTTTACATCTTTGTACTGCACCAGAGATTTTAGAAGACGCAAATCACTGTTTGGAGCAGAAGCTGCAAGAGGAGCTGTCATCCATGCTCTGATGTAAATACGGATGGTGAAGATGGCAATGTCTCTTAGTCCTTTCTGCTCTTTGCTAGTGAGTTTGAACTGACTTCTGAACATCCAAACCTTCAGGCTAAAGCCGACCTTTGACATCCAACGGGCATGGTGCATGGGTCCTGGGGCCATGAACCGGACTCCATTTGCAGGAACTCCACCCAGAAAGATTACACACAGTTCCAATAATTCCCGATAATCATCTCTTGGCTGGATTTCAGCAAGCTGACTCCCAACGAAAAGCAGAACATCATCCTTGATATCAGAAAGGGATTCACTAACCAATTCCGGTGTGTACCCTGGTTAGAATAGGTACACCGTATCTCTGCGTGTCGTAAGAGGCGACAAAGAGGGTTGGCATCAGGAAGGGCATCCGGCCATAAAAACATTGCCTCAAAAAAGAGAACCATGACAATTACAATTACATATGGGCAGGGTACAGCCCGAAGTGGAGATCGGTTTCTGAGGTTTGGGACATGGAATGTAGGGACAATGACAGGGAGATCAGGAGAAGTGGTGGAAGTATTGGTCAGAAGAAGAGTGGACATATGTTGTGTGCCAGAGACGAGATGGAAGGGAACTGGTGTGAGAATGGTGAAGGGTAGGCAGGGACAGAAATACAAGTTTGTGTGGCAAGGGTGCCCGGAGGGCGTTAATGGTGTTGGTGTCCTGTTTTCTGAGGAGTTTGTAGACAGTGTGATGAGTGTGACTAGAGTGAGTGATAGGTTGATGATGGTGAAAATGATGATTGGAAAGCTCTCGGTGAACATCATCTCGGGATATGCTCCGCAGGTTGGTCGGAGCGATGAAGAGAAGGACAAGTTCTTGTGTAGAGAAGCTGATGGAAAACGTGAAAGATGAGGAAGTTGTTGTGGTAGGAGGAGACCGAAATAGACATGTGGGAAGGAGTATGGATGGTTTTGAGGGTGTTCATGAGGGTTATGGATATGGTGTGAGAAATGGAGAAGGTGAAAGGATTTTGGAGTTTGCTGGGTGAGCTGATTTGTTGATTTGTAATACTCAATTCCAGAAAGGGGATAATAAGCTTGTTACATACACGTCAGGTGGGTCGACGACAACCGTTGACGACCTGATGGTGCGTAGGCGAGATAGGGGGCACCTCCACGACACAAAGGTGATCCCGGGGGAGGAGGCTGTTTCACAGCACCACTTGGTTGTCTGCGACATAAGGGTGAAAGGTGCGAGGAGAGCTCGGCGGTGAAATACCAACTGAGAATGAAGGTGTGGAGGTTGAAAGAGGTGACAGTAAGGGAGGCATTAAAAGAGAGGCTGAGTAGGGTAGAGGAAGATGTGGTTGAGCTTGAACGTGGTTGGATGTCAATGAAAGATAGTCTGTTGGGAGCCGTTGGTGAGGTATGTGGATGGACAAAAGGACCACCGAGGCACTCGGAAACATGGTGGTGGGATGATGAAGTTGGAAAGAGGATTGACGAGAAGAGGAAGAAGTTCAAGGAGTGGCAGAAGGCGAGGGTACGGGAACAGAAAAAGCAGAGCATGAAAGTTATAAGGCAGCCAAGAAGGCTGCAAAGAAAGAGGTAGCAAAGGCGCAGGAGGCATGTAGGAAAATGTTCGGAGAACACGTGGATTCGGAAGAGGGTCAGAGAGCGGGATTCAGGATTGCAAAGCAGATAGCGAAAGAGAGGTGTGATGTGATGGGAGTGAGTTGCTTGAAGGATGAAGTGGGACAAATCGTTGTGGACCCAAATGGAATTAAAGGAAGATGGAAAAGATATGTGGAAATGCTGTTGAATACAGAGAATGAATGGGATGGCAACATAGAGAGTAACCCAGTTTTAGGACCGGCAGAGAAGATAACTGAGAAGGAAGTTGAGGAAGCGATAAAAGCAATGAAGAGTAGAAAAGCGGGAGGGCCGAAGGGTTGTTGTGGGAGATATGTTGAAGGCAGCAGGAAGTTGGGGTGTGAAGAGAATGACAACAACAACATGCATTTTTAGGCCATTTTCCCTGCTAGAGCGGGGGTTAGCCTTGTGGTCCCCATTACAATCTTCTCCAACTTGCCCTATTTTCTGCATCTCTCCTTGTTAACCCCCTTGCCCGCATTTCTTCTTCCACCATCTTTAGCCAAGTCTTTCTAGGTCTTCCCCGTCCTCTACTTCCTTCTGCATTCATTTCCATCACTCTTCTCAACCAGTCACTTTCATCCTTCCTCAACACATGACCAAACCATCTCAACCTGTTCCTCTTCACAGCATCAATCACAGGCTCTATTCCCATCATTTTTCGCAATTCATCATTTGTCTTCCTCTCTCTCAACACTACTCCGCACATCCATCGAACCATTCACATTTCCAACCTTTCCAACCTTCGTTGCTGCTCCACGTTCATTACCCATGTCTCGCTCCCATAAATCATAACACTTCTCACACATGCAGCATACACCTTTCCCTTCAGCTTCAACGACACTCCCCTCCTCATCAGCACGCCACTCAGTTCCTGAAACTTCTTCCATGCACATCTCACTCCAGCAACCGTTGCCGAGTCTGATCCACCTTCTCCATTCAGCATGTCTCCGAGGTAGCAAAATGTCTTCACACCTTCCAGCTTCACGCCGTCTCCAAGATCCAACTCAACATTTCCTCCATCTGCAGCTCCCTCTGTGCACACCTTACATTTGAATGTAGCTGCCACACTGGTTAATGACCCTCTCAGACCACTACATTTTTGATGAACCCACTCAGCGCACATTGTACATTGAATGGAGTTCACTCCGACACCCTTCCTGCACACAGCACAGGGCCACTTCCCAGTTCGTTCCACCTCACCACATGCTTTACCACTTGCCATCACCTTCGTCTTTCAAATATTCACCTTCAGACCTTTTGTCTCCATACATTCCTTCCACTTGTTCATCTTTTCCTTCAGTCCATCCATACTTTCTGCAATCAACACCAGATCATCTGCATACAACAACTTCCACGGTAAACCCTCCTTTACGTCACAGCTACAAATAGTAGTGGACTTAGTACTGACCCCTGATGCACTCCCTCCTTCACCTCAAACTCACCACTGTTCCCGTCCTTCGTCCTTACAGCTGTGCGCGCTCTTTTGTACATTGCCATCACTACTCTGATCAACCATTCCTCCACTCCTAACTTCCTCATTGCCCACGTCAATACTTTGCGGGGAACCCTATCGAATGCTTTCTCCAGATCAACAAACCCAAGAAACAACTTCTTCCTCTTCTCCATGTACTTCTCCTGCAACTGCCTCACAATAAAAAGCGCGTCTGTCGTTCCTCTTCCTGGCATAAATCCAAACTGCATTTCGTCGATCTTCACTTTCTTCCTTATCCTCCTCTCCAACACCCTTTCCAATACCTTCATTCCATGCTCCAATAACTTTGTCGCTCGGTACGAGCCACACTCTAGAGGGACGAGGGTACTCGGTTCCCAATCCACTGGAATGCAGCCTTCTTTCACTGCCAGATTACAGATCTCTGTCATTCTCTTCACACCCAACTTCCTGCTGCCTTCAACATATCTCCCACAACTCCCGTCGGCCCTCCCGCTTTTCTGCTCTTCATTGCTTTTATCGCTTCCTCAACTTCCTTCTCAGTTATCTTCTCTGCCGGTCCTAAAACTGGGTTACTCTCTGTGATGCCATCCCATTAATTCTCTGTATTCAACAGCATTTCCATATATCTTTTCCATCTTCCTTTAATTCCATCTGGGTCCACAACGATTTGTCCCACTTCATCCTTCAAGCAACACACCCCCATCACATCACACCTCTCTTTCGCTATCTGCTTTGCAATCCTGAATACTGCTCTCTGACCCTGTCCCGAATCCAAGCGTTCTCCGAACATTTTCCTACATTCCTCCTGCGCCTTTGCTACCTCTTTCTTTGCAGCCTTCTTGGCTGCCTTATAACTTTCATGCTCTACTGTTTCTGTTCCCGTACCCTTCGCCTTCTGCCACTCCTTGAACTTCTTCCTCTTCTCGTCAATCCTCTTTCCAACTTCATCATCCCACCACCATGTTTCCGAGTGCCTCGGTGGTCCTTCTATCCATCCACATACCTCACCAACGGCTCCCAACAGACTAGCTTTCATTGACATCCAACCACTTTCAAGCTCAACCACATCAGCCTCTACCCTACTCAGCCTCTCTTTTAATGCCTCCCTTACTGTCACCTCTTTCAACCTCCACACCTTCATTCTCGGTTGGTACTTCACCCGCCGAGCTCTCCTCGCACCTTTCACCCTTATCTCCCACAACTCCCGTCGGCCCTCCCGCTTTTCTAATGAAAGAAGAGAATGACAGAGAACTGTAATCTGGTGGTGAAAGAAGGCCGCATTCCAGTGGCTTGGGAACTGAGTACCCTCGTCCCTCTATACAAGGGGAAAGGTGACCCTCTGGACTGTGGCTCGTATCGCGCGATAAAGTTATTGGAGCATGGAATGAAGGTATTGGAAAGGGTGTTGGAGAGGAGGATTAGGAAGAAGGTGAAGATCGACGAAATGCAGTTTGGATTTATGCCAGGAAGAAGAACGACAGACGCGCTCTTTATTGTGAGGCAGTTGCAGGAGAAGTACATGGAGAAGAGGAAGAAGTTGTTTCTTGGGTTTGTTGGTCTGGAGAAAGCATTCGATAGGGTTCCACGTGAAGTATTGACATGAGCATTGAGGAAGTTGGAAGTGGAGGAAGGTTCATCAGAGTAGTGATGGCAATGTACAAAAGAGCGCGCACAGCTGTAAGGACGAAGGACGGGAACAGTGGTGAGTTTGAGGTGAAGGTGGGATTGCATCAGGGGTCAGTACTAAGTCCACTACTATTTGTAGCTGTGGTGGAGGTGATGGCTCAGAACGTAAAGGAGGGTTTACCGTGGGAGTTGTTGTATGCAGATGATCTGGTGTTGATTGCGGAAAGTATGGATGGACTGAAGGAAAAGATGAACAAGTGGAAGGAATGTATGGAGACAAAAGGTCTGAAGGTGAATATAGGAAAGACGAAGGTGATGGCAAGTGGTAAAGCATGTGGTGAGGTGGGAAGAACTGGGAAGTGGCCATGTGCTGTGTGCAGGAAGGGTGTCGGAGTTAACTCCATTCAATGTACAATGTGCGCTGAGTGGGTTCATCAAAATTGTAATGGTCTGAGAGGGTCATTAACCAGTGTGGCAGCTACATTCAAATGTAAGTTGTGCACAGAGGGAGCTGCAGATGGCGGAAATGTTGAGTTGGATCTTGGAGACGGTGTGAAGCGGGAATGTGTGAAAACATTTTGCTGCTTCGGAGACATGCTGAATGGAGATGGTGGATCAGACTCGGCAACGGTTGCTCGAGTGAGATGTGCATGGAACAAGTTTCGGGAACTGAGTGGTGTGCTGATGAGGAGGGGAGTGTCGTTGAAGCTGAAGGGAAAGGTGTATGCTGCATGTGTGAGAAGTGTTATGATTTATGGGAGCGAGACATGGGTCATGAATGTAGAGCAGCAACGAAGGCTGGAAAGGGTGGAAATGCGAATGGTTCGGTGGATGTGCGGAGTATCGTTGAGAGAGAGGAAGACAAATGATGAATTGCGAAAGATGATGGGAATAGAGCCTGTGATTGATGCTGTGAAGAGGAACAGGTTGAGATGGTGTGGTCATGTGTTGAGGAAGGATGAAAGTGACTGGTTGAGAAGAGTGATGGAAATGAATGTAGAAAGAAGTAGAGGACGGGGAAGACCGAGAAAGACTTGGCTAAAGATGGTGGAAGAAGAAATGCGGGCAAGGGGGTTAACAAGGAGAGATGCAGAAAATAGGGCAAAATGGACAAGATTGTCATGGGGACCGCAAGGCTAACCCCCGCTCTCGCAGGGAAAATGGCCTTAAAATGCATGTTGTTGTTGTTGTTGTTGTATTCACTAACCAATTCATCTGTGGTTGCATTATCAAAGTTATCCTGATCCAGAAATTCCCAGCGAGCCTGGAATCATTTGAAGATTAAGATCTCTGGGCCAGAGGAGGGCCCCATGCAGCCACCTTTAGAGGCCATTTTTCCCTGCAAGCGGGGGTTGGCTTTTTTCGGGGACCGTGGTTGTTGTTGTTTTTTGGGTCCCCTTTTTGAAGCAATGTTTTACGGCCGGATGCCCTTCCTGCCACCAACCCTTTTTGTCGCCTTTTTACGACAAACAGGGAATTACCAGTGAACTGGTACTCAAATTTGCCGACCTCGGAAGGATGACAGGCTGAGTCAACCCCCCTGGCGTTAATTCAGCGATCGACCGGGATTCGAACCCAGGATCCTAGGATCCTAAGCTGGCACCCTAGCCGCTAGCCCAACACCATCCAGGGTATTCATAACTCAACTTAAAATTCCTGTAAAAGTATGCGACAATCAGAAACTGTTTCAGTGTCCATGGTATTATTGTAAGACGTTAGTGTAAGACCATATGGGGAAACTTTGATGACCATGAGCTATCCATTAATATTATTCAATTTCATTTTTATTTCACCAGCAGTGTTTTTTTAGGTATTGGAACAGTTCTGGAGAACATGACATTTCCAAAAAAAATAATTGTGGACCACCCCAATGAGAGTACAATGAGAATGTTATTGTTCGGAGACTTTTACAAACAGAATCGAGAGTGCTGAACCTAAACTGTACCCTCTTACTATTTAAACTGATTTCAACTCTAGCTGGTGTTTTGTGCCATTGAGGAGTAACTGTGATGAAGATAAATGGTTGATGTTATCTCTTTGCACAGGTACACTCTATGCAATACACAGCACGATGTTGAGGTTAGCGAACGCCCAATGGAAGGGGCTCCAAGTGGGCAATCTGTCCTGAATGAAAGACCAGGAGAGATCGACCTTGGGTGCACGGTCAAACAGGGTGAAAAGCACCCATTGGTGGTGCCCGGTACAAACGACGAGTCAGACTCTGAAGAAATACCGACTATTTACTTCACGCACACGGTGGAACCCAAGAAGGTGTGTCAGTGATGCTTTGTACCTTCTTTACTGTGATTGTAATGAGCTGATCATTGGTTTGAAACCTGACATTTCGCCATGGCATGAACGTGAGCCCGTATCCCGCTTGTGCGAACTCGTAATGTATAATACTGTAAAGTATTCTGTGGCGATAAGCGTCAGGTAACGTGCCCAGTTAGGTCCATCGCGTTTACCTCCTGTCCACCTCCCCCTTCCTCTCCACCCATTCCCCTCCAGGTGAGAATCGACACCGGCCGGAATACAACACTGAAATTCGGAAGACCACCTAGACGCAGACGCAGTAGCGGCTGTGGCAGCAATGAAACTGCAGAAGCGATTCCCAGAGTGCGTACTCCTGCGGACGTGCTTCGGTAAATATGGAACGTGAAGACGAGAATTCTTTACTTTTGTGCTGTGACGCGGGTATGGGGTACTTGTACACAGATCAGTTTTACCATGTGGACGATGTTTGGGAAAACAGACTGGATACCCTGTACTACAGTCGTGGCTAAAAATATTGGCACCCTTGCACTTTTTTTCAAATAATGCACCATTAATTTCCAGAAAATTGTTTTAAATTATAAAAATCTTTTGATATCCACATATTTATATTTCTTTGGTTTGCAGTGGAACAAAACAAACAAAAGCTGAAAAAATAACTAAATCCTAGCTTATTCCACACAGAAATCCTAAAATGGCTCGGACAATATTATTGGCACCTTTTAGAAGTTGTTAGAAATCATTAGATTTCAAGCAGGTGATTCTCCTTTACTTTGGAATGGAACTCACCTGTGGTGAGTTGCAGGTGCCTGCAATATATAAATCACTCATTCAACCAGTTTAAATGGAGAAAAGGAGTCATTCTGCTGTTTTGTGTCACTGTGTGTACCGCAATGAGCATGGAGAAAAGAAAGAAAACCAGAGAATTGTCTTAGGATGTCAGACAAGATTGTAGTCAATCATGGACAATCTCAAGGCTACAAGTTCATCTCCAGAGACCTTGATGTTCCTGTGTCCACCATACACAATGCTATCAGGAGGTATAAGGCCCATAACACTGTAGCGAACCTCTCTGGACGTGGCAGCAAGAGAAAACTTGATCGAAGATTGCAGCGAAGGATTGTTCGAATGGTGGAGAAAGCACCTCGATCAACTGCCAAACAGATTAAAGCTGAACTTCAGACACGAGGTACGACAGTTTCAACTCGCACCATCCGTCACCAACTCAATGAAAGGGGGTTCTATGGCAGGAGACCCAGGAGGACCCCACTGCTGAGAGATAGATAAAAGAAAGTCCGACTGGAGTTTGCCAAAACACACCTGAACAAACCAAAATCCTTCTGGGAGAATGGCCTGTGGGGAGATCTGAACACCTGTGGTTAGATCTGAAAACAGCACTTGGTAGAAGGCACCCTTTAAATCTAGGAGATCTGGAGCAGTTTGCACAAACAGAGTGGGCCAAACTGCCAGTAGAGAGGTTGAGGAAGCTCATTCATGGCTATATAAAATAAATTTTTTATTATTATTATTATTATTATTATTATAGGAAGCGCTTGACTGCATTTATTTTGTCCAAAGGCTGCGATACCAAATATTAAGTCTAGGGTGTCAATAATTTTGTCAATGTCATTTCTTTTTCTTTTCTGGTTTAAAAGGATATATTAAGTTCTGAATCAAAACAAAGGTTCTGTAATATTAACAGTGAAATAATTAATTGTGGAGACAAAATACTTTTGCAAATTTCAACTTATTGTTTGTGAAAATTGTGAGTTATTTGAAAAAAGTGCAAGGGTGCCAATATTTTTGGCCACGACTGTATAAACAATCACATGTGTCCTGTATTAGATTTTTATGAATGTTTCTGTTTAAACCAATATAAATTCATAAATTGTAGAATATAACCATAACTAGAACGCCACTCAGTAGAGCGCATACTCCTGCCGTGGGTCAAGTTGGAGCCCTATCTTCCAATGGTAAAAAATCCTTCAAAAAATTCCTGGATCCGGAATAATATCCTGAGCTTCACCAAAAACTAATCAATTCTTCCTTATCCCAAGGGCAATCATCCCACCAACTTTCATCCAAATCCGTTCAGAACTTTTCCAGATATCTTGTTCACAAACACACGAACACACACACGGACGGACACGATCAAATGCATTACTCCCCGGCGGGAGTGATGACAGCAATGCTGAGCAAAACAGAAACCGTTATATACAGTAAACCCATAAATATCGTACGTTTTGACCAATCTGGGCAACCTCTTTATGAACCGATTTGGTTATCGCAGTGTTTAATTTTGACCAATTGTGTCAACCTCTATGTACCGATTTGGTTATCACAGGGTTTAATTTTGACCAATCACGGCAACCTCTTTATGTACCGATTTGGTTATCACGGGGTTTAATTTTGACCAATCACTGCAACCTCTTCATGTACCGATTTGGTTATCACGGGGTTTAATTTTGGCCGATCACTGCAACCTCTTTGTGCACCGATTTGGTTATCACGGGGTTTAATTTTTTTCCAATCACGGCAACCTTCTTTATGTACCGATTTGTTTATCACGGGGTTTAATTTTGACCAATCACTGCAACCTCTTCATGTACCGATTTGGTTATCACGGGGTTTAATTTTGACCGATCACTGCATCCTCTTTTTGTACCGATTTGGTTATCACAGGGTTTAATTTTGACCAATGGCAGCAAACTCTATTTACTAATTTGGCTTTCGCGGGGTTTAATTCGACCAATGGCGGCAAACTCTATTTACTGATTTGGCTTTTGCGGGGTTTAATTCGACCAATGGCGGCAAACTCTATTTACTGATTTGGCTTTCGCTGGGTTTAATTCGACCAATGGCAGCAACCTATATTTACTGATTTGGCTTTCACGGGGTTTAATTTGACCAATGGCGGCAACCTCTATTTACTGCTTTGGCTTTCGCAGGGTTTAATTCAACCAATGGCGGCAAACACTATTTACTGATTTGGCTTTCGCGGGGTTTAATTCGACCAATGGCGGCAAACTCTATTTACTGATTTGGCTTTCGCGGGGTTTAAGTCGACACCAATGGCGGCAACCTCTATTTACTGATTTGGCTTTCGCGGGGTTTAATTCGACACCAATGGCGGCAACCTCTATTTACTGATTTGGCTTTCGCAGGGTTTAATTCAACCAATGGCGGCAAACACTATTTACTGATTTGGCTTTCGCGGGGTTTAATTCGACCAATGGCGGCAAACTCTATTTACTGATTTGGCTTTCGCGGGGTTTAAATTCGACTAATCATGGTAATTGTGACCACACACGGAACTGTAATGTTATCTCCCACCAGGAGACTTTTGGGTTTTTTCGCGCACCGTTAATAATGGAATGGAGCCAAAGTGTAAAATGACAGATAAATAGAGAGAGAAAAGATAGACAAAAGTGATTCCTTTTTATTTATTGGCTGGTTTATGGAACTGCAGAACAATTTATGAAAGAAACACATCGACAGATTACAAAGGAAAATGATTTGCAATTAGTAGGGGAGGAACGGTGGGGGTGAGGAGGCACATTTTAATCCCTTCTGAATGTTTAATCTGCTTTAGTGCAGCAGGAAGAGTTGAGAAGTGAATTTGTTGAGAAGAGGTTGAGTTGAGTTGAGAAGTTGGTTGAGAAGAGTGATGGAAATGAATGTAGAAGGAAGTAGAGGACGGGAAGACCAAGAAAGACTTGGCTAAAGATGGTGGAAGAAGAAATGCGGGCAAGGGGGTTAACAAGGGGAGATGCAGAAAATAGGGCAAAATGGAGAAGATTGTCATGGGGACCGCAAGGCTAACCCCCGCTCTAGCAGGGAAAATGGCCTTAAAACTTCTGTTGTTGTTGTAGTGCAGCAGGAGGCTTAATCTTAAAACGGATTTGTATTTATTTTATGTGTTTATTTCATTTGCGACGTGCTATTTTTGGTCACCACCAACCTACCTGTATATTTTCTCGTAGTCCAGGAACCTAACCCCCTTATTACTATGGGAAATTGGTTCTAACTATTGCGGTTTGGAATATCGCGGCATTTTCCAGGAACGGAACCCCAGCAGTATTTCAGGGTTTTTGTTTTTTTATATACTAGTACACCCGCTCACTACGGGAGCGGAATAAAGGGTCATTCCCTATCACGTATAGGACCAATATCACAATTGTTGCGGACCGCGGATAGGATGTTGTTTTGCCGAGCGGATGGCGCCGCGGCCCTAACAGTTACCCCGACTAACCCGATTCCTGGACGTTGGCCAAAATCGTGCCACAGATATTCAATATGGAAGCCTCTAAAGCGACCGAATGTAAAGAGGAAGAAGAAGACGTACAGAAGAATAACAGGATTTATTATTTACACACACTAAAGCAAAAGGAGCAGTCAAGGTTATATACAGGGAAAATGGAAAAAGCAGGTGACACAGTAAAAATACTAGCTTAACTATACAAGGGAATAAAGGGTCATTTAACATCTACAACAGCTTGACCACCGCCGCACCCGCTCCCCCTCCAACCACCTGCCCCCCCTTATCCTGCCTTCCCCTGTCTCAATTCTCCCCGGTCTCCCCTACTGACCTCTCTGAACTCCTCATAGGAATGAAAACTGCCACCTGCACTCTTGACCCCATCCCCTCCAGCTTTGTCAAGGCCTCCCTCCCTGCTCTCTCTCCACTTATCATTGCAACAATAAACTCCTCCCTGTCTACAGGCATCGTCCCACCATCGCTCAAAATTGCTGCTGTTACCCCCATTCTAAAAAAAAAACCTGGTCTAAACCCTGACACCCTAAATAACTTCAGACGCATCTCCAACCTACCCTTTCTGTCAAAAGTTTTGGAACGCGCTGTAGCCGCTCAACTCAAACATCACCTCTCTGCCAATAACCTGTATGAAACATTCCAATCCGGATTCCGCTCCAATCACAGTACTGAAACCGCTCTCCTCAAAATCACCAACGACCTTCTCCTCTCCTCTGACGCTGGCAACCTCAACATTCTCGTCCTCCTCGACCTCAGCGCTGCCTTTGACACCATCGATCACACCATCCTCCTCACCCGACTTGAATCCACCTTTAACGCTACCGGCACTGCCCTCTCTTGGATTAAATCATACCTCTCTGACAGACGCCAGTTCATCTCCATCAATAACTGCAAATCCCCCACTGCTCCCCTCCCCCAAGGTGTCCCCCAAGGTTCAGTTCTTGGCCCCCTCCTCTTCATCCTTTACCTGTCCCCCCTCGGTCACTTAATCCGCCGTCATGGTCTCCAATTCCACTGCTTCGCCGATGACATCCAGCTTTTCATCTCCACCAAGTCCGTCTCCACCGACACCCACTCTATCCTGACAAACTGCATCTCTGAAATAAAATCCTGGCTTCAAATCAACTTCCTCAAACTTAACTGTGATAAATCTGAAATAATCATCATTGGCCCAAAAACGCTCACAAAATCCACCCATAACTTTGCCCTCAACATCGACGGTATCCCAGTATCCACCTCCCCTCTCATCCGGAATCTTGGCGTCATCTTTGACCAAACCCTCTCCTTCGACAAATACACTAAACAGATCACAAAGACAGCCTTCTTTCACCTGAAAAACATCGCCCGTCTCCGCTCATCCCTCTCCTCCACGGCTGCAGAAACCCTCATTCACGCCTTCATCACCTCCCGTCTGGACTACTGCAATAGCCTCCTCTATGGTTCACCCTCAACAATCACCAATAAACTCCAATACATTCAGAATTCCGCTGCCCGTCTACTCACCCATTCCCGGACCCGTGACCACATCACCCCCGTCCTTTACAAGCTTCACTGGCTCCCCATCTCCCAGAGAATCCAGTACAAAATCCTCCTCTTGACCTACAAAGCCCTCCATAACCTGGCCCCATCCTACCTGGCTGACCTCCTCTCCAGACACACTCCCACCCGCAACCTCCGCTCTGCTGGTACCAACCGCCTGACCCCCCCCCCCCCCCCCCATCCGGACCAAATTCAGATCCTGGGGGGACAGGGCCTTCTCCATCGCTGCTCCCACCCTCTGGAACTCACTACCTCACACCATCAGAGACTCCTCCTCACTCACCACATTCAAAACATCACTCAAGACCCACCTGTTCAGCACTGCATTCAACATTCAACCCACAGCATTTAACCCCTGACTATCACTTCTCCTTCTCCCTCCTTTTGCTTTAAATATTTCCCTATTGATTCTTGTCTTTTTGCAATTGTTGTTTTCATGTTTTGTTATGCATTATGTTTTGCACTCTGTCAAAGCGCCTTTGGGCTTCATGAAAAGCGCTATACAAAATAAATGAATTATTATTATTATTATTCCTCTTTGGGGTATATAGATTACAGTCGATCTATGGTCGTGTCTCAAGAACATTGGGTGTGTGTTCATTTACAAAGTTTCTTGTGGAGAGATCGCCAAGTGGATTAAACATTTGAGCAAGCACTCCATTCAAAACCGTTAAGCAACGGCTGGCTTGGCAAGCGATAGCTAGCTGCTTTGTAAATGAGCACAACCCGGGCTTCCTCCCTTTCAGTTTCGTCTTAAACAACAGGAGCGAGTTTCAAAAGTTCGCTACAAAAAACGCCACGTCAGCGGCGGAAAGGGCCATGTTATTAACCCAACATTTATGGAGTTTATGGAGTACCGTAGATTTTTGCTCAGTTCTGTAAGTAAAACTTACTTCACGGATGTTGGGATTCCTCCAAATTTCTTCATTTAGTGTTACTAGGGCATGCCCGTACTATATATATATCTAAAATTATATCCCCCCCCTCTATTTACATGAAATGGTTTGGTCCATTCGCAAAGCCAAAGCGAACGGCTTGCGAGTACGGTGACAATCCCCCCCCTCTATTTCCATGAAATGGTTTGGTCCAAAGCGAACGGCTTGCGAGTACGGTGACAATCCCCCCCCTCTATTTACATGAAATGGTTTGGTCCAAAGCGAACGGCTTGCGGAGTTTGGTAAAGAAATCGCCAGAGTGTGCACAAACGCGCAGGAAAGCGAAAGAATCGCAAATTAGTTTTAATTAGTTTTAAAACATAGTTTAACGCCAACATAGCGGCAACATAGTTTGCCAACGTGAAATAAATGAATACGCTCTCAAATGTGCCGTCCGAGGCAGAGTCTGTTCGCCACGTTCGGCACACGTGATAGCTCGCTGCTCTCTGATTGGTTGAATCGTTTTTTGGACATAGCTCGGTAACTACTTCTCCGATTAATATGAAACCTTGAAAAGGCACATCCTCGGGTCCCCAGCAATATACCTGGCAAGTTTAAAGTATATCGGACCCGTGGTTGTCGAGAAACAGCGGTCACAGACATACAGACATACATACATACATACATACATACACACAGAGATTACTGGAATTATAGATAGATAAAGATCATTAGCGACTGTTTAAAAAGCAAATCATACGTGTTTGTGGTTCATAATATTTTTAATTCCTGTATTTGCTCCCACTGAAACGCTATTATAACTATAAGCTATTTATACGCGTTATCAACAACAACAACAACAACATGCATTTTAAGGCCATTTTCCCTGCGAGAGCGCGGGTTAGCCTTGCGGTCCCCATGACAATCTTCTCCATCTTGCCCTATTTTCTGCATCTCTCCTTGTTAACCCCCTTGCCCGCATTTCTTCTTCCACCGTCTTTAGCCAAGTCTTTCTCGGTCTTCCCCGTCCTCTACTTCCCTCGACATTCATTTCCATCACTCTTCTCAACCAGTCACTTTCATCCTTCCTCAACACATGACCAAACCATCTCAACCTGTTCCTCTTCACAGCAACAATCACAGGCTCTATTCCCATCATCTTTCGCAATTCATCATTTGTCTTCCTCTCTCTCAACGATACTCCGCACATCCACCGAACCATTCGCATTTCCACCCTTTCCAGCCTTCGTTGCTGCTCAACGTTCATTACCCTGGTCTCGCTCACATAAATCATAACACTTCTCACACATGCAGCATACACCTTTCCCTTCAGCTTCAACGACACTCCCCTCCTCAGCACGCCACTCAGTTCCCGAAACTTCTTCCATGCACATCTCCCTCCAGCAACCGTTGTCGAGTCTGATCCACCTTCTCCATTCAGCATGTCTCCGAGGTAGCAAAATGTTTTCACACCTTCCAGCTTCACGCCGTCTCCAAGATCCAACTCAACATTTCCTCCATCTGCAGCTCCCTCTGTGCACACCTTACATTTGAATGTAGCTGCCACACTGGTTAATGACCCTCTCAGACCACTGCATTTTTGATGAACCCACTCAGCGCACATTGTACATTGAATGGAGTTCACTCCGACACCCTTCCTGCACACAGCACATGGCCACTTCCCAGTTCTTTCCACCTCACCACATGCCTTACCACTTGCCATCACCTTTGTCTTTCCTATATTCACCTTCAGACCTTTTGTCTCCATACATTCCTTCCACTTGTTCATCTTTTCCTTCAGTCCATCCATACTTTCCGCAATCAACATCAGATCATCTGCATACAACAACTTCCACGGTAAACCCTCCTTTACGTGCGGAGCCAGCACCTCCATCACAGCTACAAATTGTTGTGGACTTAGTACCGACCCCTGATGCACTCCCTCCTTCACCTCAAACTCACCACTGTTCCCGTCCTTCGTCCTTACAGCTGTGCACGCTCTTTTGTACATTGCCATCACTACTCTGATCAACCATTCCTCCACTCCTAACTTCCTCAATGCCCATGTCAATACTTCGCGTGGAACCCTATCGAATGCTTTCTCCAGATCAACAAACCCAAGAAACAACTTCTTCCTCTTCTCCATGTACTTCTCCTGCAACTGCCTCACAATAAAGAGCGCGTCTGTCATTCCTCTTCCTGGCATAAATCCAAACTGCATTTCGTTGATCTTCACCTTGTTCCTCATCCTCCTCTCCAACACCCTTTCCAATACCTTCATTCCATGCTCCAATAACTTTATCGCTCCGTACGAGCCACACTCAAGAGGGTCACCTTTCCCCTTGTATAGAGGGACAAGCGTACTCAGTTCCCAATCCACTGGAATGCGGCCTTCTTTCACCACCAGATTACAAATCTCTGTCATTCTCTCCACACCCCAACTTCCTGCTGCCTTCAACATATCTCCCACAACTCCCGTCGGCCCTCCCACTTTTCTACTCTTCATTGCTTTTATCGCTTCCTCAACTTCCTTCTCAGTTATCTTCTCTGCCGGTCCTAAAACTGGGTTACTCTCCATGTTGCCATCCCATTCATTCTCTGTATTCAACAGCATTTCCATATATCTTTTCCATCTTCCTTTAATTCCACAACGATTTGTCCCACTTCATCCTTCAAGCAACTCACCCCCATCACATGACACCTCTCTTTTGCTATCTGCTTTGCAATCCTGAATACCGCTCTCTGACCCTCTTCCGAATCCAAGCGTTCTCCGAACATTTTCCTACATGCCTCCTGCGCCTTTGCTACGGCTTTCTTGCAGCCTTCTTGGCTGCCTTATAACTTTCATGCTCTGCTTTTTCTGCTCCCGTACCCTTCGCCTTCTGCCACTCCTTGAACTTCTTCCTCTTCTCGTCAGTCCTCTTTCCAACTTCATCATCCCACCACCATGTTTCCGAGTGCCTCGGTGGTCCTTTTGTCCATCCACATACCTCACCAACGGCTCCCAACAGACTATCTTTCATTGACATCCAACCACTTTCAAGCTCAACCACATCATCCTCTACCCTATTCAGCCTCTCTTTTAATGCCTCCCTTACTGTCACCTCTTTCAACCTCCACACCTTCATTCTCGGTTGGTACTTCACCCGCCGAGCTCTCCTCGCACCTTTCACCCTTATGTCGCAGACAACCAAGTGGTGCTGTGAAACAGCCTCCTCCCCCGGGATCACCTTTGTGTCCCGGAGGTGCCCTCTATCTCGCCTACGCACCATCAGGTAGTCAACGGTTGTCGTTGACCCACCTGACGTGTATGTAACAAGCTTATTATCCTCTTTCTGGAACTGAGTATTACAAATCAGCTCCATCAGCAAACTCCAAAATCCTTTCACCTTCTCCATTTCTCACACCATATCCGTAACCCCCATGAACTCCCTCAAAACCGTCCATACTCCTTCCCACATGTCCATTTAGGTCTCCTCCGACCACAACAACTTCCTCATCTTTCACGTTTTCCATCAGCTTCTCTATTGCACACCAGAACTTGTCCTTCTCTTCATCGCTCCGCCAACCTGCGGAGCATATCCCGAGATGACGTTCACCAAGAGCTTTCCAATCATCATTTTCACCATCATCAACCTATCACTCACTCCAGTCACACTCACCACACTGTCCACAAACTCCTCAGAAAACAGGACACCAACACCATTCATGCCCTCTGGGTACCCTTGCCACACAAACTTGTATTTCTGTCCCTGCCTACCCTTCACCATTCTCACACCACTTCCCTTCCATCTCGTCTCTTGCACACAACATATGTCCACTCTTCTTCTGACCAATACTTCCACCACTTCTCCTGATCTCCCTGTCATTGTCCCTACATTCCATGTCCCAAACCTCAGAAACCGATCTCCACTTCGGGCTGTACCCTGCCCATATGTAGTTGTAATTGTCATGGTTCTCTTTTTGAGGCAATGTTTTTATGGCCGGATGCCCTTACTGACGCCAACCCTCTTCGTCGCCTCTTACGACACGCAGGGATACGGTGTACCTATTCTAACCAGGGTACACACCGGGAACCAGGGTACACACCGGGAGTATTTATACCAGCCAACCAGGGTATTTATACGTGTTATCACTGCAGGAAAAACGCCTTGGGGAAGTGGGACATTATTAGTATTAATATTGTTTTGTAATAACATTAAAAATATGCGATTATCATTCATTTTGTTATTAAGAGCATCTTTGGGAAAACGTCACAATAAATCTTCTTCTTTGGAAATACGCCACGAGAAAGCTAATTTAACATTGTTATACACCTCAACACGCAACTTCATTGACGGCAATGGCGGGGAAAACTTGCTCGGGGGAGAAAAACCCCCTTGGGGAGGGGGGCAAATGAATGTGCTACAACCTTCATTAGGTAACCCTTCGTCATCCTGTCAAGTTTGGTTGAGATTGGATAAGTAAGGACGAATGTATTGGCGTCAAAAATTCATCAGACAGACATACACCAAATGGCGATGATGATGATATATCTTTTATTGTATACAGAATCAAGGCTAAGAGCTAACACATTGAACACAAAAACATGCACAGACACATAAAACATACAATGAAGGGAGCAGGAGACAAGAGGGAGGGAAGGAGAGAGAGAGAGAGGGAAGCACACAAGCACAACAACAGTAGAGAACAGGGATGTCGGTAGATCTGTGGAAGGGAGAGTGCTGGGGGAGGAGGAAGGGGTTTCCTGTTTTGCGAACCACGGTGCCTGTCCGTGCGTTTGTCTGTCTCCCGTTTACAGCTTCCTGCTTTCCACGCTGCGTTTGAAAAGCTACTGATTGGTTATGTTGCATTTTCATTTCACTAGTCAGTCACTTTATTGACCCTTAATTAATCTTTAAAATCAACATGAACATCTGTAAATGATTGAAGTAGACTTAATACAGATCTTCATGGAGTAACACAATTTAAAATAGGTATATTTTTCCCTCTTTATATACAGATTGAATCTCTGCCGCCCGATGTTGCACCAACATTTTGTGGTGGCCGGTGTATGTCGCTCAGAGCTCTGTGTGAAACAAAGAGTGCAACCCAATTAACTTTTTTTTAATCCATGAAATAATGTAAATTGGTTGATTAACCATTACTGGGGACTGGTAATTTTAGTTGTAGATGAATAAAACCAACAAAGGGAAATGCAGCATACCATGAATAAACAAGTCAAATGTCAGGAAAACACGATGGACGACGTCACCTGTACAGCTGCCCCTTCACTTGGTTGTGCTCACCCCAATTAGTCCAAGGCTTAATGATTTGCAAAACATTTTGAATCAAAATTGTGCATTTATCAACATGTTTAGCCAGGGCAAGTTGTAAGAAATAATACCTCTCCCAGGTGAAACTGACTCCATTATTATTACTGCCACACTTTGTGAAGCTGCAGGATTTAACCCTTTGGACCCTAGCGGCCAGTTTACCGTTTTATGAATATCCGTTACATTACACCTAATCTTCGGTCTGCATCACCGCTAATTGGTCAGGAAGTGCGAGAGAGGTTTTTGTGGAGGATTCTTGTGCATCGGAAAGCCGGGCAATAACTGCTGGTTTGACTGGCACCACAACGTAAAGTATTGGCGATAAACTCAAAAAATAAGAAAGTAAGATGGTCTATGATTCAAAATATCATTTATTTGTAATTTCAGGGATAGAAAACATTTTTACAGAAAGAAAACCGAAATAATATAAATTGCAACTCTTCAGTGATTTTTCTTCAGGTAGCCCAGGGTGGGGGAGCTGAAAGTCCAAGTAGCTTGGGGTCCAAAAGGTTAAATACAATATTGACTTCATAATGGCAGCTTTCAGGATCCGCTGTCACCATGAACAACCTCTTTTTCTGTCCTTGGTGTCATTTTCTTCTCTTTTTCTTACTGCGACAGCCTTGTGTCCACGTGCCCACCCAGCCCCTCCGTTCCACGCAAGTCGATCCTGAAGAGTCGGAGCCGCGAGAGCAGCGAGTGCATCGACGCCGAGTCCGTGGATGTCTCGGAACGGAGCAAGGAGCCGCCGTGGGATTGCTCGCGTGATGAGCAACCGGTGGGCAGTGCTCGAGATTCAGGGAATTCTAGGTCTTTCCCCTCACCTGGGAGACCCTCTGTAAGTACCTGCTCAGAATACCTTAAATAGCGATTTGGAGCAACTTTTGTGCACTCATCCATGAGCTCCGACTTTGTATTAAAATATAAAAAAAGCTTTTCCTTTTGCAAGGCGAGCGATCTGAGTCAAGAAAACTCTGATGTGGCACTTGGTGTTCCGCAGCCTTTCTCTGGAACCGTGGTTGAGAGGTCTCCGCTTACCACAAACGCGCCAATCTCGATGGCACAGACCAACGAAGATCCAGGAGGGACAAAATCCCATGCAGAGACCGAAGTACCGTCACGTCCTGTGTCCAAGTTCAAAGCATCACGAACGAAGGCGCATTAACGTGTTTCACTTGAGGATTTCAAACAGCATTAAAAGTGCACTTCAATCCTTCTTTTTGCCATTTTTTGTCACAGTAGTTATATTTTGTAAAGCCACACCATGTTACTCCTCCCATGAGGATAGTTTTTCATTCAAATATGCAAGTATTTCTCCAATCTAATGTTACATCATTCGTACTTATCTCATTTTTCATGTCGACACCTCGTAAGCCTCTGCCGCACCTCACCGGATAGCCCGTGTTGCACCGGGATGTAGCCGAGCCACAGAAAGGCTGCGTCCCCACCATATAGAGGTGAAAGCAAAGTCGCACATCGTCATGCTGGTTATGCAGGTAACGTGATTGTGAATAAATTTTTTCCAACTAAGGTGACACATTTTCACGTTGATGTTACCACTTTTGGAATGACTCCCCATCTTGTCTCCCGCTCCCTTTATTGTATGTTTTGTGTGTCCGTGTTTTTTTTTTTTTGTGATTCATGTTAGCTCTTACACGAGCCTCGATCTTGTATACAAAAAAAAAAAAAAATGTTCCTTTTTTTGTGCTAGCACTTAGCTCGTCCCAATGACTTATTTTGCAAAGGTGATGCTGATGGTCCGGTCCGGTGCCTCACGCGCCTGAGCACCCCAAAATGGTGCTAGTCCATGCGTTGAAGGCAAGTGGTGAAGACGGCCTCCTTTTTCTTTCCCTTGCCGAGCAAGCACAACGCAGCCCCAGATCCCCCCCAAGAGCACCATAGCTGCCAAAACTTCTTCACACTGGCACTGCAAAAGTTGCAAAAGCTCCAATAGCATGCATGTCCCAAAATGGCCAAGCCTTCTTGTCCGAGCAAGATCGACAAACTCCTCTTCTTCTTCTCCAGAGCCAATCGGGTGGTTTCCCTTCCCTCCCTGTTCGCTCTGCCCACATCCACGGTCCAATCATGTCCCTAGGGGTGTGGCCTGCCGGGTTTCCTCGCCTAGCTCGTGTGCGGGGTCTTTTGCCTATGATGTCCGTTGGGGTGGGGCTTAGTCCGGGAACCTGTTTGCTTCTTGCCAGCGTGGTTGTTGTGGTTTAAAGGTAGCTTTCATGGCCGGCCATGGTAAATGTAATTTAAAGGTGGTGCAAAACGTAAGGGGAAAATTTACAGAGGGTAAGCACCCAAGTAATTACTGTGGAAAGCATTTACTGTGGAAAACTAACCAGAATTCCTACACTAATTAGCACTGCTTCACCCCCCCCCCCCCCTTCTGTGTGAAGAACAATCAAACAACCTTAAGCTACAGTTTCCCGACTTACTGTACATCGAGATTTCTTATACGCGTTACACGGTCCATGCTATTAATTATACAATTATACCTCCCCTCCGGTATGCTTTCACCTACCCCCCATAAATATAACAATACATACATACGGACATGTGGACAGACAAACACTAACCTTAACCCTATGGGCGACACAGTAAAAATGGGTTTAATAAAAGCTAAGTGTGGTGTCCTTATCATGTATCAAAAGGGAAGATAGATGGGGAAGATGAGGGGCAGTTGAGATTTGGCGCGAGATTCAAACCAGCTTTTGGCACGATATGCAAATTAGCGCACACATTGTACAGTGCGCCCACGAAGCTGGTATATCATTTATAATTAACCCCTAGGAAATGGGGAGAAAGGGGGAAAAAACCCTCTCTACCCTTCACCAATGCATGTTATCACATTTGAATGCACTACACAAGGGGAAGGAGCTATTCTAATCTTGCACTATGGAAATAATTATACTAAGGGACCTGTGATGGCAAGATGAATGTTGTTTGGGAGAATGAAGTGTTTAAGTTGCTTGGCCTAGATGATGAGGCCGCCTGTGTTGTACCGGAGGATATTAAGGTTATGTGTGTATTTCATGGGTTGAGGGGGTCAGGGTCCTGGGTTGGTTTCTATCTCCGGCTAGAATTAGGAGAAAGGGGAAGACTGCCAGGAGAGGGAGGATGGGGATAGGTCACTCCCCAAATAAGAAGAATGAAAATAATAAATAATTAAACGTTTGTTGTGGATATGTGATGCATGATGTGTGTGAGAGCAATGTGTGACGATTTCAGTGATTGTGTGGTGATTTGAGTGATGTCATCTCCGCTTCCGGTTCTGCTGGCGAGGTCGTGTTTTTCCAAGCCTCCATGTCATTTAAGTTAAGTATCTCAAAAAAATAATAAATCTTAATAATTTCCTTCTCTCCTCGTGGCTCCCCCTCCGCAGACCTCCACCCTCCGCAGACCTCCACCCTCCGCAGACCGCGACCACGTGTTGTCTCGCCCCACCCATTTTCTCTCCTTCCTTCATGTCTCAATCCTCTCCAGCCGAGACCTTCCAATTTTAGTTTTCATCAAACGCCTTCAACCTTTCTCCTTCTTCTTGAGATCCACTTTCACCTAACCTTCAAAAATATTGTTACTGTCGCGGTTAAGATGTTATTTTTGACCGAGCGGTGGTGTATTACCGCGACCTAACAGTTCCCCCGATTCTTCCCCAACTCACCCGATTCACCCCAAACTTTGGCCGTATCGCACCGCAGCTGCCCAATCTGGAAAACTCTAAAACGACTGAATGCAAAGAGGAAAAGGAATAAGACGAGAAGACGGACAGAAGAGTAATTGGATTTATTATACACACAAGCAAAAAGAAAACAGTCACGTTTATTTACAGACGAGATTAGATACACAGTGCAACGCTAGCTTACCTACAGTCTTAATTAACCCAGGGACAGAACAAACAAAAGACAGACTCACACGGGGAATGATGACAGGAATTGGCTGGAAGCAGAGGATGGCTTGGAGTTGTATTGTGCAGCACGATCGGCGCGTTTAGCAGCCGCCGTTCCTTCGCGGCCCTGCTCAAAACCGCCGTCCAGGACCCAAGCGGCTGTTGAGTGTTGTTGCTGCTGTGGCCGCCGCTGCTGCTGCTGCTGTGCACGTCGCGTGCTTTTCCAGGATTACAACAGGCTTTGTGCTTTCTGGGATGTCCTCTCCTTGGATGTTCTCTATGTTCTCTTGGTCCAATCACTCCTCACCACCGACAACTCAACGCAACCAACGCAACCACTGACCACCACAACGCAACCACTGACGACCAAAACCACACAACTCAGCTCTGCTTCTTGGACCCTCTCTCTTCTCAACGGCTTGGGCTCCCTTTTGTCTGCCGGTCAAAGCTCATCCCTCAAAGCTTGTCTCAGCTTCTCTTTTGGGAGCGTCGCGCTGCGGATTTTAGCTGCAGTCACGCCTGCTCATTCCCTCCTCTCAGCGCCTCTTTAAAAGCGCAGCCTCTTCTCATCTCAATGCTCAGTACTCATCTCTTTCTTCTTCAAAGCTCGACTGCTTGGGGAGTGTCGCGCTGCGGGTTATATAGGCCCCGCCCCTCAACCTTTGCGAACCTCCCCGATCGCTCTTCCTCCGCCCTCTCTAGCCAAACCCCTGGCTCATGGTTGGTCGAGTGGGGCTGGCTCACTCCTCCCCTCTATGACGAGGTGGAGACACGCCTTTCTTCTCCGACCCTGCCTCGTGGTCAATGGCGGTAATTGGAGCGGAGGTAGTTTCTAATCGACGAAAAGGGGGAATGGAGGTTTTGGGAATGGGAATGAAGGGAATCTATCTCTTTCACTTGGTGCAATGGAGTACTTCTATTAATGGGAGACACAGCCTTACCCTAAAACACAGAATAAGATATAACTATTGAACAGGGGTATTCTATGATTGGCTGTGGTGTGGATGCTTTATGGACTAATTATGGGATGCCCTTTGACCTTTACACAGCTCCGGAGGCAGGAGGCGCAGAATAACCAATAATAATAATTCACACAATCAAAAAAATATACAGTCCTCATATCCGCAACAATATATATATGAACAAATAATTTAAAAAGTAGGCCACTCCCGAACGAACACAATTGCTTACACACCTCGCTGTTCCTTCGTTCTCTGCTCACCTGGCTGTCAATCTCCTATTCTTCTGTTCCTCCTTTTGAACCTGTTCTGGAATCCTTCATCCCCCTTTGCCTCCATGCCCTCACTTCAGGGAATTTCCCAGATAGTTTTCACGGTTTTGTTTAAAAATGTTTAAACTTTCCCCTCCAGTGTTGTATTCTGTTGTATATTACAACATGCTTTTCTTCTTCCCCTTTAAAAGGCTGTCTTCAATTTGCTCATCAAATCTCTGAATGAATGAATGAATGATCGTTTTAAGGCCATTTCCCCCGCTAGAGCAGGGGTTAGCCTTGCGCGCCCCATGACAATCATGGTTCCCTGTTTGAGGCAATGTTTTTATGGCCGGATGCCCTTCCTGGCACCAACCATTAGTCGCCTCTTACGATGTGCAGGGATACGGTGTACCTATTCTAAACCGGGGTACACACCGGGATCATTCATCCCAGCAAGCTGGTACTCAATTTGCCGACCTCGGAAGGATGACAGGCTGATTCAACCCCCCTGGTGTTCAATTTAGCGATCGACCGGGATTCGAACCCAGGATCCTAGGATCCCAAGTCAGCACCCTAACCGCTAAGCCAACACCAGGCTCATCAAATCTCTCCTTTTCAAAAAAGAATTCAATCGCTTGCAGTTCTTCCTTTCTACATTCCCAAAACTCACTGTCATTCCACCCCTCCTCGAACGTTTTCAAACGGATCTCCGACTTGAAAATCACAAGAAACTCATTTTGCAATAAATTTTCGTTTTCCATTAATCGCCCAACACTTTCTAAAATCCAAACTCACCCCTCCCCTCCCCTCCTAAACTCCACCCTCACCCATCCCCTCCAAAACTCCCCCCTCACCTCATTAACTCCCCTCTTACCCCTCCGCTCCCAAATTCACCCTCACCCCTCCCCTTCAAATCGCATCACCTTCCATTTTTCTCCAATTCTCCCCTCTCCTCCTCCTCAAAGCTGCCTCCTCCCCACTTCCTCTCCCTTCCAACTCACACCTCCACCTCCTCCAACCTTCTTCCTCACCATGCCCCTCCTCTAAAACAAGCCCTAACTGTGCCTCATCCCATCACCATCAAACATTTTGTCCTCCTCATCATTCTCTTTCTCCTAGATCTTATGCAATCTCTGACACACTATCAACAGCTTTCCCTACCTCCTCCTCTTCCTCATATTACCGTACCCCTTCCCTCCCCTGTCCTGTACCCGATGCTCCCCCCCTCCCTCTTCCTTAACGGTATGGACCTCAAACATCTGGGGCCTTTGCTTAAACCTGATTGATCTCTCCATAAAGGTTCCTTCTGACAAACCAAATGTAATCTGCTTAACAGAAACTTTCCTCCTTCAAGATGTCTCTGATTCCTTAATATCTCTTCCTGGTTACTCCCTCCTCCGGTATGATAGACCTGAGCCTCATCCTGGAGGTGGAGTTGCGATCTTTATAAAAAAATAAAACTCTCTTCCTCACTCCTTGCACTGCCCTCTCTCCACCTCACCCCCAGGAGTACCTCTGGCTACGGCCTCCTCTCCGCTCCCACCTTTTGTTCATATGTGTTCTGTACCGTCCTCCAAACAGTGATGACTCCACATACATCTCCCTGTCTGACAACATGAACCACCACCTATCCACTCATCCCAGCCCTCTCTTTCTCATATGTGGTGAATTCAACTGTCATCATGCCAGTTAACAGAGTATAATCACTTCTAGACTTGGTTATGACAAACTTCCCTGTAAATGTCTGCTCTTTTTGTTCTGCTCCAATCGGTTCATCTGATCATTTGCTTGTTAAAGTGGACATCTCTGGCCGTTCTCAGAGAGCCTCCTCAGCGTCGACGAGTCTGGCATTTTACTCAGGCTGACTAGCACAGTCTTCAAGCAGCCATCAATCATCTGGACTGGTCTCCCATCTCTACCGCCTCCGACATCAACTCTTCCTGGGAATTCTTCCAAAGTAAACTGCTCTCTCTCATGCAGATTTATCCCATCTCGTCTTCAGTTGTCATACCCTTCCTCCCGTCCATGGTACACTGAATCTTGTGGTGAGGAAATTGACCTGAAACAACTTGCCCTTCACCTCATGGAAGGAAAATCCAACTGAAGGAAATCTCAGTTCCTTCCACAAAGCTCAGAACAAGTGTGTGTCTACCCTCAGGAGAGCCAGGAAACACTCTCTCTCTACTCTCAAGACAACTCTCAATCCTGTCTCCCTCCTCCAAATCCTGGTGGTGTCTGGTCAAATCTGTTTCTGGTGTTTGTTCCCCCTCCATCCCCTCCCTTACCTCAAACGACTACACAGCCGACACCGCACGTGACAAAGCCGAATGCCTCAACTCTGTGTTTACCTCAAAATCTTTATTGTGTCCCAAACCCGTCCCTCTCTGTGCCCTCCCTACCCTGTCGTAACCCAGCTGCTCCTGGACTCTGTGTCCTTCTCTCCTGACAAGGTGGAGAAGTTTCTGTCAATCCTTGACTCTGATTCTGCAACTGGACAAGACGGCATCAGCCCACGGGGCCTAAAATCCTGCTCCGCCGCTCTATCTCACCCTCTCTCTGTTCTCTTCACCCTCTCTTTTGCTCAAGCTCAACTGCCATCAGCTTGGAAATCACCAACATTACCGCTTCACACAAAAAGGTGCAAAAACAGATCCTTACAACTACAGACCAATCAGCCTGCTCCCAATAATCAGCAAAGTCATGGAATCCATCATTGCTTCTGATATTAAATCCTTCCTCCTCTCCAATGGCTTGATCTCTGATCATCAATTTGGTTTCAGACCAGGTCACTCTACTCTGGACATGCTGCTTCTGCTGTCTCAACAAGGGATGGAGGTCTTCAACACCAAACAGGAAATTAGAGCTGTTTCCCTTGACATATCACGTGTCTTCGATACGGTCTGGCACCCAGCTCTCCTCACCAAATTCTCCTCCTATGGTATCGATGGAAATCTCCATGCATGGCTTGCGGACTTCCTCTCTGGTCGTAGTCAACGTGTGGCCCTGAATGGAATTCTCTCATCTCCCCTTCCTGTCCAGGCTGGAGTTCCCCAAGGTAGAGTTCTGGGCCCTGTGTTTTTTCTGGTCTTCATTAATGATCTCTTCGACTCTCTGGAAAATCCTCTCTATCTCTTTGCTGAAGACTCCACTCTCTGCCGCTCCATTCCCCATCCCTCAGATCGGCAGTCTGCAGCCTCCTCACTCTCTGCAGACCTGGACAAAATCAGACTGGTCAAACAAGTGGAACATGGTTTTCAATCCTGACAAATCTCACACTCACTACGTCTCTCCGAAAAGACCGACTGGATAACCCTCCCATCTACTTTATCAACAATCCTCTTGAAGAAGTTCTGTCACTCAAGCTTTTGGGTCTCACTATCTGCCATGATCTTTCCTGGGAAAACATCATTTCCAAGATAGCCTCCAAAGTCCTTTATTAGCACTATTGTGCTCCTCACCACTTACAAAGCTTTCATCCGCAGCTCAATGGATTACTGCTCTGCTCTCTGGGCTGGTGCACCTGCCTCAAACCTAGCTCGGCCTCACGCGGTTGAATCCAAAGCTTTTAGAATCATTGGTATCTCCCGTGATGAAGCTGATTCTGAGGGCTTTCACTCACGCACCGCAAGTTGGTTGGTGGTCTTTCTGTCTTCTGCCGACTCCTCTCCGGCCTTGCTCCCCCAGCTTTGTCTGTGCTCTGTCCCCCAAATATTCCTGCCGGTTGCACAAGATCTGCCAGCAACCCTTTTATGGTTATACTGCCAAAATCAAGACTCTCCTCTCACCGTCACTTTCATTCCTCTTTTTCCAACCTCTGGAACAAACTCCCTCACTCTCTTCAATCCCACTTTCCCCCCCTCCAGGTCTTTAAAACAGCTGTTCACCACCATCTCTTATCCACCATCTCTTATCCTCCCTCATCCAAAACCTTGATGTTTTTCACCCCCGTAAATACATCCCAAATCCACCTCTTTCAATCTCAGACTTCTTTCCTGAAATTCCTAGTAGTGTTCATTTGTTTTATACTATGTACCCCCTCCTCCCCACTCCCCTGCCCCAGCCCTCTCCACTCCCCTGCCCCAGCCCTCTCCCTTGCACAGATCTCTCAATGTACACGAGCTTGCTGTTCTGCTGTACCTTGTTCTCCACTGTTGTGCTTGTGCGCTTCCTTCTCTCTCTCCCCCTCTTGTCTCCCGCTCCCTTTATTATACGTTTTAAGTGTCCATTTATGTTTTTTGTGTTTGCTCTTACACGAGCTTCGATCTTGTACACTCAAAAAAAAAAAGTGTGGTGATTTGAGTGATTGTGTGGAAGATGAGAGTGAGTGCCGCTCCATGTGGACGAATCAGCGCTGTGACTGTGACCGAGCTGTTCCGACGAATGGGCGAGGAAGAGTGGCGAAGATTTCGCTCCCCTCTTTCATTGGGGGTGCAACCACCACGAAGAGTTATCCCTGTTATGCGCCACCCGTAGATTTGAGCTATCGACCGATCGCGCTGCGCTATCAATGAATCCATCATTTGTGCAGGCAGTGGTAGATGGCGCAGGCGTCGTTTTGCGCCATCAATGGATGTGTATAATTGGTAGATAGCTCAGCGTCGTCGATTGATTTGCGTCAGGAGTGGAGGGAGAAATAGTAAGGATGATCAAAGGATGCAATGAAATATCTCACAAGCTGGTCACATACCAAGGATGTCGGCCTAATTAAGTATCATCTGGTCATACCAGCAGAACAAGGGATATAATTAAGTATCTGACAAATAGAACAAATAATGAGTAATGAAAAGATCAAAAATCCCCTCCAAAACTGTACAGTCTTTCTCATTTGCTCGAAAAGCTTTGCTCTAAAAACGGATCCATCGATAGCGCAAGAGTGCGATCGATCGATGCCTGCCCCGTGCAGCGCGGTCGGTCGATGCCTGCCCCGTGCAGCGCGGTCGGTCGATGCCTGCCCCGTGCAGCGCGATCGATCGATGCCTGCGCCATCTCCCAATGCCTGCACGAACGATGGATCCATTAATGGTGCAGGGCGATTGGTCGATAGAGCGCGATCGGTCGATATAGCATGATGATCGATGCCTGCGCCATCTACCGATGCCTGCACGAACGATGGATCCATTAATGGTGCAGGGCGATTGGTCGATAGAGCGCGATCGGTCGATATAGCATGATGATCGATGCCTGCGCCATCTACCGATGCCTGCACGAACGATGGATCCATGCTGCGCTATCGGTCGATATAGTGCAATTGATCGATGTCTGCACCATCTGCCGATACCTGCACGAACTATGGATCCATTAATAGCGTAGCGCGATGGGTCGATAGAGCGCGATTGATCGATGTCTGCGCCATCTACCGCTGCCTGCACGAGTTACATGTTACAGGTTATCGTTATGAATGTTACAGGGCGAGTGCATCCATCATGTGTCGTTCGTTACTCATTCGCACGTGGATGCAATCCTTCGGGAGGAATGTTACAGGGCGAGCGCATCCATCATGTGTCGTTCGTTTCTCATTCGCACGTGGATGCAATCCTTCGGGAGGAATGTTACAGGGCGAGCGCATCCATCATGTGTCGTTCGTTTCTCATTCGCACATGGATGCAATCCTTAGGGAGGAATGTTACAGGGCGAGCGCATCCATCATGTGTCGTTCGTTTCTCATTCGCACGTGGATGCAATCCTTCGGGAGGAATGTTACAGGGCGAGCGCATCCATCATGTGTCGTTCGTTTCTCATTCGCACATGGATGCAATCCTTAGGGAGGAATGTTACAGTGCGAGCGCATCCATCATGTGTCGTTCGTTTCTCATTCGCACGTGGATGCAATCCTTCGGGAGGAATGTTACAGTGCGAGCGCATCCATCATGTGTCGTTCGTTTCTCATTCGCACATGGATGCAATCCTTCGGGAGGAATGTTACAGGGCGAGCGCATCCATCATGTGTCGTTCGTTTCTCATTCGCACATGGATGCAATCCTTCGGGAGGAATGTTACAGTGCGAGCGCATCCATCATGTGTCGTTCGTTTCTCATTCGCACGTGGATGCAATCCTTCGGGAGGAATGTTACAGGACGTGCGCATCCATCATGTGTCGTTCGTTTCTCATTCGCACGTGGATGCAATCCTTCGGGAGGAATGTTACAGGGCGAGCGCATCCATCATGTGTCGTTCGAAGGAGTTTCCTTGACCCGGAAGTGCAACTTGCGTTTTGTGGTTAATTCGAGGCATTGTACTTTACGACATGTATAATATGTCAACATTTATTTTTCAACATATGGTAAATTTTAACACTTCTAGTTTATTATATATCTCAACCTTTGACCCTCCAACCGCCGAAAGACACTTGTGTCTCCAACAGTCCGATCACAAATCGACGACTCTTCCTGGTTCGGGATTTAGGCCCCTGGGCCCGGCCTGGGTGAGGAATTCCATCGGATTTGGAAAGTGATTTACAGGTCATTTAGTGATGATTAATGTGTTTTCACTACCAGAATGACCAATATGACGTCTTTCCTTTATAGATATTATGAACATCGTTTACAGTACTAGTTACTGTAATTTGTGGACAATGTTGCACTGTTTTTTTTATCAATATCATTGCCATTGCGTAGAGATACTGTATTGTGCCACGTGTACAACCACTGTACTCTTCCCCAGTGTAGAGTATGTGCCTAGCCGTTCCTTGTGTACAGTGTGTGCCTAGCCGTTCCTTGTGTACAGTATGTGCCGAGCCGTTCCTTGTGCACAGTATGTGCCGAGCCGTTCCTTGTGCACAGTATGTGCCGAGCCGTTCCTTGTGTACAGTATGTGCCGAGCCGTTCCTTGTGTACAGTATGTGCCGAGCCGTTCCTTGTGTACAGTATGTGCCGAGCCGTTCCTTGTGTACAGTATGTGCCGAGCCGTTCCTTGTGCACAGTGTGTGCCTAGCCGTTCCTTGTGTACAGTATGTGCCGAGCCGTTCCTTGTGTACAGTATGTGCCTAGCCGTTCCTTGTGCACAGTATGTGCCTAGCCGTTCCTTGTGTACAGTATGTGCCTAGCCGTTCCTTGTGTACAGTGTGTGCCTAGCCGTTCCTTGTGCACAGTATGTGCCTAGCCGTTCCTTGTGTACAGTATGTGCCGAGCCGTTCCTTGTGCACAGTGTGTGCCTAGCCGTTCCTTGTGTACAGTGTGTGCCTAGCCGTTCCTTGTGCACAGTATGTGCCTAGCCGTTCCTTGTGCACAGTGTGTGCCTAGCCGTTCCTTGTGCACAGTATGTGCCTAGCCGTTCCTTGTGTACAGTGTGTGCCGAGCCGTTCCTTGTGTACAGTATGTGCCGAGCCGTTCCTTGTGTACAGTATGTGCCGAGCCGTTCCTTGTGCACAGTATGTGCCTAGCCGTTCCTTGTGCACAGTGTGTGCCGAGCCGTTCCTTGTGCACAGTATGTGCCTAGCCGTTCCTTGTGTACAGTATGTGCCAGGCCGTTCCTTGTGTACAGTATGTGCCGAGCCGTTCCTTGTGCACAGTATGTGCCTAGCCGTTCCTTGTGTACAGTATGTGCCTAGCCGTTCCTTGTGTACAGTATGTGCCGAGCCGTTCATTGTGCACAGTGTGTGCCGAGCCGTTCCTTGTGCACAGTATGTGCCGAGCCGTTCCTTGTGTACAGTATGTGCCGAGCCGTTCCTTGTGTACAGTATGTGCCTAGCCGTTCCTTGTGTACAGTATTGCCTAGCCGTTCCTTGTGTACAGTATGTGCCGAGCCGTTCCTTGTGCACAGTGTGTGCCGAGCCGTTCCTTGTGCACAGTATGTGCCGAGCCGTTCCTTGTGTACAGTATGTGCCGAGCCGTTCCTTGTGTACAGTATGTGCCGAGCCGTTCCTTGTGCACAGTGTGTGCCGAGCCGTTCCTTGTGTACAGTATGACTATGAGCCGAGCGTTCCTTGTGTTGTGTACAGTATGTGCCGAGCCGTTCCTTGTGTACAGTATGTGCCGAGCCGTTCCTTGTGTACAGTATGACTGAGCCGAGCGTTCCTTGTGTACAGTATGACTATGAGCCGAGCGTTCCTTGTGTTGTGTACAGTATGTGCCGAGCCGTTCCTTGTGTACAGTATGACTATGAGCCGAGCGTTCCTTGTGTTGTGTACAGTATGTGCCGAGCCGTTCCTTCTGTACAGTATTTGCCGAGCCGTTCCTTGTGTACAGTATGACTGAGCCGAGCGTTCCTTGTGTACAGTATGACTATGAGCCGAGCGTTCCTTGTGTTGTGTACAGTATGTGCCGAGCCGTTCCTTGTGTACAGTATGACTATGAGCCGAGCGTTCCTTGTGTTGTGTACAGTATGTGCCGAGCCGTTCCTTGTGTACAGTATTTGCCGAGCCATTCCTTGTGTACAGTATGACTGAGCCGAGCGTTCCTTGTGTTGTGTACACTATGTGCCGAGCCGTTCCTTGTGTACAGTGTGTGTCGAGCCGTTCCTTGTGTTCAGTATGTGTCGAGCCGTTTCTTGTGTACAGTGTGTGCCGAGCCGTTCCTTGTGTACAGTGTGTGCCGAGCCGTTCCTTGTGTGCAGTGTGTGCCGAGCCATTCCCTGTGTACAGTATGTGCCGAGCCATTCCTTGTGTACAGTGTGTGCCGAGCCGTTCCTTGTGTACAGTATGTGCCGAGCCGTTCCTTGTGTATAGTGTGTGCCGAGCCGTTCCTTGTGTTCAGTATGTGTCGAGCCGTTCCTTGTGTTTAGTATGTGTCGAGCCGTTCCTTGTGTACAGTATGTGTCGAGCCGTTCCTTGTGTTCAGTATGTGTCGAGCCGTTCCTTGTGTACAGTGTGTGTCGAGCCGTTCCTTGTGTACAGTGTGTGTCGAGCCGTTCCTTGTGTTCAGTATGTGTCGAGCCGTTCCTTGTGTACAGTATGTGCCGAGCCGTTCCTTGTGTGCAGTATGAGCCGAGCGTTCCATGTGTACAGTATGTGCCGAGCGTTCCTGGTGTTCAATATGAGCCGAGCGTTCCTTGTGTACAGTATGTGCCGAGCCGTTCCTTGTGTACAGTATGTGTCGAGCGTTCCTTGTGTACAGTATGTGCCGAGCCGTTCCCCGTGTACAGAATGTGCCGAGCCGTTCTCCGTGTACAGTATGTGCCGAGCCGTTCCCCGTGTACAGTATTGCCGAGCCGTTCCCCGTGTACAGTATGTGCCGAGCCATTCCACGTGTACAGGATGTGCCGAGCGTTCCTCGTGTACAGTATGTGCCGCGCCGTTCCCCCGTGTACAGTATGTGTTGAGCCGTTCCTTGTGTGCAGTATGTGCCGAGCCGTTCCTCGTGTGCAGTATGTGCCGTGCCGTGCCCCCGTGTACAGTATGTGTTGAGCCGTTCCTTGCGTACAGTATGTGCTGAGCCTTTCCTTGTGTACAGTATGTGCCTAGCCGTTCCTTGTGTACAGTATGTGCCTCGCCGTTCCTTGTGTACAGTATGTGCCGAGCCGTTCCTTGTGCACAGTATGTGCCGAGCCGTTCCTTGTGTACAGTATGTGCCTAGCCGTTCCTTGTGCACAGTATGTGCCGAGCCGTTCCTTGTGCACAGTGTGTGCCGAGCCGTTCCTTGTGCACAGTATGTGCCCAGCCATTCCTTGTGCACAGTATGTGCCTAGCCGTTCCTTGTGTACAGTATGTGCCTAGCCGTTCCTTGTGCACAGTATGTGCCTAGCCGTTAATTGTGTACAGTATGTGCCTAGCCGTTCCTTGTGCACAGTATGTGCCTAGCCGTTAATTGTGTACAGTATGTGCCGAGCCGTTCCTTGTGCACAGTATGTGCCCAGCCATTCCTTGTGCACAGTATGTGCCCAGCCGTTCCTTGTGCACAGTATGTGCCCAGCCGTTCCTTGTGCACAGTATGTGCCTAGCCGTTCCTTGTGTACAGTATGTGCCTAGCCGTTCCTTGTGCACAGTATGTGCCTAGCCGTTAATTGTGTACAGTATGTGCCGAGCCGTTCCTTGTGCACAGTATGTGCCCAGCCATTCCTTGTGCACAGTATGTGCCCAGCCGTTCCTTGTGCACAGTATGTGCCTAGCCGTTCCTTGTGCACAGTATGTGCCGAGCCGTTCCTTGTGCACACACAGTATGTGCCGAGCCGTTCCTTGTGTACAGTATGACTATGAGCCGAGCGTTCCTTGTGTTGTGTACAGTATGTGCCGAGCCTTTCCTTGTGTACAGTATGTGCCGAGCCGTTCCTTGTGTACAGTATGACTATGACTATGAGCCGAGCGTTCCTTGTGTACAGTATGACTGAGCCGAGCGTTCCTTGTGTACAGTATGACTATGAGCCGAGCGTTCCTTGTGTTGTGTACAGTATGTGCCGAGCCGTTCCTTGTGTACAGTATGACTATGAGCCGAGCGTTCCTTGTGTTGTGTACAGTATGTGCCGAGCCGTTCCTTCTGTACAGTATTTGCCGAGCCGTTCCTTGTGTACAGTATGACTGAGCCGAGCGTTCCTTGTGTACAGTATGACTATGAGCCGAGCGTTCCTTGTGTTGTGTACAGTATGTGCCGAGCCGTTCCTTGTGTACAGTATGACTATGAGCCGAGCGTTCCTTGTGTTGTGTACAGTATGTGCCGAGCCGTTCCTTGTGTACAGTATTTGCCGAGCCGTTCCTTGTGTACAGTATGACTATGAGCCGAGCGTTCCTTGTGTTGTGTACACTATGTGCCGAGCCGTTCCTTGTGTACAGTGTGTGTCGAGCCGTTCCTTGTGTTCAGTATGTGTCGAGCCGTTCCTTGTGTACAGTGTGTGCCGAGCCGTTCCTTGTGTACAGTATGTGTCGAGCCGTTCCTTGTGTACAGTGTGTGCCGAGCCGTTCCTTGTGTTGTGTACACTATGTGCCGAGCCGTTCCTTGTGTACAGTGTGTGTCGAGCCGTTCCTTGTGTTCAGTATGTGTCGAGCCGTTCCTTGTGTACAGTGTGTGCCGAGTCGTTCCTTGTGTACAGTGTGCGGCGAGCCGTTCCTTGCGTACAGTGTGCGCCGAGCCGTTCCTTGCGTACAGTGTGCGCCGAGCCGTTCCTTGCGTACAGTGTGCGTCAAGCCGTTCCTTGCGTACAGTGTGCGTCGAGCCGTTCCTTGCGTACAGTGTGTGCCGAGCCGTTCCTTGCGTTCAGTGTGTGCCGAGCCGTTCCTTGCGTTCAGTGTGTGCCGAGCCGTTCCTTGCGTACAGTGTGTGCCGAGCCGTTCCTTGCGTACAGTGTGTGCCGAGCCGTTCCTTGCGTACAGTGTGTGCCGAGCCGTTCCTTGCGTACAGTGTGTGCCGGGCCGTTCCCTGCGTACAGTGTGTGCCGAGCCGTTCCTTGCGTACAGTGTGTGCCGAGCCGTTCCTTGTGTACAGTGTGTGCCGAGCCGTTTCGTGCGTACAGTGTGTGCCGAGTCGTTCCTTGTGTACAGTGTGCGCCGAGCCGTTCCTTGCGTACAGTGTGCGCCGAGCCGTTCCTTGCGTACAGTGTGTGCCGAGCCGTTCCTTGCGTACAGTGTGCGCCAAGCCGTTCCTTACGTACAGTGTGCGTCGAGCCGTTCCTTGCGTACAGTGTGCGCCGAGCCGTTCCTTGCGTACAGTGTGTGCCGAGCCGTTCCTTGCGTACAGTGTGTGCCGAGCCGTTCCTTGCGTTCAGTGTGTGCCGAGCCGTTCCTTGCGTACAGTGTGTGCCGAGCCGTTCCTTGTGTACAGTGTGTGCCGAGCCGTTCCTTGCGTACAGTGTGTGCCGAGCCGTTCCTTGCGTACAGTGTGTGCCGAGCCGTTCCTTGCGTACAGTGTGTGCCGAGCCGTTCCTTGCGTTCAGTGTGTGCCGAGCCGTTCCTTGTGTACAGTGTGTGCCGAGCCGTTCCTTGTGCACAGTATGTGCCGAGCCGTTCCTTGTGCTCAGTATGTCGAGCCGTTCCTTGTGTACAGTATGTGCCGAGCCGTTCCTTGTGCTCAGTGTGTGCCGAGCCGTTCCTTGTGTACAGTGTGTGCCGAGCCGTTCCTTGTGCTCAGTGTGTGCCGAGCCGTTCCTTGTGCTCAGTGTGTGCCGAGCCGTTCCTTGCGTACAGTGTGTGCCGAGCCGTTCCTTGCGTACAGTGTGTGCCGAGCCGTGCCTTGCGTACAGTGTGTGCCGAGCCGTTCCTTGCGTACAGTGTGTGCCGAGCCGTTCCTTGCGTACAGTGTGTGCCGAGCCGTTCCTTGCGTACAGTGTGTGCCGAGCCGTTCCTCGTGTACAGTATGTGCCGCGCCGTTCCCCAGTGTACAGTATGTGCTGTAGTTTGCCATGTGCGATGTTTACAGTGTGATTTCCTCTCACTTAAGTTGAGCTGTGATCTCTTAATGTTGAAAGGATATTCAAGAAAGATGTCTGGGCAGTTGGAGATTAGACAGCGGTTTGTGACGGAGGGCGAACTGGAGGAGAAGCGTCGGAAGCGGCAGGAGGAATGGGAAAAGGTCCGCAAGCCTGAGGATCCGCTCGGTAATAATGGACCTGATATCGAAGTATATCGATGTTTGTTGCATCCCTTTGTGATTAAAATTACAGCGGGATTATAACATTATAATTTGTGACTGCAGAGAAACCTGAAGATGTTTGTGATCCTCGATCGCTGTTTGAAAAACTGCAGGAGCAAAAGGAGCGCAAACAGGCAGAGTTTGAGGAGCCCTTGAAATTCAGTGAGTGTCATCTTGTTTCATTTCTCACCGGTTTGGGGGATTTGAGCAGCACGGCCATGCAGTTCTATCCCAAGTTGCCCTGTACGTGTGTGGAAGTAACCTCAGATTCTCTGGCCGTAAGTGAATGAAACCTGGTGGTAGTTGCATGCCCAATTTACCTGGAACCACCTGATTGCATTGTTCATAAAACGACAAGAGCAGTTCGATGGAGTTTTACTATTCAATTTGAAACGTTGAAATGTACGAGCCAACACATAATGTCAATAAAAGGATAACACTGCAATTTATGTTTCCATCTTAAAATGAATTGGTCGTTCTTCCCTCCACGGATGATGGAAATGTCTTTCGATCTCGGCCTACATAACCAACTCTAGTCTTTGTATTCTCGGGAACATCTGGAAACTCTTGGGGTCATGCCAAGTTGTCCTTGTGACTCTGCTTTCTTGCCTTCTTTGCCAAAATTTTGTGCATGTGTCAAACAAAATGGCATCTAACAAGATTGACCTAAAACAGACATGAGTGGGCCTCAACATAGGACATTTGTATAGCAGTTGCACACGAGGTCACAAGAAATTGAGTCACTACCGCTGATTTGGTGTTTATATATGATGTACATCCGTCTCTTTTTGGAGTCCAGTGCCCCCTTTTGGAGCCCGAGCATAACAATGCATGAGTAAACTAGAACGGCACACAGTAGAGAGCGTACCTACCTCCGCCTAGTTGGCCATATCACTCAATGGTGAAGAATCACTTAAAACATTCTACTAGCCAGATCCGGATCGGAATCTTCACCAAAATTTAATCGATTCTTCCTTGTCACACACACACAACCTGTCCAACAAGTTTTGTCCAAATCCATCCACAATTTTGAGATATCCTGCTTTTTATGGTTTTTGGCCCTATCTCCCAATGGTGATGAATCACTTTAAAATTCTGGTAGCCGAATCCGGATCTTCACCAAAATCTAATCATTTCGTCCTTTTCACATACGCTACATCTCTGCCAAATTTCGGCCGAATCCGTCCAACGTTTTGAGATATTTTGTTCACAAACGTACAAAGGCAGACAGACAGGGGTGAAAACATAACCTCCATCCACCTTTTGTGGTGGAGGTAATAATGACTGGAAGAAATAATGAGCGATTTTGCGAGGTTGGTGAGGATGTGTCTGTTCTTCTTGCAGCAAGGGAGGTGATGGTGTAAGCCAGAAGTACAATGACGTCGTGATGTTGCTCGGGAAAGGCGATCATACGCACAACTCTTCATTGAACACACTCACTGCTAGCCGATTGCTGCATTGTTAGGCGAGGACTCCATACAGGGGCACCAAATTCCAAAAGGGGCTGGACGTACTACTGTGTTCAAAAAGTATCCGACCTTTATTTTTCGTGCGTAAAAAAAAAGAAGCTAGGGAGGCGTTGATTGGTGCACGTATGTAGGCGATCCTAATGCGCACGCGTGAATTTTTTCACACCTGCAGAAGCTGTCATTCGACGGCAGACCGCCGATGAGTGAGGACATGTAAGTAAGCGCCGTCGGATTTTCGTTTTTGCCAAAATGACGGAAAAACTTGAACAACGCTACTGCATCAAATTTTGTGTAAAGCTTGGCGATTCCCAAGTGGAAACGATCCGCAAGATTCAACACCGTTCATTCCATTATGAAGGAGGATTTGGGCTTCAGGAGAATCTCAGCGAAGTTCGTACCAAAGCTGCTAACGATTGAGCAGAAGCAACTCCGTTTGGAGATCGCACAGGACATGCTGGAGACTGTGAACAGCGATCCCAGCTTCCTCAACACAGTGATCACTGGCGATGAGTCCTGGGTTTATGGGTACGACCCAGAAACCAAGTTGCAGTTTTGATGCAAGTTTGATGAAACACAAAATTTGATGCAGTAGCGTTGTTCAAGTTTTTCCGTCATTTTGTCAAAAACGAAAATCCGACGGCGCTCACTTACATGTCTTCACTCATCGGCGGTCTGCCGTCGAATGACAGCTTCTGCAGGTGTGAAAAAATTCACGCGTGTGCATTAGGATCGCCTACATACGTGCACCAATCAACGCCTCCCTAGCTTCTTTTTTTTACGCACGAAAAATAAAGGTCAGATACTTTTTGAACACACTACGTACATGGTGCTAATAAACACCAAATCGGCAGTAACGATTTAATTTCTCTTGAGTTTATACAAAATGTAGAGGCGTCGGCAGTCACGTGAAATCATGTGCTGAACTTGAGAATCCCACGTGAGATTTGACTGGATTGAAATCCCAAGTAGACGGAGAGGACACACAGACTCGAGTGGTTCGTTATTGAGGGTAATCACAGGAGGGGAGCGGCCGTAGCGGAGAAAACTAATTTGCATCACCTTGCAATTTTGAGGTTGAGGCCTCATGGAATTAACAAGCTTCAACTCGGACAATGCATGAACATGTGACTTTGCAACTGTGATGCGATTTTGGAAAAACCTCCACCAGGGTGAGGTCATCAACGTTACTTCCATCTATTTTCAGTTGACAGCGCAGCATCATTCACCATGACAAGAATCATAACGGGGCCCAGCCACGATATCCAAGTATATGTGTGCGGTTTGAAAGGAAGCTGCTGATTACAGGGATGTGACATCAAACCGAATTGACTTTTGAATAGCCTGCTTGTGATCGATCAAACAAAATCTTCATCCGCAGCTCAACGGAATACTGTTCTCCCCTATGGGCCGGTGCTCCTGCCTCACACCTAGCTCGGCTTCACGCTGTTGAAACCAAAGCGTTCAGAATCATTGGAATCTCCCGCGATGAAGCTATCTCCGAGGGCCTTTCACTCACTCACCGCAGGCAGGTTGGTGGTCTTTCTGTCTTCTACAGACTCCTCTCCGGCCTTGCACCCCCAGCTCTCTCTGTGCTCTGTCCCCCTAATATTCCTAGAGGTCGCACAAGATCTGCCAGCAACCCTCTGATGGTTAAACTGCCAAAATCTCGGCTCTCTGCTCACCTTCACTCTTTCATTCCTCTTTTCTCCCGCCTCTGGAACAAACTCCCTCACTCCCTTCAATCCCACTCGTCCCTCCAGGTCTTTAAAACAGCTGTTCACCACCATCTCTTATCTTCCCCCATCCAAAACCTTGATCTTTTCTACCCCCGCTAATTCACCCCAGATCCACCTTGTTTGAAATTCCAACTTCTTTCCTGGAAGTCCTGGCAGTGTCCATATGTTTTATACCTCTCCCACCCACCCCCCTTCCCATACCCCTTCCCCCCCAAAGCCCTCTCCCTCTCACAGATCTCTCGATGTCTCCATGTCTCTCGGTCCCTGCTCTCAAATGTTGTGTTCGTGTCCTTCCCCCTCTCTCCCCATCTTGTCTACCGCTCCCGATGTTATATGTTTTATGTGTCGGTTTGTCTTTCTGTGTGATTAATGTTCGCTCTTTCACGAGCCTCGATGTTGTATACAAAAAAAAAAAAAAAGCCTTTGTGAAGTCAGTTGTGCATATGTTAGCAAAATGACCCGGCCAATTGATATCCCGATGAATCTCGTCGAGCAGGCCGATAAGATCGTGGCTCAACGAGCTGCCGTTTTTCAGATTTCCGAACTGATTCGGGTTGATCTGGTGCTCAATGTCAATTGTCACCCATTCTGCAAAGAAGCCTTCAAACGCGTGGCCTATAATCAGCGTCATTGAAATGGGACGGAGTTTGCTGTATTCAGTGACTGGTGTAGATTTGGGCCCATGACACACAGATGAAATTTTCCAGCTGTCCTCAAAGTGACCACAGCGTAGACGGTCGTTGAATAGCGTGGTCAGGGCCTCTGCGATTTCATAGCAAACTCTCAGCTGAATGGGAACGTCAGTTGGATGTCCGGCCTTTGGCACATTCAATCTGCGAATGTGATTGCGGACATCCTACCTCGATAGTTGGAGGGGGAAGTGCAGGGAGGTATGCTGGTGATGCAGACAAATCGAGGCTGGGCAGCTCATTGGGGATCTGGGCAAAGTAACGGTTCAATTCCTGCGTGATTTATATTGGCAACTTATCAAAGTCCAGTAGGAAGGTGATTGGTTTCGCATACCAGTTAAATGTCTGATCTGCTGATGCCACTTACCCAGGTCACTTTCCTGATCTGCTGATGCCACTTACCCAGGTCACTTTCCTGATCTGCTTATGTCACTTACCCAGCTCACTTTCCTGATCTGCTGATGTCACTTACCCAGCTCACTTTCCTGATCTGCTGATGACACTTACCCAGCTCCCTTTCCTGATCTGCTGATGTCACTTATCCAGCTCACTTTCCTGATCTGCTGATGACACTTACCCAGCTCACTTTCCTGATCTGCTGATGACACTTACCCAGGTCACTTTCCTGATCTGCTGATGACACTTACCCAGCTCACTTTCCTGATCTGCTGATGACACTTACCCAGCTCACTTTCCTGATCTGCTGATGCCACTTACCCAGCTCACTTTGCTGATCTGCTGATGCCACTTACCCAGCTCACCTTGCTGATCTGCTGATGCCACTTTCCTGATCTGCTGATGCCACTTACCCAGCTCACTTTGCTGATCTGCTGATGTCACTTTCCTGATCTGCTGATGTCACTTTCCTGATCTGCTGATGTCACTTTCCTGATCTGCTGATGCTACTTACCCAGGTCACTTTCCTGATCTGCTGATGCCACTTTCCTGATCTGCTGATGCCACTTACCCAGCTCCCTTTGCTGCTCTGCTGATGCCACTTTCCTGAACTGCTGTTGCCACTTACCCAGCTCCCTTTCCTGATCTGCTGATGACACTTACCCAGCTCACTTTGCTGATCTGCTGATGTCACTTTCCTGATCTGCTGATGTCACTTTCCTGATCTGCTGATGCCACTTACCCAGGTCACTTTCCTGATCTGCTGATGTCACTTTCCTGATCTGCTGATGCCACTTACCCAGCTCACTTTCCTGATCTGCTGATGACACTTACCCAGCTCCCTTTGATGCTCTGCTGATGTCACTTTCCTGATCTGCTGTTGCCACTTACCCAGCTCACTTTGATGATCTGCTGATGCCACTTTCCTGATCTGCTGATGCCACTTACCCAGCTCACTTTGCTGATCTGCTGATGTCACTTTCCTGATCTGCTGTTGCCACTTACCCTGGTCACTTTCCTGATCTGCTGAAGCCTCTTACCCTGGTCACTTTCCTGATCTGCTGATGCCACTTACCCAGCTCCCTTTCCTGATCTGCTGATGACACTTACCCAGGTGACTTTCCTGATCTGCTGAAGCCTCTTACCCAGCTCCCTTTCCTGATCTGCTTATGACACTTACCCAGCTCCCTTTCCTGATCTGCTGATGCCACTTACCCAGCTCCCTTTCCTGATCTGCTGAAGCCTCTTGCCCAGCTCCCTTTCCTGATCTGCTGATGCCACTTACCCAGCTCCCTTTCCTGATCTGCTGATGCCACTTACCCAGCTCACTTTCCTGATCTGCTGAAGCCTCTTACCCAGCTCCCTTTCCTGATCTGCTGATGCCACTTACCCAGCTCCCTTTCCTGATCTGCTGATGCCACTTACCCAGCTCCCTTTCCTGATCTGCTGAAGCCTCTTACCCTGGTCACTTTCCTGATCTGCTGATGACACTTACCCAGCTCACTTTCCTGATCTGCTGATGACACTTACCCAGCTCACTTTCCTGATCTGCTGATGACACTTACCCAGCTTACTTTCCTGATCTGCTGATGACACTTACCCAGCTCACTTTCCTAATCTGCTGATGCCACTTACCCAGGTCACTTTCCTGATCTGCTGATGACACTTACCTAGGTCACTTTCCTGATCTGCTGATGCCACTTACCCGGCTCCCTTTCCTGATCTGCTGATGACACTTACCCAGCTCACTTTCCTGATCTGCTGATGACACTTACCCAGCTTACTTTCCTGATCTGCTGATGACACTTACCCAGCTCACTTTCCTGATCTGCTGATGCCACTTACCCAGGTCACTTTCCTGATCTGCTGATGCCACTTACCCAGGTCACTTTCCTGATCTGCTGATGACACTTACCTAGGTCACTTTCCTGATCTGCTGATGCCACTTACCCGGCTCCCTTTCCTGATCTGCTGATGACAATTACCCAGGTCACTTTCCTGATCTGCTGATGACACTTACCCAGCTCACTTTCCTGATTTACTGATGACACTTACCTAGGTCACTTTCCCTATCTGCTGATGCCACTTACCCAGCTCCCTTTCCTGATCTGCTGATGACACTTACCCAGGTCACTTTCCTGATCTGCTGATGACACTTACCTAGCTCCCTTTCCTGATCTGCTGATGACACTTACCCAGCTCACTTTCCTGATCTGCTGAAGCCTCTTTCCCTGGTCACTTTCCTGATCTGCTGATGACACTTACCCAGCTTACTTTCCTGATCTGCTGATGACACTTACCCAGCTCACCTTCCTGATCTGCTGATGACACTTACCCAGCTTACTTTCCTGATCTGCTGATGACACTTACCCAGCTCACTTTCCTGATCTGCTGATACCACTTACCCAGGTCACTTTCCTGATCTGCTGATGACACTTACCTAGGTCACTTTCCTGATCTGCTGATGCCACTTACCCGGCTCCCTTTCCTGATCTGCTGATGACAATTACCCAGGTCACTTTCCTGATCTGCTGATGACACTTACCCAGGGCACTTTCCTTATCTGCTGATGCCACTTACCCAGCTCCCTTTCCTGATCTGCTGATGACACTTACCCAGCTCCCTCTCCTGATCTGCTGATGCCACTTACCCAGCTCCCTTTCCTGATCTGCTGATGACACTTACCCAGGTCACTTTCCTGATCTGCTGATGTCACTTTCCTGATCTGCTGATGTCACTTACCCAGCTCACTTTCCTGATCTGCTGATGACACTTACCCAGCTCACTTTCCTGATCTGCTGATGCCACTTTCCTGATCTGCTGATGACATTTACCCAGCTCCCTTTCCTGATCTGCTGATGTCACTTTCCTGATCTGCTGATGCCACTTACCCAGGTCACTTTCCTGATCTACTGATGCCACTTACCCACTTTCCTTCAAGTGGTAAATTTTACGGTTGTAAAATTCATTTTTTCCCGTTGAACAAAGTTACGCGACTTTCTCTAGGCGCGATCAGCACCTCTTGTAGCATGATTCGTCATTGACAATGAGCCTTCGGAGAAAGTCATTCATCCACTTTTTGTCATTTAATCGACGAGTAATTGTGATTTGTTCAAAATGATGTCTGTATTGACTCTTACTGAACTGTTGAAACCACTCGGTTTTAGCATCAACCAAATCGTTCATTTCAGACCAGTCCGTTTGGGTTATCCACGGCCCGAAAGAGCAAACAGCAGAATTGTGGAATGGTCGATGCGAGAATTGGATGGTTTGACGGCATTGATGTCCATAGTGGGGTTTCAGCAAGGTATCCGAGTGGTCGCCATGGGGTCACGTATCACGGGGTCACGGTGCTGATGTCAATAGTGGGGTTTCAGCAAGGTATCCGAGTGGTCGCTTTGGGGTCATGCATCATGGGGTCACAGTACTGATGTCCATAGTGGGGTTTCAGCAAGATATCCGAGTGGTCGCCATGGGGTCATGTATCAAGGGGTCACGGTACTGATGTCCATAGTGGGGTTTCAGCAAGGTATCCGAGTGGTCGCCATGGGGTCACGTATCACGGGGTCATGGTACTGATGTCCATAGTGGGGTTTCAGCAAGGTATCCGAGTGGTCGCCATGGTGTCACGTATCACGGGGTCATGGTACTGATGTCCATAGTGGGGTTTCAGCAAGGTATCCGAGTGGTCGCCATGGGGTCTCGTATCACGGGGTCACGGTACTGATGTCCATAGTGGGGTTTCAGCAAGGTATCCGAGTGGTCGCCATGGGGTCACATATCGCGGGGTCACGGTACTGACCCGCAACATCAGTAAAAATGTCGTCTCGGATAACAATTCCCCGAGTGGATTTGGTAACAATTTGCCATCATCTTTCATCACCTCTATTCTTACCTTTCCTCTTCTATGATTCCTACAGAAAACCAGGTGCGGGGGCTAGAGGAGGACGAGGCTGGGTTCCTGTCTGGAGTGGAGGCACAACGTGAGGCAACCGAGCGTGCACGACGATGCGAGGAACTTGTCGCTTTACAAGAATATCATATATCCTATTTTGTCACGCCCACCACCAGGACATGTCATATAACATGGCTCCGAGCCTGTGTCATGACACACATGTTGCATTACAACAACCATACTCATTATAGCACATCATTTATTCAGCAAGCTTCACCTTCAGCACATTTATCTCGACTCGGTTGTTTGACCTTGCACTGACCCTTGACTTGCATGCACGAGGCTGTGCACAGGAGAGGACAGGAAGAGGCCCCGATCGAACGCTCTATTTCACGGTCCACGGACGCACGAGCCTCGGTGACCCGGTCTCGACTCACCCAGACGCAGATTCTTGCCGGTGCTGTCAAAAGAAAGAGGTGCGACGATGTAGGAGAAGCGTCCTCATGGAGTATTGTCTGTGGTTGATATTTGGTATCTTTGTCGAGGAATGATACCGAATCGAAGGTTTATTTGTGAACCTCTTCCAGTAAGATAATTAACAACTCGGTGATGTAAAAAAAATCCAGTTGACTTGACGTTCAGGTTCAGCCTGCACGACACCTGGTGCTTGAGAACACAAACACGGTTAAGATTTATTGATCAACTTTGACATCTTTACTCTCGATTCGCAAATTTGAGCAGATTTTACTTCCGATAGGTGTTGCATTTGTTGATGTGATGTGCTGCTTATGAAGCAACAGGAGTGGTATAGAAAGGAGAGTTCTGGGACAGACCACATTCCCCACATTCCCCACACCCCTTTGCCCCCAAACCGAAACTACCTCAACCCAAAACAGGAAGTGACTCCACAAACCGGAAGTGACCAATTAATTATTTAATTTTCACATTTTCACGATTTTCTAAAATTTCCAAAATTTCCGATTTTCACAAAAATAATTATCAAATTGTAAAACAAAATTGATTTTTAGTTGAAAAAAAAATACTTTCCCTATATAAAATACATATGGCATTGACTTTTCTGAATTTTGATATTAAAAATATTATCTTTGAAGAACCAAAGTATGACGACAACAATGGAATTAACTACCACCGTATTATGATTAAATATAATTATGATCATACTCACCCACAAAGCGGTATTAGAAAACTTTATCGAAACACCAACGTTGTTTTCGTGGGGTATTAAAGTGAATGAAAATAATTTAAAGAGCACAGAGTTGAATCATATTTGAGGCCGCTTGTTGTGTATAATTCGTGCTTCCTCCCGACAGCAGAAACAAAAACAATAGAAATGTTTGAAGAAATTATTGACGCAATTAAAACACATTTGATGAAAACCGATGTTATTGTAAAGATGAAAAAGGACCAGAACAAGTTTAGAGCTCATGTTAGCAGACTTGATATATTTTGGCGAAAACGTGATGGAGGAATTGCTATTGAAGGTTACCCACCAACAATGTATCCAAAACTTTTAAACAAATACGAAAAGCACAGGGAGGTGGATAAACATCCTGAAATTCTAACTTCGTTTTACGATAACAAAATCACAGAAGAATCGTGCATCAAAGATCATTGCATCAAGCCGGAGGAATTGATGGGGGTGAACTGTAAAGTTATCTGCGCTATTGAGATATCAAATATTTTTATCCATGGTGCGGGTCCATCCATTCAATTGAAGGTAAATAATGAAGGTGTTCAAGAGCTATTTAGGAAAACAAACAGGTTAATGATTAATATTAACAATCTTACATCCCAAAATAAAATTACGGATGCAGCAGCGACGTGTATGTTTAACGATGATAGTACTAACGACACAACATAGGTAAATAATATGAAATATATATATATAATTAAAATGTATATGATAGGATGTGGGTAAGTTGTGGTTAAAATTATAGAAATATAACATTTATGTTATACTTCTTTAAAATAATATTTTTGTATATAAAATGGATGGACCTATTTTCCAAATATTTCAAAATATATTCAACTCAATTAAACGGTTGGTTGAGCCACTTCTAATATATATACACAATTATAATAGGGATAACACACAGGAAAAAAGATTAGATGAGGCTGGCAATCCTAAACCTTGGTCTAAACCTAAAAACAGGGTTGATGAAGTGTGTATTTAAAAAATAAAAAAAAAACCTTCAGAGGCCATTTTTCCCCGCAAAGCGGGGGTTGGCCTTTTTCGGGGACCAGGGTTGATGAAGTGTGTATGAAGCATGATATTGCTTATGGGAATGCCACTACGTTGGATGAAAAACACGAAGCCAATAGAGAAATGCTGTATAATTTGTCTCTGATACAAAATCCAACGTTGAGAGAGGAAGTTGATAGGACTATCGTGAAGGATATGATAGGCGCTAAATAGAGATTAAGGCTTGGGTATCAAAATCGACCATTAAACTCTAAGAGTGATATTAAACCTGAGGAACGAATCATTTTAGCTAAAATTATAGAAATATAACATTTATGTTATACTTCTTTTAAAATATTTGAGAAAATCTTTTTTGATAGAGTATATAAAATGGACGAACCCATTTTCAAAATATTTCGAGATATATTTAACACAATTAGACGGTTGGTTGAGTCACTTCTAATATGTATACATCTATCTATAATTCCAGTAATCTCTGTCTGTACGTTTGTCTGTGACCGCTGTTTCTCGACAACCACGGGTCCGATATACTTTTAACTTGCCAGGTATATTGCTGGGGACCCGAGGATGTGCCTTTTCAAGGTTTCATATTAATCGGACAATTACTTACCGAGCTATGTCCAAAAAACGATTCAACCAATCAGAGAGCAGCGAACGATCGCGTGTGCCGAACGTGGAGGACACACTCTGCCTCGGATGGCACATTTGAGAGCGTATTCATTTATTTCACGTTTGCAAACTATGTTGGCGTTAAACTACGTTTTAAAACTAATAAAAACGAATTTGCGATTCATTCGCTTTCCTGCGCGTTTGTGCACGCGATGGCGATTTCTTTACCAAACTCCGGAAGCCGTTCGCTTTGGACCAAACCATTGCATGTAAATAGAGGGGGGGGATTGTCACCGTACTCGCAAGCCGTTCGCTTTGGACCAAACCATTTCATGTAAATAGAGGGGGGGGGGGATATAATTTTAGATATAGATATAGTACGGGCAATGCCCTAGTAATTATAATAGGGATAACAACACACAGGATGAATGAATAACCACTATATATTTTCAACCTTATATAAAATGGATGATTTTTTACCCGTGTGGAAAAGTAAGATAAAATTTAATAATCATAAAAACCTCCCAAATTCATTAAGATGTCTTATAGTCGGGTCAAGCGGATGCGGGAAAACCTGTTTGCTTTTAAAGATGCTCCTCACTCCAAAAAATTTCGATTATGAAAATTTAATAATTTTCACAAAGTCTAGTTTTCAACCAGAGTATCAACTACTATCACGAGGTTTTAATGCGGGTCTTCAAAAAGAAGATATAATCGGGTTATTTAAGCTTCAACACGAACTAAATAAGCTTGACATTGAAGATGTAATACAACTATTTTGTGATACTCCACAAAAATGGAAAAATAAATCAAAACCCACACCACCTATAACTTGTATGCTCAGCGATAATACGGATGATATTCCTTTACCTCAAGATTTAGATGACACAAAAAAGAATCTCGTTATCTTTGACGATTGTGTTAATGAGAGGAATCAAACGGTTATGGACAGCTACTATACAAGAGGACGACATTCTTCTTGTAATTGTATTTATCTCAGTCAATCATACTTTCTACTCCCTCGTCGCTCAATAAGAAATAATGCTAATACTTTTATTTTATTTAAACTACATGCATTAGATATAACCAATTTTTGGAGGGATAATTGTTCTACATTATCTATCTATAATTCCATTAATCTCTGTGTGTATGTGTGTATGTGTGTATGTGTGTATGTGTGTATGTGTGTATGTGTGTTTGTATGTTTGTCTGTGACCGCTGTTTCTCGACAACCACGGGTCCGATATACTTGAAACTTGCCAGGTATATTGCTGGGGACCCGAGGATGTGCCTTTTCAAGGTTTCATATTAATCGGACAAGTACTTACCGAGCTATGGCGATTTCTTTACCAAACACCGCAAGCCGTTCGCTTTGGACCAAACCATTTCATGTAAATAGAGGGGGGGGGTTCTGTGGTCGTTGCGAATGGACCAAACCATTCATGTAAATAGAGGGGGGGGGGTTCTGTGGTCGTTACTGCCACGTGGTTTCAAAGTTTTTTTTTTTTGTTGTTGTTTGCACGCATGTTTTTTTGCACCCACGTACGGGCACGCCCTAGGATGTTTACACACACACACGCACCCCTACACAAATTTTTTTTTTTTTTTTTTTTTGGCAAGGAACGGGCACCCACGTACGGGCACGTCCTAGCTTATATATAGTACGGGCATGCCCTAGTATAGTAAAAAGGAGTTTGAGGGACATGAAACATACGACTGAAAAATATAAATATATTGTTGTTAAAGAAGATGATATAATAACTAATAATTTCTTTACATAAATAAAATGAATGCTGAAGAATGAGCAAGAAAATTTAAGGAACATCAACAATTACTTTCAAAAGTTGTTAAACAAGAGGAAGAGATAAAGAATAAGCAGAGGCAGAAACTAACGGGTGAAGAAATATTTGAAAGAAAACAAGAGAAGTTTTTTAAACCTCTTTTAAAATCTACCGAGCAAAAGGCGGTTTCGTTTCAACTTCCTGCGATAGAATATACCCCCCAAAAAAGTCAAGAGACGCATGATTTGATTGACCTATCGGGTCAAGTTCCCACGATAACATATACTCCCAAACAACAACAAAGGTTGCGAGAGTTGGAGGAACTAGCGGATCAAGAACTTACAAGTATAGAAGCAACACAATCATCCCGAGACCTTGGGGAGACAAATAAACTTTCTAATTATGTTGCGAAAGCTATTCAAAACAATGAATATAAAAGGGATACATTAACCAAAACGGGACTCATTTCAGCAGGAGCGTGTTTCATCTGGTTAATGAGGGGGTATTGGTATTTAATGATGAGTTAATGTTTTTGGGAGATACTCACCCAAATGTTAAATTAACCCCTAGATTAATGTTTCTTCTCACAAACACCGGGCTCAGTGGTTCAAAATATTTTGATGCACCACTTGATATGGAAAGAGAGGAAGACAGAGAGTATATTGAGTTGCTAAACGCGATTGATTATGAGGGGTATATTAAGGGCAAAGGTAAGAAGAACGAGAAGGAAAAACATATTAAAAATGCTTTGGATAAACTTGGACTGAGGTCAGGCTCCGGTGTTAGTTTGCTTCCGAGTGACTCATCACAATTAGTTAATAGACTATTACTGTTGCTGGGTAGTAAGGAGGTGGGAAACAACAATTGTTTTAATGAAATATCAGCCATTCTCGATCAGTTGATGAATATGAAAATAATTAATAAATGTCAATAGAAAGATCTTTTATCTCACGTTAAATAAAATGAGAGATAGAACACTTAATTTCAATTTTACAACGAGTGATCACACGGCTTCATTCCCATACCCAATAAAACTTGATCGACAAAAGAATATGAAGTGGCGTTATTGTCTATGGAAACCTATAATACCTTGTTTAATATCACAGAAAAAAATAGCAAGTTTAGTTATAATCCGGGAAGCGGATATAAAACTATAGAAGTTACACCCGGAGCTTACGAGATTCCTATACTATGTTCAGAAATTTCATGCGTTATGAAAGAAAAAGGTGATGAACCAAAAAATATCGAAATAGATACTCAAAAACACATCAAAATCAACCATTAAACTTAAAAATAATTATAAAATTGATTTCACGATTACTAATTCATTCCGAGAGATGTTAGGTTTCACCACAAAAAAGGTTGAAGATAATAATATTGTTGTGGTTTTGTGAATAAAGGCAACCCCCCTATAGTTAGTTACACCACAACATGTAGCCTCCTATAGTTAGTTATTTCTTATTAAATGTACAGCATAGTCCCCTTTCCAGTGTTAGTATGCGTGGATATGCGTTGAGGCAGGCAGGATGATAGTAGGCCTCATTGAAGCCTAGAGTGCCTCGTCATAGGACTAGGCCAGGCCCTGCAGGCCCGAAGGAGGAGCTAAAGAGAGTGGCCAATGAGGGGCTGCACCCAATGAGAGCTGAAGGGAGTGGCCGAGGGTGGCCAATGAGGGGGGCTGTCACGACACGTGACCCCAGGCGGCCAATTGAGGCCCATGGAACATTCGGGTGGGGTTTCGGGGGGTTATAAAAACCCGGCCCAGAACCTGCGATACCCTCTCTCTCTGACGCGCGCTGGTCTCCTGCTATACTCTCCCTCGCTCAATTGGCTCCTGCATACTGCATGCTCCTCTGGTTCCTGCTACGTGCACGTTATTGATCGTCGTCCCTGTCGCGATCATCTCCGGCTGTGGTGTCCTAGGTTGGAGCGATTCTCGGGGCTTCCGTCCAATGAGCCCATTGGCACGAACTGCACGACCGAGCCCATCCGGGCGAGCTGCACGACCGAGCCCATGCGGGCGAGCTGCACAAAGCGGCCGTGCTTCTTCCGCATTACCCTCTTCCCCCCCTTCCCCGAACGAATGAGGGCCCTTGTCTGGGAACATAGGTAAGGCCGTTAAGATTCTTTACTTTGTCCGTTTCTGTACATATTGTGAATAAATCCTGTGTTTGGTTTCCAACCTGGCCGTCATTGTCCTTTCCCGTATTAACCTAGCATCGCCCCGAATTAAAACCGCTCGATCGGGTTCGATATTCTAACGGCGCGAGTCACACAACGCACAACCGCTCGGGCGTTAAGAATCAGCGTGACTCGTGCGGGGTTCAGTCCCCGTTCTCACAGCTGCGTGTGTCCGAAGGTATTCGGGTGGTGACAGTTAACCCTTCCATGCGTAGCTGCGGGCTCGGTGGCTGGAGTTGCCTAGCAACCCGTCCACCACGAGTACAGTAGTTGTGGTTGGCGGCCTAGTGGACCCGGAGTTCGAGGGGGAGCGGGGCTTAAACCCCCCTTAGTACGTCGACGAACCCGGGATCCGCAACAATATGTTTGTCAGTGATAACGTCGTTGATATGATATATCCTCAGCTATAAATTCAATATTAATTCACTGTGATTTGGTTGATGATGCTTATGACGATGGAGTAAAAACAAATACAATATTTTTGTTCAGCGCTTATTCAACCCCAATAGGCTATAAATTCAATATGGAACCAAAGAACCTCACCTATTTACCCATCTCAGGAAAAACCATTTCGAAAGTAAATTTTAGGATAACCGATCAAAAGATAATCGGTTGATTTCTTTCAATGGCGAAATTATATCCATCAGAATTCACCGACGCGAAGTTGTTCAACAAACAATTGTAGATCAGCTACGTGAAGTTGTTCAACAAATAATTGGAAAAATTATATAATAAATATAAACTAATTAATAAATGAACATCCAACTGTTTTTTCTGGAATGTAGTTTTAACACGAGTGATCAAGATGAAAAGAAAACTTACGAAGAGTTGGCGTTTGGAAAAAATAGGTCTTGTATTTACTCGGGAAAGAGGAGAGGTTATGTTAACGTCGAGGGGGGAATTTTTAATTCCATCAAAATTTTCAATGAAAGATAAATTATGTTTTGAAAAATTGTTTTGGCCGCCACACACTAATTATTCACGATTAGAACGAAAAATCAAAGTGGATAAATTGAAAAAATTGAAACGATGGCTGTTGTGAGAAAACATGAGTTAAGAAAATATAAAATTATTACTAAAGATATGAAAGGTGTTAGTAAAACAGCTGGGAAATGGGATTGGGGAAGGTATGTATCTTTCACCGTACTATAAGGGCCAAGGTACGTATCTTTCACCGTAATATAAGGGTGAAGGTATGTTTTTTGGGAGAGGATACTATAAGCCTACGAGAGAACGTGGTGTAGGAGATCGATTTAGAAATAAAGGAGATGGGATAATTGATACTCTAATGGGTATCGGTTCAACTATTCTTCAACATAAAGACCTAATTGGTTCAACCGCTTCTGCTGTGGGAAATGTAGCGGGTGCTATAAAGGTATAAAAGACGCACAAAAGGAGTCTCATAAATTACATGCGATCAAAGAAATTTAAAAAGGTAAAACTGAACCAACTACACAAGAACGGCGAAGAATAATTGAAATACTTAGGTCGGGTTTTCAAAAGTTTTAAATATTTTATTAGTATTACACGTAAATATAATAAATTTATGTATTATATTTTTTATTGTTATATATAAAAAGTATGGAGGCTATTGACAATATGTATGATTTGGATGATACCATTATCATCTCAAACTCAACTAAAAAAGAAGATTATTATAAGGTAAATGCCGTAACAGGAACAGATTGGAATACAACTGGAGAAAAAGGTTTTGAGATAAATAATCAACAAAGTTATATGAACCTCGCCGGTAGTTTCTTGTTGTGTAAATTTAAATTCACCAAGGCGGCGAATAACACAAACGTTGCACTCGTAAATGATTGCTTCTGGAAAATGTTTGATAGTATTCATTTGTATATTGGTACACAAGAATTGGAAATGATTGATTATGTCTCTACTACATCTGAAATGTTGAAATTTACGCTATATTCATTTAGTGATAGCATGGGTAAGGGGTGTGTTGAAGGTTTTATGCCTGATATGGCAACGGGAGAAGCCGGTGACCCTGGTCATACACGAAGGAAGACAACGTATAACGATGAAACAAAACCAGAGAATAGTTTTACCGTAGCTGTGCCTCTTAAGGGTGTCTTTGGATTTTGTGATTATGATAAAGTTCTGTATGGACTTAAAATTAGACTTCAACTGCAAAGGAATACGAATGAAAATAGATTGTTTTTTGGGGTTGCTAATGCTCTCGGTGCTAACAATAAGTTTGTTATTAGTGAATTGTGTTGGTAAATCAACGAATATGAACCTTGTCTTAAAATGAAAAATATTGTCGCGCAACCACCGAAATTTATATCAGGCGATCGCGGATGCCGATCACGAAGACTTTAACTCCGAGGCGGAAGCTCAGTGGCGGATTCAAAAATCGAAAACACCTAAGCGCGCGGAATGGAGGGAAGCGGCTCAAGTCCCCGCAGCCTTAACTATCAAATGAACCACCCGGTAAACTGCATTCAGGTATTATGTACAAAAAGTAATATAAGGGTTTATTGGGAAAAGCAAAGACAGTGAAAAGCACGCGCCGGTAATAAATATCCTAAATCGGGATCCCGCACACCGACTTCAGAAACAAAACGAGGGATTATGAATTACGAAAGAAACACGCCTTTTGTGCAAAATGTACGCGCAGCTCGGGCTTATCTGTCTCGTCGTCTTCCTTGGCTGTTGTCCAACACCGCCCGGCCCGACCGCACACCACGAGGTCCTTCGCTCCAAGTCCCACAAGCCCTCGCTCCAAGCGCCACGTGTCCCACGCAGGCTAGCGGCTCCACACAAGGTCGACTCGGACCAAAGTCTTGCTCAAAACTCTCAAACCTCAACTCAGACTCTCAAACCCAACTGCTCAAAACGGACTCGAGCTCTGCACTGCACTGCCATGAATCCAACTGCTCGGGATCAACTGCGCTGAACTGCGAACTGCCAGGAATCCAACTGCTCGGGATCAACTGCGCTGAACTGCGAACTGCCAGGAATCCAACTGCTCTGGATCAACTGCCAACTCTGCCCGTGCGCACCTCAAACGAACTGCCTGGCGTTCTCTCAACTCGACTCGACTCAGGAATGGAACTCGACTCTCTCAATCCTCCTGCTCAACCTGGGATCAGATCTGCACTGAACTGCTTGAAAGGGTGTCCGGTGCTGTTAATATCCCTGGCCGGCAACGCTGGGTACTTCTGCTAGTAACTAATAAAATAAAAAACGAAGAAATATCTCACGGTAATTTCCTGAAACTCGGTGAAATTCGATGAAATTCACTCGGTTTATCGGTGAAATTTTTTTATTTGGGCGGTGTATAATTGCTTCGAACGAAATATCTCTTAGCAATTTCCCGTCTGTGTTTCATGTCCATGCACACGTGAAATGGAGTTTGTTTTTGCACACGTGAAATGAACACGTGAACCTTTACTTCCGGATAATAATGTTGAATGAAATAAAAATGAAGAAATATATGTCGGCATCATTGTTGACGTTTTTGTGACTACTGTCATCAAACGGAAAAGTAATATATCTTAACGGAAAAGAAAAAGCGATTTTTAATATATGTCGACATGTTGCCGTCTGTTTCATGTTTGGTGGTGTATGATACATCATGACTCGATTTTTAAAAATATATCTCTGCATTTTCCCGCGTGTGTGTGAATGTTCTCAATTATTGCTGACACCGAGTCTAAAACCATCGATAAAAATGAAACCAGATGGCGAGTTAGATTGGAGATAAAGGCGTGAGAGAGACTCATGGCCTTGAAGTTACAGGCCTTTGAGAATTCATTTCGTTCTATAAACGGAAACTTTCATCGGATTTTCTTCCCGTTTTTTTTCAAGCGAGTCTAAAACTATGTTAGCGACTGTGAAAAATGAAATGATATATCGAATTTGATTTGAAATAAAACTGGGAGAGAGAGCAAGACACCACGGGTCTACAAAACAGGCCTCAAAGCTATGCGAGTTAATAAAATGGTGGATATTTGTTTATATGAAGCCTCTCCCAGAATTTGTTTTCGAAGCCCCTCCTAGAATGGGTGGAGCTACTCTCTCAACGGAGTAAGCCACACCCCTGGACAGACGGATCACCTACGCCTATTATAATATAGATTCTTCTACGGCCGCGAGTAAAAGCTGAATTATAGTAGTAATTCATTCAAAAATAATTCGGGCAACGCCGGGTGCTTTCAGCTAGTAATAGATACTTTCTTTTTAAAGATTGGATTGTGAATATTCATCGGTGATAATGGTTTAGATAAAATTGATTTATATTCATGTATCAATAATCCTGTCCTTACAATGTAGAACATTTTATCCTGATTAATATTCTGTAATGTTTGTTCAATATTTGCAATATTTGTTTCAATATCAACTGACGTTTCATTATAAGTTACAATTCAATCTTTTATCCTATTTAATTTTCTATGAAGTACATCAAATTCCATGTTAAATTTTATTAATTATTTCATTATCAATGTTAATAATATCTATTTTTTCATTTAAGTTATTCATTTGTATTTATAATTCTCATCCTGTTAAATAAAAAAAATCAATATTTTTATTATTATAATTATTTTAGGGAAAATCGGAAATTTTAGAAATGTTTTAGAAAATCGTGAAAATGTCAATTAAATAATTAATTGGTCACTTCCGGTTTGTGGTGAGTCACTTCCTGTTTTGGGTTGAGGTAGTTTCGGTTTGGGGGCAAGGGGAATGTGGGGAATGTGGTCTGTCCCAGAACTCTCCTTTCTATACTACTAACAGGTGGACAGTTTTTACTGGGGTCGGGAATCAGACCAACGATAGACCATCCAGGGTCGAGTATATTTTTGCTGAGCTTTCCTGTTGGACCCATTAACGCAATTGGGTGGTGTGCACCAGGCCTTGGGAGTACATTATACATTTTCAGGACTTGTACACACAGCCAATAGGGTTTGTTTTAGGGCTTGTACACACAGCCAATAGGGTTTGTTTTAGGGCTTGTACATACAGCCAATAGGGTTTGTTTTCGGGCTTGTACATACAGCCAATAGGGTTTGTTTTAGGACTTGTACATACAGCCAATAGGGTTTGTTTTCGGGCTTGTACACACAGGCAATAGGGTTTGTTTTAGGGCTTGTGCATACAGCCAATAGGGTTTGTTTTAGGGCTTGTACATACAGCCAATAGGGTTTGTTTTAGGGCTTGTACATACAGCCAATAGGGTTTGTTTTAGGACTTGTACATACAGCCAATAGGGTTTGTTTTTGGGCTTGTACACACAGCCAATAGGGTTTGTTTTAGGGCTTGTACACACAGCCAATAGGGTTTGTTTTAGGGCTTGTACACACAGCCAATAGGGTTTGTTTTAGGGCTTGTACACACAGCCAATAGGGTTTGTTTTAGGGCTTGTACATACAGCCAATAGGGTTTGTTGCTGGTATCCATTGATCATTGAGTGAAGTAAATGCTGCAGTAAAGTTGTTGGAGTGAATGAAACATTTCTATGAAGGTGATTTCCACCACCAAACGAGCTGCGTTGTTGGACGAAGCATCAATTGTTTTTGATAGGTTTTGCCGATTGTGTAAATGTTTGTGGATGTGATTTTGAATGTAATGAAGATTGTATGTTTGGTCATGCCGATAGCACGGATACCAGGGATACCAAGCATACCAGGGATACCAGGGAAGACACGAAGCAAAGGAAGATTGAGGAAGAGAAACAGTGTAAAGCTGAAGGCAAGTCATCCCTGTCCACTTCATCCTCCGTTCCCATTTTGTGTTCGTTTCCCCAATTGTGTGCAACTCTGTTCCATGACAATGAACCTTCCGTGCACACGTCTCATGGGGTCATACCCAGTGGTGTATAACTGTGACCCTATCTGTCCACAGGTGGGGTCAAGACGTCACAAATGGAGACTGCTCGAGGTAGTGGTGCCCTTGCTGGCGTGGCGATCTACATGGATAGCGATTCCGAGTCCGACGGTGGTGCCGACACTCCTTCTTTGCCATTGTCACAGCTTTGATCACGATTTCCATTCGTCATGATCAGCATCGCATTAATCACCTTTTATTGAGAAGTTTTGTCACCAGGAAAATATTTTCTGTAGGAACCAAGTTCTTGTTCAAGAATGCAGTTTGTGATTTTTTTTTTCCTTCTGGCTGTTAACGAAACGCTTTAAACTAGAACGGGATTTGGTAGATGGCATACCTCTGATTTGGTACATGGCATACCTCTGATTTGGTAGATGGCATACCTCTGATTTGGTAGATGGCATACCTCTGATTTGGTACATGGCATACCTCTGATTTGGTACATGGCATACCTCTGATTTGGTACATGGCATACCTCTGATTTGGTACATGATGTACCTCTGCCCAGGATGAACGGTTTGTTTTGTATCCCACTGATAGGCCCATTGGTGGAGTCATGCAGGGCCCATGCCCAGCCCCCCCCCCCCACCCCCGAGATAACAAGAGACCCCACAAGACTGATCGTGGTTCACAATCCTTTGAGATGAGACCGAGGGTGAGGTCTCACTTTGCAGACCAAACCTATCAACGTGTGACTGGTGATAAACACCGTGCACAGCGAATGCTCCACCTCGAGGAAAGGAAGCGGTCACGTACCGGTCACATACCGGTTATGAGGTCACATACCGGTCACGTACCCGTTATGAGGTCACGTACCGGTTATGAATCGATAAAAAATAAATGAAAATCACACCCGTGTCCGAAGGAAACTGTTCAGTTTGTCATTATAACTACTGGTGAGATACCCGTGCTATGCACGGGTGGGAGGCCAGAAGCAAGCAGGCAATGCAGATACGGTGAATGCTAAAGCATGAAACCAATAAATTCCACATTCCTGTAGCACCTTCAGTTGCACATCAGACATGGACAGCAAGTTCGTGAAGGATTTCCATGAAAAACTTACCTGTTCGCAAACAAACGGGTACGTTCACGTATAGAAACATTGATCGTGGGTCCGTGGCGAATCTGCATATGGCGATCCGCGAAGTTCACGTTCAGAAAGTAGAAACCATCACGGCATGTCATTTACTTGAACTCGATATCTCTTTTTTAATTCCAAACAACATAACTCCAATCACAAATTAATCACAAAATAAACTTTTAACAACATTGTTGATGTTTCCTTCATTGTAAAAACTACTAAGTCAACAGTTAAAAGGATTTTGAGCTGATAGGTGTTACGGCCTTGGCAAGATCGATGGAGACAGTGATCTGTTAGCTTATACACCGCCCAAATAGCTATGTGGAATTCTCTCACGTGGAGATTAAACTCACGTCGTTTGAACTTTGGCCGAGGTCATTATTTACTTTTAATGATGTTTATATACGAATCAAAAAGAAGATAATTGGTTTTGGGTCGTCCTTTCCACATATCTCGTGGGATTGTGAGTTGGAGAGACGACCATGATGGCGTTGGCATTCTTTCAAGCGGGGATTCAACCCATGTCCTTATAAAAGATCTTTGTCCGAGGTCACCAAGTCCGATCGGTGCAGCTGTGCAGCGATCGGTGCAGCCGTTTGTGCGGCACCCAGGAAAATAACGTTATGCGAGAGTCCAAACCTGAAAATGCTGGAGGCCAAAGCTGAAATTGGAAAAACAATACACCCTATTTTACTCCAGGAGATTCCAGGATTACCCACCCAAAATATCGTTGCGATCGGTTCAGCCGTTTTTGCGGTACATTCGAACGGACAGACAGACAGACAGACGGACGGATATTTGGTGAATTATAGTAAGATGAAATAGGTAAAGCCCAGAAACAAACGGAACCTATTAGGATTACCCATTAGGATTACCCATTAGGTATTACCCATTAGGATTACCCTTTAGGATTACTCATTAGGATTAGCCATTCCAATTACCCATTAGAATTACCCATTAAAATTACCCATTAGAATTACCCTTTAGAATTACCCATTATATTTATCCATTAGAATTACCCTTTAGAATTACCCTATAGAATTACCCTATAGAATTACCCTTTAGAATTACCCTTTAGAGTTACCCTATAGAGTTACCCTTTAGAGTTACCCATTAGAATTACCCTTTAGAATTACCCATTAGAATTATCCATTCGAATTACCCTTTAGAATTACCCATTAGGATACCCTTTAGAATTACCTATTATAATTATCCATTAGAATTACCCTTTAGAATTACCCATTAGGATTACCCTTTGGAATTACCCATTAGAATTACCCTTGAGACTTACCCATTATGTTAACCTTTAGAATTACCCTTTGTAATTACCCTTTAGAATTATCCTTTCGAACCCATTGGAATTACCCTTTAGCTGCTCTTTTCATCATCCTTCAACCATCCGGTCCGTGAGCAGTCCTCGTATTTGTCGCACTTACACCATCAGCGACACGTGTAACCTGCATCGAGAACTAGGCCGCATCACGACTGCCCTGAAATGGAATGGTTATCCTGCCCACAAGATCATCACCAAACCACCAAAAGCTCGTGAGCCAACACCGGTAACTAGAGCATGTGTTATTCTCGCCTTCATTGGACGTACGTCACACCACATTCAGCGTATCCTCAAGACTACCAACATAGTACGCCATCGCTCGACACACAAGCTCAAATGGATTCTTCACACACAAGGGCAGAAGACCTCCGAACCACCATGTAGGTGTTTACCGCATCCCTTGCAAATGTGGTAAAGGTTACATTGGTGAAACTGGCAGGACTTTCATCACTAGACCGAAAGAACATCAAGCACGCAACAGACAACACGAACGGGAAAAATCAGCAATAGTCAATCATGCATCACTATGGACAGTGAGGAAACTTCTCACATCCATCAGCCACTGGTACACAAGGAGAATCTGAGAAGCTGTGGAGAAACATCTACATCACATGATCCGCCAAGAAAACGGGCGACCCATGATCGATATTGTCGCGTGACTTCCCCTCGGTTAAGACCGGGGAAATCACGGATGGAAACGAACTTACTTTGAGGCGTTCGGGTCAATGGCGGATTTTCTATACAAGCACGGGAGGAAGAAGGAGAGGAAGGAGAGGAAGAAGAAGCGGGAAATAATCCAAACCGAACACGGATTTCGAATAGAAAGCGAAAATAATAAAAAGGTTTATTTACAAGAACTATTGGGACAAATAAATTCTACGATAAAAACTAAATCCTAAGTTGGGACGTCCCCACACGAGACTTAAACAACAGGACAAAGGAGGAATCAATAAAATAAAACATTGTATTTTTGGATGCGGGCTTATCTGTCTAGATGTCAGGAATCGTTTGTCAGGAATCATCGGGCTCCCAAGCTCGTTGTCCGACCACAGCTCCGGCTGGCGCGAACCGCTTGGGCTTTGGCGCGAACACCGGCCTCGCTGCACGGTCTGTCCCACGCCACACAGCACAGCACTCGCACACAGGCTGTTGGTTTGGTGGATGTGTTAGTTTGGCGGATGTGTTGGTTTGGTGGATGTGTTGTTTTTGCGGGTGTGTTGTTTTGGCGCATGCGTTGGTTTGGCGCATGTGTTTGTTTGGCGCATGTGTTTGTTTGGCGGATGTGTTAGTTTGGCGGACGTCTTAGTTTGGCGCATGTGTTTGTTTGGCGGATGTGTTAGTTTGGCGGATGCCTTAGTTTGGCGCATGTGTTTGTTTGGCGCATGTGTTTGTTTGGCGGATGTGTTCGTTTGGCGAATGTGTTGGTTTGGTGGATGTGTTGGTTTGGCGGATTTGTTGGTTTGGCGGATGTGTTGTTTTGGCGGATGTGTTGGTTTGACGCATGTGTTGGTTTGGTGGATGTGTTGGTTTGGCGAATGTGTTGGTTTGGCGGATGTGTTGGTTTGGCGGATGTGTTGGTTTGGCGGATTTGTTGGTTTGGCGGATGTGTTGTTTCGGCGGATGTGTTGGTTTGGCGGATGTGTTGTTTTGGCACATGCATTTGTAATCCTGGAAGTGCAGAGGCACGGACGTCTTAGTTTGGTGCATGTGTTTGTTTGGCGGATGTGTTAGTTTGGTGGATGCCTTAGTTTGGCGCATGTGTTTGTTTGGCGCATGTGTTTGTTTGGCGGATGTGTTAGTTTGGCGAATGTGTTGGTTTGGTGGATGTGTTGGTTTGGCGGATTTGTTGGTTTGGCGGATGTGTTGTTTTGGCGGATGTGTTGTTTTGGCAGATGTGTTGGTTTGACGCATGTGTTGGTTTGGTGGATGTGTTGGTTTGGCGAATGTGTTGGTTTGGCGGATGTGTTGGTTTGGCGGATTTGTTGGTTTGGCGGATGTGTTGTTTCGGCGGATGTGTTGGTTTGGCGGATGTGTTGTTTTGGCACATGCATTGGTTTGGTGGATGTGTTGGTTTGGCAGAAGTGTTGGTATGGCGGATGTGTTGGTTTGGCAGATGTGTTGGTTTGGCGGATGTGTTGGTTTGGCATATGTGTTGTTTTGGTGGATGTATTGTTTTTAAGGATGTGTTGGTTTGGCGGATGTGTTGTTTTGGTGCATGCATTGCTTTGGTGGATGTGTTGGTTTGGCGGATGTGTTGGTTTGGCAGATGTGTTGGTTTGGTGGATGTGTTGGTTTGGCAGATGTATTGGTTTGGCGGATGTATAGTTTTCACGGATGTGTTGGTTTGGCGGATGTGTTGTTTTGGCGCATGCATTGGTTTGGTGGATATGTTGGTTTGGCGTATGTGTTGGTTTGGCATTTGTGTTGGTTTGGCGTTTATGTTGGTTTGGCAGGTGTGTTGGTTTGGTGGTTGTGTTGGTTTGGCATCTGTGTTGGTTTGGCATTTGTGTTGGTTTGGCGTTTATGTTGGTTTGGCAGGTGTGTTGGTTTGGTGGTTGTGTTGGTTTGGTGGTTGTGTTGGTTTGGCATCTGTGTTGGTTTGGCATTTGTGTTGGTTTGGCGGATGTGTTGGTTTGGCGGTTGTGTTGGTTTGGCGCATGTGTTGGTTTTGCGCATGTATTGGTTTGCCGGATGTGTTGGTTTGGCGCATGTTTTTGGTTTGGCACATGTGTTGGTTTGGCGGATGTGTTATTTTGGCGGATATATTGGTTTGGTGCATGTGTTGGTTTGGCGGATGTGTTTTTTTGGCGGATATGTTGGTTTGGCGGATGTGTTGGTTTTGGCGCATGTGTTGCTTTGGAGGATGTGTTGGTTTCGTGGATGTGTTGCTTTGGCGGATGTGTTGCTTTGGCGGATGTGTTGTTTTGGCGCATGTTTTTGTTTTGGCGCATGTGTTGGTTTGGCGGATGTGTTGTTTTGGCGGATACGCTGGTTTGGCGTATGTGTTGGTTTGGCGTATGTGTTGGTTTGGCGGATGTGTTGGTTTGGCGGATGTGTTGTTTTGGCGGATATGTTGGTTTTGTGGATGTGTTGGCAAACATCTAAAGTGTTTCAATATGTCCAAAGGGTCATGGTGTCTAAGCTGTCTAAAGGGACCAAGGGGGTCGAAACAGTCTTCAATGTTCCAAAGAGTCTAAAATGGTTTAATATGTCTTGGGGTCTAAAAGATTTGTTCCAAAAGTAGTTGCATGTCGAAAGGATCTAACGCGTCTTTCGGGCCTTTGGTGTCTTGAGGGTCATGGGGGTCTAAGGGTTCTAAATGATCGAATGTGCTCTATGCTCTATAGGATCCTTGAGGTTTCAGGTATCCTCAGAGTCTTGGGGTTAAAAAGTGTCAAACAGGTTCTATATCATTTTCTCAGTCTAAGAGTTCTCATTGGCTTTGTAGGGTCTTCAAGGTCTTATGGTTCTAAAGGGTCTTTTGGTGTCTGAAGAGTCTTGTCGGTGTTAGGGAGACTAAGCATTCTAAAGTGTGTAACACAGTCTTTATGGTCAAATAGTGTCCACAATGTCTTAAGTGACAAAAGGTTATGAAGGGTCTTCGAGGTGTCTTATGGGGTCTTCGCAGTATTAAAGCATCTTAGGGGTCTAAAGGATATAAATGGCTAAAGTGTCAAGGTGTTTAAGAGGTCCATAATGTCAATGGACCGAATTGGTCTAAGAGGATCTAAAGGGGTCTAAAAGGTATGTTTCAGCAGTAGTTACACATCTAAACGTCCAACTACTCCTACCTGTGTCCCCTATCTTAACTCCCGTGGTTTACCCTTCGTGCTGCCATAGCCGCTACCTGTATTCCCCCTTCAACTGACCTGACTGACCACCATCTCCCTGCTACTACATCTCACTGTTTTAATGTGTGTGGGGAAGGGGGGGGGTGGTGGGGACCAGATTAGTGATTAAAGGTTTATGGAGCTACCGGGTGAGAGGTGGAGGTTGGGGAGGAGGCAGGTTGGGTGGAACGTCTCTTTCCATTTTGGCTGGAGGTGCAGTGGTGTCTGTCCAGTGCATGCCCCCTCCCTACCCCCCGTTTAAAATCGCCTTGATCACTCATTGTAATTTTGTGATTGTGTTAGTGGACTTCTTTGTGTGTTGAGCCCCTCATACGTGGTTAACTTGATTGAGGTTGTGTCGTATCGATCTCTTATCTCCTGCCCACTGAACACGAAAAGGATGAGATTGATGCAGCATCTGCAGAAGACGATGCTCTCGGTGACCAAGAACAGTTTAGTTCAAACTGTCACCCATCACTTACAACCTGTCACCCATCACTTACAACCTGTCACCCATCACTTCATTCAACGCATTCTCCATCACCTTTAGGCGGGAATTTCGGAATCGATCTCTTATCTCCTGCCCACGGAACACAAAAAGGATGAGATTGATGCAGCATCTGCAGAAGACGATGCTCTCGGTGACCAAGAACAGTTTAGTTCAGCTGGGGAAATTTAGTTCATTTTGTGGGGAAATGTTTTTTTGTTTTTTTTTGTATACAAGATCGAGGCTCGTGTTGCATGCTCGTGCTAGCATTAATCACAAAAAAAAGAAAAACGGACACACAAAACACAATAAAGGGAGCGGGAGACAAGACGGGGAGAGAGACAGGGAAGCACACAACTACAACGTGGGAGGGAGAGGGCTTGGGGGGAGGTGGCATGGGAGGGCGGGGGGGTGGGGTGGTAGAGGTATAAAACACATGGACAATGCTAGAACTTCCAGGAAAGAAAGAAGTCGGTATTTCAAAAAAAAGTGGATACGGGGTGAATCAAAAAAAAGTCTGCTTTATATATTCATTAATGGCGTGGATCAGCACACTTGCCTCATCGATGCTGCAGAGGCACGGGCTTGTTTTAACTGAGGATAATGACCTGACTGAACGTGACTTGCTGTGTTGTCATGCTTTACACCAATCATAATACAAACATTTCTTTTGTGCAAATTTAATTGTAATATTAGTGACATTATTAGCCACCGTTGGACTTATTCTGAAACAAGGGCTTATGGACTGTGAATCGTCTGTCTGTCCGTCCGCAACCATATCTCGGAGATGTGTGGACCGATTTTATTCATATTTGACAAAAAGACAAAACATGCTGATATACATATGCACGTCGTTTCTTTTCGAGATCAAATCCAATATGGCCGACTGTCGGCCATTTTAGTTGTAAAAAACCCAATGTTGAACACCTCCTCAACCATTTCTTGGACGTGCATTTACCGATCTTGCTCAAACTTTGCACACAGATAATGAATTATGGCATACATATGCACCTCATTTATTTTCGAGATTAAATCCAAGATGGCTGACTGGCGGCCGTTGTGTTATTTAAACGTGTCCCCAACCATTTCTTGAACATGCATGGTTCGATTTTGTTCAAACTTGGCACAAGCAGAGTGCCAACTCATTTTGGACAACCCATTTTGATGGCATAAATATGCAACTCATTTTATTTTTGATTGATCAAAACCACGACTGTTCAAACACTTATTAAATGATTCCTTTTTTAACTATCTTTTAAAATTTTCTGGCTTTGGATTCGAGAATCACGGAACGATTTCACCAATCTTTGCCAATGGTGGGATGATGGAAAAGCACCAATCAGAGTCTTCTGCCAGCAATATAGGAATAATTTCATGAATGTAAAGCAAGCCAGGATATGCATTTTAAAGAAAGAAATTCTTGACTTGCAAGAAAACACGACTAACATTGATGAGGAGGTACGATGCCATCGGCTTCAAGAGAAACAAGCCCGACTGAATGCTTTAACACATACAAGGCTTTCATCCGCAGCTCAATGGAATACTGTTCCCCCCCTCTGGGCTGGTGCTCCTGCCTCACACCTAGCTCGACTTCATGCTGTTGAAACCAAAGCTTTCAGAATCATTGGAATCTCCCGCGATGAACCTAACTCTGAGGGCCTTTCACTCATTCATCGCAGGCAGGTTGGTGGACTTTCTGTCTTCTACCGACTCCTCTCCGGCCTTGCTCCCCCAGCTCTCTCTGGGCTCTGTCCCCAAAATATTCCTGCAGGTCGCACAAGATCTGCCAGCAACCCTCTTATGGTTAAACTGCCAAAATCAAGACTCTCTGCTCACCTTCACTCCTTCATTCCTCTTTTCTCCCGCCTCTGGAACAAACTCCCTCACTCCCTTCAATCCCACTCCTCCCTCCAGGTCTTTAAAACGGCTGTTCACCACCATCTCTTATCTTCCCCAATCCAAAACCTTGATCTTTTCTACCCCCGCTAATTTCACCCCAAATCCACTTTTTTGAGGTGACTTTTGACTTCTTTCCTGGAAGTCCTTGGTGTCCTTGCGTTTTATACTGATCCTGCCTCCACCCAGGCCCTCTCCCTCCCACACATCTCCCGATGTCCCTGCTCTCAAATGTTGTGTTTGTGTGCTTCCTCCCCTTCTCTCCCCATCTTGTCGACCACTCCCCTTTTAATATACTTTGTTTGCTTGTTTGTTTGATTCGTTTGTTTGATAAATGTTAGCTCTTTCACGAGCCTCGACTCTGCACACAAAAAAAAAAGAAAAAAAAAAGAGTGCTAACACCACTCCGAGTAAAAGGTTTATCTACGAGAAACAAGCCCGACTGAACGTTTTAACTAAAGATGATGCTCTCAGAGTGCTAACACCACTCCGTGTAAAAGGTTTATCTACGAGAAACAAGCCCTACTGAACGTTTTAACTGAAGATGATGCTCTCAGAGTGCTAACACCACTCCGTGTAAAAGGTTTATCTACGAGAAACAAGCCCTACTGAATGTTTTAACTGAAGATGATGCTCTCAGAGTGCTAACACCACTCCGTGTAAAAGGTTTATCTACGAGAAACAAGCCCTACTGAACGTTTTAACTAAAGATGATGCTCTCAGAGTGCTAACACCACTCCGAGTAAAAGGTTTATCTACGAGAAACAAGTCCCATTGAATGTTTTAACTGAAGATGATGCTCTCAGAGTGCTAACACGACTCCGAGTAAAAGGTTTATCTACGAGAAACAAGTCCCACTGAACGTTTTAACTGAAGATGATGCTCTCAGAGTGCTAACACCACTCCGAGTAAAAGGTTTATCTACGAGAAACAAGCCCCACTGAATGTTTTAACTGAAGATGATGCTCTCAGAGTGCTAACACCACTCCGAGTAAAAGGTTTATCTACGAGAAACAAGTCCCACTGAATGTTTTAACTGAAGATGATGCTCTCAGAGTGCTAACACCACTCCGAGTAAAAGGTTTATCTACGAGAAAGAAGTCCCACTGAATGTTTTAACTGAAGATGATGCTGTCAGAGTGCTAACACGACTCCGAGTAAAAGGTTTATCTACGAGAAACAAGCCCCACTGAATGTTTTAACTGAAGATGATGCTCTCAGAGTGCTAACACCACTCCGAGTAAAAGGTCTATCAACGAGAAACGAGCCCCACTGAATGTTTTAACTGAAGATGATGCTCTCAGAGTGCTAACATGACTCCGAGTAAAAGGTTTATCTACGAGAAACAAGTCCCACTGAAGGTTTTAACTGAAGATGATGCTCTCAGAGTGCTAACACCACTCCGAGTAAAAGGTCTCTCTACGAGAAACAAGCCCCACTGAATGTTTTAACTGAAGATGATGCTCTCAGAGTGCTAACACCACTCCGAGTAAAAGGTTTATCTACGAGAAACAAGTCCCACTGAACGTTTTAACTGAAGATGATGCTCTCAGAGTGCTAACACCACTCCGAGTAAAAGGTCTCTCTACGAGAAACAAGCCCCATTGAATGTTTTAACTGAAGATGATGCTCTCAGAGTGCTAACACCACTCCGAGTAAAAGGTTTATCTACGAGAAACAAGCCCCACTGAATGTTTTAACTGAAGATGATGCTCTCAGAGTGCTAACACCACTCCGAGTAAAAGGTTTATCTACGAGAAACAAGTCCCACTGAACGTTTTAACTGAAGATGATGCTCTCAGAGTGCTAACACCACTCCGAGTAAAAGGTCTCTCTACGAGAAACAAGCCCCATTGAATGTTTTAACTGAAGATGATGCTCTCAGAGTGCTAACACCACTCCGAGTAAAAGGTCTCTCTACGAGAAACAAGCCCCATTGAATGTTTTAACTGAAGATGATGCTCTCAGAGTGCTAACACCACTCCGAGTAAAAGGTTTATCTACGAGAAACAAGCCCCACTGAATGTTTTAACTGAAGATGATGCTCTCAGAGTGCTAACACCACTCCGAGTAAAAGGTTTATCTACGAGAAACGAGCCCCATTGAATGGTTTACCTGAAGATGATGCTCTCAGAGTGCTAACACCACTCCGAGTAAAAGGTCTCTCTACGAGAAACAAGCCCCACTGAATGTTTTAACTGAAGATGATGCTCTCAGAGTGCTAACACCACTCCGAGTAAAAGGTCTCTCTACGAGAAACAAGCCCCACTGAATGTTTTAACTGAAGATGATGCTCTCAGAGTGCTAACACCACTCCGAGTAAAAGGTTTATCTACGAGAAACAAGCCCCATTGAATGTTTTAACTGAAGATGATGCTCTCAGAGTGCTAACACCACTCCGAGTAAAAGGTATATCTACGAGAAACGAGCCCCACTGAATGTTTTAACTGAAGATGATGCTTTCAGAGTGCTAACACCACTCCGAGTAAAAGGTTTATCTACGAGAAACGAGCCCCACTGAATGTTTTAACTGAAGATGATGCTCTCAGAGTGCTAACACGACTCTGAGTAAAAGGTTTATCTACGAGAAACAAGTCCCATTGAATGGTTTACCTGAAGATGATGCTCTCAGAGTGCTAACACCACTCCGAGTAAAAGGTTTATCTACGAGAAACAAGCCCCATTGAATGTTTTAACTGAAGATGATGCTCTCAGAGTGCTAACACGACTCCGAGTAAAAGGTTTATCTACGAGAAACAAGTCCCACTGAATGTTTTAACTGAAGATGACGCTCTCAGAGTGCTAACACGACTCCGAGTAAAAGGTTTATCTACGAGAAACAAGTCCCACTGAACGTTTTAACTGAAGATGATGCTCTCAGAGTGCTAACACCACTCCGAGTAAAAGGTTTATCTACGAGAAACAAGCCCCACTGAATGTTTTAACTGAAGATGATGCTCTCAGAGTGCTAACACCACTCCGAGTAAAAGGTTTATCTACGAGAAACAAGTCCCACTGAATGTTTTAACTGAAGATGATGCTCTCAGAGTGCTAACACCACTCCGAGTAAAAGGTTTATCTACGAGAAAGAAGTCCCACTGAATGTTTTAACTGAAGATGATGCTGTCAGAGTGCTAACACGACTCCGAGTAAAAGGTTTATCTACGAGAAACAAGCCCCACTGAATGTTTTAACTGAAGATGATGCTCTCAGAGTGCTAACACCACTCCGAGTAAAAGGTCTATCAACGAGAAACGAGCCCCACTGAATGTTTTAACTGAAGATGATGCTCTCAGAGTGCTAACATGACTCCGAGTAAAAGGTTTATCTACGAGAAACAAGTCCCACTGAATGTTTTAACTGAAGATGATGCTCTCAGAGTGCTAACACCACTCCGAGTAAAAGGTCTCTCTACGAGAAACAAGCCCCACTGAATGTTTTAACTGAAGATGATGCTCTCAGAGTGATAACACCACTCCGAGTAAAAGGTTTATCTACGAGAAACAAGTCCCACTGAACGTTTTAACTGAAGATGATGCTCTCAGAGTGCTAACACCACTCCGTGTAAAAGGTTTATCTACGAGAAACAAGCCCTACTGAACGTTTTAACTGAAGATGATGCTCTCAGAGTGCTAACACCACTCCGAGTAAAAGGTCTCTCTACGAGAAACAAGCCCCATTGAATGTTTTAACTGAAGATGATGCTCTCAGAGTGCTAACACCACTCCGAGTAAAAGGTTTATCTACGAGAAACAAGCCCCACTGAATGTTTTAACTGAAGATGATGCTCTCAGAGTGCTAACACCACTCCGAGTAAAAGGTTTATCTCCGAGAAACGAGCCCCATTGAATGGTTTACCTGAAGATGATGCTCTCAGAGTGCTAACACCACTCTGAGTAAAAGGTCTCTCTACGAGAAACAAGCCCCACTGAATGTTTTAACTGAAGATGATGCTCTCAGAGTGCTAACACCACTCCGAGTAAAAGGTCTCTCTACGAGAAACAAGCCCCACTGAATGTTTTAACTGAAGATGATGCTCTCAGAGTGCTAACACCACTCCGAGTAAAAGGTTTATCTACGAGAAACAAGCCCCATTGAATGTTTTAACTGAAGATGATGCTCTCAGAGTGCTAACACCACTCCGAGTAAAAGGTATATCTACGAGAAACGAGCCCCACTGAATGTTTTAACTGAAGATGATGCTCTCAGAGTGCTAACACCACTCCGAGTAAAAGGTTTATCTCCGAGAAACAAGCCCCACTGAATGTTTTAACTGAAGATGATGCTCTCAGAGTGCTAACACCACTCCGAGTAAAAGGTTTATCTACGAGAAACGAGCCCCATTGAATGGTTTAACTGAAGATGATGCTCTCAGAGTGCTAACACCACTCCGAGTAAAAGGTTTATCTACGAGAAACAAGCCCCACTGAATATTTTAACTGAAGATGACGCTCTCGGTGTGCTAACACCACTCCGAGTAAAAGGTTTATCTACGAGAAACAAGCCCCACTGAACGTTTTAACTGAAGATGATGCTCTCAGAGTGCTAACACCACTCCGAGTAAAAGGTTTATCTACGAGAAACAAGCCCCACTGAACGTTTTAACTGAAGATGATGCTCTCAGAGTGCTAACACCACTCCGAGTAAAAGGTTTATCTACGAGAAACAAGTCCCACTGAACGTTTTAACTGAAGATGATGCTCTCAGAGTGCTAACACCACTCCGAGTAAAAGGTTTATCTCCGAGAAACAAGCCCCATTGAATGGTTTACCTGAAGATGATGCTCTCGGAGTGCGAACACGACTCCGAGTAAAAGGTTTATCTACGAGAAACAAGTCCCACTGAACGTTTTAACTGAAGATGACGCTCTCAGAGTGCTAACACCACTCCGAGTAAAAGGTTTATCTACGAGAAACAAGTCCCACTGAACGTTTTAACTGAAGATGACGCTCTCAGAGTGCTAACACCACTCCGAGTAAAAGGTTTATCTACGAGAAACAAGCCCCACTGAATGTTTTAACTGAAGATGATGCTCTCAGAGTGCTAACACGACTTCGAGTAAAAGGTTTATCTACGAGAAACAAGCCCCACTGAATGTTTTAACTGAAGATGATGCTCTCAGAGTGCTAACACCACTCCGAGTAAAAGGTTTATCTACGAGAAACAAGTCCCACTGAATGTTTTAACTGAAGATGACGCTCTCAGAGTGCTAACACCACTCCGAGTAAAAGGTTTATCTCCGAGAAACAAGCCCCACTGAATGTTTTAACTGAAGATGATGCTCTCAGAGTGCTAACACTACTCCGAGTAAAAGGTTTATCTACGAGAAACAAGTCCCACTGAATGTTTTAACTGAAGATGACGCTCTCAGAGTGCTAACACCACTCCGAGTAAAAGGTTTATCTCCGAGAAACAAGCCCCACTGAATGTTTTAACTGAAGATGATGCTCTCGGAGTGCTAACACCACTCCGAGTAAAAGGTTTATCTCCGAGAAACGAGCCCCATTGAATGGTTTACCTGAAGATGATGCTCTCAGAGTGCTAACACCACTCCGAGTAAAAGGTTTATCTACGAGAAACAAGCCCCACTGAATATTTTAACTGAAGATGACGCTCTCGGTGTGCTAACACCACTCCGAGTAAAAGGTTTATCTACGAGAAACAAGCCCCACTGAACGTTTTAACTGAAGATGATGCTCTCAGAGTGCTAACACCACTCCGAGTAAAAGGTTTATCTACGAGAAACAAGCCCCACTGAACGTTTTAACTGAAGATGATGCTCTCAGAGTGCTAACACCACTCCGAGTAAAAGGTTTATCTACGAGAAACAAGCCCCACTGAACGTTTTAACTGAAGATGACGCTCTCAGAGTGCTAACACCACTCCGAGTAAAAGGTTTATCTACGAGAAACAAGTCCCACTGAACGTTTTAACTGAAGATTATGCTCTCAGAGTGCTAACACCACTCCGAGTAAAAGGTTTATCTACGAGAAACAAGCCCCATTGAATGGTTTACCTGAAGATGATGCTCTCGGAGTGCGAACACGACTCCGAGTAAAAGGTTTATCTACGAGAAACAAGTCCCACTGAACGTTTTAACTGAAGATGACGCTCTCAGAGTGCTAACACCACTCCGAGTAAAAGGTTTATCTCCGAGAAACAAGCCCCACTGAACGTTTTAACTGAAGATGACGCTCTCAGAGTGCTAACACCACTCCGAGTAAAAGGTTTATCTACGAGAAACAAGCCCCACTGAATGTTTTAACTGAAGATGACGCTCTCAGAGTGCTAACACCACTCCGAGTAAAAGGTTTATCTCCGAGAAACAAGCCCCACTGAATGTTTTAACTGAAGATGACGCTCTCAGAGTGCTAACACCACTCCGAGTAAAAGGTTTATCTACGAGAAACAAGTCCCACTGAATGTTTTAACTGAAGATGACGCTCTCAGAGTGCTAACACCACTCCGAGTAAAAGGTTTATCTCCGAGAAACAAGCCCCACTGAATGTTTTAACTGAAGATGATGCTCTCGGAGTGCTAACACCACTCCGAGTAAAAGGTTTATCTCCGAGAAACGAGCCCCATTGAATGGTTTACCTGAAGATGATGCTCTCAGAGTGCTAACACGACTCCGAGTAAAAGGTTTATCGACGAGAAACAAGCCCCACTGAATGGTTTACCTGAAGATGATGCTCTCGGAGTGCTAACACCACTCCGAGTAAAAGGTTTATCTCCGAGAAACAAGCCCCACTGAATGTTTTAACTGAAGATGATGCTCTCAGAGTGCTAACACGACTCCGAGTAAAAGGTTTATCGACGAGAAACAAGCCCCACTGAATGGTTTACCTGAAGATGATGCTCTCAGAGTGCTAACACCACTCCGAGTAAAAGGTTTATCTACGAGAAACGAGCCCTACTGAATGTTTTAACTGAAGATGATGCTCTCAGAGTGCTAACACCACTCCGAGTAAAAGGTTTATCTCCGAGAAACAAGCCCCACTGAATGATTGAACTGAAGATTATGCTCTCAGAGTGCTAACACCACTCCGAGTAAAAGGTTTATCTCCGAGAAACAAGCCCCACTGAATGGTTTACCTGAAGATGATGCTCTCAGAGTGCTAACACGACTCCGAGTAAAAGGTTTATCTCCGAGAAACAAGTCCCACTGAATGGTTTACCTGAAGATGATGCTCTCAGAGTGCTAACACGTCTCCGAGTAAAAGGTTTATCTCCGAGAAACAAGCCCCACTGAATGGTTTACCTGAAGATGATGCTCTCAGAGTGCTAACACGACTCCGAGTAAAAGGTTTATCTCCGAGAAACAAGTCCCACTGAATGGTTTACCTGAAGATGATGCTCTCAGAGTGCTAACACCACTCCGAGTAAAAGGTTTATCTCCGAGAAACAAGTCCCACTGAATGGTTTACCTGAAGATGATGCTCTCAGAGTGCTAACACCACTCCGAGTAAAAGGTTTATCTACGAGAAACAAGCCCCACTGAATGGTTTACCTGAAGATGATGCTCTCAGAGTGCTAACACCACTCCGAGTAAAAGGTTTATCTACGAGAAACAAGTCCCACTGAATGGTTTACCTGAAGATGATGCTCTCAGAGTGCTAACACGACTTCGAGTAAAAGGTTTATCTACGAGAAACAAGTCCCACTGAATGTTTTAACTGAAGATGATGCTCTCAGAGTGCTAACACCACTCCGAGTAAAAGGTTTATCTCCGAGAAACAAGTCCCACTGAATGGTTTACCTGAAGATGATGCTCTCAGAGTGCTAACACCACTCCGAGTAAAAGGTTTATCTCCGAGAAACAAGCCCCACTGAATGGTTTACCTGAAGATGATGCTCTCAGAGTGCTAACACCACTCCGAGTAAAAGGTTTATCTACGAGAAACGAGCCCCACTGAATGTTTTAACTGAAGATGATGCTCTCAGAGTGCTAACACCACTCCGAGTAAAAGGTTTATCTCCGAGAAACAAGTCCCACTGAATGGTTTAACTGAAGATGATGCTCTCAGAGTGCTAACACGACTCCGAGTAAAAGGTTTATCTCCGAGAAACAAGCCCCACTGAATGGTTTACCTGAAGATGATGCTCTCAGAGTGCTAACACCACTCCGAGTAAAAGGTTTATCTACGAGAAACAAGCCCCATTGAATGGTTTACCTGAAGATGATGCTCTCAGAGTGCGAACACTACTCCGAGTAAAAGGTTTATCTACGAGAAACAAGTCCCACTGAATGGTTTACCTGAAGATGATGCTCTCAGAGTGCTAACACCACTCCGAGTAAAAGGTTTATCTCCGAGAAACAAGTCCCATTGAATGGTTTACCTGAAGATGATGCTCTCAGAGTGCTAACACCACTCCGAGGAAAAGGTTTATCTTCGAGAAACAAGTCCCATTGAATGGTTTACCTGAAGATGATGCTCTCAGAGTGCTAACACCACTCCGAGTAAAAGGTTTATCTCCGAGAAACGAGCCCCATTGAATGGTTTACCTGAAGATGATGCTCTCAGAGTGCTAACACCACTCCGAGTAAAAGGTTTATCTCCGAGAAACGAGCCCCACTGAATGGTTTACCTGAAGATGATGCTCTCGGAGTGCGAATACGACTCCGAGTAAAAGGTTTATCTCCGAGAAACAAGTCCCACTGAATGGTTTACCTGAAGATGATGCTCTCAGAGTGCTAACGCCACTCCGAGTAAAAGGTTTATCTCCGAGGAACGAGCCCCATTGAATGGTTTACCTGAAGATGATGCTCTCAGAGTGCTAACGCCACTCCGAGTAAAAGGTTTATCTCCGAGGAACGAGCCCCATTGAATGGTTTACCTGAAGATGATGCTCTCAGAGTGCTAACACCACTCCGAGTAAAAGGTTTATCTCCGAGAAACGAGCCCCATTGAATGGTTTACCTGAAGATGATGCTCTCGGAGTGCTAACACCACTCCGAGTAAAAGGTTTATCTCCGAGAAACAAGTCCCACTGAATGGTTTACCTGAAGATGATGCTCTCAGAGTGCTAACACGACTCCGAGTAAAAGGTTTATCTCCGAGGAACAAGTCCCACTGAATGGTTTACCTGAAGATGATGCTCTCAGAGTGCTAACACCACTCCGAGTAAAAGGTTTATCTCCGAGAAACAAGTCCCACTGAATGGTTTACCTGAAGATGATGCTCTCAGAGTGCTAACACCACTCCGAGTAAAAGGTTTATCTACGAGAAACAAGCCCCACTGAATGGTTTACCTGAAGATGATGCTCTCAGAGTGCTAACACCACTCCGAGTAAAAGGTTTATCTACGAGAAACAAGTCCCACTGAATGGTTTACCTGAAGATGATGCTCTCAGAGTGCTAACACGACTTCGAGTAAAAGGTTTATCTACGAGAAACAAGTCCCACTGAATGTTTTAACTGAAGATGATGCTCTCAGAGTGCTAACACCACTCCGAGTAAAAGGTTTATCTCCGAGAAACAAGTCCCACTGAATGGTTTACCTGAAGATGATGCTCTCAGAGTGCTAACACCACTCCGAGTAAAAGGTTTATCTCCGAGAAACAAGCCCCACTGAATGGTTTACCTGAAGATGATGCTCTCAGAGTGCTAACACCACTCCGAGTAAAAGGTTTATCTACGAGAAACGAGCCCCACTGAATGTTTTAACTGAAGATGATGCTCTCAGAGTGCTAACACCACTCCGAGTAAAAGGTTTATCTCCGAGAAACAAGTCCCACTGAATGGTTTAACTGAAGATGATGCTCTCAGAGTGCTAACACGACTCCGAGTAAAAGGTTTATCTCCGAGAAACAAGCCCCACTGAATGGTTTACCTGAAGATGATGCTCTCAGAGTGCTAACACCACTCCGAGTAAAAGGTTTATCTACGAGAAACAAGCCCCATTGAATGGTTTACCTGAAGATGATGCTCTCAGAGTGCGAACACTACTCCGAGTAAAAGGTTTATCTACGAGAAACAAGTCCCACTGAATGGTTTACCTGAAGATGATGCTCTCAGAGTGCTAACACCACTCCGAGTAAAAGGTTTATCTCCGAGAAACAAGTCCCATTGAATGGTTTACCTGAAGATGATGCTCTCAGAGTGCTAACACCACTCCGAGTAAAAGGTTTATCTTCGAGAAACAAGTCCCATTGAATGGTTTACCTGAAGATGATGCTCTCAGAGTGCTAACACCACTCCGAGTAAAAGGTTTATCTCCGAGAAACGAGCCCCATTGAATGGTTTACCTGAAGATGATGCTCTCAGAGTGCTAACACCACTCCGAGTAAAAGGTTTATCTCCGAGAAACGAGCCCCACTGAATGGTTTACCTGAAGATGATGCTCTCGGAGTGCGAATACGACTCCGAGTAAAAGGTTTATCTCCGAGAAACAAGTCCCACTGAATGGTTTACCTGAAGATGATGCTCTCAGAGTGCTAACGCCACTCCGAGTAAAAGGTTTATCTCCGAGGAACGAGCCCCATTGAATGGTTTACCTGAAGATGATGCTCTCAGAGTGCTAACGCCACTCCGAGTAAAAGGTTTATCTCCGAGGAACGAGCCCCATTGAATGGTTTACCTGAAGATGATGCTCTCAGAGTGCTAACACCACTCCGAGTAAAAGGTTTATCTCCGAGAAACGAGCCCCATTGAATGGTTTACCTGAAGATGATGCTCTCGGAGTGCTAACACCACTCCGAGTAAAAGGTTTATCTCCGAGAAACAAGTCCCACTGAATGGTTTACCTGAAGATGATGCTCTCAGAGTGCTAACACGACTCCGAGTAAAAGGTTTATCTCCGAGGAACAAGTCCCACTGAATGGTTTACCTGAAGATGATGCTCTCAGAGTGCTAACACCACTCCGAGTAAAAGGTTTATCTCCGAGAAACGAGCCCCATTGAATGGTTTACCTGAAGATGATGCTCTCAGAGTGCTAACACCACTCCGAGTAAAAGGTTTATCTCCGAGAAACGAGCCCCATTGAATGGTTTACCTGAAGATGATGCTCTCAGAGTGCTAACACCACTCCGAGTAAAAGGTTTATCTCCGAGGAACAAGTCCCACTGAATGGTTTACCTGAAGATGATGCTCTCAGAGTGCGAACACTACTCCGAGTAAAAGCCTCAGAAACTTGTAAATGTTTTTTTAGCTTTGAAAAAGCCACCTAGTCTCATAGATCGTTGGTGAGTTTACGTTCAGGTGACGGACAAATTATTGAGGAGAATGCTCAGTTGAAGTTCCTTATCAGAGAGTTCTTCAAGAACGTTTTTACCGCAAAGAAAAGTAATGATCAAGAAATGTTTCATTTTACCCAAAATCTCCCACGATTAGGAGAATCACAGCAGCGCTCTCCAGAACAGGCTTTTACAGCAGGTGAACCTTTAACAGCTCTTCATCGCCTTAATGATCATGAAGCACCTGGCTTTGATGGTTTACCTGGGGAATTTTACAAAACATTCTGGGACTTGCTCGGCCCGACACTTTTGGATGTTTTTAAGTGTAGACCACAAGAGGGCGCGTTCCCAGCTTACCGGGTTTTCCTGTGACGCCCACCGAAAGGCCAATGGTCACCTGAGCATATGCTGATGATGCGTGCGTTGTGGTGTGCGGCAGTGATGATGTCACCATGCTACTAAATAATCTGGAAAAAATGTATTCGGCATGTACAACTGCAATCGAAGACCATCGAATTATAACCAGGCTGTCACTTTTTTTTTTCCCCCCGTTTTTCACGTTTTTCACGTTTTTCAATTTTTTTTCACGTTTTTCACGTTTTTCAATTTTTTTTTTCACGTTTTTCTCGAAATGACAAAAATGTGACTTAGCCTGGTTATAATTCTATGGTCTTCAATAAATTGGAACAAATGTAAAGCTTTATGGATCGGCCATTCCCCCGCTGTTGGTTTGCCTCGTCTTCCCAGAGGAAGGCATCCATTTTATGTAAATGCGCACATCGGCACTCCAGCTTCCATGAATAACACCTGGGTTAATGCACAATGCTTCGCCTCATCAGCTTGAAATGTATTGAGCATGATCTATGCAACAATTATGTTAGAGAATATAAATTTATGATGTCATCGCTCACGTGGTCTGGCAGCCATATTGGATAAAAAAAAGGAAACGTTCAAAAACAGAAGAGCTCACACCAAGTTGACTGCGTAGCGTATTAGTAATAGTATCCCATGAATACAATCTAGTTTGTCCACTTTCCCCCATGTTTTTTGCATTTATACCCCGCTCGCTGGTTCCGCTGGTTTCCATAGCAACCGCCGCAAACCCACGCATATAATTAACATAATATATGCCGGACAGGAAACCCCACTGTCCCCGTTCAGCCAATCAATGGTTGACAAGTTTTTGAAGCCTGTTGTCACCTTTATTAAAGTGGAGACAAATATCGAGAAGAAACACAAGAACATAGTTTACTGGACAGGGTGAAACGAGGCTCATCGTCACGTGATCGGGCGCATCAGTCCAATCAATCGGGAATAAGGTGCTCATCGCGTGATTCGGTGCTGAATCATCGACATTTACACAAATAATGGAGCCGAGCTCCGACAAAACGACGTTAAATCGTTTCCCGAAGCAAAGCGACGGACCGAAGCACGTGACGACGACCCTGAAAATTCTGGCGCGGAGGATGAGCCAACGCGGCAGCCGGCGTGATGACGTCGCACGTAGCGCTACCCAATAAGAGCGCGCGGTGCGATGACGTAATGTTTTTGCCGAGGATTCCCGGGCGGCAGGGCAGCCGGCTGTGGGGCCGAAGCTCGGGGGTCGCGTCTCCCAGACATGAGCGAAATCTTCGACGAGGACGACTTCCTGAGCCTGCTGTTCGCAGACGTGTCCCGTCCGCCCCCACAGCGCTTTGGTGAGTGCTCGCACACCACGCACACCTCGCACTCTCGGCCGATGGCGATTCCCGCGTATTAAACCGCGCCTGGTGTCACTTTCGGTGGGAGCCGACGGAACCCGCGACGGGAACGACGTGCGATGGGACGGGACACGTCCGCGCTGGATTCCAAGCGGAATTCCTCATTTTCCGGGGAGTCGCTGCGGAATCGCTCACTGTATGTGTAACGGTAAACGACGTTACAGTACGTACGGCCTTTTACGTAATGTCCGAACGCTGTAATTGGTCTTGTGTGTTCACGGGATCGTCTCCTGCTGTGACGTAAACCGCGAGATGACGTCACAGACAGCCAAACGAATTTATGGCGTGCATAGTATTTAATGATATATACTGCATGGTGTGTGTATGTATACATGTATATATGTACACCAGCCGCATGGTGTGTATATGTATACATGTATGTATGTACACCAGCCGCATGGTGTGTGTATGTATATGTATATACGTATGTATGTATGTACACCAGCCCCATGGTGTGTATATATGTATGTATGTACACCAGCCCCATGGTGTGTATATATGTATCTATGTACACCAGCCCCATGGTGTGTACATATGTATGTATGTACACCAGCCCCATGGTGTGTATATATTTATCTATGTACACCAGCCCCATGGTGTGTATAATATGTATGTATGTACACCAGCCCCATGGTGTGTATATATTTATCTATGTACACCAGCCCCAAGGTGTGTATATATGTATCTATGTACACCAGCCCCATGGTGTGTATAATATGTATGTATGTACACCAGCCCCATGGTGTGTATATATGTATCTATGTACACCAGCCCCATGGTGTGTATATATGTATGTATGTACACCAGCCCCAAGGTGTGTATATATTTATCTATGTACACCAGCCCCATGGTGTGTATAATATGTATGTGTGGCGGACACAAAAGCCCACTGGCGTGGTGACATCATTCCACGCACCAAGTGGGCGGTGGCCACGCCCGAGGGGTAGGCGTGGCCTCATGATATACCCCGGGCGACCAGCCCGGAGGAGTACAGTGTTACAGTGTAGTCTTACAATAAAGACGTTTATATGTTACCGCTTGTCCGCTTCCTCCTTGCTCACAAGCAGCGCGCGTAACGCCGCGCTTTACTGGTGACCCTCGACGTTGGATCTGCCGGAGCGATCCTTCCACACGCGACGCCATCGCCATGGCCGCCTTCGTCAAACTTCCGGAATTTTGGGAGGCTCAGGCCGAAGTCTGGTTCGTCCAGGCCGAAGCCCAATTTCAGCTTCGGCACCTCACCGGCGATGACACGCGCTACTGCCACGTCGTCGCCTCCCTCGGGCCCGGCACGGCCGCTCGGGTTGTGTCCGTCCTTCGCCACCCACCGGACGGCCACAAGTACGAGGCACTCAAGCGGCTACTCCTAGCCACGTTCAGCCTCATGGACGACGCACGGGCCGACCGCCTCCTGGATCTCCCCGAGCTCGGTGAGACGCGCCCGTCGGTCCGAATGGACCATATGCTGTCACTGTTGGGCGACGAAGCCCCCGGTTCGCTATTCCGGGCGCTTTTCCGTCGCCAACTTCCAGCGCAGGTTCGCCTCGCGTTGGCCGGGACCGGGCTAACGGAACCCCGAGCATTGGCGGCCGAGGCGGACAAGTACTTCGCCGCTTCGGACACGCGGGCGAGCGTTGGCGTGGCCGTCACGGCCTTCGACGCTGATGTTCCACAGCATCATCTTCTACAGCGCGCTGAGGTTCAGCAGCATGCTGATACGCACCTCGTGAACGCCGCCACGCCCCGCCCACTGCCGCGGCGAAAACCGCCACCGCGGGGAAACCCGTCGACTCCACCGGCCTGGCGGAGCCAGCCGCGCTCCTCCAGCTCCACCACCTGGTGCTGGTTCCACGCCAAGTTCGGCCACGAAGCTCGGCGGTGTCATCCGCCGTGCTTCTTCAACGGGTCGGGAAATGCCCGGGCCGGCGCTCAATTGTGGCGATGAGCGCCGGCCGTTCGAGCAGCCTGCTGTTCATAACGGACACCTTCTCCGGGCGCCGTTACCTGTGCGACACGGGAGCGCAGGTGAGTGTCATTCCCGCCGGCACGTCAGACAAGCACGCCGCGGGTGGGGGCCCCGCGCTGCTTGCCGCGAACGGGACGCCCATCCGTACGTACAGAAAACGCTGCCTCTCTCTGCGGTTTGGAGGGCAGGTTTTCCGATGGACGTTCGTCACCGCCGACGTGCCCATGGCACTGCTTGGCGCGGACTTCCTGTGCGCTAATGGGCTCCTGGTCGACGTCAAGCGCAGACGGCTTGTCCAGGCCGAGACGTTCAGCTCGCTCGCTTGTGCGTTGCCTAGCTCAACGAGCGGCTTGCCAAGCGGCTTGCCGAACGATTCGGTTCCGGCCACGTTGGTCTGTACGCTTCCGGCAGCGGACGCATTCACCCGCCTCCTCGCCGGCTTCCCGGCCCTCACGCGGCCCACCTTCTCGGCGGGGGCCGTCAAGCACGGGGTGGCCCATCACATCCCCACCGTCGGGCCACCGGTCTACGCCCGGGCACGCCGCCTCGAGCCGACGAAGCTGGCGGTGGCAAAAGCGGAGTTCGCGACCCTGGAGCGACTCAGCATCGTTCGGCGCTCAGAGAGCGCTTGGGCGTCGCCGCTGCACATCGTGCCGAAGCCCGGCGGGGGATGGCGACCGTGCGGGGACTATCGCCGTCTCAATGACGCCACGACTCCCGACCGCTACCCCGTCCCCCACATTCAGGACTTTTCCGCCCGTTTGGCGGGCAGGTCCTTCTTCTCGAAGGTGGACCTCATACGCAGCTACCATCAGGTCCCCGTCAGGCCGGAGGACGTCCCGAAGACGGCGGTCATCACGCCATTCGGACTCTTCGAGTTCCTGCGCATGCCCTTCGGTCTGAAGAATGCGGCTCAGGCGTTCCAGCGACTGATGGACAGCATCCTGCGCGACTTGGATTTTGTCTACGTCTACCTGGACGATATCCTCGTCGCCAGCGCGTCCCGCGAAGAGCACCTACGCCACCTCCGCACGCTCTTCGAACGCCTGGGCCAGCATGGCCTGATTGTGAACCCCGCAAAGTGCCGGTTCGGCGCCGCCACAATCGATTTTCTGGGGCACCGTGTCACCAGGCACGGCGCCGTCCCCCTGCCGGCCAAGGTGGAGGCGGTGAAGGGGTTTCCGCGCCCCCGCACGATCAGAGGGCTGCAGGAGTTCCTGGGCATGGTGAACTTTTACCATCGGTTCCTGCCCCGTATCGCCCAGCTCCTGCGCCCCCTGCACGAAGCTCTCCGAGGTAAGCCGGGCAAAGGCGACGTTACCTGGACCGAGCAGATGGACACGGCGTTCACGGGCGCGAAGCTCGCCTTGGCTAACGCCACCATGCTCGCGCACCCGGCGCCCGATGCACCGATCGCCCTCACCACCGATGCCTCGGACTACGCGGTGGGCGCGGTGCACGAGCAATGGGTGCGTGGAGCTTGGCAACCGCTGGTGTTCTTTAGCCGGCAGCTTCGCCCGCCCGAACGCCGTTACAGTACCTTCGACCGTGAGTTGCTCGGACTTCACTTGGCGGTCAGGCACTTCCGCCATCTGCTCGAGGGCCGGGCGTTCACTGCCTTCGTCGACCACAAGCCGCTGATCTTCGCGATGGGCAAGGTCACCGAGCCGTGGTCGGCCCGGCAGCAGCGTCACCTCTCGGCCGTGTCCGAGTACACGACGGACATCCAGCACGTCGCGGGCAAGGACAACCCGGTGGCGGATTGCCTTTCCCGGGCCGTCGCCCACGCAGTCCACCTCGGCATCGACTATGCCCGGATGGCAGCGGACCAGGCCGCTGACCCCGACGTCCAGGCCTTGCGGACCGCCGTCACGGGCCTCCGCGTCACCGAGGTGCCGTTCGACGGCGCGGGCGCGGCCCTCTTGTGCGACGTCTCCCTCGGGCGTCCTCGCCCCATTGTGCCCGCGGGCTGGCAGCGCCAGGTGTTTGACGCCATCCACGGCCTGTCCCACCCGGGCGCGAGGGCCTCCCAAAGGCTGATCGCCGACAAGATCGTCTGGCATGGCCTCCGGAAGGCCGTCCGCGGCTGGGCCAGGACATGCCTCGCGTGCCAGCGCGCCAAGGTGCACCGGCACACCCAGGCCCCGTTGGCCCCGTTCACGGTGCCGGAACGCCGGTTTGACCACGTCCACGTGGACCTGGTGGGACCTCTGCCCCCCTCGCGGGGTTTCACCCACGTCCTCACCATGGTGGACCGCACCACCCGGTGGCCGGAGGCCGTGCCCTTGGCGTCGACAACGGCGGCCGATGTCGCGCAGGCTTTCATCGCCACCTGGGTCGCCCGGTTCGGCGCCCCCTCAGACATCTCATCCGACCGCGGCCCCCAGTTCACCTCGGAGCTCTGGGGGGCGGTTGCGCAGGGGCTCGGGGTCCGGCTGCACCGAACCACGGCCTACCACCCCCAGGCTAACGGCCTGTGTGAGCGATTTCACCGCTCATTGAAGGCCGCGCTCCGGGCCACCCTCCGCGACGGCGGCTGGGTCGACAGGCTCCCCTGGGTCCTGCTGGGCCTCCGGACGGCGCCCAAGGAGGACCTGCGCGCATCCGCGGCGGAGTTGGTCTTCGGGCAACCGCTGCGGGTGCCGGGCGAGTTCCTCCCCGACTCCACGGCACCATGGTCCGCGGCACAGCAGCGCTCCGCTCTGCAAGAGACCGCCCAGAGGTTCGCCCCGGTGCCAACGGCATGCCACGGGCACCCACCGACGCACGTCGCCCCGGAGCTTCGCACGGCGGAGTACGTCTTCGTCCGCCACGATGCCCATCGGACACCACTGCGGCCCCTGTACGACGGGCCTTTCCGCGTGCTGGAGACCGGGGCGAAGCACTTCACCCTGGACATCGGCGGTACTCCTGACCGCGTTTCGGTAGACCGCCTCAAGCCGGCCCACCTCGATGTGGACCATCCACCGCCAGTGGCCCGACCCCCACGTCGGGGCCGCCCTCCTGCGGGCGGACCCCCGGCACCGCCCAGCCCCGCCGCCACGCCGCCCCCCGGTCCTGCACCCATCCCAGGGGCAGCCAGGGGCATCCCACCTGGTATCCCTGCACCCCGGACGCCGCCGATCGCCAGGGGGCGCTTCGGCCGGGTCATTCGTCTGCCCCGCAAACTGGCCCTCCAGGTGCGCGGGAATTCTGGGGGGGCGCGTGTGGCGGACACAAAAGCCCACTGGCGTGGTGACATCATCCCACGCACCAAGTGGGCGGTGGCCACGCCCGAGGGGTAGGCGTGGCCTCATGATATACCCCGGGCGACCAGCCCGGAGGAGTACAGTGTTAGTGTAGTCTTACAATAAAGACGTTTATATGTTACCGCTTGTCCGCTTCCTCCTTGCTCACAAGCAGCGCGCGTAACGCCGCGCTTTATATGTATGTACACCAGCCCCATGGTGTGTATATATGTATCTATGTACACCAGCCCCAAGGTGTGTATATATGTATGTATGTACACCAGCCCCATGGTGTGTATATATGTATCTATTGTAGCGGTTACCGCTGGATGCACACAATCGCCTTGCACCGGCCAGAACACGGCCAGACGCGCCTCTCCCGGGCATGCCCGGACTCACTGTTCCCGGGCACGCCCGAACCTCCCGGGCACGCCCGGTCTCGTCTTTCCCGGGCATGCCCGCTCTCGCCTTTCCAGGGCTCGCCCAGAGCGTCCGGGCATGCCCGCTATCGCCTTTCCAGGGCTCGCCCAGAGCGTCCGGGCATGCCCGCTCTCGCCTTTCCAGTGCTCGTCCAGAGCGCCCGGGCACGCCCAGCCTCGACTTGCCAGGCCGCAGCCAAACACGCCCGGGCAGGTCCAGACTCGCCTTTCCAAGGCTCGCCCAGAGCGTCCGGGCATGCCCGCTATCGCCTTTCCAGGGCTCGCCCAGAGCGTCCGGGCATGCCCGCTATCGCCTTTCCAGGGCTCGCCCAGAGCGTCCGGGCATGCCCGCTATCGCCTTTCCAAGGCTCGCCCTTGATACCCGGGCATGCCCGGTATAGCTTTTGCCGGGCAAACTTCCCGACATAAATGTGTATATATATTGCTGCCCGATAAACGGGCTTTGGTCAGAATACCTGAGCTGTTTTGTTTCAATAAAGCAACTCGGACGAATTCCGTCTTTGGTCGCGTCAATTCTTTCGACTCGCGTTGGAGCGCAGTTCCTTCACTATGTACACCAGCCCCATGGTGTGCGTATGTATACATGTATGTATGTGCACCAGCCCCATGGTGTGTGTATGTATGTATGTATGTATGTACAACAGCCCCATGGTGTGTATATGTATATATTATGTATGTATGTATGTATGTACACCAGCTCCATGGTGTGCACCTGGAGGTATGAAACCATATTCCAGTGCCATGGTGATGGTGCACACCTGAATGCAAACGCAGGTATAAATTCATGAATGGTCAGTGTAATTCCAAGAAGGACGAAGAGACACATTATGGTGAAGAACAAAGCCACCTATGGTCGCTCTGTGATCAACATCTCAAAGTATTATTTGGGGAAGTCAAAATGGGCGTTTAACCACGGCTTGTGCTCCTCACCTCCCCCCGCCGACCCACACTCACACCGACTCCCCCAGCGACCCCCGACCACCCGCCCCTAGGGACCCCCACCCACACCGACCACTCTGCCCCCAGTGACCCCCACCCACATTGACCACTCTGCCCCCAGTGACCCCCACCCACATTGACCACTCGACCCCCACCCACACCGACCACCCCGCTGCCTAGCGACCCACACCCACACCCACACCGGCCCCCAGTGACCCACACTCACACCGACTCCCCCAGCGACCCCCACCCACACCGACCCCCCCCGGCCCCCAGTGACCCACACCCACACCAACCTCACCCCCCCTGGCTCCCAGTGGCCCACACTCACACCGACTCCCCCAGTGACCCACACCAACCCCCCCTCGGCCCCCAGTGGCCCACACTCACACCGACTCCCCCAGTGACCCACACCCACACCAACCCCTCCCCCGGCCCCCAGCGACACCCACCTCCCCTCGCCACGCCCTCGGGGTCCCCCCCGCCCCACCCCCACTGGCAATTTCTCCCTCTCAATGCTTCTACCGATGTGCTCTAGTGTATCCAAGGCTCGCATTCACCTCACTTGACCCGCTTGCCCATCTGGCTGAACCGCAGGCGCCGTGAGAATGCCATCGCTACATAAATGATGAGTCTGAGGTTCAGGGTGTTACAGTGAGTGCTATTTACAGAGTGTGTTATTCCCTTAGAATTACAGTGAGTGCGGTTCCATCTTAATTTCATATCACCATCATTTATTCATTCATTCACATCCAACCATTGCAACCCATCCTCACAAAAGACTATAGTGAGTAAACCGGTGGGTTTTGGAGAGAGACGTGTGGGTTTTGGAGAGAGGCGTGTGGGTTTTGGAGAGAGGCGTGTGGGTTTTGGAGAGAGGCGTGTGGGTTTTGGAGAGAGGCGTGTGGGTTTTGGAGAGAGGCGTGTGGGTTTTGGAGAGAGGCGTGTGGGTTTTGGAGAGAGGCGTGTGGGTTTTGGAGAGAGGCGTGTGGGTTTTGGAGAGAGGCGTGTGGGTTTTGGAGAGAGGCGTGTGGGTTTTGGAGAGAGGCGTGTGGGTTTTGGAGAGAGGCGTGTGGGTTTTGGAGAGAGGCGTGTGGGTTTTGGAGAGAGGCGTGTGGGTTTTGGAGAGAGGCGTGTGGGTTTTGGAGAGAGGCGTGTGGGTTTTGGAGAGAGGCGTGTGGGTTTTGGAGAGAGGCGTGTGGGTTTTGGAGAGAGGCGTGTGGGTTTTGGAGAGAGGCGTGTGGGTTTTGGAGAGAGGCGTGTGGGTTTTGGAGAGAGGCGTGTGGGTTTTGGAGAGAGGCGTGTGGGTTTTGGAGAGAGGCGTGTGGGTTTTGGAGAGAGGCGTGTGGGTTTTGGAGAGAGGCGTGTGGGTTTTGGAGAGAGGCGTGTGGGTTTTGGAGAGAGGCGTGTGGGTTTTGGAGAGAGGCGTGTGGGTTTTGGAGAGAGGCGTGTGGGTTTTGGAGAGAGACGTGTGTGTTTTGGAGAGAGACGTGTGTGTTTTGGAGAGAGACGTGTGTGTTTTGGAGAGAGACGTGTGTGTTTTGGAGAGAGACGTGTGTGTTTTGGAGAGAGACGTGTGTGTTTTGGAGAGAGACGTGTGTGTTTTGGAGAGAGACGTGTGGGTTTTGGAGAGAGACGTTTGAGTTTTGAGAGAACCTATAGGTTTTGGAGGGAACCGGTGAGTTTTGAGAGAACCTATAGGTTTTGGAGGGAACCGGTGAGTTTTGAGAGAACCTATAGGTTTTTGAGGGAACCGGTGAGTTTTGAGAGAACCTATAGGTTTTGGAGGGAACCGGTGAGTTTTGAGAGAACCTATAGGTTTTTGAGGGAACCGGTGAGTTTTGGAGAGAACCTTTGGGTTTTGGAGAGAACCTTTGGGTTTTGGGGAGAACCTTTGGGTTTTGGGGAGAACCTTTGGGTTTTGGGGAGAACCTTTGGGTTTTGGGGAGAACCTTTGGGTTTTGGGGAGAACCTTTGGGTTTTGGGGAGAACCTTTGGGTTTTGGGGAGAACCTTTGGGTTTTGGGGAGAACCTTTGGGTTTTGGGGAGAACCTTTGGGTTTTGGGGAGAACCTTTGGGTTTTGGAGAGAACCGGCGAGTTTTGGACAGAACCGGCGGGTTTTGGAGAGAACCGGCGAGTTTTGGAGAGAACCGGCGAGTTTTGGAGAGAACCGGCGAGTTTTGGAGAGAACCGGCGAGTTTTGGAGAGAACCGGCGAGTTTTGGAAAGAACCGGCGGGTTTTGGAGGCAACCGGGCAGTTTTGGGGGAGAACCAGTGAGTTTTGGAGAGAACCCGTGGGGTTTATAGAGAACCGGTAGGTTTTGGAGAGACATGGTGGGTTTTGAAGGCAACCGGTGAGTTTTGGAGAAAACCTGTGAGTTTTGGAGAGAACCTGTGAGTTTTGGAGAGAACATTTCGGTTTTGGAGGCAACCGGTCAGTTTGCGAGAGAACCGGTGGGTTTTATAGAGAACCTTTATGGTTTGGACTTGGAGAGAACCCGCGAGTTTTGGAGAGAACCGGTGGGGGTTTTTTTGTTTTTTTTGTATACAAGATCGAGGCTTGTGAAAGAGCTAACATTAATCACACAGAAAGACAAACCGACACATATAACATCGGGAGCGGTAGACAAGATGGGGAGAGAGGGGGAAGGACACAAACACAACATTTGAGAGCAGGGACCAAGAGACATCGAGACATGGAGGGAGAGGGCTTTGGGGGGAGGGGGGGCATGGGAATGGGGGGGGGGGGGGGGTGGGAGAGGTATAAAACATATGGACACTGCCAGGACTTCCAGGAAAGAAGTTGGAATTTCAAACAAGGTGGATCTGGGGTGAATTAGTGGGGGTAGAAAAGATCAAGGTTTTGGATGGGGGAAGATAAGAGATGGTGGTGAACAGCTGTTTTAAAGACCTGGAGGGAGGAGTGGGATTGAAGGGAGTGTGGGAGTTTGTTCCAGACGCGGGGGAAAAGAGGAATGAAAGAGTGAAGGTGAGCAGAGAGCCGAGATTTCGGCAGTTTAACCATCAGAGGGTTACTGGCAGATATTGTGCGACCTGTAGGAACAGAGCACAGAGAGAGCTGGGGGAGCAAGGCCGGAGAGGAGTCAGTAGAAGACAAAGACCACCTACCTGCCTGCGGTGAGTGAAAGGCCCTCAGAGATAGCTTCATCGCGGGAGATTCCAATTAATCTGAAAGACTTTTGGAGAGACTCAGTGAGTTTTGGAGGCAACATGTAGGTTTAGGAGAGAACCTTTGGGTTTTGGGGAGAACCAGTGAGTTTTGGAGAGAACCGGTGGGTTTTATAGAGAACCTTTAGGTTTTGGAGAGAACAGGTGAGTATTAGAGAGAACCGGTGGGTTTTGGAGAGAACCGGTGGGTTTTGGAGAGAACCGGTGGGTTTTGGAGAGAACCGGTGGGTTTTGGAGAGAACCGGTGGGTTTTGGAGAGAACGCTTAGGTTTTGGAGAGAACTGGTGGGTTTTAGAGAAAACCTTTCGGTTCTGGAGAGAACCGGTGATTTTTGGGGAGAACCCTTTGGTTTTGGAGAGGACCGGTAGGTATTGGAGAGAGACGTGTGATGTACCTAAGCTGTGGTGCATCCGAGGTACTACTGTACACGACCGGTCAAAAGTTTTAGAACACCTCAATTTTTACAGTTTTTATTGAAATTTATGCAGTTTAATGTCTCAATGTACTCTGAAATTAAGCATAGAACAAGTAAACAATTGGAGATAAAAAAGAAATCATAGAATCATTTTGTTTAACAAAATTTAATTTGAATTTTTGACTCGGCAAAGTAGCCACCTTTTGCAGATATAACCGCCGAACACCCTCGTGGCATTCTTTCTACAATGGAAATCAAATATTGTTCGGGAAGTTCTTCCCAACACTGTTGCAGAAGTTCCCACAAATGTGTTGCACTTGTAGGTTGCTTTGCTTTCACCCTTCTGTCCAGTTCATCCCAAACCAGCTCGATGGGGTTTAAGTCTGGAGACTGTGCTGGCCATTCCATGATTTGAAGCCTACCATCTTGTTCTTTTCCTCGAAGGTAGTTTTGACATAGCCTGGAGGTGTGTTTAGGGTCATTATCTTGCTGTAGGATGAACCCCTGACCAACTAGGCATATACCAGAGGGTATTGCATGGCGCTGCAAAATGCTGTGGTAGCCCTTTTGGTTCAGGGTGCCAGTCGCTCTGTGCAAGTCGCCGACTCTGGATCCAGCAAAAGAGCCCCAGACCATCACGCTTCCTCCTCCATGTTTTACAGTTGGTGTCACACACTGAGGAACCATCCTTTCGCCTACTCGACGGCGTACAAAAACCCTGCGTGATGAACCATAGATTTCAAATTTTGATTCATCGGTCCCTAAGACCTTCTTCCAGTCTTCAGTAGTCCACTTGCGGTGCTTCGTGGCCCAGGCAAGCCTCTTTTTCTTATTTTGCCATCTTAGCAATGGCTTTCTTACTGCCACTCGACCTGTCAAACCTGCAGCTTGAAGTCTTCTCTTCACAGTTGAAACTGAGACTTGCTTACTTCGACCAGTGTTAAGCTGTGCTTGAAACTGTTGTCCTGTGAGCCGCCTATCACGCAAGCTGTTGACTCTCAGAAACTTGTCTTCTGATTCTGTTGTGGCTTTGGGTCTGCCAGACCTCTTCCTGTCAGTTTCCTCCAGTTTCCAAGTGCCTTTTAATGGTGTTGGAAACTACTCAATGACACCTTGGCTTTGCAATTTCTCAAAAGGAAAGACCTACACTTTAAGGGTTATAATGGTCTGTCTGTCTTCCTTTGTCAATTGCCTTTTCCTCGCTATTATGATAGCAATATACTACTTCTACATAATAATATACACAATAATATACTTCTAATAATAATAATAACATAATAACTAATATATAGAGTAATAATATATGTACTAATAATAATAATAATTAATAATAATATAATAATATATAGTATAGTAATATATACTTCTAATACAACAAAACAACAACATGCATTTTAAGGCCATTTTCCCTGCTAGAGCGGGGGTTAGCCTTGCGGTCCCCATGACAATCTTCCCTATCTTGCCCTATTTTCTGCATCTCTCCTTGTTAACCCTCTTGCCCGCATTTCTTCTTCCACCATCTTTAGCCAAGTCTTTCTCGGTCTTCCCCGTCCTCTACTTCCTTCAACATTCATTTTCATCACTCTTCTCAACCAGTCACTTTCATCCTTTCTCAACACATGACCAAACCATCTCAACCTGTTCCTCTTCACAGCATCAATCACAGGCTCTATTCCCATCATCTTTCAAAATTCATCATTTGTCTTCCTGTCTCTCAACGATACTCCAGTACTCCACACATCCACCGAACCATTCGCATTCTACCCTTTCCAGCCTTCGTTGCTGCTCCACCTTCATTACCCATGTCTCGCTCCCATAAATCATAACACTTCTCACACATGCAGCATACACCTTTCCCTTCAGCTTCAACGACACTCCCCTCCTCATCAGCACGCCACTCAGTTCCCGAAACTTCTTCCATGCACATCTCACTCGAGTAACCGTTGCCGAGTCTGATCCACCTTCTCCATTCAGCACGTATCCGAGGTAGCAAAATGTTTTCACACCTTCCAGCTTCACGCCGTCTCCAAGATCCAACTCAACATTTCCTCCATCTGCAGCACCCTCTGTGCACACTTTACATTCGAATGTAGCTGCAACACTGGTTAATGACCCTCTCAGACCACTACATTTTTGATGAACCCACTCGGCGCACATTGTACATTGAATGGAGTTCACTCCGACACCCTCCCTGCACACAGCACACGGCCACTTCCCAGTTCTTTCCACCTCACCACATGCTTTACCACTTGCCATTACCTTCGTCTTTCCGATATTCACCTTCAGACCTTTTGTCTCCATTAATTCCTTCCACTTGTTCATCTTTTCCTTCAGTCCATCCATACTTTCCGCAATCATCACCAGATCATCTGCATACAACAACTCCCACGGTAAACCCTCCTTTACATTCTGAGCCAGCACCTCCATCACAGCTACAAATAGTAGTGGACTTAATACCGACCCCTGATGCACTCCCAACTTCACCTCAAACTCACCACTGTTCCCGTCCTTCATCCTTACAGCTGTGCGCGCTCTTTTGTACGTTGCCATGACTACTCTGATCAACCATTCCTCCACTCCTAACTTCCTCAATGCCCATGTCACTACTTCGCATGGAACCCTATTGAATGCTTTCTCTAGATCAACAAGCTCAAGAAACAACTTCTTTCTCTTCTCCATGTACTTCTCCTGCAACTGCCTTAAAAGAAAAAGCGCATCTGTCGTTCCTCTTCCTGGCATAAATCCAAACTGCATTTCGTCGATCTTCACTTTCTTCCTTATCCTCCTCTCCAACACCCTTTCCAATACCTTCATTCCATGCTCCAATAACTTTATCGCTCGATACGAGCCACAGTCCAGAGGGTCACCTTTCCCCTTGTATAGATGGGCGAGGGTACTCAGTTACCAATTCACTGGAATGCGGCCTTCTTTCACCACCAGATTACAGATCTCTGTCATTCTCTTCACACCCCAACTTCCTGCTGCCTTCAACATATCTCCCACAACTCCCGTCGGCCCTCCCGCTTTTCTACTCTTCATTGCTTTTATCGCTTCCTCAAATTCCTTCTTGGTTATCTTCTCTGCTGGTCCTAAAACTGAGTTACTCTCTATGTTGCCATCCCATTCATTTTCTGCATTCAACAGCATTTCCATATATCTTTTCCATCTTCCTTTAATTCCATCTGGGTCCACAATGATTTGTCCCACTTCATCCTTCAAGCAACTCACCCCCATCACATCACACCTCTCTTTCGCTATCTGCTTTGCAATCCTGAATACCGCTCTCTGACCCTCTTCCGAATCCAAGCTTTCTCCGACCATTTTCCTACATGCCTCCTGCGCCTTTGCTACCTCTTTCTTTGCAGCCTTCCTGGCTGCCTTATAGCTTTCATGCTCTGCTTTTTCTGCCCCCGTACCCTTCGCCTTCTGCCACTCCTTGAACTTCTTCCTCTTCTCATCAATCCTCTTTCCAACTTCATCATCCCACCACCATGTTTCCGAGTGCCTCGGTGGTCCTTTTGTCCATCCACGTACCTCACCAACGGCTCCCAACAGACTATCTTTCATTGACATCCAACCACTTTCAAGCTCAACCACATCATCCTCTACCATACTCAGCCTCTCTTTTAATGCCTCCCTTACTGTCACCTCTTTCAACCTCCACACCTTCATTCTCGGTTCGTACTTCACCCGCCGAGCTCTCCTCGCACCTTTCACCCTTATGTCGCAGACAACCAAGTGTTGCTGTGAAACAGCCTCCTCCCCCGGAATCACCTCTGTGTCCCGGAGGTGCCCCCAATCTCGCCTACGCACCATCAGGTAGTCATCGGTTGTCGTCGACCCACCTGACGTGTATGTAACAAGCTTATTATCTTCTTTCTGGAACTGAGTATTACAAATCAACAAATCAGCTCCACCAGCAAACTCCAAAATCCTTTCACTTTCTCCATTTCTCAAACCATATCCGTAACCCCCATGAACTCCCTCAAAACCGTCCATACTCCTTCCCACATGTCCATTTAGGTCTGCTCCTACCACAACAACTTCCTCATCTTTCACATTTTCCATCAGCTTCTCTATTGCACACCAGAACTTGTCCTTTTCTTCATCGCTCCGACCAACCTGCGGAGCATATCCCGAGATGACGTTCACCAAGAGCTTTCCAATCATCATTTTCACCATCATCAACCTATCACTCACTCTAGTCGCACTCACCACTGTCGATGAACTCCTCAGAAAACAGGAGACAACGCCATGCATGCCCTCCGGGCACCCTTGCCACACAAACTTGTATTTCTGTCCCTGCCTACCCTTCACCATTCTCACACCACTTCCCTTCCATCTCGTCTCTTGCACACAACATATGTCCACTCTTTTTCTGACCAATACTTCCACCACTTCTCCTGATCTCCCTGGCATTGTCCCGACATTCCATGTCCCAAACCTCAGAAACCGATCTCCACTTCGGGCATCAGACGTTTCGTCGTCATAAATGTAGTGATTTCCACCCTTGTTTCGATCGGGTTCCCCACCTTGAGTTTTGACGTGAGGGTGTGGGGTCCCCCACGGGTTACTTCGGGCTGTGCCCTGCCCATATGTAGTTGTAATTGTCATGGTTCTCTTTTTGAGGCAATGTTTTTCTGGCCGGATGCCCTTCCTGACGCCAACCCTTTTAGTCGCCTCTTACGACACGCAGGGATACGGTGTACCAATTCTAAACCGGGATATATACTTCTAAGTAATATATACTTCTAATATACAATATAATAATAACGAGCATTCTGAGTATTGCGCTGCAATACATGTCCCCTACCAAAGTTCAAAGTGCTATAACTTTGTCAAAAATGATCGAATATGCAAATTTATGCACGGCTGATGCTGTTTTTATAACTTGATCTGAGGTATGCTGAGACACATGTGTGACGCCTCGCCTCGTTGATAAGCCCACAAGGTCGCTCCGTGGAGCAGCCTGCATGTATTGCACTGTGTGAATTATATAATTACCAACTCACGGTCTGAGGTAACTCGGCTACAAATTATCCCATTTGCACCAAATAAAGTTTATGAATGGTTGCACAGACCCCGACTTCTCACTAAAAGTGGAAACAGAATGTAAATTGGAGTTAAAACAAGGAATATTAACAGCTTTGACTTACCGCACTCCAAATTATAGTCTGGAAAACTGTTGGAGAAATTACCAAAGTTCAAAGTGCCATAACTTTGTCAAAAATGATCGAAACGTCGTGAAGTTCGAACTTGATCTGTAACTTATCATGAGGAAACCAACCATGTACCAAGTTTGAAATCATTAGCATTAAGAGTTTAGAAAAAAAGTCCGGAAAGCTGTTCTTTGCGTGATGGACTGACAGAGACAGACAGACAGACGGACGGACGGATGGACGGATGGACGGATTGCAAACCTATAGTCCCCTCCAGTGTACACCGGTAGGGGACTAATAATAATAATAATATAATATATACAGTATAGTAATATGTACTTCGAATATACAATATTAGCAATATACTTGTTATATACATATATACTAATATACTATATACTACTTCCTGCAGTGCCATATTGTCCAAATAATGCTTTAGAGGATAAAATAACAGTCTGTTCCAATTCTGCTTTTATACAGACATGGGGTTTGAAATCAAGTAATCAGCAGAGGTTGGGACACCTGTAGGAATTGTTTGCATCAACTTTCAAAGCTTAATTTACTTACATTGCTGGAGAACAGCTGTAAGTTGTTAACCCATTACTTGTTCCCTGAAGAAGGCCCTTTTTTTTTACAATATAACTGTGCAATTTACATTATTTTCCCGTTTTTGCTAAACCTAAACCTAGACTTTTTTTTTAACCTTGAGCAGTTTACTGCTTACCTTTGTACCATTTCAGGTTATTCACTGGACTTGAATTGCTTAAATTTCAATAAAAACTGGAAAAATTGAGGTGTTCTAAAACCTTTCACCGGTAGTGTATGTAAATACGATATTGAACAGCTGTTCTTGTACAACACTTGCCCGCAGACGACATTGAATCGTTCATTTCCTAAAGGCGACGTAATGTTTGCTTGTACAGTCGTTTATCAAACACTGCAGAAAGAAAGAACCTTCACCCACATCCAAACGTTTCTGCTGAGAAAAAGAGATTCAGGAGGGGAAGACGTTAGATAATTATGAGTACAGAGGTTTTCCAAGGTAAATAAATAATATGACTTGTTACTGTTAATTTATGTTGGAACACCACTCAAAAGGGACTGTCGTATGGACATTTAGACAAAACCTAAATTATTTACCAAGGCAAAACCATTGATGGAAAACTTGTGCAAGCATGGTCAAATGCTCAATTTCAAAGTTGGCAAGTGCTAGAAAGGGAGGAGGGAGGGAGAGAATGGGGAGGGAAAAAGTGAATGTGAGGAAGGGAAAGGGGGAGAGTGAATGTGAGAGAGGGCGAGGGAGAGGAAGATAGCGTGAGAGAGGGTGAGGAAGAGGAAGATAGCATGAGGGATGGAGAGAGGGCGAGGGAGAGGAAGATAGCGTGAGAGAGGGTGAGGGAGAGGAAGATAGCATGGGAGAGGGTGAGGAAGAGGAAGATAGCATGAGGGATGGAGAGAGGGCGAGGGAGAGGAAGATAGCATGAGGGAGGGAGAGAGTGAATGTGAGAGAGGGTGAGGGAGAGGAAGATAGCATGAGGGAGGGAGAGAGTGAATGTGAGAGAGGGCGAGGAAGATGAAGTTAGCATGAGGGATGGTTGGGATTTCAGGCGAGTCACATGTAGAATCTGGAGCTGATTGGGACTTTGGGTGAGTTGCACGTCTAATCTCGAGCTGATTGGGATTTTGGGCGAGTCACACGTCGAATCTCGATGATTGGGATTTTTGGAGAGTCATGTCGAATCTCGAGATGATTGGGATTTCGGGCGAGTTGCACGTCAAATCTGGAGCCGATTGGGATTCAGGCGAGTTGCACGTCTAATCTCGAGCTGATTGGGATTTTGGGCGAGTCACACGTCGAATCTCGATGATTGGGATTTTTGGAGAGTCATGTCGAATCTCGAGATGATTGGGATTTCGGGCGAGTTGCACGTCAAATCTGGAGCCGATTGGGATTCAGGCGAGTTACACGGCAAATCTGGAGCTGATTGGGACTTTGGGTGAGTTGCACGTCTAATCTCGAGCTGATTGGGATTTTGGGCGAGTCACACGTCGAATCTCGATGATTGGGATTTTTGGAGAGTCATGTCGAATCTCGAGATGATTGGGATTTCGGGCGAGTTGCACGTCAAATCTGGAGCCGATTGGGATTCAGGCGAGTTACACGGCAAATCTGGAGCTGATTGGGATTTCAGGTGAGCTGCACGGCAAATTTGGAGCGGAGAACTTGTCACCTTCTCACCGAGGTGCTGGGAGATATGAATATAATATTTGTACGATGGTGCGATCAGGCGATCAGAGCACCTGGGGAAATATGAATATTTGTACAAAGACGAATCTTGTGTTGAGAAGAAAAGCGTAATTTCAAATGTGTTTAAATGTTGACAACGACACTATACTGCACAGAAATCATTGTGCGGAGCATTTGCCGAATGAGTGAATGAGCAATTAAAGTTTGCAGAGGCAAATGGCGGTAAATGTGGCTGTGCACATGAAATACACTCTCACTATGTATCTCAGAAAAGACCGACTGGACAACCCTCCCATCTACTTTCTCAACAATCCTCTTGAAGAAGTTCTGTCACTCAAGCTTTTGGGTCTCACTGTCTGCCATGATCTTTCCTAGGAAAACCTCATTTCCAAGCTGGCCTCCAAAGCCAGTCATCGACTGGGCATCCTCCGTCATGTGAAGTCCTTCCTTGGCACACCTGAGCTCCTCACCACATGCAAGGCTTTCATCCACAGCTCAATGGAATACTGTTCTCCCCTCTGGGCTGGTGCTCCTGCCTCACACCTTGCTCGTCTTCACACTGTTGAAACCAAAGCTTTCAGAATCATTGGAATCTCCCGCGATGAAGCTAACTCCGAGGGCCTTTCACTTACTCATCACAGGCAGGTTGGTGGTCTCTGTCTTCTACCGACTCCTCTCCGGCCTTGCTCCCCCAGCTCTCTCTGGGCTCTGTCCCCCAAATATTCCTACAGGTCGCACAAGATCTGCCTGCAACCCTCTTATGGTGAAACTACCAAAATCAAGACTCTGCTCACCTTCACTCCTTCATTCCTCTTTACTTCCACCTCTGGAACAAACTCCCTCACTCTCTTCAATTCCACTCCTCCCTCCAGGTATTTAAAACAGCTGTTCACCACCATCTCTTATTGGGCGAGTCGCATGTCCAAAACCTTGATCTCTTCTACTCCCGTTAATTCAGCCCAGATCCACTTTTTTGAAATACGGTCTTCTTTCCTGGAAGTTCTAGCAGAGTCCATGTGTTTTATACTTTCCCACCCCCTCCCCCCCTTTCCCATGCCTCCTCCCCCCAAGCCCTCTTCCCCCCACAGATCTTCCGACGTCCCTGTTCTCTGGTGTTGTACTTGTGTGCTTCCCTCTCTCTCCCCATCTTGTCTCCCGCTCCCTTTATTGTATGTTTTGTGTGGTTTTTTTTTTTGGATTTATGGGGCCTTACACCGTCTTACACGAGCCTCGATCTTGTATTCCAAAAAAATATTTAAAAGTACAGTGAGCAAAGTGTTGGTTGGTCGGGACTGGCGTAAAGTGAAGGATACGTTGCGGACTACCAAGAAAACCAAGAAGGCTAATCGCAGTTGCAAAGCAAGGTGGACAAACATTGAGTGCTTGTACTACACCAAATGTCAGGTGTTAGCCAGTTATCTCAGGTAGACCTTATCTTGTTCTCAAGCCATTGGATCATGGACAGCACGCAGTGTCTGTAAACAGCTCAAATTCATTGGGAGCTCATGCAAAACAGAGTCCATGGAAATAAGAGAGTGAAGAGGAAGAACCTGTGAGCGACTAAGGCACAACCGAGCATGCGCGCTTGACCGCATCAGATGACACATCCTAAGCAGTAAAACAACAATACTGGTGTGGCCACTTTCTTTCCTTGAAAAAAAAACTTCTCTTTGCTAACTAACATATCTCGTTAACTCGTACAAGTCAAGATGCGCATCCAATATATCAAGACGTAGAAGAAATGCAAAATATTGGGAATAAACACCAGTAAAATTAAGTCAAACCATGAACAAATACTGCATTGCTGGGACATGACAAAAAAATTGAAAACCAGAACAATATTTGTACCTCTGCCTGAAGGTAATAACACGAGTATGCCAGATTAAGAGGAAAGGTGCCATCACTGGATAGACAGTCCCCAGGTGCCTAGGGATGATTCTGCCCCATTGACACAAATGCAACTGCTCATCCATCAAGAACGTAGTCATCCAAGTGTTTGGGGAGTGAATGCAGACGTCTTGATGTCCTGATAGGTGACACAATTGCCGTGCTTTCATCACCATGGCGTTGAACCTGGGAATCACAGGGATGATCAAGCAAAGAGGGTAGAACAGCTGGAGGAGGACTTGGAGACATAACACGTTCAGCTGGAGTTGAGAGAATGGCAGGTATGTGAGGTAGATCGGGGGGAGCGATAGGTGGCCCCTCTGAGCCACCTTCATCGCAGAGAGAATCATACCAGGAACCTTGTGCAGATGCGTGATGGCAGGTGTTTTTTCCACGTGGGTACCTTGTAACATTCAGATTGTCATATATGGTATGACGAGCATTGGATTTGAGAGCTGGCAAATTTGTGGCGTCACACCAGTTCCCATTCAGACACAGTCGGGTAATGATCCCGTGCTCGAGAATTGGATCCATCTGAGTGCAAGTACACTTGGTATCCAACATGAACTGTTGGAGTGGCAGAACGGTTTGCTGATGGGAACTTGGACTTCTCACGAAAAGTATGGTTCCTGGATCGTTGGGCATGCTGCTCTCGGATAATGTTCTGATCCCAGATCGGAATCTTGTGGTTGGTGAACTCATCACGTTGAGCCCACATTTCCCAAGCAGACAACTCTCAAGATCTCATGCATGAGTTTAACCGGGCATTAGCCGTGTAAAGCTGATGAGGCGACACTGGACCTCCTAACGGGTCTTGATGTAGTAATTCACCTTCTAATTCCTGAGTGGCTTTCTCGGCGACAGGGTTTTTGTTGGGGTTTTTGGCACGACCAAGCTCGAGGGAGATGCGGTGATCTTGTAGGAGCTTGTCATTAGTGAGAGACTTGAATGCAGAAGCTTGATCAGTCCAGATGACAGCCGGCAGCCCATCCATCAGATGAAGTTCAACAATGAGTCAGGGGTACGCGGTATAAAACAAATTGACACAACTAGGAATTTCAGGAAAGAAGTTCGGACATTGAAAGAGGTGGATTTGGGGTATTTTAACGGGGGTAGAAAAGGTCAAGGTTTTGGATGGGGGAAGATAAGAGATGGTGGTGAACAGCTGTTGTGAAGACCTGGAGGGAGGAGTGGGATTGAAGAGAGTGTGGGAGTTTGTTCCAGAATGAAGGCAGGACAAAAGAGGAATGAAAGAATGAAGGTGAGCAGAGAGTCTTGATTTTGGCAGTTTCACCAGAATAGGGTTGCTGGCAGATCTTGTGCGACCTGTAGGAATATTTGGGGGACAGAGCACGGACAGAGCTGGGGGAGCGAGGCCGGAGAGAGGAGTCGGTAGAAGACAGAAATACCACCAACCTGCCTGCGGTGAGAGAGTGAAAGGCCCTTAGAATCAGCTTCATCACGGGAGATTCCAATGATTCTGAATGCTTTGGTTTCAGCAGCGTGAAGACGCGCTAGGTGTGAGGCAGGAGCACCAGCCCAGGGAGGAGAGCAGTATTCCAGTGAGCTGCGGATGAAAGCCTTGTATGTGGTGAGCAGCTCAGTCGTGCCCAGAAAGGACTTCGCACGATGGATGATGCCCAGACGGTGAATGGCTTTGGAGGCCAGCTTGGAAATGTGGTTTTCCCAGGAAAGATCATGGCTGATATTGATACTCAAAAGCTGGAGTGACAGAACTTCTTCAAGAGGATTATTCGGAAAGTAGATGGGAGGGTTTTCGAGATGGTCTTTACGGGTTTGGCGGATGCCAGGAGAACGCTAGCTGCCCAAATGCATAGTGCCAACTGTAAAGTTTGGTGGAGGTGGAATAATGGTCTGGGGCTGTATTTCATGGTTCGGGCGAGGCCCCTTAGTTCCAGTGAAGGGAAATCTTAATGCTATAGCATACAATGACATTCTGGACGATTGTGTGCTTCCAACTTTGTGGCAACAGTTTGGGGAAGGCCCTTTCCTGTTTCAGTATGACAATGCCCCCATACAAAAAACGAGGTCCATACAGAAATGGTTTATTGAAATCGGTGTGGAAGAATTTGACTGGCCTGCACAGAGCCCTGACCTCAACCCCATCGAACACGTTTGGGATGAATTGAAATGCCGACTGTGAGCCAGGCCTAATCGAATCGCCCAACATCAGTGCCCGTGATGAGCAGCTGTTTTAAAGACCTGGAGGAAGGAGAGGGATTGAAGAGAGTGAGGGAGTTTGTTCCAGAGGTGGGAGAAAAGAGGGATGAAGGAGTGAAGGTGAGCAGAGAGACTTGATTTTGGAAGTTTCACCAGAAGAGGGATGCTGGCAGATGTTGTGCGTCCTGCAGGAATATTTGGGGGACAGAGCACAGACAGAGCAGTGGGAGCGAGGCCGGAGAGCCCATGATTTTGGAATGAGAGGTTTGACGAGCACATATGGGTGTGATGTTCGGGTGTTCATATACTTTTGGCCATGTAGTGTGTTTGTATGTATATATGTCTAAATGTATATGTGTGTATACAGTATGTGTGTGTATGTATATATATATATATTGTTACGGATACGGAGGACGGCTCTCCCGTTAGCAAGGGGTGATTAGCCCCTTGTCCTGTTAAGCTGGCCGTCTCCCCATTCCTGGTACTTGTAACGCTATCCCACGGGATGGAACGGATCAGGGTTATGGGCCCAGTGTTTATCCCGAATACCTTTATCCGTCCCTCCGCAGACTAGGGAGACAAGTACCGCTCGAACCCCGGTTTGGATGGTCTAGTTAGTTGCCGAGCGGTTTTTAGCAACCCGACGTTCGAGCCATTAGCATTACCAAAGACTAACCCGATTCTCAAACGTTGGCCGAGTCGCGCCACGTGCACTCAATATGGAAACCTCTAAAGCGACCGAAAGAGCATGAAGAAGTAAAAACAAAGTAGGGAATAACAAGATTTATTACTATTTATACACACTAAGCAGAAAGGAAAAGAAAGATGATTTATAAGGCAATTGAAGGAGCAGGAGACATAGTGCAATGATTAGCTTATATATGGCAGTCTTAATTAATACCCCAAGACAACATGAAAGACGGACAAACGGGCACACTTACACGGGGGAATTGATGGCAGGAATCACTGGAGGGAGGAGAAGGTCCAAGCCGATGGCAGGGCAGGAAAGGTCCGGGCAATTCCACACGTCGAGGTCCACGTTCCGTGCTCAAAGCGAACAGCAGCTGGCAGCTCCGCGTCTCCACAGCCGGCAATAGGGCCTAGAGGGTCTCGGCGTATTGCTCAGTATCAGCACCCCCCCTCACGTCTCGTTCTCTCTTGGCTGCTTTAGCTGGATCGCGCATCTGCCACACCTCTCTCTCACTCTTCCTCGGACCTCAATCTTCTCCAAAAAGCTCATCTGCTCATCTCCTTGGGGAGCGTCCCGCGGCGGGTTATATAGGCCCCGCCCTTCACCCTTTGCGAACCTCCCCCAAGCGTTCTCTCTCCGCCCTCTCAAGCCAAACCCCTCGTTCTGGGTTGGATGAGCGGGGCCGACTTACTCCTCCCCTCTATGACGAGGTGGAGACCCGCCTTTCTTCTTCGTCGTTACCTCGTGCGTAATGGAGTCAAATGCAGCAAAGTGGACGGCAGATGAAAATGCAGCAAAGTGCCTAAAGAGTCAATTGCAGCAAACTGGACGGCAGATGAAAATGCAGCAAAGCGCCTAAAGTCAATTGCAGCAAAGTGGCAAACCTGGCACTTGGAAGCTGCCATGGGGCGTCGGAGGGCCTACTCTTATTTAATTCGGTGCAATGAAGAGTCAAACTAGTGGGAAACACATCCTTAACCTACAGAGAATAAGGGACTAACTATTTAAAAGGATATATGGTGTCCTGTGTGTAGGTTTATGAAGTTAACTAAGAGGACGAGCTTCGACAATTTCTTTACATTACGAGGGTCAGTTACACACAACAAAACCAAACTTCTCACATTCGTTACACTTTCTCAAAATCGTTACACTTCTCAAATTCGTTACACTTCTCAAATTCATTACAATATATATATATATATATATATATATATATACAGTGGAACCTTGACTTACGAGTGCACCAACTTACGAGTTTTCCGAGATACGAGCCGTCGCTCGGGCGGTTTATTGCTTTGAGATGCGAGCCGAGATCTGAGTTACGAGCTTACGCCACCCGCCACCAGGTGGGTTCCGGTCACGTGGTTATCTTGCCGTGCAAGCATATCTGCCGTATATCGCTGCTGTTTTGTTTTCGCATGTTGGTTATTTTGGAGCTTACGCCAGCCGCCACCAGGTGGGTTCCGGTCACGTGGTTATCTTGCCGTGCAAGCATATCTGCCGTATATCGCTGCTGTTTTGTTTTCGCATTTTGGTTATTTTGGAGCTTACGCCAGCCGCCACCAGGTGGGTTCCGGTCACGTGGTTATCTTGCCGTGCAAGCATATCTGCCGTATATCGCTGCTGTTTTGTTTTCGCATTTTGGTTATTTTGGAGCTTACGCCAGCCGCCACCAGGTGGGTTCCGGTCACGTGGTTATCTTGCCGTGCAAGCATATCTGCCGTATATCGCTGCTGTTTTGTTTTTGCATTTTGGTTATTTTGGAGCTTACGCCAGCCGCCACCAGGTGGGTTCCGGTCACGTGGTTATCTTGCCGTGCAAGCATATCTGCCGTATATCGCTGCTGTTTTGTTTTCGCATGTTGGTTATTTTGGAGCTTACGCCAGCCGCCACCAGGTGGGTTCCGGTCACGTGGTTATCTTGCCGTGCAAGCATATCTGCCGTATATCGCTGCTGTTTTGTTTTCGCATGTTGGTTATTTTGGAGCTTACGCCAGCCGCCACCAGGTGGGTTCCGGTCACGTGGTTATCTTGCCGTGCAAGCATATCTGCCGTATATCGCTGCTGTTTTGTTTTCGCATGTTGGTTATTTTGGAGCTTACGCCAGCCGCCACCAGGTGGGTTCCGGTCACGTGGTTATCTTGCCGTGCAAGCATATCTGCCGTATATCGCTGCTGTTTTGTTTTCGCATGTTGGTTATTTTGGAAAATTTCTTAGTTTTAACCATGGGTCCTAAGTAATTGAGTGCCAAGGGCAGTACTGAGAAGAAGAAGAGGATGATGTGCTTGGATATAAAACACGCAATCGTCGAAAAACATGAGCGAGGTGTGCGTGTTGTCGACTTGGTGAGGCAGATGTGAAGGCAGCTGAAGATTTTATTATAACTTTTGCCGAACTGATAGAAGCGGAACGATACATCCCCCAGCAAATCTTCAACTGTGACGAGACAGGGCTCTTCTGGAAAAAGATGCCGAGGAGGACATATATAACGGCAGAGGAGAAGAGCATGCCAGGCCACAACTTGTTCAGAGTGCCGGCGATAGCTCGCCTTCTCTTTGTGGAAGACACGGTGAGATTCTTAACATCCAACAACTAATGGGACGCAAACGGGGCGCCCAGTTTAGCGGTACACACATTGATGAATCACCCTGCCTGTGAAACACCGACATGACAGGTTATAGCTGGGTCGGGATTCAAACCCAGGCTGGACAGTTTAGAGTCAAGTGTGCGTACCTCCAGTCCAGGCCATCCTGCCAACTTGTATGCTGCATACAGGTGAAATATAAAGCGCGAGATATTTTTATATATACTGCATATTTAAAAAAAAATTGGTGTGGTTTTTGGGGGGCTGGAACGGATTAATAGCATTTCAATGCATTTTAATGGGGAAATTTGATTTGAGAAACGAGCAAATTGAGTTACGAGCTCGGTCACAGAACGAATTAAACTCGTAAGTCAAGGTTCCACTGTATATATATATATATAAGTTCAAAACACACCTGGTCACAAGTGTGCCGCACTGACCAGGTCCTCAGTTGAGGTCCTCAGCATCATCCTGTTTCGGCCCTTCAACCTCGATATGGTCAGCTAAGGTGGGCCAGCAGGGGCACGTACACATCCACATGCAGCAACTGCACCTGGATGTGTACATACCCCCACCCCTAGCCAGTGCGAACAACAACAACAACAACACCTCCACATCCAGAATCCACAGCACCAAACAAACATGGTGGAACACTCATACACCCACCTTTATGCCCTTGACCACTCACCAAAAAAACACACCAGATCATTCATACACACCCATACACACACATACATACAGAACACCAACCAAACAACCACCTACACTTACATCATACACCATTCCACACACAAAAACACACACTCATGCAAAAATTAATTTATGCAAAAACACACACCCTCACCCACTCACTCATATACACAAAATAATAAATAATAATGATAACAAAAAAAACCAAAAAAAAAAACCACACACACAACCAACCTATACCATTCGACGTGCCTCCATAAACTTCCTCCATATCCAAAATGAGCCTTTCAAGACAACCTGGGCCACCTTGTCACACATCCTTCTTTCTGTTCCACACACTCCCAGCCTAGCAAGAAATGCAGAAAAGGAATTGCCAATATACCCTCTACACCCCACCTCAAATGGCTGACACGAAACGCGCCAACCCTTCTCCCGGCACTCTGCCTCCAGCTCACTGTACTTTCCTCTCTTCCTCTCGTGCACCTCCTCCATGTTCTCTTCCCAAGGTACCGACAACTCCCCTAAGATGACCTGTCTTGTTGCACTTGACCAAATGACAATGTCAGGCCGCAACCTTGTCACACAGATCTCCTCTGGGAATACCAATTGTGGCTTTAGGTCTGCCACCACCTGCCAATCACAAGCATCTGACAGCCCTCTTGCTTTCCACCTCCTCCTCTTTCCACCTCTTTCCACTTGGCCCTCTTTGACAAACCACACCTCTCCCCCATCAGTCTCCTTCTCCACTCTTCTCTCTCTCGATCTCAGCACCTCTTGTTGCACCATCTGCACCACCACTGCCAGCACCTGATCATGTCGCCACCTGTATCTTCCTGCTGCTAATGCTACTGAGCATGCACTCAGTGCATGCTGCACCGTTCCCCCCCCCCCCCCCCCCCACACACACACACACACACACACACACACACACACACACACACACACACATATATATATATATATATATATATATATATATATATATATATATATCTATCTATTTATATAAAGCAGTAAAGTATGTTTGTTTGTTTGTTTGTCGTCTTATAACTCGAGAACTACTCATCGCAGAGCAAAACCAAAGGAATATTCGGAATCAGTACGTCTCAGAGCAACTACAGCACACCTTAAAATTAAAAAAACTTCGCGTTTTAAAATTATGACGTCATCAGCGTATTTCGGAACGTTAATTTTTCAACTTCATATTCGGAATCAGTACGTCCCAGACAAACTTCGTAACGTTAATTTTTCAACTTCATCCGATTGACATGGGACCAACGGCATGTGACAGAGAGTGAAACATACATGCTACATTTATTTGACGACAATGACTTCCAACTTCCGGGTTCGGAATGCGGGACCAATGGCATTTGACGGGGAATAAAAAATAAATGCGACATTCAATTGATGACAATGACTTCCGACTTGACTCCCCCCTCCCTCTCCCCCTTCTCCCCTACCCCTTCCTCTCCCCCTCCCCCTCCCCTCTCCCCATCCCCTCTCCCCATCCCCTCCGCCCCCTTCTCCTCCCCCCTCCCCCTCCCCCCTCCCCCCTCCCCCTCCCCCTCCTCCTCCCCCCTCCCCCTCCCTATCCCCCCCCTCTTCTCCCCCATAGTTTTGCCCCCATAGTTAGTCCACAAGCAACACGTAGGCCACCTTAGAACATTAGTTATGTCATAGTATGTGTGAGAATAAGGCCATTCCCATTAGTGATACCTGCGTTGTGTAAAAGAAATAAGCTTAGGTCCCGTCCATTTTGTGGCCCACCCTCCAAATCGACCTCGTTGGGCAGCATCCATCCCGCGCCCTGATTTGGCGAACGCTGCTGGCAAGGGTTTTCGTTCGAAACCAGCTAATGCCACGAGGTAGGCCTGGAAAGGGGGAGGAGCGCGAGTTCTGGGTGTGGCCACATCAAGCAGCACGTCGAGGCGGAGACGGTGAGAGCCAACATCCAACCAGGGTTCGGTGACATGGCGTGAGGGGCGTGGTAAGAGCGTGGCTGGGCAAGTTCCAGAGGGTTCGCTGGGCGGCGCTATATAAACGCGCGCACACAGTCCTTCCACAGGACTGAAGGAATCGCGCTTGGTAAAAGAGGACTGACGCAACTGCACTCATTGTAAGAGGACTTATGAGCAGAGGACTGCCCTTATGAGAGAACTGTATAACAGGACTGGCCAGAAGGAATCGTTGTATGAGAGCTTGCAGAGGACTCATGCAAAAGAATCGAGAGAGGAGAAGGGAGCGGCACTCGTGGCAGTTGAGCTGGAGAGGACGGGAGCCAAGCGCGAACCAAACGAGAAACCATTGGGAGGACTGACATGGAGCACTCGCGTGTCAACAGCACTAGAGGACCGCGTGCGCATGACAGTCTCGAGGCATTGAGGAGAAGCGCATTAAGAAGCGCGTTCGAGCTGTCCGATTATAACGTACGCGGCTGAGCCGCGAGTGTAACCGCCAGCCAGCCTACCTTTCGCCCGCATTCTGCCCTGTAATTGTCCGCTCCACGTAAACGACACGAGGAGAGTTCCTAGCCGCTGCCGCCTGACCATCTGCTTCACGGTACGAGTCGGGGACCGGAGTGAGCTGCCTGGACGCCATCAGCCCCGTACCATCAACCCAACCAGCTAGATCCCGTGTGAGAGTGTCTGAGAGTGCAACGGGCCCGTGTCCTGGGATAAGTTAAGACTGTATAAGCTTCACTGTGTGTTCTTCTCCTCCTTCCTGTACCAATTATTAATAAACCAATTGTTCTTCCTTGTTTCTTCCTAATTCGACCGTATCAGTCCTTTCCTCCATTGGGTAAGCGTGGCATGATTCGGAACCGCTCGGATCGGGTTTAGTTCCTGTTAACAGCTCGGATCACGGCTCGCTATCGCTCGGCATTTCCACTAAAACCGTGGTTCGGGCAGGATTATTTCTTGCTTCCTGGGAGGCGTTGGTAATTAGGTAATAGGAATTCGGCCTACGACCCTACCCAACGCTGACCGGAAGGAACGTCATAGCCCCGGATCACGTCGGCCAGTAAAACGACAAGGGGATTAATCCCCCCTTGGTAAGGGGAAGGCTGACATTGAGATCCGCAACTATATATATATTTCTGTCAGTTGATTGTTTGTTTGACATTTGTATTGCAGTGTACAAGAAGGTATAAATAAATGAATGACATGTTTATCTTTATCAGCTTTCGGCTTGATGAAAACTTTCCCGGAAAGTGGATCGGCCGCCGCGGTCCGATCGAGTGGCCGGCACGCTCCCAAACCTTACACCTCCAGATTTCTTTCTTTGGGGGCTCATGAAAGACATTGTTTATTGTGAAAAGCCTCGTACCATTCAGGAATTGAAGGCTCAAATCACTGCAAAGTTTGAGGAAATTGATATCGAACTCTGCAAGCGTGTGTGCCACTCTGTGCCTGCTCGGCTGCAATTGTGCATCGATCACGAGGGAGGGCACTTTGAAAATTGCAAGTAAAACAGCTTGGTACACTTCCGTAATAATTTCCCCCTGAATAAATAAATAGATAAACATGTCATTCATTTAATTAAACCTTCTTGTACACTGTAAAACAAATGTCAAACAAACAATCAACTGACAGATATATATATATATATATATATATATATATATATATATACAGTGAAACCTTGACTTACAAGTGCACCAACTTACGAGTTTTCCGAGATACGAGCCGTCGCTCGGTCGATTTTTTGCTTTGTGATGCGAGCCGAGATCTGAGTTACGAGCGAGCGAGCTTGGATATAAAACACGTAATCGTCGAAAAACATGAGCGAGGTGTGCGTGTTGTCGACTTGGCGAGGCAGTACGATCGTAGTACTTCTACGATATGTACGATTTTGACGCAGAAGGAGTCGATAAAGGCTATAACGCCAGCCAAGGGCGTTAAGATTATTTCAAAGCTCCGGACCTCTGTCCATGAAGAGATGGAGAAGTTGTTGTTTGTGTGGTTGACGGAGAAGCATCTCGCAGGAGATACCGTGACCGAGTGCATCATCTGTGAGAAGGCACGAGACATTTACGGGGATTTGGTGCAGCAGACGGTGGGAACATCAACGGACGAGGCATCGGAAGAGTCATTCAAAGGCAGTCGGGGATGGTTTGATAATTTTAAGAAGAGGACCGGCATTCACTCCGTCGTCAGGCATGGTGAGGCAGCAAGCTCGGATGTGAAGGCAGCTGAAGATTTTATTATAACTTTTGCCAAACTGATAGAAGCCGAAGGATACATCCCCCAGCAAATCTTCAACTGTGACGAGACAGGGCTCTTCTGGAAAAAGATGCCGAGGAGGACGTATATAACGGCAGAGGAGAAGAGCATGCCAGGCCACAACTTGTTCAGAGTGCCGGCGATAGCTCGCCTTCTCTTTGTGGAAGACACGGTGAGATCCTTAACATCCAACAACTAATGGGATGCAAACGGGGCGCCCAGTTTAGCGGTACACACATTGATGAATCACCCTGCCTGTGAAACACCGACATGACAGGTTATAGCTGGGTCGGGATTCAAACCCAGGCTGGACAGTTTAGAGTCAAGTGTGCGTACCTCCAGTCCAGGCCATCCTGCCAACTTGTATGCTGCATACAGGTGAAATATAAAGCGCGAGATATTTATATATATTTCAAAAAAAATTGGTGTGGTTTTTGGGGGGCTGGAACGGATTAATAGCATTTCAATTCATTTTAATGGGGAAATTTAATTTGAGAAACGAGCAAATTGAGTTACGAGCTCGGTCACAAAAAAAAAAAAAAAAAAAAAAAAAACGAATTTAACTCGTAAGTCAAGGAGGTTTCACTGTGTATATATATATATATATATATATATATATATATATATATATATATATATATATATACATATATACATATACATACATATACATAAATACATACATACATACATACATATATTTGAAGACAGTTACCGACCTGGTTTCCGACCGAAGAAAACCGACCGAGGAACTTGTGAGTTTTGTATACACTTGTGACAGGATCTGAACTAAGATCTAAATTATGATGCACTGCTAGATCGCTCCTCCTTACATGGCGTTGACGTCACGGCGTGTGCTCATTCGGTTGGAGAACTGAAATTATGGATTCTGATTGGTTACTCCCAACCGCATCCAGGTGACTCCATATAATGAGTAGATGCCAGAGGTAATGTACCGTGTGGCAGGTGGTGCTTATCGCTCCCATTAAGGTACAGCGATAGCTGGATGGGATACCTTAGTGGCGGTTCACCACTGATGGTATGGAATCGCATAATGACTGATGTATCTTCTATCTTCTATCTTCTTCTTCTATCTTCTATATATATTTATGTTATATATTTATTACTTATTATACATTATATATATATTATTATATTTATCCATATATAAAAAAAGTTTTTGTTTGTTTGTTTGTCTGCACGGCGCATGCGCTAATCTCCTGAACGGTGAAAGATAGGAGGAAACCTCTGATACAAAAAATGTTGGGATGGGCCCCGGGAAGGTTATAGGCAAGGTGTCGAGGCCGCCTTGGCTGGGCTGAGCCCATTTCGCAATTAAAAGCTGAGCTGAATTATAGTAGTCAATCTTCTACGGCCATGAGTGAAAGCTGAATTATAGTAGTAAATTCATTCAAAAAGAACTAAAAATGTCGGGACGGGCCCCGGGAAGGTTATAGGCTAGGTTGTGTGTGTGACCAACTCTCCCCCGTGTGTGTGACCAACTCTCCCCCGTGTGTGTGACCAACTCTCCCCCGTGTGTGTGACCAACTCTCCCCCGTGTGTGTGACCAACTCTCCCCCGTGTGTGTGACCAACTCTCCCCCGTGTGTGTGACCAACTCTCCCCCGTGTGTGTGACCAACTCTCCCCCGTGTGTGTGACCAACTCTCCCCCGTGTGTGTGACCAACTCTCCCCCGTGTGTGGGACCAACTCTCCCCCGTGTGTGGGACCAACTCTCCCCCGTGTGTGTGACCAACTCTCCCCCGTGTGTGTGACCAACTCTCCCCCGTGTGTGTGACCAACTCTCCCCCGTGTGTGTGACCAACTCTCCCCCGTGTGTGTGACCAACTCTCCCCCGTGTGTGTGACCAGCTCTCCCCCGTGTGTGTGACGCGCTCTCCCCCGTGGGTGTGACGCGCTCTCCCCCGTGGGTGTGACGCGCTCTCCCCCGTGGGTGTGACGCGCTCTCCCCCGTGGGTGTGACGCGCTCTCCCCCGTGGGTGTGACGCGCTCTCCCCCGTGGGTGTGACGCGCTCTCCCCCGTGGGTGTGACGCGCTCTCCCCCGTGGGTGTGACGCGCTCTCCCCCGTGGGTGTGACGCGCTCTCCCCCGTGGGTGTGACGCGCTCTCCCCCGTGGGTGTGACGCGCTCTCCCCCGTGGGTGTGACGCGCTCTCCCCCGTGGGTGTGACGCGCTCTCCCCCGTGGGTGTGACGCGCTCTCCCCCGTGGGTGTGACGCGCTCTCCCCCGTGGGTGTGACGCGCTCTCCCCCGTGGGTGTGACGCGCTCTCCCCCGTGGGTGTGACGCGCTCTCCCCCGTGGGTGTGACGCGCTCTCCCCCGTGGGTGTGACGCGCTCTCCCCCGTGGGTGTGACGCGCTCTCCCCCGTGGGCGTGACGCGCTCTCCCCCGTGGGCGACGCGCTCTCCCCCGTGGGCGACGCGCTCTCTCCCCCGTGGGCGACGCGCTCTCTCCCCCGTGGGCGACGCGCTCTCTCCCCCGTGGGCGACGCGCTCTCTCCCCCGTGGGCGACGCGCTCTCTCCCCCGTGGGCGACGCGCTCTCTCCCCCGTGGGCGACGCGCTCTCTCCCCCGTGGGCGACGCGCTCTCTCCCCCGTGGGCGACGCGCTCTCTCCCCCGTGGGCGACGCGCTCTCTCCCCCGTGGGCGACGCGCTCTCTCCCCCGTGGGCGACGCGCTCTCTCCCCCGTGGGCGACGCGCTCTCTCCCCCGTGGGCGACGCGCTCTCTCCCCCGTGGGCGACGCGCTCTCTCCCCCGTGGGCGACGCGCTCTCTCCCCCGTGGGCGACGCGCTCTCTCCCCCGTGGGCGACGCGCTCTCTCCCCCGTGGGCGACTCGCTCTCTCCCCCGTGGGCGACGCGCTCTCTCCCCCGTGGGCGACGCGCTCTCTCCCCCGTGGGCGACGCGCTCTCTCCCCCGTGGGCGACGCGCTCTCTCCCCCGTGGGCGACGCGCTCTCTCCCCCGTGGGTGACGCGCTCTCTCCCCCGTGGGTGACGCGCTCTCCCCCGTGGGTGACGCGCTCTCCCCAGTGCGTGTGACGCGCTCTCCCCAGTGCGTGTGACGCGCTCTCCCCAGTGCGTGTGACGCGCTCTCCCCAGTGCGTGTGACGCGCTCTCCCCAGTGCGTGTGACGCGCTCTCCCCAGTGCGTGTGACGCGCTCTCCCCAGTGCGTGTGACGCGCTCTCCCCAGTGCGTGTGACGCGCTCTCCCCAGTGCGTGTGACGCGCTCTCCCCAGTGCGTGTGACGCGCTCTCCCCAGTGCGTGTGACGCGCTCTCCCCAGTGCGTGTGACGCGCTCTCCCCAGTGCGTGTGACGCGCTCTCCCCAGAGCGTGTGACGCGCTCTCCCCAGCGCGTGTGACGCGCTCTCCCCAGCGCGTGTGACCCGCTCTCCCCCGCGCGTGTGACCCGCTCTCCCCCGCGCGTGTGACCCGCTCTCCCCCGCGCGTGTGACCCCGCTCTCCCCCGCGCGTGTGACCCGCTCTCCCCCGCGCGTGTGACCCGCTCTCCCCCGCGCGTGTGACCCGCTCTCCCCCGCGCGTGTGACCCGCTCTCCCCCGCGCGTGTGACCCGCTCTCCCCCGCGCGTGTGACCCGCTCTCCCCCGCGCGTGTGACCCGCTCTCACCCCGCGCGTGTGACCCGCTCTCCCCCGCGCGTGTGACCCGCTCTCCCCCGCGCGTGTGACCCGCTCTCCCCCGCGCGTGTGACCCGCTCTCCCCCGCGCGTGTGACCCGCTCTCCCCCGCGCGTGTGACCCGCTCTCCCCCGCGCGTGTGACCCGCTCTCCCCCGCGCGTGTGACCCGCTCTCCCCCGCGCGTGTGACCCGCTCTCCCCCCGCGCGTGTGACGCGCTCTCCCCCGCGCGTGTGACGCGCTCTCCCCCGCGCGTGTGACGCGCTCTCCCCCGCGCGTGTGACGCGCTCTCCCCCGCGCGTGTGACGCGCTCTCCCCCGCGCGTGTGACGCGCTCTCCCCCGCGCGTGTGACGCGCTCTCCCCCGCGCGTGTGACGCGCTCTCCCCCGCGCGTGTGACGCGCTCTCCCCCGCGCGTGTGACGCGCTCTCCCCCGCGCGTGTGACGCGCTCTCCCCCGCGCGTGTGACGCGCTCTCCCTCCGCGCGTGTGACGCGCTCTCCCCCGCGCGTGTGACGCGCTCTCCCCCCGCGCGTGTGACGCTCTCTCCCCCGCGCGTGTGACGCGCTCTCCCCCGCGCGTGTGACGCGCTCTCCCCCCGCGCGTGTGACGCGCCCTCCCCCGCGCGTGTGACGCGCCCTCCCCCGCGCGTGTGACGCGCCCCCCCCCCCCCGCGCGTGTGACGCGCCCCCCCCCCCCGCGCGTGTGACGCGCCCTCCCCCGCGCGTGTGACGCGCCCTTCCCCCGCGCGTGTGACGCGCTCTCCCCCCGCGCGTGTGACGCGCTCTCCCCCCGCGCGTGTGACGCGCTCTCCCCCGCGCGTGTGACGCGCTCTCCCCCGCGCGTGTGACGCGCTCTCACCCCGCGCGTGTGACGCGCTCTCCCCCGCGCGTGTGACGCGCTCTCCCCCGCGCGTGTGACGCGCTCTCCCCCGTGCGTGTGACGCGCTCTCCCCAGTGTGTGACCCACTCCCCGGTGCAGTGTGCGTGATGAGGGAGAGGATTTGAGCTCTTAAAGTCACATTTTACATGAGATGCAATAACACATTTCAAACTATTTCCCATGTGCACGGATTGCTACAGGTGACCCCACTAGTATATTTATATTAGCTCTCCTCACCACACGTCGTTATCGAGGAACGGGCTTGTTTCAGCTGAGGTTAATGACTGTACCTGAGTTGCTGTGTTGACATGATTTACACCAATCATAATACAAACAATTATTTTGCACAAATGTATTTGTCGTGATTGTGAAATTACACTTTTATAAACAATTAGGTTGAAAAAAATAATTATTCAAAAAAGAACCTCAGCACGCCCATACGGGAGGGGTAGGTGCAGACTGGAAGTTTGGGACGATTACACCTCACCTCCACGTAATTCAAAACACCTCACCACCACGTAACTAAAAACACCTCACCACCACGTAACTCAAAACACCTCACCACCACAAAATTAAAAACACCTCACCACCACATAATTCTAAACACCTCACCACCATGAAATTCAAAACACCACACCACCATGAAATTCAAAACACCACACCACCACGAAATGAAAAACACCTCACCACAACAAAATTAAAAACACCTCACCACCACAAAATTTAAAACACCTCACCACCACAAAATTCAATACACCTCACCACCACGAAATTCAATACACCTCACCACCACATAATTTAAAACCGCACCACCACATAATCTAAAATACCTCACCACCACATAATTCAAAACACCTCACCACCACGTAATTAAAAACACCTCACCACCACATAACTCGAAACATCTCACCACCACAAAATTAAAAACACCTCACCACCACAAAATGAAAAATACCTCACCACCACAAAAGTTAAAACACCTCACCACCACATAATTCAAAACACCTCACCACCACATAATTCAAAACACCTCACCACCACATAATTCAACACACCTCACCCCCACATAATTTAAAACCCCTCACCACCACAAAATTAAAAACACCTCAACACCACTAAATTAAAAACACCTCAACACCACAAAATTAAAAACACCCACCACCACGAAATTAAAAACACACCACCACGAAATTCAAAACACCTCACCACCACATAATTTAAATACCCTCACCACCACATAATTCTAAAACACCTCACCACCACGAAATTAAAAACACCTTCAACACCACTAAATTAAAAACCTCAACACCACAAAATTAAAAACACCTCACCACCACAAAATTCAAAACACCCACCACCACAAAATTAAAAACACCCTCACCACCACATAATTTAAAACACCTTACCACCACAAAATTAAAAATACCTCACCACCACATAATTCAAAACACCTCACCACCACTACATTTCAAAACACCTACCCTCACCACCCACTAAATTCCAAACACACTTCACCACCACTAAATTCAAAACACCTCACCACCACTAAATTCAAAACACCTCACCACCACTAAATTCAAAACACCTCACCACCTATTAAATTAAAAACACCTCACCACAATGAAATTAGAAACACCTCACCACCACATAATTCAAAACACCACCACCATGAAATTAAAAACACCTCACCACCACAATTAAAAACACCTCACCACCACATCATTCTAAACACCAACACCATGAAATTCAAAACACCTCACCACCACAATTAAAAACACCTCACCACCACATAATTCTAAACACCAACACCATGAAATTCAAAACACCTCACCACCACAATTAAAAACACCTCACCACCACATAATTCTAAACACCAACACCATGAAATTCAAAACACCTCACCACCACAATTAAAAACACCTCACCACCACATAATTCTAAACACCAACACCATGAAATTCAAAACACCTCACCGCCACAATTAAAAACACCTCACCGCCACAATTAAAAACACCTCACCACCACATAATTCTAAACACCAACATCATGAAATTCAAAACACCTCACCACCACATAATTCAAAACACCACACACCACTAAATTAAAAACACCTCACCATCACGAAATTAAAAACACCTCACCACAACGAAATTAGAAACACCTCACCACCAGGTAATTCAAAACGTATCAGCACCACGTAATTCAAAACACCTCACCACCACGTAATTCAAAACACCACACACCACTAAATTAAAAACACCTCACCATCACGAAATTAAAAACACCTCACCACAACGAAATTAGAAACACCTCACCACCAGGTAATTCAAAACGTATCAGCACCACGTAATTCAAAACACCTCACCACCACGTAATTCAAAACATCTCACAACCATGGAAACAAAAGTTTGAGGGAGTAGTTCAGTGACAACACAGACACTGCCCACCCAGATATGTAGATATATCGATAGATGACTGTACCTGAGTTGCTATTTTGTCATGGTTTACACCAATCATAATACAAACAATTATTTTGCACAAATGTATTTGTCGTATGCATGATATTACAATTTGTAAACAATTGAAGTTGAAGATTTAAGTTGAAGACTTTTTTTCTTTTATGTATGTATATATATATATATATACAGTACTGTATATATATATATATATCTCACCCACATATATATATATATATATATATATATATATATATATATATATATATATATATATATTGGTGGAGGGGTGTGGGAACTCACAAATTCACTGCACCCTACTCCGCTTTCATCATCAGCTTGTACTCCACTTATAGAACTCCGAGGTAGGCAAAACTGGTATTCGTAGACAACTTACCCTGCGCAGCCAACTTGGTGCGAGCCAACTTTTCTGTTTTTGAACGTTTTTTTTTTCTTTTTCTTTGATCCAATATTGCTGCTCGACCATGTGAGCGATGACATCATAAATTTGCATTCTCTAATATAATTGTGGCATCGATCATGCTCAACAAAGCTAAAACTGTTCAGACTAAGCCATGTCCCTGTTGAATTATGACATCATAATTAAGGCACCAATGACTTCACCATTAACAACACTTATTCCCCATTTGGAGTTCTTTACAATGAGCCACGTTTACATTTTTTCCATGGAGTGGTTTAGGAGATATAGAGGTGCAACCTTTTCGGTTTTTCCAAGATGGCATCCGTAGCCCATGAGCTATGACATCATAATTATCATTAAAATATTCTACAGGAGGAGACACTCCTATCGTGAAAATTTTGTGTCCATCAGACCAACAGTTGAATGAATTAAAAAAAAAAAAAAAAAACACCTTTAGAGGCCATTTTTCCCCGCAAGCGGGGGTTGGCCTTTTTCGGGAACTGTGGTTGTTGTTGTTTTTCGGTCCCCTTTTTGAAGCAATGTTTTACGGCCGGATGCCCTTCCTGACGCCAACCCTTTTTGCCGCCTTTAACGACAAGCAGGGAATTACCAGTGAACTGGTACTCAATTTGCCGACCTCGGAAGGATGACAGGCTGAGTCAACCCCCCTGGCGTTAATTCAGCGATTGACCGGGATTCGAACCCAGGATTCTAGGATCCTAAGCCGGCACCCTAGCCGCTAGCCCAACACCAGGGACATGAATGAATGAATGAATGAATTCTTTCATTCATTCAGACCAACAGTTGCAGAGAAAAAAAATTCATACCAATTGGATGAAGCATTATACTTGCCGAATTATGACATAATTAAGGCACCGATGACATCATCATTAACATATCTTATTCACCATGGGGAGTACTTGACAATGAGCCATGTTTTAATTTTTTCCATGGAGCGGTTTCAGAGATAGAAGTGCGAATTTTTTCCAAGTTGGCGCCCATACCACGTGACATATGACGTCATAATTATCATTTAAAAATTCTACAGGCAGAAGTGGAGCATAAGCTATAATTTTGTGTCAATCTGACCAACGGTTGCCAAGAAAATAAATTTAAAAAATGTTAACACACGCTACATGACGCACCCGATTGCCTAACCCTGCTTTTCACTTCTCGAGCGCAGGGTAATGACCAGATACCCGAATTTCACACTTACCTTTCCTTTCTTGTATCCAATATCATTACATTAAAACCTGTTAACTGACCGAGTAACTGATGTGATGTCAACTGGATCATAAGGTCCGTTCATTTATGAGGTTTTGACCTTTCCACAGAGTGTTTAAAATTAATGAAGACATTTAAATGATGACTGGACTTTAGTCAAGCTGGTTGCCTCATTGCTTGGATTTTGAGGTCAGTGTGGTTACTCTCTTTGATCCACTTCATCGTGCACGTTTTACATCTACCTTTTCCTGTCTGCCTCTTGGTGTAGTGTCTCACCTGGTAACACGTACTTTGGTTTGCAAGGGGCCTATTACACATAAATTGTATCTGGGAAGAGTCGGCCAGTTGCTGCTTCACGCTTGGTGTAGATAAGTTCCCTAAACCCACTCCACATGTACAGTGACCTAGATTCATGCAAGTTGGGAATTGATGAAATTTTCTCCAACACTGATTGCTCTAATTGCATTATACGCTTACCAAGGTATTCCCAAGGCTAAGGTAGGGGCTATTAGCACACGGTTTGTCCTTAAAAACATCGTCGGTGGGCCAAATGCAGGTGTTTGCTTCCTGGCACACTACAATCTATCGGGTCCTATTCAAATCATTGTGTGATGGCACGGTAAGCGAACAGTGAATCGCACGAAGCATGACTAAACTTATGGTGACGCTGGCATCTTTAAGGGATGGAAAGGTGGTCAGACCATCATTACCTGTTTTTGAGTGAAATAAACACTTGGCTTTCTCGGTGCAGGTGGAAAGTGACAATGTGTGAAATCCTAATTAGTGAATAACTCAGGGTTTCAGGTTATTCAGGGAAACTCAGGGATAACTCAGGGAAACACTCCAGCCTGCTCTGAGTATCATTGGATTAACTGCTGGATGATAAACCAATGCATGGAGGAAAACAGGAAGGTTTCCTTTGTGTGTTTTTGACGATTCTTTCAGTGGATCCGTATAATACACCATTGGTTGTGCATGCATTATTGAGAGTCCGTGTGAGTTTAAAAGACTGGGACAGTCTGGCCCTCTGCCAAGGATAGGCCTCTGCCTTTGTTTTTATGGCCTGGTCCAAAAGCAATAGCAATAACAAGCTTGGGAGACTCGGCAAATATATTTGAGTGTTCCACACCTGTTCATGAACCTGCAACGGTAAATTATTATTTTGATACCTTTCAGGACTGATACTTGCATGACCGGACTGGTTTTGGCTTGGGTAGGGTGTCGGTCGTTTTGGGATCCGCTACCATTGTGGGAGTGCAGTTTCTGAATAAATAGTCAGTGGATTTGGTGTGTTTATTTAAAGTAATTGCAGTTAGCACTTACCAATCGCATGGATGAACTAGATTGACACTCGGTAGAGTAATATGCAACATTAATATTGGAATATACAACATTAACATTGTAATATACAACATTAACATTGTAATATACAACATTAACATTGTAAAATACAACATTAACATTGTAAAATACAACATTAATATTGTGATATACTACATTAATATTGTAATATACAACATTAACATTGTGATATACTACATTAATATTGTGATATACTATATTAATATTGTGATATACTACATAAATATTGCGATATACTACATTAATATTGTGATGTACTACATTAATATTGTGATGTACTAATTAATATTGTGATGTACTGCATTAATATTGTGATATACTACATGAATATTGTGATATACTACATTCATATTGTGATATACTACATTAATATTGTGATATACTACATTTATATTGTGATATACAACATTAATATTGCAATATTAACATTTGTTACGGATTCGTCACTTCCGTTGTGGTGGCTTTCATCCACTTGAGACATTTCTGGTTCCATGTATTATTATTATTGTTGTTTGAGGGAAATAGCAATTGTTATTGTCAAAAGGTAAAAGGAATGTTTTAAAATGAAACGGGAACCGGACGGCGATGAAGAGGAAGAAGAGGAGGAAAAAAGGGCGGAGCAAGTGAAGTCGGAGAAGAAGCAGTCACTTCTTCGTCCTGAGCGAACGTTGTCGAACGAAAGTCGCTAGTGAGCTTTCGGGTTTCCCGGGGAAGGGATTCCTTCGACAGAGGTGTTATCGCTGTGACTGATCAGCCTGCATGTCAGGTTTGACGTTGGATTCCGAGGAATCATCGTCGTGTCATTACGTCTCGAGTGCGAGCCGTCGGCCATTTTGACTCGCACGCTTTGCTCATCGCGAAAGGTCTTTGTTTCGCGTCAGCCGTTTTCACCATTCAGACGTCTATCTGGCATGTGTGTGTGTGCAACGTGGATTTTGAAGGCAAACCTGAGGTTCGCCGATTTGGAGCTGTAAAACCTCAATACCAGAGGGTGTGATTTCCCAGTCGCCTTGAGTGCGCTTTGACGCAGCTTTAGGCCGCTTGACTCTTTGTGCTGCTTTGCGCGTGCGCCTTTGTGCAGTTTTTGGCGGCGTGACTGTGCCTGTCATCTGAACGAGATTCGGGTTTCAATTCAACATCGTTCTAACGATCGCTGGAGGGGATCAACTGAGCTCGAATACGGGAATATAGAGACATTGGGGAATGTTCTTTTTCACTCACTTGGAGTGAAAAACTTTATACTAGCGAGTTACTTTATACTAGCTGATGGTACCATCATAAGATATACATTGATTGTACTTTTGAATACTATTATTGTTGTCCTGTTATTCTTGTGTGATCTTAATACAATATTTGTTTGTGAGTAACAATTGGGGTGGCTTCTCCATTGATCTTTGACATACAGAATAACACATTTTTCTGCCGTGACTCCTCTCGGGGCTCGGAGGTACATCGTGACCAGGGGGTCGGGGAAGAGCACGTAACAGAAATTGGGGGCTCGTCCAATTGGCTCGGGGTCTCGAAATTGGGTCTACGTCCGGGATTAAATTCCCTAATAACATTCGTCCTGGATAGAATTCCCTAACATTCCCAAAATTCCCAAATTTGGAATTTTTCTAACATTCCCAAATTTTCCAAAAAATTTGGAAATTTTCGTGTGAAGGTTAACAGGTGCTAACTAATAGTCGCCATGGTGTTTGACGCAGAAACGTTTGCGGCGTCCCCGAATGAGGCACAGTTCCTAGCGTTAAAAAGATCGGAACTCTTGAGATTGGCCAAACATTTTAACTTGGAGGTCCGAGCTCATATGAAGAAAGCAGAGATGCAGACATTGGTGGTAGAATCTCTGGTGGGACAGGGAACATGGACAGAGGTAGCCTTGGATTGGTTACCCGATTAAAAAGAAGATGTGGAGCTCCGGAAAATGGAGATGCAACTGCAGATCCAGGAAAGGTTAAAAGAGTTGGAATGGAAAGCCGAGGAGAGAAGAGCAGAGGAAAGGAGAGCTGAAAGCGAACTCTTGGAAAGAAAAGTAGAACAGGAACGAGAACTCGAGGAAAAAAGGGTAGAACAGGAACGAGAAGCCGAGGAGAGAAGAGCAGAGGAAAGGAGAGCTGAAGAAGAAAGAAGAGCAGAGGAAAGGAGAGTTGAAAGGGAACTCGTGGAAAAAAAGAGTAGAACAGGAACGAGAACTCGAGGAGAAACGAGCAGAGGAAAGAAGAGCCGAAAGAGAGTTAAAGGAACGTGACATGGAGTGTCAGGGAAATTAAACTCAAGGTACTGGAATTAATGAGTGAACGGGGAGAGGTAGCATCCATGCCGGCTGGTTTGACAACTAGTCAGAACACCAAGGATGTTGGTGAGCATGTGAGGCTGGTTCCACCCTTCAATGAAAAGGAGGTAGCCAAGTTTTTTTTACACTTTGAGAAAGTGGCTAAAATGGCCTGTGGGGTCCTGGACTATGTTAGTGCAAAGTGTTTTGGTGGGTAAAGCTCAAGATATATTTTCGGCTTTCCCGATTGACAAATGTACAGATTATGAGGAAGTGAAGAAAGCCATTCTCAAAGCCTATGAATTGGTTCCTGAAGCTTACCGGCAAAAATTTTGGAACGCCAGGAAGAGGGAGAGTGAGACCCATGTGGAGTTTGCCAGAATGAAGGAAACCATGTTTGATCGGTGGTGTGATTCGAAGGGGGTTGGGAAAGACTTCAACCTGTTGCGACAATTGATCTTGGTGGAGGAATTCAAACAGTGTGTCCACGCAGACATTAAAGTACATCTGGAGGAAAAGAAAGTACCAGAGTTGTACGAGGCAGCAACCGTGGCAGATGACTGTGCCTTGACACACAGGATGGGGTTCCACAAACTTAACTTCCCGCCTAGAGTTCGCCAGGGGAGTTATGGTACATCCTGTGCGGAGGACGAATATTCATGGGGGCGGCCTAGAGATGACTGAGGACAACTCTGATACCGTGACTTTTCGGGATCAGAAGACTACAGTTCCAAGACAGACTTATCTTCCGGGGGGCTCGAGGCAGGCCACGAGTTTTTCCTCTGGGCCTACTTGTGCTTTTTGCAAGAAACCTGGACACGATGTCCCAATGTTATGCCCTGGAAAGGAAAAATCAGGAGCGGAGTCAGATTAGTACAACTCCGAATGCATTGGCAAATGCGAGAAATCGTCCTTGGAGGACAGTGCCTTGTGAAGGTTCCCATGCCAAGGTTACGGCATCACAGAACGACCTTGTTCAAGAGGGTTACAAACCTTTTGTTTCAGAGGGGTTTGTGTCACTGGATGGAGACTTGACTAACCAGAGACCTGTTAGGGTATTGAGGGACACAGGAGCACATCAATCTGACCTGTTAGGGTATTGAGGGACACAGGAGCACATCAATCTTTGATGCTTGAGGGCATTTTGCCATTGTCAGAGAAGACGGCAACTGGTGTTAGTGTTCTTTTACATGGGGTTGGTGGCTGTGTTAAAGCCCCACTTCATGTCATCCATTTGAAGTCTGATTTGGTGTCAGGACCGGTCACCGTAGAGTTACAAGCTACTCTACCGGAAGAGGGAATATCTTTTGTTATCGGGAATGATTTGGCCGGTGGTCAAGTTTCTGGTAACCCGATGTTTGTTGAAAAGACTAGCATGGAAAATAACACTGCCCAGTTAGAGCAGGAGATTCCGGGTATCTTTCCATCCTGTACCGCGACTCGTGCTATGGGTAGGAAGCGCTCTGAAGAGAAGAGGAAGGTACTGACATCACGCTTTGCACAGACACGTCTTGTCAAGTACCCTAAAACTATGTGTCACCACACATGAGTCATGAATGGAGGCAATGTTGGCAAGCTCTTTGTAGGTGGACTGAACTTCAAAACACAGGAAGTTGTTCTGGACTCTGTCTTCAGCCAATATGGACCACTCTTGGAAGTGCGGCTGACAAAAGACAGGGAGACGCAAAAGTCGAGAGGGTTTGGCTTTGTCACGTTTGAAAACACAAAGGATGCCAAAGATGCAGAAAAGGATTTGAATGGCAAGGATTTGGATGGTTGGACCTTAATAGTCAAGAAGGTAGGCCATGGGCATCGAGGGGGCTACAGAGGAGGAAAACGTGGAGGTCGTTTCAGGGGTGGCTATGGCTCCCGGGGTGGGAGTAGTAGTTTTGGTGGTGGCCGCAGTCGAGATTACTATGGAGGCTCCCAGAGTTACGGCAGCTCCCGAAGGGATGATTATCAGGGTAGTGGCCGAGAAGGAGACCGCTATTCCCGTGACGACAGCGACAAGTGCTCCAAACGTGATTATTATGAAAGTTAGGAAGAATTTGAAGCACTGAATGCTGCGGAGCAGCCGAGCCACGATTCCTACACGGAGTAACCGTGAACTCCACGTTCCTAAAGGCGTCCATGTCGTGAATACTTCCAGGCCTCACCACCCAACCACCATGAAACCTGGCTCTCTGCTCGGCCTCCCTAAAAAAAGTGCTCGAGATTTGCTTTGTTTTGGATTTTTGATCACAACCCCTTAACCTTCATTCAAAAAAAAAAAAAAATGTTTTGCCTGCAAAGAAAGTTTGAACATCGTGAAAACTTTCTTTCTTGAGGGGGGGGGGGGGGGGGCAGGTGTTACGGATTCGTCACTTCCGTTGTGGTGGCTTTCATCCACTTGAGACATTTCTGGTTCCATGTATTATTATTATTGTTGTTTGAGGGAAATAGCAATTATTATTGTCAAAAGGTAAAAGGAATGTTTTCAAATGAAACAGGAACCGGACGGCGATGAAGAGGAAGAAGAGGAGGAAAAAAGGGCGGAGCGAGTGAAGTCGGAGAAGAAGCAGTCACTTCTTCGTCCTGAGCGAACGTTGTCGAACGAAAGTCGCTAGTGAACTTTCGGGTTTCCCGGGGAAGGGATTCCTTCGACAGAGGTGTTATCGCTGTGACTGATCAGCCTACGTGTCAGGTTTGACGTTGGATTCCGAGGAATCATCGTCGTGTCATTACGTCTCGAGTGCGAGCCGTCGGCCATTTTGACTCGCGCGCTTTGCTCATCGCGAAAGGTCTTTGCTTCGCGTCAGCCGTTTTCACCATTCAGACGTCTATCTGGGATGTGTGTGTGCAACGCGGATTTTGAAGGCAAACCTGAGGTTCGCCGATTTGGAGCTGAAAAACCTCCATACCAGAGGGTGTGATTTCCCAGTCACCTTGAGTGCGCTTTGACGCAGCTTTGGGCCGCTTGACTCTTTGCGCTGCTTTGACCGCGTGCGCCTTTGTGCAGTTTTGGTGGCGTGACTGTGCCTGTCATCTGAATGAGATTCAGGTTTCAATTCAACATCGTTCTGACGATCGCTGGAGGGGATCAACTCTGAGCTCGAAGACGGGAATATAGAGACATTGGGGAATGTTCTTTTTCACTCACTTGGAGCACAGAGTTACTTTGTACTAGCTGATGGTACCATCATAAGATATACATTGATTGTACTTTTGAATACTATTATTGTTGTACTGTTATTCTTGTGTGATCTTAATACAATATTTGTTTGTGAGTAACAATTGGGGTGGCTTCTCCATTGATCTTTGACATACAGAATAACACATTTTTCTGCCATGACTCCTCTCGGGGCTCGGAGGTACATCGTGACCAGGGGGTCGGGGAGGAGCACGTAACACATTGTAATATACAACATTAATATTGTGATTAATGAATGAATGAATGAATGATCGTTTTAAAGGCCATTTTCCCCGCTAGAGCGGGGGTTAGCCTTGCGGGCTCCATGACAATCATGGTTCCCTGTTTGAGGCAATGTTTTTATGGCCGGATGCCCTTCCTGACGCCAACCCTTGGTCATGCTCTTACGATGTGCAGGGATACGGTGTAACTATTCTAAATCGGGGTACACACCGTGATCATTCATCCCAGCAAGCTGGTACTCAATTTGCCAACCTCTGAAGGATGACAGGCTGAGTCAACCTCCCTGGCGTTAATTCAGCGATCGACCGGGATTCGAACCCAGGATCCTAGGATCCCAAGCCGGCACCCTAACCGCTAAGCCAACACCAGGCCACCAACACCAACAAAACAAGGAAAAAAATTATATCAACAACTCCCATGGGAATCTCATGATAAATCTTGGCACCCAAGCTATATCACATCAAAAATGTGTGAAGAGTACAATAAAATAGGGTTCCATTTTTTAAAATTATCATCCTGAAGGTCATTTTGAGGTCACTGAAGGTCATGACCCCTAAAAATGTGCTTTGAAAAAAATCTAGTTTTTGTAAGTGTCTGGAATATAGTTGTGTCGCAAATCAAATTGAAGGTTATTTTATGTACATTGTAATGACAGTCATTGAAACATATTCCATGGTGATTATGGCAAAGTAGAAAACATACATAGATGTTTGAACAATTAATTAAAGCATTTGTTGTTATAAACGTAGCTCACACACAGTAGTGTTTTTATCGTAATGGCAGAATTTACTTATGGTTTATTATAGACGATATCACGAGATGAAACAGGCATCGACCGTGAGGGGATAAGACTATATCAGGTAAGAAATCCTGGTGTAATTATTTGATGATAACATTTTGACAATAACATTTGACAATGACAAACATTAATATTGTGATATACAACATTAATATTGTGATGTACAACATGAATATGGTGATATACTATATTTATATTGTGATATACTTCATTAATATGGTGATATACTACGTTAATATTGTAATATACTACATTAATATTGTGATATACAACATCAATATTGCAATATTAACATTGTAATATACAACATTAATATTGTGATAGACCACATTTATATTGTAATATTAACATTGTAATATACTACATTCATATTGTGATATACTACATTAATATTGTGATATACTACATTAACATTGTAATATATGACATTAACATTGTCATATACAACATTAATATTGCAATATTAACATTGTAATATACAACATTAATATTGTGATAGACCACATTTATATTGTAATATTAACATTGTAATATACTACATTCATATTGTGATATACAACATCAATATTGTGATATACTGCATTAATATTGTGATATACAACATGAATATTGTGATATACTACATTAATATTGTGATATACTACATTAATATTGTGATATACTACATTAATATTGTGATATACAACATTAATATTGTGATATACAACATTAATATTGTGATATGCAACATTAATATTGTGATATACGACATTGATAATGTGATTATACAACATTCATATTGTGATGTACTACATTCATATTGTGATATACTACATTAATATTGTGATATACTGCATCAATATTGTGATATACTACATTAATATTGTGATATACAACATTAATATTGTGATATTCAACATTAATATTCTGATATACTACATTGATATTGTGATATACAACATTAATATTGCAATATGCAATATTAACATTGTAATTTACAACATTAATATTGTGATGTACTACATTAATGTTGTGATATACAACATTAATATTGCAATATACAATATTAACATTGTAATTTACATTATTCATATTGTGATGAACTACATTAATATTGTGATATACAATATTTATAATGCAATATACAATATTAACATTGTAATTTACAACATTAATATTGTGATATACTCCATTAATATTGTGATATACTCCATTAATATTGTGATATACTACATTGATATTGTGATAATATACTACATTAATATTGTGATATACCACATTAATATTGTGATATACTGCATTAATATTGCAATTTGCAATATTAACATTGTAATTTACAACATTAATATTGTGATATACAACATTAATATTGTGATATACGACATTAATATTGTGATTATACAACATTAATATTGTGATATACTACATTAATATACAATATTAACATTGTAATTTACAACATTGATATTGTGATGAACTACATTAATATTGTGATATACAACATTAATATTGTGATATACAACATTAATATTGCAATATACAATATTAACATTGTAATTTACAACATTAATATTGTGATACACTATATTAATATTGTGATATACAACATTAATATTGTGATATACTGCACTAATATTGTGATATACAACATCAATATTGTGATATACAACATTAATATTGTGATTATACAACATTAATATTGCGATATACAATATTAACATTGTAATTTCCAACATTAATATTGTGATGTACAACATTAATATTGTTGCGGTTCTCTTCGCCGGCCTTCTTCCCCTTACCAAGGGGGGATTAATCCCCTTGTCTTTGCTGGGCCTGGCGGAACCGAGACTTGAGACGTCCCTCTCGGACACATGCGGAGTATGGTTTTGGGGCCACTCCTCGCTCGTACCTAATTCCCCACGCTGCCCTGGGAGCGAGGAAACAAGCCTCGCACGAACCACGTGTTTTTGAGTACGCCGAGCGGATTGCGTACACGTGGTCCGCGCAGTTACTTAGATATTGGAACCCGATTGGAGCGGTTCTACCCGTGCCACACTTAGTCAATGAGAGAAACCACAGAAACGGTCGAATCGGGAAGAAAGGAAGAACAAATGGGTTTAATTATTCCCACACGTATATACAATTTCAAGGACGAAGAGACAGAGTAGCCTTAAACAGTCTTAACTTATCCCTTGGACAACGGGCCCGTCTCACACTCACAGAGGGAATTGCAGAAGGGCAGGTGTTCCCCAACGCGTCGAGAGATGGTCCCCGTCCGGCTCTCCACGGCCCCGGTGCGTCCCGCGAAGATGGTGGCAGGCGAAGGCAGGGACACGTGGCGCGTCTCCCGAACAAGCAGATGATGGGGCGGAATGGCAGAGGACGGACTTTAGCGCGGCTGGCGGTTACTCAGCTTGCTCACTCGCGCGTCGCAAATGCGCTGTATTCGTTATAAGCGCGCCTGGTTGCGCCCGCGTATATGTACTGTTCGCACACGCGGCCAACTCATCTTCTTCGATACACTCCGAGCTGGTTAGCGCGCGCGTTCTCGTGCAAGTTCTCTGCTCAACAGCTTTCACCGCTCATCAAGTTCTTTCGCCAATCCTTTTGCCGCATGTCTTCTGCTGTAAGTCCTGCGTTCCTCTGTGAGTCCTTCTGAGGGCTTTCGCGCAGCCGGTTTTATAGCTACGCCCCCCGAACCTTCTGGAACTCACCCAAACCTTCTTACCACGCCCTCTGATGCCACGCCGCCGTCACCACCTCCGAGCTCTGATTGGCGGCTCATGCTTACTGTCAGCGCTTCCGCCGCTCCACCCTCGACTCCGACCCGACCTTCCTAGGCCTGCCTCGTGTTAACTCGCCCAATGATCAACCAATGCTTAGCAAAATGGATCGAGCCTACGGATGTAGAATGATCGATAGAAGTAGGGCCTATTCTCCTGGCTCTACTCAACGCAGAACTAACAAAGGAAAAGGACTAAGCTTACAAATACTAAGACATAACTACACTATCGCGAGGCTACGTGTCGCTTGTGTGACTAACTATGGAGGACAGACTTTGACCTTTATTAAACTCCCTTGACAGACTCAAAACCGCAACACTGCCCCCCTCCCTCGTCAGACTCGTCCCCGAGTCGAACCTACAAAAACTGGAACGACCCGTTTTGAGAAAGAGTTGGGAGTAACTTTTAATTCCGTGTGACACTTAGATGTGGTTCCCTCTAACATTTACTCTAACCCCTGTGTGCGACAGTTTTACAACACTAAATATGTCCCACCTACTGCGTTGAGTAGCTAACTGACAGACTCACGCCCACAATGAAGCGAATTGCGGAATTATTTTCAAGCTAAACATAAAGCCGGTGGGCAGCATTTCTATATACAATCACAAAACCCTAACCTTATTTACATTTCTTTGACCCAGGACCTGTCCTTTTTGAAAAGAAGAATGGAGGGGAAAGAAAGCACAGCAATGCACAAATACACATTTCAAAAGTTCACATTTCACATTTCTGCTGTTGTCTGGCATCTTCTTCTTGCTTCCTGCATCTTCTGTGTGCATAAAACATACAGTTCTTCTTTCCTAGCACACCAATAATAAAAATGTACAAAAAGTGTGTTCGTTTTTATTTTGCCAGCAGGGCCAACCCGATGTGGTCCGACTGCGTGACATTGATGCCACTTAAAACAAGTGGTCCGAAGATGCAAGGTGAGTTTGCAGCAAAGTGTAAGGCCACAAAACCTGTGGTCCATAATGTGTAATGTGGTAATGTGCAGCAAAGTGTGTGACAGCAAGTGCTGCACATGTGCAGCAAAGTGATAACAAATGCAAGGAATACGGCAGCAAAGTGCCATGCAGTTCAGCTGCACAGGTGTAGCAAATGGCAGCAGGGATACTGCACAGGTGCAGCAAGGTGCAGCTGCACAGTTCCACCACCAAAATGGTCCTGGGGTGGGGGAGAGACAAAGCACAACCGGCAAAGCGGAAAGGGCACAGAGGTACACAGCAATGCAAGGTAATGCAGCACGAGGGGCGTGGAATAGCGAGCAGAGCAAGCTCGCCCCTAACCGTCCGTGCCCCCCCCCCCCCAACGTCAGCTTACATTACCCTTGCCCTTCCCTGGTATTTACAAATTCATCACTACGTCCTGTCTCCCATATCCCCCTCTAGTCCAAATTCGTCTCCCAATCCCTCCCAGGATGGAAGGAATGGAACAAACCCATTGTCTCATCACGTCATGATGCGTCTCACTTACTCAAATCAGTCACTTGGTGCTGGTGCAGAGCTTCGTCATCCTTGGTGAATGGATGTGGATGGCGCGAAGGGAATTCTCTTCCTAGCTACACTACTGACATTAACTCACTTACACTACCCGGGGTCATACCCTGCCAATTGGCCATCTTTACACTGTGGTTCTAAAAACCGAATTCCCCATTGACCACTCTGCGGTGCCCTACGAATTTGGGTCTCACTCTCCAATTTTTCCTACTGTGCCCTTGCACAATTATGGGGCTGGGTCGTGTGGCTCCACTAGCGGGTCTACCGACCTGCGCACCTCCGCCACTGAAGTCGCCACCCGAGCTTACCTGCTCCTGCGACTACCTAACTGGGGAAGGCCCTCCCTGGCTCTTTACCCCTCTGATGCCCTCCTTGGTATTGGGCTACCTGGGTCCTTCCCTTGGATCCTCGGGCCCCACTGAACAACTACTCACAACCCTAACGGGCTCCCAGAGCCTACCTGTGGCCTCACCTGGCCGACAAACTACCAGTGGCGGTGTGCTCCAATAACCATACGCACCAACAAAGCCACACGCCCAGCCATTCACTGACTCATGCACCCAACCAAAGCACTACTTGCCACTTCCCGCACCACAGGTGTCAATATCCAAACAATTTACCTGAGCCCTCTACCTGACGTTAAACTACCCACCCCGGGTATTCGTGAATGGGTCCATCTCCCCCCATTCACTCCTTCGCACCATGCATTCCACACCTTTTATTCCACACCAAATTTTCTCACACCATTATCTTGCACACCACTTCCCTCGCACACCAAATCTCTGGCACACCTCTTGTGCTCACACACCTGTTTCCATACACTCCAAACACAACTCCATTGGTCTCAATACAATTCCTGGTTATTCTCGACCAATTCCTCATTTGCTCAATACACAAATCCTCACACACACGGTTATTCTCAACCAATTCCTCATTTGCTCAATACACAAATCCTCACACACACGGTTATTCTCAACCAATTCCTCATTTGCTCAATACACACAGCAACATCTAACTAGCTGCTTTTCCCCCTAATACTCGTGCTTCCCCGTCATCCCATTATACTAAGCACTCCCTCGTCATTATCATCCACCCAGCCTCTCTACATCCCCTCTACCGTACAAATGTCACTACTTAAATCTTATCTTCTAAAGTCAGCTAAATCCCTAACAATTATCCTAGCCTGCCCTCGGCTAGCTTCGGTGCCCCACGGAGGTAACCATTGCTGGCACCTCCATGTGCATGTCACTGCCATCCCCCTAATCTAATGCTCATGAGCCCAGAGTGAGGAATGGTAAAACCACCATTCCCCCACGCAGGGTACCATTCCCCAACACTATTGCTATCCGTCCACTACTGTACTCGAGCCTCTCCGGGTGGAAATACATCGCCATCACAGCTCGGCTTTGAAAAGCGAAGCGATGCATTCGTGTGGTTTGTCGCCTGTAGGTTGGGTCCGTTCGGCATTTTCGATCCAGGGGAGGAGGCATTGAAGGGCCAAGGTTCAGAGCTCCATCCCTGCGCGAGGCCTTGCAGTCCCACGCACGATGGCCCAACCGCCCACGGTCGGAGCACCGCAGCCGCCAGGGGGCATGGCTCCAAACTCTCCTACCCCCCCCCCCCCTTGAACCGTGCCGATTGCCTTTCCCGCCAAGGCGCAGCACCGACCATACAGGGCGGGGCCCGGCACGAACCGTGCACGTTGGTCCTTATGAGAACGCCGCGGCAACGATCCCCGCCGGTCCCCGCTGCAAACAAAGCACACAACTCACAGAGGGCTCACGTCGGCTATACGTCGCGCTAAACGCTACCCCGGTCTGCGTTGATGCTCGAGCCGCGTTCTCACCACACGCGACCCACTCCTCACTCGCACACCGAGGCGCCCCCATACACTCCATGCATTCTGTTACCGCACTCTCCTGTGTGTACAGTCTTCTCTTACATCCTCTGGTGTGCATTCTCCCTCGCACACCGTACTCGCACACCTAGGCGCACTCATACCTTCCACACACTCCGTTACACAATCGGCCATCGCACACCCTCGCGCACACCCCTCCGTTACATACTCCGTAACGTCCATGGGTGTGCACTCTCCTGGTACACCCAATCGCACGCTCTGGTGTGCACTCCTGTACGCTCTCTACAACACGCTCTGGTGTGCATTCTCTCACTCTCCTCGGCCATCGCACACTCTAACACACTCTTCTTCGACACACTCTTCACACATACACTCGCGCTCTGGTGCACGCTTCTTTCTCACACGCGCGCCAGTCACCCTCACACATCGCACCACGGACCTTCCACGAGCGCCCGGGTTCTGTCTCGATCCCAAGCAGCGCGCCAAAAATCTTTTCCCGCCAAACACTTTCGCACCATACACACCCCTACTCACCTTGGGGATTCTCTTCTCCGGCAGCACCTGCAAACTTTCCATTTTGTTGGGAAGCACGACATCACAATGCAAATCCAAACTTTGTTCAGGCTTCATTACTACCTCCCGTGATATATTTACTTTCTCTGCTGTCTCTTCGGCCCCAATTTCAACTATAATCATTTCTTTTTCCTCGACGACCGCCAGCGCGCATGAATTTGCCCTGTCCAATTCGGCGGCCATCGGCTCTTTTACACCCCTTGTCGCAATTTCTATTCCCTCGGTCACTGTAGCCGCGCCCTGCTCTACCCCGCTCTCCCCGCATTCCTCGCACCGTGTTACCTCGTTACGTACCAATGCGACCTCCACGCTCAACCCGCGCCCAATGTCCTCCCCTGTTGTGTCCATGTTGCACCTGGATTCGATTATTTCGGTGTCCATTTTTCCACTCATTTTATCCATGTCATTATTTATCCCCCGAAGTTCGTCTGTTTGGGCATCCATTATTTCTTTCATTTCACACCTCCATTCTTTCACGAGCGCTAACAGTTGAGTCATGAATGATTGCTCGTCCATAACCCCCACTTGCGCAGCGGCTCTAGCCTTCGCCGCTACGTGCGAGGTGCCGCCATTACCAGTTGCCGCACCCTTTTCAGCTTCCACTACTACCAACTGTCTCTGCATTTCGTCCTGGGTCATCAATTCTACCTCATCTACCCCCACCGGCATTTGACCGTCTTGGCTAGCCATGGCACGAATTTAAATTTCGATTTTAAAAACCAAATTTCATCCACTCGCAATTTCAAGTGCGTGAAGCGCACTCCGGGCCCAAACCCACTCCTGACATCAATTGTTGCGGTTCTCTTCGCCGGCCTTCTTCCCCTTACCAAGGGGGGGATTAATCCCCTTGTCTTTGCTGGGCCTGGCGGAACCGAGACTTGACGTCCCTCTCGGACACACGTGGAGTAGGGTTTCGGGACCACTCCTCGCTCGTACCTAATTTCCCGCGCTGCCCTGGGAGCGAGGAAACAAGCCTCGCACGAACCCCGTGTGGTTTTGAGTACGCCGAGCGGATTGCGTACACGTGGTCCGCGCAGTTACTTAGATATTGGAACCCGATTAGAGCGGTTCTACCCGTGCCACGCTTAGTCAATGAGAGAAACCACAGAAACGGTCGAATCAGGAAGAAAGGAAGAACAAATGGGTTTAATTATTCCCACACGTGTATATACAAGTTCAAGGACGAAGAGACACAGAGTAGCCTTAAACAGTCTTAACTTATCCCTTGGACAACGGGCCCGTCTCACACTCACAGGGAATTGCAGAAGGGCAGGTGTTCCCCAACGCGTCGAGAGATGGTCCCCGTCTGGCTCTCCACGGCCCCGGTACGTCCCGCGAAGATTGTGGCAGGCGCAGGCAGGGACTCGTGGCGCGTCTCCCGAACAAGCAGATGATGGGGCGGAACGGCAGAAGGCGGACTTTAGCGCGGCTGGCAGTTACTCAGCCTTGCTCACTCGCGCGTCGCAAATGCGCTATATTCGTTATAAGCGCATCTGGCTGCGCCCGCGTATATGTACTGTTCGCAAACGCGGCCAACTCCTCTTCTTCGATACACTCTGATCTGGTTAGCACGCGCGTTCTCGTGCAAGTTCTCTGCTCAACAGCTTTCACCACTCATAAAGTTCTTTCGCCAATCCTTTTGCCGCAAGTCCTCTGCTGTAAGTCCTGCGTTCCTCTGTGAGTCCTTCTGAGGGCTTTCGCGCAGCCGGTTTTATAGCTACGCCCCCCGAACATTCTGGAACTCACCCGAACCTTCTCACCACACCCTCTGACACCACGCCGCTGTCACCACCTCCGAGCTCTGATTGGCGGCTCGTGCTTACCGTCAGCGCTTCCGCCGCTCCACCCTCGACTCCGCCCCGACCTTCCTTGGCCTGCCTCGTGTTAACTCGCCCAATGATCAACCAATGCTTAGCAAAATGGATCGAGCCTACGGATGTAGAATGATCGGTAGAAGTAGGGCCTATTCTCCTGGCTCTACTCAACGCAGAACTAACAAAGGAAAAGGACTCAGCTTACAAATACTAAGACATAACTATACTATCGTGAGGCTACATGTTGCTTGTGTGACTAACTATGGGGGACAGACTTTAACCTTTATTAAACTCACTTGACAGACTCAAAACCGCAACAATATTGTGATATACTACATTAGTATTGTGATATACTATATTAATATTGTGATATACTGCATTAATATTGTGATATACTACATTAACATTGTTGTGGTTTTAGAACCCACACTTGTAAATACACTCTTGTAAATATCCCATTATTAAAAGGTTAAAGGTAGCACCCATAGTTAGGCCACAAGCAACACGTAGGCCACCATAGGAACTCAGTTATTTCATTAGTATGTGTATTAGATAAGGCCGTGTTTCCAATAGTTGAATCTGCGTTGCATCAATTAAATAAGAGTAGGTCATATTCCGTCCATTTTGCGGTCTCCCTCTCCAAGCGACGCCATTACGCGCCCCTACAGTCGGTGCCTCATAGCTCGCTCAAACGACGCCATAAGCCATGCGGTTCGGCCCGAGGAAAAAGGGGGCGGAACGCCAAGAAGAAGGTGTGGCCTGTCAACCAGCCGTCAAAGGCGTGGCCGGTAAGCCCTCACCAGCCAACCAGGGCTGAGGTAACATCGCTGGCAGGCACGGCTTTGTGGAGCGCGGAGTGATCGCGTGGCACGTTATATAAGCGCGAACGCAAAGCCCTTTCACGGACTTGGTCGGGAGAGTGCATTGAAAAGGGACTACTTGTTGGGAGCGCTGGTTGCTTCAAAAGACTGATACGGAGCGCACATTTGGGAGAGGACTCACTCGCTGGCGCTATTAAGAGAACTTGGGAGAGGGGGCGTGGAGCACGAATGTGCAAATATCACGTACGAAGGACACCAGTTTCCCCCCGCTATATATAAGGTCTGGTCGCGTTCCAAGATACGCGGAGCTGCCTGCTGGGTTTCGCCGCTGGACTGGAGCCTCAACTGGAGCCTGGACTACATCACCGGACCCTCTACCTGACCATCCACCAGCTACAATCCCCGTGTGAGTGTGTATGTTTGTCTGGGGTATTAGAATAAGACTGCCCTGTGTGCTTCTTCTTCTTCCTCTTGTACATCCCTTTCGTTTCCTCTTCTTCTGTACATTTGTTAATAAACCCATCTTTGTTCTTCCTACCTTCTGGTTTCCTCTCCATCCGATCGCATCCGTCCTTTCCATCATTGGGTAAACGTGGCACGATTGAAACCGCTAGAATCGGGTTTAGTCCCTGTTAACGGCCCGAATCGCGGCTCGCTTCGCTCGGCGTGTCCATTAACGCCGTGGTTCGGGCGGGAGTTATCTCCTTGCTTTACAGCCGGTGGTAGTACTTAGGTAATTGGACTAAGACTCGACCAACAACCCTATTTACCACCAACCGGAAGGAACGTGATAACTTCTAAGGACTCGGGTCGGCCAGATAAAAAGACAAGGGGATTAACCCCCCCTTGATAAGGGGAGCGCCGACCCCCGCGATCCGTAACAATATTGTGATATACTACATTAATATTGTGATATACTACATTAATGTTGTAATATTAACATTGTAATATACAACATTAATATTGTGATATACAATATGAATATTGTGATATACTACATTAATATTGTGATATACTACATTAATATTGTGATATACAATATGAATATTGTGATATACTACATTAATATTGTGATATACTGAATTAATATTGTAATATACTATATTAACATTGTGATATACAACATTAATATTGCAATGTTAACATTGTAATATACAACATTAATATTGTGACATACAACATTAATATTGTACTATTAACATTGTAATATACTACATTCATATTGTGATATAATACATTAATATTGTGATATACTACATTAATATTGTAATATACTACATTAACATTGTGATATGCAACATTAATATTGCAATATTAACATTGTGATCTACTCCATTAATATTGTAATATTAACATTGTAATATACTTCATTAATATTGTGATATACTACATTCATATTGTGATATACTACATTAATATTGTGATATACTACATTCATATTGTGATATACTACATTCATATTGTGATATACTACATTAATATTGTGATATACTACATTAATATTGCAATATTAACATTGTAATATACAACATTAATATTGTGATATACAACATTAATATTGTGACATACAACATGAATATTGTGATATACTACATTAATATTGTGATGTACTACATAAATATTGTGATATACGACATTAATATTGTAATATACTACATTATCATTGTGATATACAACATTAATATTGTGATATACAACATTCATATTGTGATATACTACATTAATATTGTGATTATACAACATTAATATTGTGATATTCAACATTAATATTGTGATATACTGCATTGATATTGTGATATTCAACATTAATATTGTGATATACTGCATTAATATTGTGATATACAACATTAATATTGTGACATACTGCATTAATATTGTGATATACTACATTGTAATATACAACATTAGCCTGGTGTTGCCTGGTGTTGGGCTAGCGGCTAGGGTGCCAGCTTAGGATCCCAGGATCCTGGGTTCGAATCCCGGTCGATCGCTGAATTAACGCCAGGGGGTTGACTCAGCCTGTCATCCTTCCGAGGTCGGCTAATTGAGTACCAGTTCACTGGTAATTCCCTGCTTGTCGAAAAAGGCGACAAAAAGGGTTGGCGGCAGGAAGGGCATCCGGCCGTAAAACATTGCTTCAAAAAGGGGACCGAAAAACAACAACCACGGTCCCCGAAAAAGGCCAACCCCCGCTTTGCGGGGAAAAATGGCCTCTAAATGTGGTTATTTATATACTACATTAATATTTTAATATACAATATTAACATTGTAATTTACAACATTAATATTGTGATGGACTACATTAATGTTGTGATATACAATATTTATATTGCAATATACAATATTAACATTGTAATTTACAACATTAATATTTTGATTTACTACATTAATGTTGTGATATACAACATTAATATTGCAATATACAATATTAACATTGTAATTTACAACATTAATATTGTGATGAACTACATTAATATTGTGATATACAATATTAACATTGTAATTTACAACATTAATATTGTGATATACTTCATTAATATTGTGATATACTACATTAATATTGTGATATACTACATTAATATTGCAATATACAATATTAACATTGTAATTTACAACATTAATATTGTGATATACAACATTGATATTGTGATATACAACATTAATATCGTGATATACAACATTAATATTGTGATATACAACATTAATATTGTGATATACTGCATTAATATTGTGATATACAACATTAACATTGCAATATACAACACTAATAGTTTGAGTGCCCCCCTTCCCCCTTCTGGCCCCCTAATCACAAAGGTCGACATTTTTTAGAAGCATTCTTATTCGTCACTCAGGTGAATTTGCAGAAACAACAACAAAGAAAAAAAAAAAAAACATGAGCGCAGGCTTTCCTTAATCATGCCTGATTTGTAACCTACTCAATCTACGGAATCTTGTAATAACTTGACCGAGTTTCCTTTGTTACAATCTCCTGATGGAGCGTATACATAATTACATACATAGACCAAACAAGTATTCTCAAAATGACGAGGACATTATTAGACAATGTACAATTCAACACAGTTTAGGAGATTAGAACCTGAAATCCCAGCATCAGCCTCAATTATTTACTCAGATGAGAACACCAGACAGATGATAAGATGTCACCAGATGGGAACTCCCAAAGAGGAGATGACATGACACCAAAGAGGTAATGAGATGACATCAGATGACATGACACCAAGGAACACCAAAGAGGAGATGACATGACACCAAAGTGATAACATGACACCAAAGAGGAGATGACCGCACACCAAAGTGATAACATGACACCAAAGAGGAGATGACATCACACCAAAGAGGAGATGACATCACACCAAAGAGGTGATGAGATGACACCAGATGAGAACAACAACATGCATTTTAAGGCCATTTTCCCTGCTAGAGCGGGGGTTAGCCTTGCGGTCCCCATGACAATCTTCCCTATCTTGCCCTATTTTCTGCATCTCTCCTTGTTAACCCTCTTGCCCGCATTTCTTCTTCCGCCATCTTTAGCCAAGTCTTTCTCGGTCTTCCCCGTCCTCTACTTCCTTCTACATTCATTTCCATCACTCTTCTCAACCAGTCACTTTCATCCTTCCTCAACACATGACCAAACCATCTCAACCTGTTCCTCTTCACAGCATCAATCACAGGCTGTATTCCCATCATTTTCCGCAATTCATCATTTGTCTTCCTCTTTCAACGATACTCCGCACATCCATCGAACCATTCGCATTTCCACCCTTTCCAACCATCGTTGCTGCTCTACGTTCATTACCCATGTCTCGCTCCCATAAATCATAACACTTCTCACACATGCAGCATACACCTTTCCCTGCAGCTTCAACGACACTCCCCTCCTCATCAGCACGCCACTCAGTTCCCGAAACTTTTTCCATGCACATCTCACTCCAGCAACCGTTGCCGAGTCTGATCCACCTTCTCCATTCAGCATGTCTCCGAGGTAGCAAAATGTTTTCACACCTTCCAGCTTCACGCCGTCTCCAAGATCCAACTCAACATTTCCTCCATCTGCAGCTCCCTCTGTGCACACCTTACATTTGAATTGAGCTGCTACACTGGTTAATGACCCTCTCAGACCACTACATTTTTGATGAGCCCACTCAGCGCACATTGTACATTGAATGGAATTCACTCCGACACCCTTCCTGCACACAGCACAGGGCCACTTCCCAGTTCTTTCCACCTCACCACATGCTTTACCACTTGCCATCACCTCCGTCTTTCCGATATTCACCTTCAGACCTTTTGTCTCCATACATTCCTTCCACTTGTTCATCTTTTCCTTCAGTCCATCCATACTTTCCGCAATCAACACCAGATCATCTGCATACAACAACTCCCACGGTAAACCCTCCTTTACGTTCTGAGCCAGCACCTCCATCACAGCTACAAATAGTAGTGGACTTAGTACCGACCCCTGATGCACTCCCACCTTCACCTCAAGCTCACCACTGTTCCCGTCCTTTGTCCTTACAGCTGTGCGCGCTCTTTTGTACATTGCCATCACTACTCTGATCAACCATTCCTCCACTCCTAACTTCCTCATTGCCCGTGTCAATACTTGGCATGGAACCCTATCGAATGCTTTCTCTAGATCAACAAACCCAAGAAACAACTTCTTCCTCTTCTCCATGTACTTCTCCTGCAACTGCCTTACAATGAAAAGCGCATCTGTCATTCCTCTTCCTGGCATAAATCTCAACTGCATTTCGTCGATCTTCACTTTCTTCCTTATCCTCCTCTCCAACACCCTTTCCAATACCTTCATTCCATGCTCCAATAACTTTATCGCTCGGTACGAGCCACACTCTAGAGGGTCACCTTTCCCCTTGTATAGAGGGACGAGGGTACTCAGTTCCCAAGCCACTGGAATGCGGCCTTCTTTCACCGCCAGATTACAGATCTCTGTCATTCTCTTCACACCCCAACTTCCTGCTGCCTTCAACATACCTCCCACAACTCCTGTCGGCCCTCCCGCTTTTCTACTCTTCATTGCTTTTATCGCTTCCACAACTTCCTTTTCAGTTATCTTCTCTGCCGGTCCTAAAACTGGGTTACTCTCTATGTTGCTATCCCATTCATTCTCTGTATTCAACAGCATTTCCACATATCTTTTCCATCTTCCTTTAATTCCATCTGGGTCCACAATGATTTGTCACACTTCATCTTTCAAGCAACTCACCCCCATCACATCACACCTCTCTTTCGCTATCTGCTTTGCAATCCTGAATACCGCTCTCTGACCCTCTTCCGAATCCAAGCTTTCTCCGAACATTTTCCTACATGCCTCCTGCGCCTTTGCTACCTCTTTCTTTGCAGCCTTCTTGGCTGCCTTATAACTTTCATGCTCTGCTGTTTCTGCTCCTGTACCCTTCGCCTTCTGCCACTCCTTGAACTTCTTCCTCTTCTCGTCAATCCTCTTTCCAACTTCATCATCCCACCACCATGTTTCCGAGTGCCTTTTGTCCATCCACATACCTCACCAACGGCTCCCAACAGACTAGCTTTCATTGACATCCAACCACTTTCAAGCTCAACCACATCATGCTCTACCCGACTCAGCCTCTCTTTTAATGCCTCCCTTACTGTCACCTCTTTCAACCTCCACACCTTCATTCTCGGTTGGTACTTCACCCGCCAAGCTCTCCTCGCACCTTTCACCCTTATGTCGCAGACAACCAAGTGGTGTTGTGAAACAGCCTCCTCCCCCGGGATCACCTTTGTGTCCCGGAGGTGCCCCCTATCTCGCCTACGCACCATCAGGTGGTCAACGGTTGTCGTCGACCCACCTGACGTGTATGTAACAAGCTTGTTATCCTCTTTCTGGAACTGAGTATTACAAATCAACAAATCAGCTCCATCAGCAAACTCCAAAATCCTTTCACCTTCTCCATTTCTCACACCATATCCGTAACCCCCATGAACTCCCTCAAAACCGTCCATACTCCTTCCCACATGTCCATTTAGGTCTCCTTCTACCACAACAACTTCCTCATCTTTCACGTTTTCCATCAGCTTCTCTTTCTCACACCAGAACTTGTCCTTCTCTTCATCGCTCCGACCAACCTGCGGAGCATATCCCGAGATGACGTTCACCAAGAGCTTTCCAATCATTTTCACCATCATCAACCTTTCACTCACTCTATTCACACTCACCACACTGTCTACAAACTCCTCAGAAAACAGGACACCAACACCATTCACGCCCTCCAGGCACGCTTGCCACACAAACTTGTATTTCTGTCCCTGCCTCCCCTTCACCACTCGCACCACTTCCCTTCCATCTCGTCTCTTGTACACAACATATGTCCACTCTTCTTCTGACCAATACTTCCACCACTTCTCCTGATCTCCCTGTCATTGTCCCTACATTCCATGTCCCAATCCTCAGAAACCGATCTCCACTTCGGGCTGTACCCTGCCCATATGTAGTTGTAATTGTCATGGTTCTCTTTTTGAGGCAGTTTTTATGGTCGGATGCCCTTCCTGACGCCAACAACAACACCAACCCTAAATGGATGTACCACATCGAGGATCATAATCAGTATGATTTACCTGAACCGGATAATGAAGCCTTGTCCAGAATCTGGTGGTACATCTTTAATTAGATGGTATTCATAGAATACTTACGCTGCGCAGTCAACTTGTTGCAAGCCAACTCTTGTTTTTGAACATTTTTTTTTCTTTGATCCAATATGGCTGCCAGACCACGTGAGCGATGACATCATACATTCATATTCTCTAATATAATTGTTGCATAGATCACGCTCAATACATTTCAAACTGATCAGACTGAGCGTTGTCCCTGTCGAATGACGTCATAATTAAGGCACAATTGCTGTCATCGTTAACAACACCTATTTTCCATATGGAGTTCTTTACAATGAGCCACGTTTAAATTTTTTCCCTGCAGCGGTTTTGGAGATATCGAGGTGCAACATTTTGCAGTTTTTCCAAGATGGTGCCTGTACCACAGGACCTACGACGTCATGATTATCATTCAAATATTCTACAGGAGGAGGCGCTCCCTCTGGTGATCTCAGGCACCTTTTGAGTTAGGAAGCTGATATTTGGACATGACAGTGACCAAGTAATGTGGCTATAAATGATATTTTTGATTTATTGATTAATCAATTAATTTATTAATTTTTTTATTGAAGAATCAATTTTTTTTTTTTCGATGAATGGCTTATTTCATTACTTTTCAAAAAGTTATGTTAATTAATCAATCAATTATGCAATTAATCAATGAATTATTTTACACCTCTCCCTCCCAATACAGTCTCTACGCGCTGCATGGCGGGATTGCCAGGCACCCCGGCGATGCTGTACTATAGGATGTTATTTATTTATTTGGCATGGGGGTGGTGTGCTTTGAATGTATCTGTACTTGTGCTTTATTTATTTCAGGTTCTGATGTGCAAAGATGAGCTTTGCAGATGGCCAATTTATTTTTACCTTGCGCTTCTGAAGCGAAAAGCAGGTTTAAGCGATCGGGGTGTGGCGTACGTGCATGTCTGCATTTTTGAAATTCATTTTCTCGGCAACCATTGGTCTGATGAACAAGAAATTTTCACCATTGGAGGGACTCTGTCTGTATAATTTTTCATTCATAATTATGACCTCATAGGTCACATGGTATGGGCACCATCTTGGGGAAAAAAAACCCCCGAAAAACGTTGCACCTCTATATCTCTGATACCACTCCGTGGGAAATATTGAAACATGGCTCATTGTCAAGTACTCCTCATGGGGAATACGATATGTTAATGATGTCACCGGTGCCTTAATTATGACGTCATAATTCAACAGGTACAACGCTTAGTCTGATCAGTTTGAAATTTCTTGAGCGTGATATATGCAACAATTATATTAGAGAATATAAACTTATGATGTCATCGCTCACGTGGTCTGGCAGCCACATTGGATCAAAGAAAAAAATCCGTTCAAAACCAGAAGAGTTGGCTGGCACCAAGTTGACTGCGCAGGGTAAGTATTCAATGAATTCCAACTAGTTATTTTGTGTACAGCCTGTGGCTGCTGTTGTATCATTGTTGAGAGCGTGGCTGTGCTGATGATGCAGTGCTCCCTCTTTCCATAGGTATACGTTATTACTCATTTAGCCTACCTGGGAAGGATGACAGGCTGAATGAACGCACCTGGTGTTATTTAACGGCACGACAGGTTTTCAAGCTCATACGTTAACCGTTAAGCCAACACCATGCTTAAATGGATGATAATTGTGGTTCGGTGAACTGTTAGTACACGTATGGACACTGAAAGGTGACGAGTTTCATCTTTAGACCATCGTAGTGCGTATATGGGACAAATGGCAGAGGCAGCTTCCACTCTGTTACTGAGCTGTGCACGTGATGAAACCTGAGGCCCAATGTGAAACGCGACACCTGTACACATATGTGACCAAAAGGAGCTGCTGCTCGAGCAATTTGTACACATTAGGATACACAGCAAAACTATCAGTGAGCCACTTCGGCCTCAGTACTTGTTTTGAGGCCTACATGAAGTTTGGCGTTCAGCACCGTTCCCTTGTACCAACATTCCGTACCCAAATCGATTGCAGGCCATTTTGAGATCTGTGCCAGTGCCAGGTTTGGGGGGTGGTGAGGCTGAAAATGTGTACTTTGGTGTGTCGCATACAATGTGCCTGGGCGAGACGGATGTGCGGCTGTCGAGACACGTTCACTGTCACATCGTGGCTCCGCTTCGTGCGTAGGCCTGTAGTGGGGTTCGGAAGTCACCTTTGGGTTTTACCACCTTGATAAGCCATGCGCTGGGCCTGTCTGCAAGACAGGTTTGTGCGGATTTGCGGCCTTCTATCTTTTTCTTCCCCTTTTTTCAGAAAATGGAATGTCAGCACAAATCCGAGCACATGCACACAAATCGATCCGTCATTTCCTTCTCTTCTAGGAACATCACAAACACATCCTGCAGATCGATAATATTGATCGCCTATCATATAACCTCATTTTTACCTGTTTCTTAACCCCAATCATAACCTCAGGTACACCGTGTGATTACATCCAAGCTTCACTATTGGACCTCACCAACTGCAATGGCCTACAAGAAAGGGAAGCTTTTGTACCAGTGGCCCCCATTTCCCCTCCACTTTGGCAACCCCCACCCAGCATTCAGATCACACAAGGGGACGTGACGGCATCTGGAAACCATGGGTGCCCGAGCCGAATATCCGGATCGAGAGACGCCCCTTTTCTCCACCTCGTGATGCCCTATGGAGAGTCGGGGCTCGTAGGCGACGGCGCGGTGGATCCTGGGACAACGTGGGGGGAGAGAGGAAGATCTGCTATCGAAACGTACCGAGAGGCCCCTTGCTCAAGCCCTTCCCGTAGCCTGTCGCCGGCTAGTTGCAAGTCCGACGCTTCAGGTGGCCCACTTACGACCCCAGATGATGTGGAAGATTGTGAATTGGCCTTGGCAGCTGGAAACATCGCTCTTCGCTACGTCTCTCCTCATGGCTCACGTACTCCCTCACCTCCTCCATATCCAGCCTACAGTAAGTCCCCGTTTCCTTTGCATTGCTCCGCCTGCTTTCCTTCATCTCCAATACTCGAACAATTCAATAAATGACAACGTTTTGATGTTTATAAATTAGGGAGCACAAGTATGTTTGTTTGGAGGACAGTGACGTCAACAGAATAACTGATTGAATGATCGTGCGTCGCTGAGATTGCTCCTATTGGTTGTTTGGTGACAAACGTCACGATTGCTGCAGTGACAGGAAATATTTGTGCCGTTTGAACCGAAAGTAATTCCACTTCTGGATATGAAGATACTCCTCACCGGTCTTGTGTAACCGAACTCCCTTCTCTCAGACCTCTCCCCTTGGCCATCACCACGTGCCTCACCTCGACACAGCCTCTCAGACGAGCACCTGCTCGGAGTGCGTCCGGGCGTATGGCCCGGCTCTCGTCCCGGGTCTCCCAGTGGAAAACGCCGTCGTTCCACGGGCAGCTGTTTTCGCCGTTCCCCGTCACCTCAGTGCTCACCGTTTGATTCTCCCCATGCCTCACCTCACACCTCGCCTTGTGCCTCGCCTCACGCCTCACCGCGCGGGAGTGTGACCGAGGACAACTGGCTCGGGGTAAGAATGCACATATCAATCCATCAATCCCTTTGCCTCAAAACCAGGGGGCTCAAGTACAAGACTAAACAGGTAATGGACTAAACAGGTAATGGACTCAAGTACAAGACTAAACAGGTAATGGACTCAAGTACAGGACTAAACAGGTAATGGACTCAAGTACAGGACTAAACAGGTAATGGACTCAAGTACAGGACTAAACAGGTAATGGACTCAAGTACAGGACTAAACAGGTAATGGACTCAAGTACAGGACTAAACAGGTAATGGACTCAAGTACAGGACTAAACAGGTAATGGACTCAAGTACAGGACTAAACAGGTAATGGACTCAAGTACAGGACTAAACAGGTAATGGACTCAAGTACAGGACTAAACAGGTAATGGACTCAAGTGCAGGACTAAACAGGTAATGGACTCAAGTACAGGACTAAACAGGTAATGGACTCAAGTACAGGACTAAACAGGTAATGGACTCAAGTACAGGACTAAACAGGTAATAGACTCAAGTACAGGACTAAACAGGTAATGGACTCAAGTACAGGACTAAACAGGTAATGGACTCAAGTACAAGACTAAACAGGTAATGGACTCAAGTACAGGACTAAACAGGTAATGGACTCAAGTACAGGACTAAACAGGTAATGGACTCAAGTACAGGACTAAACAGGTAATGGACTCAAGTACAGGACTAAACAGGTAATGGACTCAAGTACAGGACTAAACAGGTAATGGACTCAAGTACAGGACTAAACAGGTAATGGACTCAAGTACAAGACTAAACAGGTAATGGACTCAAGTACAGGACTAAACAGGTAATGGACTCAAGTACAAGACTAAACAGGTAATGGATTCAAGTGCAGGACTAAACAGGTAATGGACTCAAGTACAGGACAAAACAGGTAATGGATTCAAGTACAGGACTAAACAGGTAATGGATTCAAGTACAGGACTAAACAGGTAATGGATTCAAGTACAGGACTAAACAGGTAATGGACTCAAGTACAGGACAAAACGGGTAATGGATTCAAGTACAGGACTAAACAGGTAATGGATTCAAGTGCAGGACTAAACAGGTAATGGACTCAAGTACAGGACTAAACAGGTAATGGATTCCAGTACAAGACTAAACAGGTAATGGACTCAATTACAGGACTAAACAGGTAATGGGCATGCGCGTTGCAAACTATCTATCCTGTTGATCGTTATTGAGTGAACATAGCCTGAACTAGACTGTGAGGTTGTCGTGTCTATGTAGATTCAGTCGTAGAGTTAGTCCGTGAGGTTGTCGTGTCTTTGTAGATTCAGTCACAGAGCTAGTCCATGAGGTTGTCGTGTCTATGTAGATTCAGTCATATGTTCTGTGTTTAGTTTGAGTGAACATACTCTGAGCTTGTCCATGAGGTTGTCGTGTCTATGTATCTAGAGAGACATGACAACCTCATGGACTAGCTCTACGATTGAATCTTCAGTCGTTGAGCTAGTCTGTATGGTAGTCGTGTCTATGAAGATTCAGTCATCGAGTTAGTCCGTGAGGTGGTCGTGTCTATGTATATTCAGTCATCGAGTTGGTCCCTGAGGTGGTCATGTCCATATAGATTCAGTCACAGAGCTAGTCTGTGAGGTTATCGTGTCTATGTATATTCAGTCATCGAGTTGGTCCCTGAGGTGGTCATGTCCATATAGATTCAGTCACAGAGCTAGTCTGTGAGGTTGTCGTGTCTATGTAGATTCAGTCATTGAGCTAGTCTGTGAGGTTGTCGTGTCGATGTAGATTCAGTCGTTGAGCTAGTCTGTGAGGTTGTCGTGTCTATGTAGATTCAGTCATTGAGCTAGTCTGTGAGGTTGTCGTGTCGATGTAGATTCAGTCGTTGAGCTAGTCTGTGAGGTTGTCGTGTCTATGTAGATTCAGTCGTTGAGCTAGTCTGTGAGGTTGTCGTGTCTATGTAGATTCAGTCGTTGAGCTAGTCTGTGAGGTTGTCGTGTCTATGTCGATTCAGTCGTATGCTTTCCTCCTTTTGTGAAGTTTTAAGTTTGTAGAAGAAAAACACCAGTTTGCTATTCCCATGTGAGCACTTGGCTCATGACGCTGGGATCACAGGTTCAAATCCATACGTTGTGTTGCTATGTCCATCTCTGTCAGACGTTGTGTTGCTTCGTCCATCTCTATGTCATACGTTGTGTTGCTTCGTCCATCTCTATGTCATACGTTATGTTGCTTCGTCCATCTCTGTCATACGTTGTGTTGCTTCGTCCATCTCTGTCATACGTTATGTTGCTTCGTCCATCTCTATGTCATACGTTATGTTGCTTCGTCCATCTCTGTCATACGTTGTGTTGCTTCGTCCATCTCTATGTCATACATTATGTTGCTTCGTCCATCTCTGTCATACGTTGTGTTGCTTCGTCCATCTCTATGGCATACGTTGTGTTGCTTCATCCATCTCTGTCATACGTTGTGTTGCTTCGTCCATCTCTATGGCATACGTTATGTTGCTTCGTCCATCTCTGTCATACGTTGTGTTGCTTCGTCCATCTCTATGTCATACATTATGTTGCTTCGTCCATCTCTGTCATACGTTGTGTTGCTTCGTCCATCTCTATGGCATACGTTGTGTTGCTTCATCCATCTCTGTCATACGTTGTGTTGCTTTGTCCATCTCTATGTCATACGTTGTGTTGCTTTGTCCATCTCTATGTCATACGTTGTGTTGCTTTGTCCATCTCTATGTCATACGTTGTGTTGCTTTGTCCATCTCTATGTCATACGTTGTGTTGCTTTGTCCATCTGTCATACGTTGTGTTGCTTTGTCCATCTCTATGTCATACGTTGTGTTGCTATGTCCATCTCTGTCATACTTTCATCTCTATGCTATGTCCATCTCTATGTTGCTTTGTCCATCTCTATGTCATACGTTGTGTTGCTTTGTCCATCTCTATGTCACACGTTGTGTTGCTTCGTCCATCTCTGTCATACGTTGTGTTGCTTTGTCTATCTCTATGTCACACGTTGTGTTGCTTCGTCCATCTCTGTCATACGTTGTGTTGTTTCGTCCATCTCTGTCATACGTTGTGTTGCTTTGTCCATCTCTGTCATACGTTGTGTTGCTTGGTCCATCTCTATGTCATACGTTGTGTTGCTTTGTCCATCTCTATGTCATACGTTGTGTTGCTTTGTCCATCTCTATGTCACACGTTGTGTTGCTTCGTCCATCTCTGTCATACGTTGTGTTGCTTTGTCCATCTCTGTCATACGTTGTGTTGCTTGGTCCATCTCTATGTCATACGTTGTGTTGCTTTGTCCATCTCTATGTCATACGTTGTGTTGCTTTGTCCATCTCTATGTCACACGTTGTGTTGCTTCGTCCGTCTCTGTCACACGCTGTGTTGCTTTGTTTATCCCTTCCTAATGTGTTATGTGATTTATGGACAAGCTCCTGCTTGAGCCTTGGATCACTGTGGAAAAGTTCAACATGGACATCCATCGTAATAACAAGATTTACGTCCTGGTTGTTGTTGAGGAAAAACGAGGAGTAGGAGAAATGTTTTTGTGAACGTGAAACTGTCGGAGTGAAATGTTGAACATCTCCAGGAGACAATAAAACGATGGTTGAAGTGCTTTGCTTTTTGATGAAACCATTTAGGAAATTATTCCTGTTACAAAGTTGACGTTTTAATTTATTTATTTTCTCCCACAATTGCTCCTCCGTAGATCTCATCTCCAGAAGAGGAAGACCCTGCCAATGATCTGCCTCTCAAGACCCGCCGTTGCTCCCAAGAGTTTCATCCACCAAACGCAGAGCATCAGCCCATAGATGGAGCAAACGAGTCGAATGGGTTGTCCCCCTTGGGCGGGCAAAACACCTGTCCCTCTCCTGGACCTTTCCTCACCGTCCCTCACTTTTCCTGGTATCAGGCCAAGCCTGTCCCCCCTCAGCGCCCCCCACCTACATCTCCACAATTTCAAGCCCTCCAAGGGTGAGAGAAATCTTCTCATTCCTGTTATAAATTAATCATAAGTATTATTATTATTATTGCCAAAGAAGTGTTAGTCCATGATACCTCTGGTCTTTCAAAGGTTCCTCATTGGAGGAATGACTTCAATTTCTCATTTGTTCTTTGTTTGTCGATGTTCGTCCGATTGTCCTGTACTTGTTCAGCCCTGCTGCCCTCCTGCGTTATATTTCTAGTGGAGTCCGTGAGCATTGGTCTCTGTACATCTTCAGAGTTCAATCAAGTCCTTTCAGACTTTCTGAACCGTTGCACCTTCACCGTGATAACATCTTCATCCATGTCCTTCTTTTCCTTCCACGTCTCTCACCGACCGGTGAAGGTCCGAGGGTCTCCCTCCCCTTGAGTGGCCTCTGCCGTCGGCAAGCGGCGGAGTGGAACTGCAGTTAGAAGTGCAGCCGCGACCGCACCATCGAGCGCACTACGAGACCGAGGGCAGTCGGGGGGCCGTGAAGGCCGTGGGTGGGAGCCATCCCGTCGTCAGCGTGAGTCCAAGCACTTGGCACCACGTTCTGATGTTTAGACCACGAGTCGGGCGGGGGGGGGGGATGGAGCCGCACCGATTGAACTCCTCTGTCTGCAATGCTTTGTTTTCCTTCACGTTGTTTTCACTTGAATAGTTAGCGTGACCTCCTGACCTGCGTTCTTGCACAGGTTGTGGGCTATTCTGAGGGCCCACTAGCTCTGCAGGTCTTCATTGCAACGTCGGACGAAAGGCCACTTCGAGCGCACCCCTTCTACCAAGTGAGGCCCTTTTCCTAACAACAGTTGCTCCACAAACATCATCTTTAAGTTATATGATTTTTGTCCTCACCTCGTGGAGTCGGACAGTTTGCTTTCGCTCTTCTGTAATGAAATTCACAAGTGCCTGTGACGTCATTTCTTTAATTCCAAACACAGGTGCATCGAGTCACAGGTAAATCGGTAGCTACGCCAAGCCGCGAGATCGTCATAGGGTCGACGAAGGTGTTGGAGCTTCCGCTGCTGCCTCAGGACGGGATGCGAGCTGCGTGAGTCACATTTACTGATCCTATTTGTATTCGCTCTTCCTGTAGACAGGTGCATGCTTCTCCGGATGTCGGTATAACGAGGGGCAGGAGAGACGGAGTGATTGGATAAAAGCAATGATCAACGTAAATGACACCAACCTAATGTATGACGAGAACGTGATGATGAAGACTTTGTGAGGGCCTCGGGTGTATGCTGCTACGTTCTCCTGTACCTTCAGCATCGACTGCGCTGGAATCCTGAAGTTGCGGAACTCGGACATTGAGCTACGTCGCGGTGAGACCGACGTCGGACGGAAGAACACGCGCGTTCGACTGGCGTTCCGTACGGCCATTCCACAGCCTGGATCTGCTCCCACCGGACTGCTCGTCGCCTCCACACCCATAGAGTGCTGTACGTTGTGGAACATTACTCTTGAACCTCGTGTGTCCGAGTGATGTGGACGTACATCCCTAATAATCTGTGATGCAAATGGTAAACAGGTTGACGATTCCATTTGGATGAACGATGGGTCTCAAACTAGTCTCAAAGTGAACATAGTTTGTCCTGATGTTATAATCTCAGACTTTTCATCTCTGCACTTCTTCCGTACCATGTGACCCCCGTTTCACCATCCTCAGCTCAACGCTCGGCCCAGGAACTTCCCGTTCTCGACTCGCTCTCTCCTGTGATGCTCCCACCTGCTGGAACACAGTTAACGCTACGTGGAGCAAACTTTTCATCGGACTCACGCGTTGTCCTTACCCAACGTCGGACAGGTGAGCAACTCAGAAAGAAGCAAGAAAGAGAGAGAGACATTGGTTGGAAAGTGAATACGTGATGGGGATTTCAGGGCTAGGTACAGACAGGTGGTACTGACCGGGCAAACGTGGCGTGGTGCTGACGGGGCCCCCGCAGCCGTGATGCCTCCCCCCACACCCCCCAGAATTTCCATGTTTTAAACGTTTCCCAGTGTGTACCCTGGATTAGAATAGGTACACCGCATCCCTGCGTTTCGTAAGATGACAAAGAGGGTTGGCGTCAGGAAGGGCATCCGGCCATAAAAACATTGCCTCAAAAAGAGGACAATTACAACTACATATGGACAGGGTACAGCCCGAAGTGGAGATCGGTTTCTGAGGTTTGGGACATGGAATGTAGGGACAATGACAGGGAGATCAGAAGAAGTGGTGGAAGTATTGGTCAGAAGAAGAGTGGACATATGTTGTGTGCAGGAGACGAGATGGAAGGAAAGTGGTGTGAGAATGGTGAAGGGTAGGCAGGGACAGAAATACAAGTTTGTGTGGCAAGCGTGCCTGGAGGGCGTGAATGGTGTTGGTGTCCTGTTTTCTGAGGAGTTTGTAGACAGTGTGGTGAGTGTGACCAGAGTGAGTGCTAGGTTGATGGTGGTGAAAATGATGATTGGAAAGCTCTTGGTGAACGTCATCTCGGGATATGCTCCGCAGGTTGGTCAGAATGATGAAGAGGACAAGTTTTGGTGTGCGATAGAGAAGCTGATAGAAAACGTGAAAGATGAGGAAGTTGTTGTGGTAGGAGGAGACCTAAATGGACATGTGGGAAGGAGTATGGATGGTTTTGAGGGAGTTCATGGGGGTTACGGATATGGTGTGAGAAATGGAGAAGGTGAAAGGATTTTGGAGTTTGCTGATGGAGCTGAATTGTTGATTTGTAATACTCAGTTCCAGAAAGAGGATAATAAGCTTGTTACATACACGTCAGGTGGGTCGACGACAACCGTTGACTACCTGATGGTGCATCGGCGAGATAGGGGGCACCTCCGGGACACAAAGGTGATCCCGGGGGAGGAGGCTGTTTCACAGCACCACTTGGTTGTCTGCGACATAAGGGTGAAAGGTGCGAGGAGAGCTCGGCGGGTGAAGTACCAACCGAGAATGAAGGTGTGGAGGTTGAAAGAGGTGACAGTAAGGGAGGCATTAAAAGAGAGGCTGAGTAGGGTAGAGGATTATGTGGTTGAGCTTGAAAGTGGTTGGATGTCAATGAAAGCTAGTCTGTTGGGAGCCGTTGGTGAGGTATGTGGATTGTGGATGGACAAAAGGACCACCGAGGCACTCGGAAACATGGTGGTGGGATGATGAAGTTGGAAAGAGGATTGACGAGAAGAGGAAGAAGTTCCAGGAGTGGCAGAAGGCGAAGGGCACGGGAGCAGAAACAACAGAGCATGAAAGTTATAAGGCAGCCAAGAAGGCTGCAAAGAAAGAGGTAGCAAAGGCGCAGGAGGCATGGAGGAAAATGTTCGGAGAACGCTTGGATTCGGAAGAGGGTCAGAGAGCAGCATTCAGGATTGCAAAGCAGATAGCGAAAGAGAGGTGTGACGTGATGGGGGTGAGTTGCTTGAAGGATGAAGTGGGACAAATCGTTGTGGACCCAGATGGAATTAAAGGAAGATGGAAAAGATATATGGAAATGCTGTTGAATACAGAGAATGAATGGGATGGCAACATAGAGAGTAAGCCAGTTTTCGGACCGACAGAGAAGATAACTGAGAAGGAAGTTGAGGAAGGATAAAAGCAATGAAGAGTAGAAAAGCGGGAGGGCCGACGGGAGTTGTGGGAGATATGTTGAAGGCAGCAGGAAGTTGGGGTGTGAAGAGAATGACAGAGATCTGTAATCTGGCGGTGAAAGAAGGCATTCCATTGGATTGGGAACTGAGTACCCTCGTCCCTCTATACAAGGGGAAAGGTGACCCTCTAGAGTGTGGCTCGTACCGAGCGATAAAGTTATTGGAGCATGGAATGAAGGTATTGGAAAGGGTGTTGGAGAGGAGGATAAGGAAGAAAGTGAAGATCGACGAAATGCAGTTTGGATTTATGCCAGGAAGAGGAACGACAGACGCGCTTTTTATTGTGAGGCAGTTGCAGGAGAAGTACATGGAGAAGAGGAAGAAGTTGTTTCTTGGGTTTGTTGATCTGGAGAAACCATTCGATAGGGTTCCACGCAAAGTATTGACATGGGCAATGAGGAAGTTAGGAGTGGAGGAATGGTTGATCAGAGTAGTGATGGCAATGTACAAAAGAGCGCGCACAGCTGTAAGGACGAAGGACGGGAACAGTGGTGAGTTTGAGGTGAAGGTGGGAGTGCATCAGGGATCGGTACTAAGTCCACTACTATTTGTAGCTGTGATGGAGGTGCTCGCTCAGAACGGAAAGGAGGGTTTACCGTGGGAGTTGTTGTATGCAGATGATCTGGTGTTGATTGCGGAAAGTATGGATGGACTGAAGGAAAAGATGAACAAGTGGAAGGAATGTATGGAGACAAAAGGTCTGAAGGTGAATATCGGAAAGACGAAGGTGATGGCAAGTGGTAAAGCATGTGGTGAGGTGGAAAGAACTGGGAAGTGGCCCTGTGCTGTGTGCAGGAATGGTGTCGGAGTGAACTCCATTCAATGTACAATGTGCGCTGAGTGGGTTCATCAAAAATGTAGTGGTCTGAGAGGGTCATTAACCAGTGTGGCAGCTCCATTCAAGTGTAAGGTGTGCACAGAGGGAGCTGCAGATGGAGGAAATGTTGAGTTGGATCTTGGAGACGGCGTGAAGCTGGAAGGTGTGAAAACATTTTGCTACCTCGGAGACATGCTGAATGGAGAAGGTGGATCAGACTCGGCAACGGGCTAGAGTGAGATGTGCATGGAAGAAGTTTCGGGAACTGAGTGGCGTGCTGATGAGGGGAGTGTCGTTGAAGCTGAAGGGAAAGGTGTATGCTGCAATTTTGCTGCATGTGTGAGAAGTGTTATGATTTATGGGAGCGAGACATGGGTAATGAACGTCGAGCAGCAACGAAGGTTGGAAAGGCGAATGGTTCGATGGATGTGCAGAGTATCGTTGAGAGAGAGAGGAAGACAAATGATGAATTGCGAAAAATGATGGGAATTGAGCCTGTGATTGATGCTGTGAAGAGGAACAGGTTGAGATGGTTTGGTCATGTGTTGAGGAAGGATGAAAGTGACTGGTTGAGAAGAGTGATGGAAATGAATGTAGCAGGAAGTAGAGCACAGGGAAGACCGAGAAAGACTTGGCTAAAGATGGTGGAAGAAGAAATGCGGGCAAGGGGGTTAACAAGGAGAGATGCAGAAAATATGGCAAGATGGAGAAGATTGTCATGGGGACCGCAAGGCTAACCCCCGCTCTCGTAGGGAAAATGGCCTTAAAATGCATGTTGTTGTTGTTCAGACAGGTAGATGGTGTGAGTGAATACGTGATGGGGATTTCAGGGCTAGGTACAGACAGGTAGATGGTGTGAGTGAATACGTGATGGGGACTTCAGGGCTAGGTACAGACAGGTAGATGGTGTGAGTGAATACGTGATGGGGATTTCATGGCTGGGTACAGACAGGTAGATGGTGTGAGTGAATACGTGATGGGGATTTCAGGGCTAGGTACAGACAGGTAGATGGTGTGAGTGAATACGTGATGGGGATTTCAGGGCTCGGTACAGACAGGTAGATGGTGTGAGTGAATACGTGATGGGGATTTCAGGGCTGGGTCCAGACAGGTAGATGGTGTGAGTGAATACGTGATGAGGATTTCAGGTCTGGGTCCAGACAGGAAGATGGTGTGAGTGAATACATGATGGGGATTTCAGGGCTGGGTCCAGACAGGTAGAGGGTGTGAGTGAATACATGATGGGGAGGTCAGGGCTGGGCACAGACAGGTAGATGGTGTGAGTGAATACGTGATTTCAGGGCTGGGTCCAGACAGGTAGAGGGTGTGAGTGAATACATGATGGGGAGTTCAGGGCTGGGCACAGACAGGTAGATGGTGTGAGTGAATACGTGATGGGGAGTTCAGGGCTGGGCACAGACAGGTAGATGGTGTGAGTGAATACGTGATCCGGAGTTCAGGGCTGGGCACAGACAGGTAGATGGTGTGAGTGAATACATGATGGGGAGTTCAGGGCTGGGCACAGACAGGTAGATGGTGTGAGTGAATACGTGATGGGGATTTCAGGGCTGGGTCCAGACAGGTTGAGGGTGTGAGTGAATACGTGATGGGGATTTCAGGGCTAGGTACAGACAGGTAGAGGGTGTGAGTGAATTGGGGATTTCAGGGCTCGGTACAGACAAGCAGATGGTGTAAGTGAATACGTGATGGGGATTTCAGGGCTAGGTACAGACAAGCAGATGGTGTAAGTGAATACGTGATGGGGAGTTCAGGGCTGGGCACAGACAGGTAGATGGTGTGAGTGAATATGTGATGGGGAGTTCAGGGCTGGGCACAGACAGGTAGATGGTGTGAGTGAATACGTGATTGGGATTTCAGGGCTAGGTACAGACAGGTAGAGGGTGTGAGTGAATACATGATGGGGAGTTCAGGGCTGGGCACAGGCAGGTCGAGGGTGTGAGTGAATACGTGATGGGGAGTTCAGGGCTGGGCACAGACAGGTAGATGGTGTGAGTGATGGGGAGAATACATGATGGGGAGTTCAGGGCTGGGCACAGACAGGTAGATGGTGTGAGTGAATACGTGATGGGGATTTCAGGGCTGGGTCCAGACAGGTAGATGGTGTGAGTGAATATGTGATGGGGAGTTCAGGGCTGGGCACAGACAGGTAGATGTTGTGAGTGAATACATGATGGGGAGTTCAGGGCTGGGCACAGACAGGTAGATGGTGTGAGTGAATACGTGATGGGGATTTCAGGGCTAGGTACAGACAAGCAGATGGTGTAAGTGAATACGTGATGGGGAGTTCAGGGCTGGGCACAGACAGGTAGATGGTGTGAGTGAATACGTGATGGGGAGTTCAGGGCTGGGCACAGACAGGTAGATGGTGTGAGTGAATACGTGATTGGGATTTCAGGGCTAGGTACAGACAGGTAGAGGGTGTGAGTGAATACATGATGGGGAGTTCAGGGCTGGGCACAGGCAGGTAGAGGGTGTGAGTGAATACGTGATGGGGATTTCAGGGCAGGACACAGACAGGTAGATAGTGTGAGTGAATATGTGATGGGGATTTCAGGGCAGGACACAGACAGATAGATAGTGTGAGTGAATATGTGATGGGGATTTCAGGGCTAGGTACAGACAGGTGGAGGATGTGAGCGAATACGTGATGGGGATTTCAGGGCTGGGCACAGACAGGTAGAGGGTGTGAGTGAATACGTGATTTCAGGGCAGGGCACAGACAGGTAGATAGTGTGAGTGAATACGTTATGGGGATTTCAGGGCAGGACACAGACAGGTAGATAGTGTGAGTGAATATGTGATGGGGATTTCAGGGCTAGGTACAGACAGGTGGAGGATGTGAGCGAATACGTGATGGGGATTTCAGGGCTGGGCACAGACAGGTAGAGGGTGTGAGTGAATGCGTTATGGGGATTTCAGGGCTGGGTACAGGCAGGTAGAGGGTGCGAGTGAATACGTTATGGGGATTTCAGGGCTGGGTACAGACAGGTAGAGGGTGTGAGTGAATACGTGATGGGGATTTCAGGGCTGGGCACAGACAGGTAGAGGGTGTGAGTGAATACGTTATGGGGATTTCAGGGCTGGGTACAGGCAGGTAGAGGGTGCGAGTGAATACGTGATGGGGATTTCAGGGCAGGGCACAGACAGGTAGATGGTGTCAAGCCACAGAGAGGAAGCCACCTCAACTCACCTGCATTTTCACAGATGGACAGGCGTTGTGGGAAACTGAGGTGAAGGTTGAGAAGGAAAATTTCAAACCGGTAAGAACTTTTATTCCTTATTCATCATCTTGTTCTCGTCTGTTTATTTTTTTTCATGCAAATGTTCTTTTTCGGCAAGTTAACCTTAATGTTTTATTTATTTTTTTCATGCAAATGTTGTTCTTCTTCACGTTCACCTTATGTTTTATTTATTCTTTCATGCAAATGTTCTTCTTCACCAAGTTAACCTTGTTTTATTATTTTTTTTCATGCAAATGTTCTTCTTCTTCAAGTTAACCTTGTGTTTTATTTATTCTTTCATGCAAATGTTCTTCTTCAGCAAGTTAACCTTATGTTTTATTTTTTTCATGCAAATGTTCTTCTTCTTCAAGTTAACCGTATGTTTTATTTATTCTTTCATGCAAATGTTCTTCAGCAAGTTAACCTTCATGTTTTTTTTGTTTTTTTCATGCAAATCTTCTTCTTCAAGTTAACCTTATGTTTTATTTATTCTTTCATGCAAATGTTCTTCAGCAAGTTAACCTTCATGTTTTATTTTTTTTTTCATGCAAATCTTCTTCAAGTTAACCTTATGTTTTATTTATTCTTTCATGCAAATGTTCTTCTTCAGCAAGTTAACCTTGTTTTTTTGTTTTTTTTTCATGCAAATGTTCTTCTTCAAGTTAACCTTATGTTTTATTTATTCTTTCATGCAAATGTTTTTCTTCAGCAAGTTAACCTTATGTTTTATTTATTGCTGTTTTTTTGCTCTGTCCAACGTTGATGCACATGGAGAGTGAATTTAGTTGGACAAAATTACTGCGGATATAATTACGTTTGGGATCCCTTACGTGTTGTTATGTGTCTCCCCGGGGTCTTCAAAAACCGTAACATGATCCCCTGCTCCATACCAGGCTCGTCCCGAGTGTGCCGGCTGCAGCACACGTCAGGTGTAGTCCCTTTAACACGATTACCTGGCCTCTCGGATCCCTGAGTGCAACATTTTTCATACGCATCTCCACTAAGAAAAATAATCAAATGTAATGCATTGTGTAACTAAATATTCCTACGTATCTATCACAATTTTAAATTCAGTCTTTTATCTATACACGTGACCAGGTGGGTTCAAACTATACACCACATACAATCATCGCTGGTCTTCAGAACGTCGGACAGTCGGTCGGCACGGCCACAATTGGCCTCTGTTACGCAGTGAAATGATGAGCCACATGCAGGATCCTTGTCTCTCAAGCATGATCAGTGTTTGGGGAGGCGTGAGAAGTGCGGCAGGGAAACGGGCAAGGCATGGCAAGACATGGCCAGGCATGGCAAAGGCAAACATGGCGAGGCAAACCGGGCCGGCAGGTATGGCTGGCTCGTTTTATCGTGGGGGGCAGCAACGAGCCCTAGCAGCAGATCAGCTGGCCGGATTTGGCCCTAACCTAAACTATCTGCCCCACTTGTCCCTCTGCACTAACCTTACCCCGTTCAGTCCATTTAAATGAACTCGAGCCTGACTTCCCTGTCCCTCTAAGCCCTACTATCTAATCTATCCCTCTCGTGCCCACTAATCCCTCTAACTATCCTATCTACCAGGAGGAAAATCAACGCAAATATTAGGTGACATGGGCACCACAAGGCTCGCTGGCGGAGTAGCCCGATTGGGGCGGGTGGGGGGGGGGGGGGGAGGGGCTCTCACTACTATCTTACTATAATTCACCGAATGACTGTCCGTCCGTCTGTTCCCAGATACCGCAAAAACAGCTGAACCGATCGCAACGAAATTTTGGGTGGGTAATGCTGGGATCTCCTGGAGTAAAATAGTCTGTATTGTTTTTCCAATTTTTTCCCAATTTTTCCAAACACGATGGAATAATATTTACCGATATGAACAGTGATGTGGCTTTTATTCAAATTCTACAAATACTGTTTAGATTTTGATGATTTGCGTGTGATATGATTTAACAGATGTTTATATGAATCGTTTAAAATAAAAAAGCCTTCAATTTCTGATATTTTGCCTTTTCATTTGGGCCTCCCAATTGAAGCCCCGCCCATAGGGCGGGTACCGTTGCTAGTACTACAAATTTGGGACGTGGTATTTACTGGTGTTTGTTCCCCCTCCACCCCCTCCCTTACCTCAAACGGCTAAACAGTTGACACCGCACGTGAAAAAGCCGAATGCCTCAACTGTGTTTGCCTCAAAATCTAGTGTCCCAAACCCATCTCTCTCTGTACCCACCGTACCCAGCTGCTCCAGGACTCTGTGGCCTTCTCTCCTGACAAGGTGAAGTTTCTGCCAATCCTCGACTGATTCTGCAACTGGACCAGACGGCATCAGCCCGCGGGTCCTAAAATCCTGCTCTGCTGCTCTATCTCACCCTCTCTCTGTTCTTTTCACTCTCTCTTTTGCTCAAGATCATCTGCCATCAGCTTGGAAATCAGTCAACATCACCGCTTTACACAAAAAAGATGCAAAAACAGATCCTTGCAACTACAAATCAATCGGCCTGCTCCCAATTATCAGCAAAGTCATGGAATCTATCATCACTTCTGACGCTTTTTCCCCAATCTCCCCTCTTTCTCCTAATCTCCTCTGGTGCTCCACTTTAAAATCGTAAATTACTATCATGTTCCGACTTTGTTCATAATCTATTTTCTGTTATTTTGTGTTCCGACCCTGCTTTGGCTATCAATATCTCCCGTGGTCTCATTTTTAACTCACCTGGAACGAAGTTCAGGTGAGCTTACGCGTTGTCAGTCCGTCCGTCCGTAAACACTTGCAACTTCCTCTCCACTGATGATGGGATTGCGACCAAACTTGGCACAAATTATATTTGTTGTGTTGTGACTAAAGTTTGTTCACTGCATTAAAAAAAATAAAACGGGGTCTAAGGGGGTCTACCGGGGTCAAAATGGATCCAGTTTTGACCCCTCAAAATAGTTTTTTGTTTTGTTTAAAGTCTTATGATTACATTGGTATGATTGTACATGCTGTTCTGTCTCCGAGCAACCATTGAAATTGGTTAAAAATACTTTGTCAGTGTACTGTACTGCTTTATTCGACCAGGTGAGCACCAGGGGTATTGCCCCAATGTTTAAAATTTACCCATAACGGCCCTGTTCCTGGTACCCTTTCTACTTTGCCACTGGCCTGACCTGTCACCGTCTCTTGTCGCCAACCTTCCACATCCTCCGTTACTTCACTCAGCTCTCCCCATACAGCCTCGATCCTCACCGCCATGTCATTGCTCATATCGCCTTCATGTCAGCCATTGCTTCTACCTGCCCCCACATCCAGCTTTTTTCCCACAGCCTTTATATCAGCCTTTGCCTCTGTGAATCCACCTTTGCCATGCATGCCATTCATCATTTGGCTCAAGATCATTGTCAACTGGTCCGTACCGAATGGTGCTGGCAAGGTCGGATGTTCTGGGGTGTGCATTCCAAGGGGGACATCATGTTCTTTGGGGGATGAGGTTGGCGGTTTCTGAGCATTACAAGTGTCTCTACTGCCCTTCCCCACCGAATGTTCCTTCAGTCACCTTCGGATCCAGCTTCTTCCACCTCCTTTATCAAACCCACCTTATCCTGCCCGTCTTGGATAGACATAGTTGTTAAGCTTGAATTCCCACCCTCGCTATGCTACGTTATTATTAAATTTTGAGTTGTGCTGGTCATGCCTCAGGTTCAATCTCACACCTGACGTCAATTGTTACGGGTTTGGTGGGGTTCATGAGGGTACTTCTCACACCCACTTCTCAGCCTATGACTGAAGCCGAAGAGCCACAGATAACTTTGTGCCGTGGCTAGTAATCCCCCCCTGTCTGCAGCAGGGTTTAGTAAACCACTTGCATTGTGGCACATGCACATGTGAAAATTGTAAGTCTTCTCCCCCAACCCCCCCCCTCCCCCTTTCGGATTGGGAGGGGTATTTTATTCTGTGCCCATGACCTGACCCCGGGTACTACCAACATGTATACAATCTATATAATAATACCGTAAGGACTCGACTTTGTTATCCCTTTTACGCCGCACCCAGTGACCCGATGCCCACGGCACTAATGGATTTACGATCTACGAACCGCGCTCTTTGTTTATCACGTACAGACATACTCGAAAAATCTGAATTAGCCGACGTTGGGGCCCAAAAGCATCCGATTAACTGCCGATACGACGCCATCTTATTGGCGTCTGCTGGGTGAAGGCGAAGCAAGCCGTCCGCTGATTGGACAGTCGAAGGCGACAGCAAGCCGTCCACCGAGTGGACAATACTGAGCATGCATTTGTGCCGGTGTCGTCGATCGCGGTGTACGCCAACGATTGCAATAAATACGTTGTTCATATACGCACTCTTCATTCTCATCTTTCTTCCTAACTCTTACTCGGACAAGCAAATCCCCTCTGCCATCCATAATGGTACACTCTATCCATACACCACATCCTCCCTTCCGTGGATGTTCCACGGGTTTCGGCTAGTTTATTTTATTATACTCCAACAGGAACACACAACACAGATAAATGCTGTTTATTTATTACGACATAAAATGTGCCGTTAGTGGTTGGACATGGATACATTTGCTCTATTGGTCTCTAGGTGGTCTCTAGATAATGAATGGTCGCTCAGCCTTGTAATAACATAACGCACATTGTTGAGTCATTGAAGGTAAATAAACACAATCTATCGCTGACATATGACCATTTTCTCTTACCCAAACAGTATCAGTTGATCGTCACTGTTCCACCATACCCAAACCAACATGGCCATCTACCATCGCTCTCGGTCCACGTGGAGACCAGCCGTCACCGGCAAAGCTTGCCTCTTACCTTCACTCCAAGCTCTCATGGTCAGTTCCTCTCCCCACATGTCACAATTGACTCCCTATTTCTACCATTTTGTGGTCATTCAGATTAGATGCCTTCACAGATCTTTTAACATCAACTTTCTTCAAATCGTTTCTGGTATTTGTCTTTGCCATATGGTGGGTGAATGACCCTCTAAAATCTTAATCTACATTGTCACTTGTAAAGTGAAGCTTTAACTCCATGATCTATTTATTTTGCTCTTTTTCCACAGCTGTGAACATCAAGACGGAGCCTCCATCACAGCTTTCTCATCCTCTGTCGATTTGTGCTCCTTCCTCATCCCCTCTCCATGGTTCTACACCTGTTCTCGAAGGCTCCCCACCGTCTGCTCTCCACAGTCAAACACCACCCACTTTCTGTCTGTCTCCACCTACTTTTCATGGTCCTTCTCCACCTACTTTCCACGGTCCTTCTCCGCCTACTTTCCACGGTCCTTCTCCGCCTACTTTCCACGGTCCTTCTCCGCCTACTTTCCACGGTCCTTCTCCAACCGTTCTCGACAATGCCACACCTCCTGCTTTCTCAGCCACGCCACCGTCCTCTCTTATTGGCCAGCCATGTGTCCATTTTCCCTCGTCGACAAACGTGCAATATTGCCTTTCCTGCCAACCTGGCTTTCCTCACGGCTTCGTGTCACCTTCGCATCCTTCCTCTGGACCCTCCGCCGTCAAATCAAAGTGTGCGGCTCCGGGAGCAGAACCCCTCTTAGTACGGCGGCCCGGAATCAAGCAGGAGGCAGAGAACATGACCAGGAACGAAGTGAGAGAGACCTCCGCGAGCGCACTTGACCCTGCAGCGTTCACTCTTGATGACCGTGAGTCCGGTGACGTGGGTGGTGTCAAATTTAATTTGTCTTTTTGCTTTTTATTCCTTCCTTTGAAAACTCTAATCATCGTATTAACCAGGATTTTAAAATGATTTAAAATTTGTTGATCTTTACGAGTTGATTGTCACGTGACTGAATTTTAATCCACCTATTCAACAAAGATGTACAGACATGACGGACTTAACACCAGCTTTGGATTTTCTGATTGTTTTGCCAAAAAATCTGTCGGAGATAAATTTGTATTCAGGGAAAACAAAACTAAGTAGTTTGGGGTTGTCACATCGGTACTGAGAGACATCACATGATGCTTATCGACTTTCCTTATCCAATAGTTTTTTTTGTTTTTTTTTGGATACAAGATCGAGGCTCGTGAAAGAGCTAACATTAATCACACAAAAAGTCAAACTGACACATAAAACACAAAATAAGAGGAGCGGTAGACAAGATAGGGAGAGAGGGGGAAGGACACAAACACAACATTTGAGAGCAGGGACATCGAGAGAACTGTGGGAGGGAGAGGGCTTGGGGGGAAAGGGGGGGGGGGTGGGAGAGGTATAAAACCATATGGACACTGCAAGGACTTCCAGGAAAGAAGTTGGAATTTCAAAAGAGTGTATCTGGGGTGAATTAGCGGGGGTAGAAAAGATCAAGGTTTTGGATGGGGGAAGATAAGAGATGGTGGTGAACAGCTGTTTTGAAGACCTAGAGGGAGGAGTGGGATTGAAGGGAGTGGGGGAGTTTGTTCCAGAGGCGGGAGAAAAGGAGAATGAAAGCATGAAGGTGAGCAGAGAGCCTAGATTTTGGCAGTTTAACCATAAGAGGGTTGCTGGCAGATCTTGGCAGAGGGGGGAACAGTATTCCATCGAGCTGCGGATGAAAGCTTTGTATGTGGCGAGGACCTCAGGTGTGCCAAGGAAGGACTTTGCATGACAGAGGATGCCCAGTCGGCGACTGACTTTGGCGGCCAGCTTGGAAATGTGGTTTTCCCAAGAAAGATCATGGCAGATAGTGAGACCCAAAAGCTTGAGCGACTGAACTTATTGGAGAGGATTGTTGAGAAAGTAGATGGGAGGGTTGTCCAGATGGTTTTTCAGAGAGACATAGTGAGAGTGTGAGATTTGTCAGGATTGAAAGACATGTTCCACTTGTTTGACCAGTCTGTGATTTTGTCCAGGTCTGCAGAGAGTGAGGAGGCTGCAGACTGCTGATCTGAGGGATGAGGTATGGAGCGACAGAGTGGAGTCATCAGCAAAGAGATAGAGAGGATTTTCCAGAGAGTCGGGGAGATCATTGATGAAGACCAGAAATAGCACAGGGCCCAGGACACTACCTTGGGGAACTCAAGCCAGAACAGGAAGGGGAGATGAGAGAAATCCATTCAGGGCCACACGTTGCCTAAGACCAGAGAGGAAGTCCGCAAGCCATGCGTGGAGATTTCCATGGGTACCATAGGAGGAGAGTTTGGTGAGCAGAGCTGGGTGCCTGACCGTATCGAAGGCACGTGATATGTCAAGGGAGACAGCTCTGATTTCCTGTTTGGCATTGAGGACCTCCATCCATTGTTGAGACAGCAGAAGCAACATGTCCAGAGTAGAATGACCTGGTCTGAATCGAAATTGATGATCGGAGATCAAGCCATTGGAGAAGAGGAAGGATTTGATATCCGAAGCAATGATGGATTCCATGACTTTGCTGATAATTGGGAGTAGGCTGATTTTGACTGTAGTTGCAAGGATCTGTTTTTGCACCTTTTTGTGTAAAGCGGTAATGTTTGCTGATTTCCAAGATGCTGGCAGATGACCTTGAGCAAAAGAGAGGGTGAAAAGAACAGAGAGAGTGTGAGATAGAGCGGCAGAGCAGGATTTTAGGACCCGTGGACTGATGCCGTCTGGTCCAGTTGCAGAAACAGAGTCGAGGTTTGACAAAAACTTCCTCACCTTGTCAGAAGAGAAGGACACAGAGTCCAGGAGCAGTTGGGTTTGACTGGGTAAGGTGGGAACAGAGAGAGATGGGTTTGGGACACAAGATTTTGAGGCAAACACAGAGTTAAGGCATTCGGCTTTGTCACGTGCGGTGTCAACTGTGTAGCCATTTAAGGTAAGGGAGGGGATGGAGGGGATGGAGGGGGAACAAACACCAGAAATGGATTTGACCAGACGCCACCAGGATTTGGAGGAAGGAGACAGGTTTGAGAGTTCAATCTTGAGTGTGGAGAGATAGTGCTTCCTGGCACTCCTGAGGGTAGACACACTTGTTCTGGCTTGGTGGAAGGAACTGAGATTGCCTTCAGTTGAATTTGCCTTCCAAGAGGCAAAGGCAAGTTGTTTCAGGGCAACTGCCTCACCACAAGATTCAGTGTACCATGGACGGGAGGAAGGGTAAGACAACTAAAGATGAGATGGGATAAATCTGTGCATGAGAGAGAGCAGTTTGCTTTGGAAGAATTCTCAGGAAGAATTGATGTCAGAGGCAGTAGAGATGGGAGACCAATCCAGATGATTGAAGGCTGGTTGCAGGCCGTGCCAGTCAGCCTGAGTGAAATGCCAGACTCGTCAGCGCTGAGGAGGCTCTCTGAGAATGGCTAGAGAGATGTCCACTTTAACAAGCACATGATCAGAAGAACCAATTGAAGCAGAAGAAGTGTAGCAGACATTTGCAGGTAAGTTTGTCATAACCAACTCTAGAAGAGAAGATACTCCATTGACTGAGATCCGGGTCGGGAAATTGACAGATTGTGTCAGTCCCAATGAGTCGCAGAAGTCCTTTGCTGAGGTGCCATGGCTGGTGAGAGAGGAACCCATACCCAGCCAGCTGGCATGATGACAGTTGAAGTCGCCACATATGAGGAAGAGAGAGTTTGGATGAGTTGATAGAAGTTGGTCCATGTTGTCAGATAGCGAAATATAAATTGAGTCATCACTGTTTGGAGGACGGTACAGAACACATATGAACAAAAGGTAGGAGCGGAGAGGAAGCCGTAGCCAGAGGTACTCCTGGGGGTGGGGTGGAGAGAGGGCAGTGCAAGGAGAGTGAGGAAGAGAGTTTTTGATAAAGATAGCAACCCCACCACCAGGACGAGGCTCAGGTATATCATACCGGAGGAGGGAGTAGCCAGGAAGAGATATTAAGGAATCAGACATCTTGAAGGAGGAAAGTTTCTGTTGAGCAGATTACGTCTGGTTTGTCAGAAGCAACCTGTATGGAGAGATCAATCAGGTTTGAGTGAAGGCCCCGGATGTTTGAGATCCATACCATTAATGGGGAGAGAGGGGGAGCATCGGGTGCAGGACAGGGGAGGGGATGGGTGGGGTCAGATGAAGGATGAGACGGGGAAGTAGGGAGAGCAGTTGATAGTGTGTCAGAGATTATAGAAGAGTTACAAGAAAGGGAAGGATGAGGAGGACGAAAGGTTTGATGGTGATGGGATGAGGAACAGTGAGGGGTTGTTTGAGGGGGGCAGAGGAAAGTTGAAGGTTGGGGGAGGTGGAGGTATGAGATAGAAGGGAGGCGAAGTGGGGAGGAGGCAGCTTTGAGGAGGAGGGGGGAGGGGGAGAATTGGAGAGGGATGGTCGGGGGGGGGGGGGGGAAGATTTGAAGGGGAGGGGTTGGGGGGGAGATTTGAAGGGGAGGGGTTGGGGGGGAGATTTGAAGGGGAGGGGTTGGGGGGAGTTTTGAAGGGGAGGGGTGAGGGGGGAGTTTTGGAGGGGAGGGGCAAGGGGGGAGATTTGGAGGGGAGGGGCAAGGGGGGACTTTAGAAAGTGGATGATTAATGAAAGACGAACATTTATAACAAATTGGGTTTGCTGTGATTTTCAAGTTGGAGATCCGTTTAAGAACGATGGAGGAGGGGTGGAATGAATGTGAATTTAGAGCATGTAGTGAGGAAGAATTATAAGAGATTTAATTTTTTTTTTGAAGTGGAATGAGTTGAAGGGGAAATTGAAAAGAGCCTTTTAAATAGGAAGAAAAACAGCGTGTTGTAATATACCACTGAATGAAACTGCAGGGGAAAGTTTAAACATATTTAAACAGAACCCTGAAGAACAATCTTATAATCACAAAAAATACCAACGGGGAGAGCGCCGAGAGGGATAACCATGAGTCACGTGAACAGGGCAAAAGGTGGAAGGCAAGGAGATAATGGGGGCAGGGCAAGACGGCGCACATGGACAGAAGCACACGATTCGACAACAGCAACATGGAGAAAGGGAAATAAATGTTGTTGTTTTTTTGTTTTTTGGGGGGGGGGGGGGTTTAAAACGTTAGACAAAGAGTAGATGTTGGGGGGAGAAGGGAAAAATCAAAGAACCAAGCAAAAACAGTGAAGGAAGGAACTTAAGTGAACAAACTTCGACGGGGGAAGCCTCAGGCTACAAGGCCGCACACGCGGGGCAAACAGAAACGATTAATTTATGAAAGATTTACACTGAGAATCTTCCTTGGGACACACTATAGGTACACACACCGAAAGATAAATGCAGTTTCGACAAAAATACAATTGTGAACAATTACTTAACTTCGAAAACGTGGAGAACGTGTTTCAGCTTCGAAAAACCATCAAGTAAACTCAAGATCGTAAACATAAAACTCAAGATCAGCTTTACTAAGTATTTTTAGCGTTGATACTGATATAAGAAAGGAATGTTTTTTTCTGATCAGAGGGGTGAAATTATTTTATTATATCACAGCTTGATGCCATAGAAACCAAGGCTTTCAAGATTAATGGAAATCTCCTGAGAATAATCTGAGTCTATGGGCCTATCAATTCGCCATCGCAGACAGATCGGTCGTCTCTCTGTCGTGTGGTTTAACAGGTGAAGAAAAGATCATGGTTTTGGATGGGGATCTGAGATGGTGGTGAACAGCTTTCTTGAAGACCTGGAGGGAAGAATGAGATTGAAGAGGGGAGTGTAAGACAAAGCACGGAGGTCACAGGGTGCAAGACCAGAAAGAAGGCGGTAGAAGACAAAGACCACCAACCTGTCTGTGATGGTGAAGTGATAGGCCCACAGACCCTGTTTTATCGTGACAGAGTCCAATGATCTTAAAGGCCTTGGTTTCCATGGTGTCGAGCAGAGCAAGATGTGAGGCAGGGGAGAGGGGAGAGAAGTGGAGGGGAGATAAGCAGAGGGGAGAGAATTACTCCATCAAGCTTCAGATGAAGGCCTTGTCGGTAGTTAGGAGTTCAGGTGTGCCAAGGAAGGACTTTCTTTGTATGTTGTATGACACAGGATGCCCAGTCGGCGGCTGGCTTTGGAGGTCAACTTTGAAATGTGGTTTGCCAAAGAAAGAAAAATGTGGGTTGCGCTTCTTTTCCTGGTCTTCATAAATGATCTACCAGATAGCATCACAATCTCCACACCACGTCTCTTCACAGATGACTGCATCATTGACCGGCGTATCACATCTGCCCAGGACTGCACTAGTCTCCATATGGATCTTGACCTGGTACAGGAGTGGGAGAGGAAGTGGTTGATGGAGTTTCACCCATCTAAATGCCAGGTCATCCATATCACCAACAAGCGGAAGCCCATCCTCCAATCTTATAACATTCATCGTCAAATCATTGAAGAGGTTAACTCGACCAAATATCTTGGTGTCCACATCGATTCAAAGGTGAATTTCAATACCCATGTGGATGCAACCGTCAAGAAAGCGGACTCCATCAATGCCTTCCTGAGTCAAAACTTCAGCTGATGCAACCGTAGAATCAAGACCACATTCACAACTAATGTCTGACCAATCATGGAACAAGTACAGATACATTGAAAGTACACCGCCCACATGCCAAATAAATAAACAAGACGTCATGCGGAGCACGATACTTGCAAATTTCACCCCCCACCCCCAAGAAAAAAATTCAATGATACAGCAATTTGCCCATTTCATCAAGATTAAAGTTGGCAAAGGCAGTCGATCACCGTATAACTTGTCATGTTCGCACATGGGAACACAAAGGGGAATCTCGAGTACTGATCGATGATAGTGAGGAAGTACTGGTTTTTGTCAGTGCTTGGCAAATGTCCCTTAAAATCTATGTTAAGGCATTTGAATAGCTGGGTGGCTTTTATGAAGTGGGCCCTTTCTGGCCAATAGAACCGGGGTTTGCACTCTGCACAGGTTCTGCACAAGCCGGTCATCCGTCGAACGTCTTCCACCGAATAAGGTCGGTTTCGAGATTTCACGAAGTGGTACATGCGTGTGATCCCTGAGTGACATAGGGACTGGTGGAGGTCGTATAGTGAACAATGGTCCAGGCATGAAGATGAGCAGTATGACCTTGAGAATGCGTCAGGAGGTATGTTTTCTTCAGACGGTCAATAATATCAAAATCGAAGCAGGATAACTCCATGCACCAACGCATGATCTTGTCGTTCTTTATCTTGCCTTTCTGTCCTTTGTCAAACATGTAGCTGACAGAGTTGGTCAGTCTTCAGTGTAAAGTGCCTTCCTGTCAGGTAGTGTCTCCAGTGGCGGGCAGTTTCGATGATAGCCTTAGCTTCCTTTTCGACCGATGCATGACGTTTTTCGGATCCTTGGAGTGTGTGGGAGAATAACGCTACTGGACACCGTTGCGTTGCGTAGAAGGCAACTGGACGGCAATGCCTGGTTAAGCGTTGCGGCAATAGCAAACTCGAATGCGTCGGTCTCAACTTCAAAGGGTATTGACAGGTCGATTGTATTGACCACTGACTCTTCAATGTCCTGTTGAAGTTGGTGGAATGCAGTTTCAGCCTCCTTCGAGATCGGGAAAGCTTTTGTGGCACTGAGGGGGCAAATTTTGCTTGAATAGTTGTGAATCCACCGAGAGCAGTAGGCAAAATGTCTGAGGATCCGGCAGAGGGACTTCATGTTATGCGGCACGGGTAGCTCTAGCAGGGGCCGAAGACGCTCAGCGTCTGGCCGCATTTGACCATCCTCTACTACATAGCCCAGTATACTGAGTTTAGTGGTCGAAAACAAACACTTATCCTCATTATAGCCGATGTTCTTCCTTTCGGCTGCTTTGAGGAACTGCTTCAGGTTGACGGCGTCCTCGGTTTGTCATGCCACAGATAGTTAGATTGTCTAGGTAAGCGAACGTTCCAGTGAGTTTCTCATCCTTGATAAAGGAGTCCATGATGCGTTGGAAGCAAGCCACCCCGTTTGTGACGCCAAATGGGACTAGCATGAACTGGTAAAGACTTCCGCTTGATTTGAAGGCCGTATAGGGCTTGTCTTGGTTCCTTATGGGTACCTGATGGTAAGCACTACGCAGGTCGATGGTGCTGAAGACGCAACAGGGGTGATCTTATTCACTGTCATCGATACGCGGTAGCGGGTACCCAGCGAGCAGCGTAAATCAGTTGATGGTCTCAGAATCATCAATTGCGAGCCATTTCTTGTGGTTTTTGTCCCCCGTCGCACCGCGGAGCGAAAGGGGGACTATGGTTTTCCCCTCCGTCCGTGTGTCTGTCCGTCCGTGCGTGCGTAAGCGAAGGACCGCATTCGAATTTGGTGTGTGGGTGCAACCCACGTCAAAATCCAAGATGGCCACCGCCATGTATGTCTGAACCTTGTGAGCGAGATATCTTGAAAAATAAACGAACTACTAACTTCTAATCTGGTGTGTGGGTGTATCTACGCATAAGGAAGAACGCTATTGAAAATTGGGTCGCCACGTCAAAATCCAAGATGGCCACCACCATGTATGTCTGAACCTTGTGAGCGGAATATGTTGAAAAATAAGCAAAGTACCAACTTCTAATGTGGTGTGTGGGTGTATCTAGGCATAAGGAAGAACGCTTTTGAAAATTGGGTCGCCATGTCAAAATCCAACATGGCCACCTCCATGTATGTCTGAACCTTGAGCGAAATATCATATCGCATGTTTTCTGCGTCTTCCACTTTGTCAATTCACATCACTTCCCCGACGGGGGACCTCGGCGTAACGCTTGTTGTCTTTAGTTACCACGACCTTGGCACACCAAGGGGACTTACTCGGTTCGATGACTCCTTCGCGTCGTAGCCGCTGAGTTTCTTTCTCGATGAATTTGCGGTCGTTGAAGCTGTACCGACGTGACCTGGCAGCAATGGGGTGACATTCCGCCATCAGATTGGCAAACAGTTCCGGGGGGTCAATGCGTAGTGTGGTCAGTCCACAGAGAACTAAAGGCAGCAGGTTACCACCGAATTTCAGTGCGACGCTGTCATGCTGTTTCTGGAAGTCTTGCCCGAGGATAACGTCTGCGCAGAGCTCGGGGAGTATGGACAGTCGCACGTCTTGGTAGCTTCGTCCTTTCAGGGTTAAATTGACCACGGAGAATCCAAGCGTTTTCATTGAAAGCGATTGAGGCCATAGACAGCTTCACCCGACTGGTAAAACTTTAGCGAATGTCGCCTGACGAGTTGTGGGTGAATAAAGCTTTCTGTGCTTTCATTGTCGATGAGGCCATCGGCTTCAATTCCATTAATGGCAACCTTACAGGTTGCTTTTTATAGTGCCTGAGAGATGGCTGCAGATGTCACAGAGGCAAGGGTCGGGTGATTCGCTGGCGCTGAGGTAGCGCCCGTGGCAGTGGTGGCTGGTGACGAACGGCAGACTTCAGCAAAGTGCCCCTTCTTCCCGCATTTGTTGCATATAGCCTCGCGTGTGGGGCACCTTGTACGGGGGTGTTTCAAGTAACCACAGAAGAAGCATTTGCTGCCGGTAGCAGCCGATACTGTCGGTTGACTCGATAGTTGGGTGGAACGGATTCAGAACAGCGTTTCATTTCAGCAGCGGAAGCACTATACGATGACCCCCCCCCCCCCCCCCCCATATTGCTTCGAGCTCTTTTGCGCTGAATCTAGGGCTCGTGCTTGGTCGAACATGGTCGCTAGGTCCAAGGTCCAAGGTCCTATTCTCTAGGAGGCGTTGGTGGATCAACGGGGATTGTTGTCCACTGATGAATGAATCTCTAATAAGTCCTTCTGGATGTTGAACTGCAGTCAAGGCTTGGCAGTTACAGTCTTTACCCAGTGTCTTTAAAGCCTGTAGGTATTCATCCAGGGATTCATCGACTTGTTGGCGACACGTAGCAAGAAGGTGGCGTGCGAAAATCTCATTCTTCGGCTTTATATACACGGCCTTCAGCGTTTCAATGGCGTCCTCGTAGGTGACAGTCCATGATGATTATGTAGATCCTTGGCGTGACAAAGTTTGTCAGGAGAAGAAGTTTGTCGAGTCGAGTCCTTCAGGAGGAAGTACAACAACGAAGTTTTCAAAGGTCTGAAACCAGTGTGTCCATTCGTCAGTAGCCAAACTTGTTTGGATCCTCGTCAAAGCGTTCTGGTCAAAGCAGCCGGTCCATAGTTGTGTTGATTAAATTGTTGTGGCAGAGCAGAGCAGAAAAGATAAGTAGGCCTTCAGGTAGGCTTTCATCAACACAATGGTGGCCTGGTGCACAAGAAGAGGCATAAGCAGGGCTTGAAGTCCTGAAGAGGGAACGTAGCATGGAGCGGATCGTAGGCAGCCCGCATGTCGTTGACTGACCCGCTTTTATACAGCAACGATCCCAGAAAACAAGAAGTGAGGACACAGGAAGTGAGGTACACAGGAATTATGTCAAAGGCCACGCCCTGAGCTTTGCAATTAGTCATATGACGTCAGAGGGCGATAAGGTTCGAAAAAGAAGAGGAGGAAGCGTGTGTGTCTCGCTTTCTGACTTTTGTCATGGGAGGTCACGCTTTGTCTCTGGTGCGCTTGTGAGAACTTGTGGAGCTGGGTGAACCTTTGCAACATTGGAGGAGGGGTGTTGGTTGATGGTGGTGCTCTTCGGAGACGGAGGAGGTCGCAAGCAAACCAAAGGAGGCTATCCTGCCTGCTGGCCTCACGCCAGTCGCTGTCTACGGACGTGATTCCACGCCATCTTGTGCCATTTCTGCGCAGCGACTCGGGTTTAACGACCAGCAAGCTCCTACCAGCCATTTGGGATGCCAAGCTAAGTGCCAGCCGGATTGAAACTAAAGTTTATTTTCTTTTATCATTCCTATCATTCCCCTTATGTGTTTTGTGTGAGCATGGAAGGATCCTCAAAGTAGAAATGTTTTTTTTACCTCGGCATTCTTTTTATGCCTCCGCCGATGAAGGCATTATGTTTTCAGGTTGTCCGTCCATGATAGGTTTTCGTTGCCGCGATAATTTGAGAATGGCTAAAGAGATCTTCATCAAACTTGGTGCAGTTATGTATAATGAGGTAAAGATGAACTGATTAGGTTTTGGGGTCAAGGTCAAAGTCCAATAAGTTTATAACTTGAGAATGGCCGAAGTGATCTAATTTAAATTAAAACAAGCGTTACGCCTAGGTTCCCCGTCGGTGAAGTGATGCGAGTTGACAAAGTGGAAGATGCAAGGCGGCCAACTTGGATTTTGACGTGGCGACCCAATTTTCAATAGCGTTCTCCCTTATGCGTCGATACACCCACACACCAGATTAGAAGTTCGTTTATTTTTCAAGATATTTCGCTCACAATGTTCAGACATACATGACGTCAGACATACATGGCGTCGGCCATCTTGGATTTTGACGTGGCGAACCAATTTTCAATGGCGTTCTTCCTTATGCCTAGATACACCCACTCACCAGATTAGAAGTTGGTACTTCGCTTATTTTTCAAGATATTCCTGTCACAATGTTCAGACATACATGACGTCAGACATACATGGCGGCGGCCATCTTGGATTTTGACGTGGGTTGCACCCACACACCAAATTTGAATGCGGTCCTTCGCGTACGCACGCAGGCACGGACGGACACATGGACGGAGGGGAAAACCATCGTCCCCCTTTCGCTCTACGGTGCGATGGGGGACAACTAGGTGCAGGAACTGATTGAACCGATTACATTTTGGGGTCAATAGGTCAAAGGTCATGTCAGGTAATCTGCTAACTTGGGCACAGTTGAATGGATTTAAATCAAATTTGATACAAGTATTATGAGGTAATAATGCGGGTGGAGGCATATCAGTCGACGTCGTGACATTGAAGAGTGCCGTTCTAGATATCGTATCACCTTTATTTTCATTAAACCATTATTTGTTGCATTTCATTTGTTTTATTGTTGATTTTCCTTGTCTCGTTTCTGTGTTTGTGGGTTGGAGGAATAAACCCGTGTGGTGGCCATCCGTGCAGGTAAGAACTTTGGTCCACTCACTCGCACGCTATGGACCATCCGCCAGTTTCGGCTGCGCGCCGAGGAATTTCAATCCGTTATGGCCATTCGTCACCCTGCTGTTTTAACGGTTCGGGGTGACAGGACAATATACATACACATTTATTAAATATATGCCCAGATAGCTCAGATGGCAGAGCACTGGTATGGTTCACCAGAGGGCCTGGGTTTGATTCCTGGTCTGGGCGTGTAATTTTCCCACATATGCCAACATACATATACATGTATATATTATGTGGTTTATTTAAATTTACACATTTTCTGTTGGTTTCGTACAGTTGAACCACATTTTTTGGTTCAGGAGAAGAATACAAAGTTAGGTAAACACGAACGATCGCCAACAAGATACATATTTCAACAGACATGACATGGCAAGCTGTGGACCCAGACGCACGAACTTTGGACCTGGATGCATGAGCTGAAATGAAAATGTCCTTTTTGTAGGTCCTTCATAAGTGCACAGTAATGATGATTGGTCTGGTTTGTGTGAACGAGATCTTATTCGAACATATCGTAAATTACATGTACATACATGTCATGGTTGTAACAATAATCGTGTTATCAAATGAAACATCCAATTTAACGTTGTTATGTAATAACTGTTATGACAGTAAAGAGCTTTGGGAACAAAATATTGAGCTGTCTAAAGACAACAACCCCTAAGGAGTGAGACAGGTAGACACATGCATGTATAATATACAGAGAGACTATATTTGATTATTTCTCTTTGTTTCAGTGCATGAGATAATCTCCCGTGACCTTTGTGAGACCACGACCTCTTCGCTGCACTAAGCCATCCAGGACTATGCAAGAACACACCTGAGCCTGTGGCCTGACTGAACGGTCTGGACGCACTTTATGCAAGCATCTCCACCCCCATCCCCCCGCCCCACCCTCCACGCATCCCTCCCCCCACTCTCCACGCATCCCCCACCCTCCACGCATCCCCCTCCTCTCCACACATTTCACCAACCCTTGCCTCCTCTTTGTCCTCCCATGAATTATATCTTGTTATTTCATCAACACACACCACGCAGCGTTATCGGCCCATCCGCTGGCTGTTACCACAAAGCTGGGCCACCTTGGGTGCTGTGAGTGGATGTGTTGACAATGGTCGCACCACCCATCCAAAAACGTCAATGGACTTTCGACAAGAGATAGGAACGGTCAACCCCAAGCGGCCGTGAGGTGGGAGGTGAATACACTGGCGGAGGACAACACCAGGACTCAAACATCTTGTTGAGAACAAACACGTGTACGGTGACCCGACCTAGATCGGAACACGCGAGGCTGGCCCTATGCAAAACTGTCAGGTGTGTCTACCTGCCGTGCTCCGAGACTTTATAAAGCTTTAGGAATACCGTGCCCCAACCCACCCACGTTGCTTCGTCCGATCCCCGGTGCTCGCCTGCCCATCACTTGCTCACTGCCCATCTGCAAGAGTACCCTCTGTCAGTTTATCCCGAAAGCACAAATCTGTGGCCTTTAACCTTGTACTGCCTTGAAAGCTGCTCTCGACAATCCGCCCCAATCGCCTTCAGTGAAACGACGACAACGACAAACGGGTACCTGCCAACTAAGCCTCATGGACCATTGGATGAAAACATTTGTAAAAGTTCATTTGAGGTTTGAGGACATCGATAAATTGCCTTCCATACCGTTCCTACCAAAGATGTCCATCCTTCTACTCTTACTAATCCGTTTGTTTTCACCTTAACTGTGGCTTTACTGAAGAGCGTTTTACATCCCCGGTTTGCGTTCTGATCCCCAGTACACCCATTGTATGATATGTACATTTAGCGACTTTTGAGAGGAAGTTTTTTTTCTAAACCACATAAAGTCCCACAGTTTGGGTGCAAGTAATGGTGTGGATAAAAGTTCTATGTGCTCCTTTCTCTATCTCTCTCTCCCACATTTCTCTCTCCCCCATATCCCTCTCTCTCTCTCCGATTGGAAAAGTTCGGTCATGGAAATGAAAAGCGAAGTTCAATCCTGTTGCCACTGCCACAATAAAGTGCTTTTATGGCCGGATCCTGCTGCTCGGCGCCGCCTGGTTCCCGGATCCCGCTGCTCTGCCATTGCTTGGTGCTGCTTGGCTCCCGGATTCTGCTGCTCTGCCATTGTTTGGTGCCGCCTGGTTCCCGGATCCTGCTGCTCTGCCATTGCTTGGTGCTGCCTGGCTCCCGGATTCTGCTGCTCTGCCATTGTTTGGTGCCGCCTGGTTACCGGATTCTGCTGCCCTGCCATTGTTTGGTGCCGCCTGGTTACCGGATCCTGCTGCTCTGCCATTGCTTGGTGCTGCCTGGCTCCCAGATTCTGCTGCTCTGCCATTGTTTGGTGCCACCTGGTTACCGGATTCTGCTGCTCTGCCATTGTTTGGTGCCGCCTGGTTACCGGATTCTGCTGCTCTGTCATTGTTTGGTGCCGCCTGGTTACCAGATCCTGCTGCTCTGCCATTGCTTGGTGCTGCCTGGCTCCCAGATTCTGCTGCTCTGCCATTGTTTGGTGCCGCCTGATTACCAGATCATGCTGCTCTGCCATTGCTTGGTGCTGCCTGGTTACCTGATCCTGCTGCTCTGCCATTGCTTGGTGCCGTCTGGTTACCAGATCCTGCTGCTCTGCCATTGCTTGGTGCTGCCTGGTTACCAGATCCTGCTGCTCTGCCATTGCTTGCTGCCGACTGGTTACCAGATCCTGCTGCTCTGCCATTGCTTAGTGTCGCCTGGTTCCCGGATCCGGCTGCTCTGCCATTGCTTGGTGCCGCCTGGTTCCCCGATCCTGCTGCTCTGCCATTGCTTGGTGCTGCCTGGCTCCCGGATTCTGCTGCTCTGCCATTGTTTGGTGCCGCCTGGTTACCAGATCCTGCTGCTCTGCCATTGCTTGGTGCTGCCTGGTTACTGGATCCTGCTGCTCTGCCATTGCTTGGTGCTGCCTGGCTCCCGGATTCTGCTGCTCTGCCATTGTTTGGTGCCGCCTGGTTCCCTGATCCTGCTTCTCTGACATTGCTTGGCCGCCTGTTTCCTGGATCCTGCTGCTCTAATATTGCTTGGTGCTGCCCGATTGCAAAGATAACTTGTGGGACCACCTAGAATGGGACACGTGTCCAAGTTGTGGTTTATGAACTCAGGCTGATCAACCAACTTTAGAAAACGATGACCATTTCACGCCTCCATCCACCTCCCTCGACCCCGTGGCCAGATTTGGTTCTGCAATAATCACCACAGGCAAACAATGTTGGTAGCTTGGAGAAAGTTGGGTGCGTGGGGAGGTGATGATGTGAGGAGAGTGTAGAGTAGTGGAGAGGAACAGGTAAGTGAAGAGGGACAGGTGGGTGGAGAGGGACAGGTAGGAGGAGAGGGACAGGTAGGTGGAGAGGTGTTGGGAGTTTGATTTTGGATTCACCTGACATTCACATCGAGGGAGTGAGCATGGCGTTCACTCCTAGCCAAGGTCGGAGTGTGTGGGTGGACACGTCTAAAACCGTTAACACTTCACCTTCTCCTTATCGGCTCAAGCAGTTCGCTACCTGTTATCGTGCTCGTCATTACCGGAGTACTCCCAAAGGTGAAATGGAAGATTTAAACTGTGGCCAAGGTGCCTTTTTATTGAAATCCGTGTCGTTTTAATTTAACCCCTCCTCCCCCAGCCCCCCCCCCCACCAACCCCCCCCCCCCCCCCCCACCAACCCCCCTCCAACTACCCCCACGTCCACCCACTGACGCCATGTTCTTGTTGCTGTGAAATAGAAGCTTCGAAAGGGAACATCTCCCGGCTGTGTATCAGGCTTTCACTACTCAATTCATGTAAAACTACAATCAGAGTGAAACTCCTCCCACAGGCACACTGGCACACCTGTATGATTTTGTACCTGTTCTCAGAAGCAAACGTTCAAATAAAACCAAACATCATGGACCACGCTTGTTCACTTTTCATTTGAACATTTCCAATCTTCGTGCCGAGGTGGTTGCACGGTTACTTATGTTACGGGGTCCTCCGATCTCCTGGTCTCGGTAAACCTCTGAACCCCGAGAGGAACCCCGGCAGAAAAATATATTACCGTGCGTTGAAAATCAATCGTGAAACCACACCAATGATTATAAAAACAAACTTGTATTATAAATCACACCCAGGTAATACGGTACAGTAAATGGCCATTCAGAGTGCACTCCATATATATCTTATATAAAGTCAAGTGACTCACGGCTCTGCCAGCAAATGAACGGACACTCCTCAATGTCTGACTTTTCCCAAGGCGAATGGGATTCGCTCCAGCGGTTGATGGAACGAAATCCGGTCGAAGCCCGAATCTCGCTCTCCAGTCGATATCCGAAGCGTGTACAGTGGGCAAGGGTGCTCTTCCCGCCAAACTGTACAACGGCGCCCTCCAGAGGTGTTACTTCACCGCTCCCTCAGCAAACCGCAACGTAATTGGAGACGAACGGTCGCACCCCCTCATGCCCGACAGACCGTAGGATGTTGGGGATGACGATGACACGAAGCAAACGTTCACCAGTGTCCGAAGCACGGGGTTCAAAAATGGCTGACGGCTCTGGCTTGAGCCGATGCGACGAGGCAAGGATTCGTCGGAATCTCAGCGCCCCCAAATCTGTCTACGCAGATTTCTCCACTCCAGCGAATATTCTTATCGCCGGATGTCCCTTCCAGGAACTCAAAATCCCCTCGCGGCTGTCGGTAAACCTGGCTCGTTACGGAGCACTGACATCACCGTCTTCTCCGACTTTTATACCCGCTGCTTCTTCCTCTTCACCTCATTGTCTTCTTCGGTTTCCTGTTTCACTTACAGTTATCCTTTTTAAATTTTGATAACCGTTTGTGAATAACAAACCTTGTGAAACTAATAATACATAATATCAGAAACATGTCCAGTGGGTGAAAACCACAAAAACGGAAGCCACGAATCCGTAACACTTACCTTATCGGTCGATTCCAACCTCACCGAGCTTGATATCCACTCCTCGGGAACCTGGGAAACGTTCCCACCCGTGTAGAGGGGTGTTTATGGAGGTGGGTGGAGGCATACCGTACCACATGACTCACAATTACACATTCCTTACACCGTAGGTACAAGGGGTAGTGGATTGTGTAGACAGTTTGTCTGATTCGGACATGTTGTATTCGGACATGTACCAAAATCTAACCGGTTTGTTGGATTCGGACATGTACCAAAATCTAACCGGTTTGTTGGATTCGGACATGAACCAAAATCTAACCCGTTTGTTGGATTCGGACATGAACCAAAATCTAACCGCTTTGTTGATTCGGACATGAACCAAAATCTAACCGGTTTGTTGATTCGGACATTAACCAAAATCTAACCGGTTTGTTGGATTCGGACATGAACCAAAATCTAACCGCTTTGTTGATTCGGACATGAACCAAAATCTAACCGGTTTGTTGGATTCGGACATGAACCAAAATCTAACCGGTTTATGGGATTCGGACATGAACCAAAATCTAACCAGTTTGTTGGATTCGGACATGAACCAAAATCTAACCGGTTTATTGGATTCGGACATGAACCAAAATCTAACCAGTTTGTTGGATTCGGACATGAACCAAAATCTAACCGGTTTGTTGGATTCAGACATGAACCAAAATCTAACCGGCTTGTTGGATTTGGACATGAACCAAAATCTAACTGGTTTGTTGGATTGGAATCTTCACCAAAATCGTATCATTTTGTCCTCGTCACACACCCAACCTGTCCAAGCTTCGTCCGAATCCGTCCATAACTTTGAGATATTTTGTAAACAAACAGAACAGACAAGGGTGAAAACAATCTCCATCCACCTTCGGGGTGGTGGAGCTGATAACAATAAGTCATGTGACGTGTGTGTGAAGCACATCAGACAAACTGTTCACACAATCTACTACCCCTTGTACCTTTGGTGTAAGGAATGTGTAATTGTGTGTGTCATGTGGTACGGTATGCAGTCCGACAGATTCCATAGCGTGTTGTGTCATGGGAACATGGTATGTTATTTCACACCACATGTCTGTCTGACTTTGGCCGAGGGTAGTGCAGGGAGTCACATTGGACAGTCGTCTCATGTCTTTTCACCGAAGCGATGTTGCGTATACCAGAGGCAGCTCTTACACACGCTAGCTCGTCTTTACTCACCCTAACCAAGGTGACATTACAAAACCTAAACAAGTTTGTAAGCCTCAGCACATCAAAGAAAACCATGCCAGCTCAATAATGAACCTTCATCTGGTCTACGGCTTCTGCTCGTGGGGTGAGGGCGTGATCACGTGTGCAGGGTCAGGGGTTGAGAATGGGCAGAGCTGCCCCCCGTCGCCTACCTGAGCTGCCCACTCACATCCCCCAGGGTGAGGGAGGGAGGTTGAGGTGTGGCACGCTCCTGTGTGCGGGGTGGGGGGCAAACTCCTGTGGTGGTGGTGGGGGGTGGGGGGCAATCTCCTGTGTATGGGTGGGGGGCACAGATCTTTCTCATGGGGTGGGCATGAGAGGTGGGGACTGGGGAGGCATGCTCCTGTGTGCAGGGGAGGGAGGCACGGTCCTGTGGGGGAGAGAGGGGGAGGGGAAGGTCCTGTGTGCGGGTCAACAAAACTCGTTCATTATGCACGAGTGCACTTGATTCACGCGTTGTACTGAGCTACCAAGATGCCATTTGAGAATTGAACCTGCTAACACTCCCCATTTCACATGCATGGGAGCTTCCACAAGCATGCCGGCACTGCCAAGTGCGGCTAGTTGGGAGGCGAACACGGGGTGTGCTTCAAGGCTGGCTGGAGTGTTCATGGCAATAGTAAATACTCATATTCGTCTTCAACATCATGGATGTGTCCGACGAAAAACTGGTGGACTTGAAGGGAGGATGGGAGAATACTGTCACAGCTTCATGGACCAATGGGGAGAGGAAGGCCAATTCCTTTGGTTAAACGTTATTTTAGAAATCATCAAATTGAGATTCAACGAGTTAAGACCTTCTTAACTGTAAATTAGCAAACGAGGAGTTTACTCAGAATGTGTGTTTACATCATTAAACGGAGTTCAAACAATGTTGTGCAAAGGACCTCATGAGGATGGGATTAAACGATCGACATCGAACATACCAGTTGTGGGGTATACAGGCAGACAAGTGTAGGAAAGGTTTAATCTGACCGACAACAATTTACAAGAATACGCATGGTACAAATGTGAGCAATGGAGTAAAGTTACAAACAATAAAAAAAACCCCACTGCCTGTGACCTTCACACTCGTGCAAATAGAAAGATCCCGAGAATAGAGTACGAGGAAAGGAAGAGGGGCGAACATGGAGTCGGGTAAGTGGGACATCGGATGGACAAAGTCTTTAAGTTTGGCGACGAGCAAATGCAGGTTTAACGGTGCGGAAGGCTGGACCTCGTGAAGCCACGGAAGTTCAGAAGATCTTATTTTTCTTTTTGTTCCGCTCCAGCGTGCTGCAAAGAGGACAGGGTTCCCTTTAAAATGCCCGTTTGCTTCCTGAAGCCCTCTTCCTCCCCCAAAACAAAACCACATTGATCAAAATGGAAACGAAACGCCCAAGTTAACCCGGGACGCACCGTAATCCTGCGGTGGCTTGCTGCTCCAGTAGCACAATATGAGCTTCCATGCCTTGTCGCTCCTCTTCAAACTGACGACGACGTTGCTCCAGTTCACGGCGCTGCGCCTCCAGATTGTTCATCATGCTCTCCTGACGCTTCACCAACTTCAAACACACGCAGCACACGATCCATCACATCCGGTGACCGTCTTTATTACGTCAGCATCTCAAATTCACCATTTTTGTTTACCAACTATACACTTCGACATGACCAGCAGAGCAGATACCAGAACGGCATCGATCATCGATCTGTGCCAGCATCACCGACACGACGACAAACTGTCTGCACACACCCAAACTGTCTGCACACACCAAAACTGTCTGCACACCAAGGAGACCACAAGGCTCATGGCCCTGTGAACACTATCAGCAAAAATTTGTGAGCACATGGTAATCATGAAGTATGGAATTACAAGGGTTAACATGCTTGGAGCATCCTTTAGCAACAAGTAGATAAATTATTATCTACTACTACTACTACTACTACTACTACTACTACTACTACTACTACTACTACTACTACTAACTACTACACTCAATCGACAAGTATCGGGGATGCCTCTTCATGGTGGTTGTGCCCCCCAATGCAAGCTACTCATCGGCGTGTGACGCATAGGCCGCCGCGGCGAGCGACGTGTGGGCAGTGGTCCATTATTAAGGTTACTAACTCACCTCACACTCCAATCAATTTCGAATCCAGTTAACGAATCACAAACCATTAAAATGAGGGCCGTGCAAACGTGCGTCGCATAGTTGTGCAATGCACGCATCAAACAAACATTTTGTAAACATGAATCGTTTTCACCAAAGATCTACACGCTGCCGCTAACCTCACGACCGACTCACATCCGCCTCAGAGCTGCGCAGTTTCTGCATCTTCTCTTGTACTTTAGCTGCAAACACAGCATCCATCTCGGCCTCCATGCGCTGCAACCTCCCCTCTTGCTCGTGCCGTTCAGCTTCCATTTGCTCCAACGGACTCCTGCAAAGTCACAGAGAAAACACCAGCGTGGAGCACATGAAAAGATAACTCAGGCAGGTAGGTGGTCTTTCTGTCTTCTGCCGACTCCTCTCTGGCCTTGCTCCCCCAGCTCTATCTGTGCTCTGTCCCCCCAATATTCCTACAGGTCGCACAAGATCTGCCAGCAACCCTCTTATGGTGAAACTGCCAAAATCAAGGCTCTCTGCTCACCTTCACTCTTTCATTCCTCTTTTCTCCCGCATCTGGAACAAACTCCCAAACTCCCTTCAATCCCACTCGTCCCTCCAGGTCTTTAAAACAGCTGTTCCCCACCATTTATTATCTTCCCCCATCCAAAACCTTGATCTTTTCTACCCCCGTTAATTCACCCCAAAGTCACCTCCTTCAAATTCCGTTTTCTTTCCTGAAAGTCCATGTGGTGTCCATCTTGTTCATCCCGTGAACCCCGCCCCAACCTTCTCTCCCTTCCACAGATCTCCCGACGTCCCTGTTCCCTACTGGTGTTGTGCTTCCTTCCCTCACACTCCCCCTCGTCTCCCCCACTCCCTTTATTATGTGTTCTATGTGTTAGCTCTTACACGAGCCGCAACTTGGTATACAAAAACAAGACCGGAAGTGTAACAGCCGTGTAGCCGGGCTTGTAAAATATTATAAATCACAAACACACATGATTAGCTTTTCAAACGGTCACTAATGCTGTTTATAACATTAAACAAAGAAATTCGGAGGAATCCCGACATCCATGAGGTAAGTTTTACTTACAGAACTGAGGGAAAAATCTACTGTAATCGAGATTATACCCCACAGGGGTTGGGTACGTACCGTTTTGTTGGAAGAGACGTAACGTCTATGCTTTCGATATTTAATGGTCATTTTAACAATCGGTTTGTTTGTGTTTCACACTGAATGAAAAACGTTAAGGTAGAGGCATGGCGATTGTAATATATGACAGGTTCGACTAGAACGAAATTGGAATCAAAATGGCCGAGTGTGGAGAGTCAGCCGCCGCACCGCCGTAATAACATCAGACGTAATCATATCACCCCGTCATGTGGCCAGATCCTCAGCTCGGATTGGTATACGTTTGCGGGGACATACATACATACATATACGGACAAACACTGTTCTAGACGGCTTTGCCCTATGGGCTATGCCATAAAAAGTGGCGAGTAGCACACAAGGCCAGAAAAGTAAGAGTGCAGTACGGGAAGGATGATGACCCAAATTGAGAAACCAACCTCCCCAAAGAGCTCCGGGGCCGCGCTCCATCCGCGGGCCCGGCCAAGCCCGCCAGGCGTCGAGCCCGATAGTTCTCGTAGTGCACGGTGTTTGTGACATCCTTCAGATCCTGTAGATGGCATCTGTGGGGCGCAAAATGCTTTAATAAAACGAAGGTCTTCTTTTACTCTCACACACTCCAATCACCACATTCAAACATCCATAGTCCTCAAAACCTATTCCATCATTATTCCTTTATAAAAAATAAAGAGAATAAACCAGGTTAGCTTATCCGCAGTGAAACAAATTATATAAGCACCAGCATTTTGGCCTTTCCCTTCCCCAGGGCCCTTTTCACTTCGTGTCTCTCTCCAAGGAAGGTAAAGCCCAAAATGTCGGCGCTTCTAAGCTAGTAATGTAGATAACCCAAACCTAAACTGGCTTATTATTTGGGGGTTTTTCATTCTCTTGTGCCACCAATGCAGACCACCACCAGCTCTGTGCTGGAGTTAGCAACTACCTTTATTATGCTGTTGCCTGGCTTTTATTATCAGACAACTACACTTCCCCACTAGTGGAAACCACTCTGGTTGCTCACCTGAGCAGCAGGTCTCTAAGAACGGAGAAGTCGCAATGCTCAGCATTCTCAACTGAAAGGCACATGAAACCAACACTCGGAACACGGATCCAGCAAGCGGCGGCCCCCAAAATTCAGGGAGCTTCGTTACACTTTCAAAGGTCAGTTACTCACCTTCGGCTAGACCCCACGGGTATACACGGGCACGAACCTTGCGCCCGTTGGAGTCTACCAGCACGCTACTACCCATCACGGCCAATGGCATGGAGGCCTGTACTCCACACAAGGTTCAAAGGGTCTGAAGTTGGGTCAGCACAGGATAAAACAAATTAAATAAACAAGGCACCGTGACGAGCGACTCACCCGAGCTTTCTTCGTCTGCTTGCTGTCCTCTTCGTTATCTACCTCTGGAAAATCGTAAATACCTATTCCATTTTCCTGAATGTCTTTCAAAACCTGCAGAAGAAATGGGAGCAATTCCAACACAAAGCGCAGGAACGAGGCGTCGAAGCTAGCATCGGCTCGTTCGACCTTCACTACCATCAGTGGAACTACAACTCTGATATAATCAAAGGTAGCGCCAACAGATCAATCAAAGTAATCATTTACACAAACATCCAATTCATTTTGCATCACGTGTTGACATGCTAATTATATACAAAGGTGTGGTTGAGCTTGTGCGTAAACATTCCAATAGCATGTGGAAGCTTCACTTTTAAATTAATTAAAAACCGTGACATTAACTCCTGCCGGGATAAGGAAAATGTCAAAGATCAGAGCATGACCACGACCCTAATTCCAATGGCACGACATCACCTTGGAGGTCATGTGCAATGACATCTCCAGGATTGCCAGGTAAGTCCAAGGGACTAAAGGTAAAACAGATAAATTCAATCAAGTATCGCAAAAGATGAGTAGAGAAGAGTAGGAATAAAGGTGAGTAGGAATAAAAAAAAATTGAGTCGAGAAGAGGGTGGGGGGGGGGGGGGGGGGACCCAGAGGGCACCGAAGGGCCAACCATCATTAGGGAGGAGGGTGGGGGGGACCCAGAGGGCACCGAAGGGCCAACCATCATTAGGGAGGAGGGTGGGGGGGACCCAGAGGGCACCAAAGGGCCAACCATCATTAGGGAGGAGGGTGGGGGGACCCAGAGGGCACCGAAGGGCCAACCATCATTAGGGAGGAGGGTGGGGGGAGGGGGGGACCCAGAGGGCACCGAAGGGCCAACCATCATTAGGGAGGAGGGTGGGGGGAGGGGGGGACCCAGAGGACACCGAAGGGCCAACCATCTTTAGGGAGGAGGGTGGGGGGACCCAGAGGGCATCGAAGGGCCAACCATCATTAGGGAGGAGGGTGAGGGGGGGACCCAGAGGGCACCGAAGGGCCAACCATCATATAAATGATATCGCGTGTACAGGGAGCGACCGTGCCGCGCGTACGGGGCGCGACCGTGCCGCGTGTACGGGGCGCGACCGTGCCGCATGTACGGGGCGCGACCGTGTCCGTGCACATCACCTGTTTTTTGAATTGACGACATTCCTCTACAGTCATCGTGTCAGCTTTAGCCACCAACGGGATTATGTTAACCCTCTCGTGCAGCTGCTTCATGAACTCGATATCAATGGCCTTCAAGCTGACAAGAGGAACAGGTAAGACTGCATTTTGATCCAAACTGCGTGTGACGGTGATTTAAGCGTCGTCAGGATTACCCGGTTTATCCTCACCCGTGGCCTGTGGGGGACAAGAAGTAGAGACAGCAATGCACGCGCGTGTCGGGGAGTGGACGCCTGTTCACCCTTGACTCGATATTGAGGTGTTCTTCAAATTGACTCTCCACAAACTCGATCACTGGCTTCCAGCTGTGAGCAATCATGGGCAAAAGACAAGGTAAAAATTTGAGCGTGTACGACGAGCAAACGCATAAAAGGAGGAAGGGCAATATGAGGATGAAACTAAATGTGAGAGGAGGTGAAGGAGGCTGTGAGTCATTGTGGGGGTGAAAAGAGGTTCTGAAAAGTTAAACCTTCCTACCAATCAGCGTTGTTGATGGCATCACCAAAACCTGGCGTATCAATAACTGTGAGCAGAAGATGAACTCCACCCTCACGCAAGAGCACCCGTGTCTGCTGAATCTGGGGGTTTGGGTTACACATCGTAATTAAAGTCTTGATTGCTCATCCTCAACAACGCTCAGCTGCCATTACGTCAATCAGATCATTTCTGAACTCATGCCTTAGATCCTGGCCTTGGCAAAGTATTTTCTCTCAAGTCTATTAAAAGATCATCCCCCATCCACACTCACGATCACTCCCTGCATCCACGCTCGTGTCGTGATCATCACCTCTCCTCCCTCCCCCTCCCCCATCTCGGACCGATTGCCCACATACATCAATTCATCCATTTATCTCCCGATTGTGAAATGGTCGGTCTCCTTGTGTCCGATGTCTCGTTCTCCTCACTTCACTCTTTCTAATGTGCTCACCCGTGCACATCCACGATCTCTTGCACTCGTGGGTTCTTTCCCATTCCATTCCTCTCCGAGCCATTGTTACTCATTTTTGCGTTATTCCTCATTACCTCATTGGAAATGTACCCCTCCCTCCTCCCACACCGAACCCCCACCTTCCATCCAACCATACCACCTCTTCATTTGTAAACTTACGCCCTTTGCCGTTTAGCTCTTCCATGAGCATAAACCCTTGTGTATGTATATATACATATTAAACCCTTACAGCTTGAATCCCATAACTTCAAACCGGCGAGTGAGTGCAAAGCAATGGCAACTGTGATACTTGAAGGAGCACTGCACACACCTGAACAGTTTTCTTTGCGCGTAGTGAGGGCCCGGGGTACTCTGCAGAGTAAACATCTGCTAGGAAGAGCGAGTTGAGCAATGTAGATTTGCCAAGGCCAGATTCACCTGCAAAGCACCAAGCAAAACTGCATCAGCACCAGCGGATATGCCATCCCTCCCATATTCCCACGTACAATCGCATCCGTACCAACCACCATGAGTGAAAACTCAAACCCATGCTTCACTGCCTTGCGATACACTTGGTTGGGTACATTAGCAAAGCCCACATAGCCCTCCAGGTTCCGCACCTGCAGGGGGGGGGACAGTAAGAAGAAGAGCAATAATGTCAAAATGCAAACGTTAGAAAGTGCAAATTTGTCATTTTAAAATACACCATACACAACCAACAAGCAAATCGGGTATCTTCGTTATTATGCAAGTGAAGAAGAGTATTGACATTTGCTGTCAAATCAAGGTATGATGGCTGGAATGTGGATTTGTGTTGTTGTTGACATCCCTCCCATATTGTCCCCCGTCGCACCGCGGAGCGAAAGGGGGACAATGGTTTTCCCCTCCGTCCGTGTGTCCGTCCGTCCGTCCGTGCGTGCGTAAGCGAAGGACCGCATTCGAATTTGGTGTGTGTGTGCAACCCACGTCAAAATCCAAGATAGCCGCCGCCATGTATGTCTGATGCCATGTGTCAACCTTGTGAGCTGAATATCTTGAAAAATAAGCGAAGTACCAACTTCTAATCTGGTGTGTGGGTGTATCTAGGCACAAGGAAGAAGGCTATCGAAAATTGGGTCGCCATGTCAAAATCCAAGATGGCCGCCACCATATATATTGTTGCGAATATGGAATTTGGCCTCCATATCCGCTTGTAAATATTCCCCTATTTCCCCAATACTCCCCAACTATCCCCAATCCCCCATTCCCTAGTCCCATTGCCGGTAAATAACACTCTGTAGAACCGACCTTCCCCTTTTTCCCCCATTAAATGTCGTGCCCAGGTCCACCGCATCACACGTAGACAACTTTCGGACATCTTGCTAGTTATTCTTAGTCTATGTCAGTTAAGGACTCGTTTCCATTAATTATGACTCTTCGTTGCACCAGAATGTGATTATATGGCACCAGTAGTGAGTTTAGGACCTTTCCCATACCTCCTTCCATCTTCTTCCCCAAACAACAACAACAACAACAACTACAGCTACAACAACTACAGCTACAACAACAACTACAACCACGGCGCGCGGGGGGAGTGTGCGTCCTCCCACCAGCTCGGTTAGCCGCCATGACCATGCGCTCCACGGGGTTACCACGAAGGGGCTGGCTGTCAGCTCCTCGTCAAGGGCGGAGCCTGGTAAACCCCCCGCACGCACCCAATGAGAAGCAACGTGCCGATTCCACGAGGCGGAGCTAACGAGCCGAGGGCGTGTCACTCCCCGCCGGATATACGAAGCGACTCACCGGATGTGAGGTCAGATGCGCCCCCAGCTTGAAGAAGAGCAAGTCACTACCTCGAGCGCTGTGAGACCTCCCGCATCTCTGGACCGGACCGAGTCGATTCTGTCCCTGAGCCCAGGTGCACCTGGAGCCATCGATCCTGCCTTTCCTAGCCATCAATCCCCGTGTGAGTCAGCCTTTTGTCCCGTTTATCTGTCGTCTGTTGGGGTTAATATAAGATTGTGTCTAAGTGCTTGTCTTTCTATGCTGTACCTCTCGTCCCTGTAATCTGACCTTCCGAACGAATATAATCTCCTCCGGAGGTCTTGAGAACCGTATCCATGGTGTCGTGTCATTTTAATCCCAGCCGTGTGTCTTTTCCTTCATTGACCTAGCGTAGCGCGATTAGTCAACGTTCGGGTATAATCGGGTAACTTGTGCAGACGTGGTCATACCAAACCGCTCGGTAAATAACATCTAAGCCACGTCTGTAACAATTGGTGTCGAGGAGTGGAATTCGGACCCGGGACTAAATTTATTAGGCCCAAATTTGTAGTAGAGTCGATTCGGAGCGCGTTTCCCGCGCGAAATTATAACGGCGAAATTTGAATTTGTTATACGGAAATAAAAACCCGAATTTTGAAAGTCGCGCTATGGCAGACCAAGACAGCTGGGGTCCGGTAGTGGAGAGTGAGGCAGGGTCGGTCCAGGACCAAATTGAGGGACGTGAGGAGAGCGAAGCAGCGAGGGTAGCAAACGCACAAAATGGCGCCTCGCTGGTCACCGCGCCCGCGACCGTAGCAGCGCCGCCGATGGATTGGGGCCTATTTATGGAACAAATAAAGGCGCTCATGGTCCGGACAAGTGAAGACCTGAGGAATGACTTGGGGGGCCAAATGGGGGTAATGGGGAACCGGATGGATGCTCAGAGTGAGCAATTGGGGGTAATGGGAAACCAAATGGGGGTAATGAGGGACGAAGCGAGGGGTACTGGTGAGGGATTAGACAATAATTTTAGGGGATTAGACAATAATTTTAAGGGATTAGACGAGAAATTTGGGAAATTAGACAATAGATTAGGGGAAATACAGGAGGGGTTAATGGGGGTAGAAAACAGAATGGCCGCTCAAGAGAATCAAATGGAAGGGATGCAAAAGGGGTTAGAGGGGGTAGAAAATAGAATGGCTGCCCAGGAGAATCAGATAGAGGGAGTGAAAAATGGGTTAGAGGGGTTAGAAAACAGTATGGAAGGCAAATTGAGGGACATGAGGGACCAAGCGGAAAGGGAAGTTAAACAAATGGAGCAGCAGATAGAGGGGGTCAGAATGGGGGTAGAAACCAAACTGGATGCTCACAGGGAGGAAATGGAGCAGATGAGGGTGGCATCTGGGCAGGAGATGCAAGTGATGGGAGAGGAGATCAGAAGAGGAGTGAGTGAGGAGGTCGGAGGAGTGCGAGAGGAGGTGAGGCACTGTAAGGAGCACATGGAGAAGGAGGTGAGAAAGGGGACTGTAAAGTTACAAGGGGGCATAGAGGACCTGACGCAGGAGGTGGAGCAGCTAACAGAGGGACAAAAAGAACTAACGGACCAGGTAAAGAAGAACACAGCGGTAATAGGAGGGTTAAAAGCGACACAAAATGACCTAAAAAATGACTTGGTAGCGACGAAGAGGGAATGTCAGATGGTACGTGAGGGACTGACAACGAGGTTGGACGAGGTGGTAGAGGTAATGGAGACGAAGGACCGGCAGGTGAGGACGCACATGGAAACGGTCAAGGTAGCCTTGGAGGACGAGCTTGAGGAGACGTACCGGGGAATAAAAGAGGTGAAGCACAAATTAGAAGAAGTGGAAGAAGGGATGAGCGAAATTAAGAAGCGACGGAGAGGGGATAAGAAAGAGATAAAAGAGGAGATAAAAGAATTGGTCCAAAGTCTGTGTTTGGATCGTGATGATGTGCTCATTAACCGGATGAGGGATTCGCAGGTGATGGAGGAGAAGCGAAGAGGAAGAGGACCCGGTGTAAGTGGTGACCAATATGGTCGTGCGTATGATGCGCCAGGGGATTTAAGAAGCTGGGGGGTCGAGATAGACCCGGGTGTTCGTGAGAGGCCGTTGGTGAAGTGTGCGACAGGTCTGGTGTGCGAAAGAGGAGGTGTGCGAGAAAGTCCGACTCTGGGGTGTGTGAGGAAAAAGTGCGTGCCAAGGAGTGAGGGTGCTGGCGAGAGTGAGTCGGTCGTAGCGCGTGTGCGAGGGGGCACATGGAAGCGCGGTGTGGTAAGTGTTACAGAGGGTGTAACGGGAGAGTGTGCGCGAGAAAGGTGTGTGACGGACAGGTGCATGGGGAAAGAGTGCGCTGTCAAGAGTAAGGGTGAGTGCGTTGTCAAGAGTGGTGGTGAGAGTAGTGAGAGTGACAAGGAGCGTGAGTTGGGTGTGACAGGTGAGCGAGGATGTACACCTGGGATGGAAGGATGCACACCTGGAATGGTAGAGCGTGAGTGGGAATGCACGCTGGAGTTGGTGGTGAGGCACGTGGTTGGGTGTGCGAATGAGGGCACACCTGTGATTGTCACAGAGGAGGTGACAGAGGAGGGGGTGCGAAGAGGTGTGTTGGTGAGGTGTGCTACCAACGAATGTGTGCCAAAGTGTTCGGTGGTCAGGTGTGTGACCAAGGCTGTGAGTGGAATGGGTGTACCTGGGTGTGTAAGGAAAGGTAGGATGGGAACGGCTGGATGTGTGAGCAAGGAACGGGCTGCGGGGTGTAAGCGTCCAGGTGAAGCATCGACGTTAGACGGGGTGGAGTTTAGAACGACTTATAGCCGAATCGGGCCCTCGGTGCGTGCTGGGCCTCGCTTTGAACGGCCGCGTCCGTGCTCCACTAGGCGGAGCGGGCAGCCCGATAGAAAGGGTCGTCATGGCGACCACTTTTTGTTGAGGCAGTCCGGCAGGTCGAGATCGGGACATTGGATGGCTCCACGCCGAGATGGTGCGTGGGATCTCGGCCCGGGTAAGCCCCCGTCCCTGCACCGAGTGCCGGACGCATCCAGCCGCTGGCACAGAACAACCCGCATTCCTGGCTTGGCTTTACGAAGCCGGGCTTTAGAAGTGAATTGGCGCACCGAGAGGCATTAGTGAGTAGACTGGGTGATGAGGTTAGTGTTTTGGCCCCAAAATTAGAGAAAAACAAAATTTGATGATTGGCAAAGGATTGGCAGTAGTGATTGGCAGATGATGGGCAGTGATTGGCAAATTTTTGATTTGTTGAAATTTGATGTGCAAAATTGGTAGTGAGCGATGGGCCCGGTGGGTAAGGCTGGCATCCCTGCCACCCTTCCCATGGTGTGGGGCAAAGGAGCAATAGTTTATGGGGTGTATGGCAGTGAAAACTAGCCCGGGTGGGTTAGGTTATATTGTAGGGATCTAGAAGAGATTGACATTAGGTAACGTTAAGGTTAGTTAGTGACTGATACCTGTAGTGGGGACGCAGGTAGATTAGTGTGGATTATAATGACGTGGGAGCGCAATAGTTTAAAGGGACGACTGGGAAGCGCAAGTTTCAGAAGGGAGTAGTTAGCTGAGATGATGCCGTGTGTGTGAGAATTGAACAGGTGTGATTGCACAGGTGTGCAACTGGACAGGTGTGTGGAGCAGTGTGTGAGTAATGAGTGTTGTGGATCAGCGCGAATGCGCTTGGGGAGAGAAGGGTGCAGGTGGCACCAGGTGTGAGAGCACAGGTGTGCCAGTACAGGTGTGTGGAGAGAGTTGGAGTAAGTGGTACGGAGTGGTGTGCATGGTGCGAAGGTGTGGATGGGGGAAGAGTGGACCCCTATCACGGATACCCGGGGCGGGTAGTGTAAGTGTTAGGTAGAGGGTACAGGTAAATTGTGGTTGGATATTGGCATCTGTGGTGCGGTTGCAGAATGGTGTTGTGAATGGGTGCATTAGTGTTGTGGAAATGGCTGGGCGTGTAGCCTGTAGTGTGTGTAGTTGGTTGGGCACTCCACCACTGTGAGGATGTCGGCCAGGTGAGGCCGCAGGTGGGCTCTGGGAAGCCGGTAGTTGTGGATGGGGCCCGAGGATCCGGAGGACGGACCCGGGTAGCCCAGTGCCAGAGAGGGCACCGAGTGGGGAGAGCGCCAGAGGGCCTTCCCCAGGTAGTTAGGTTAGGGTAAGGAGCAGGTAAGCTCGGAGGCAACTGCAGTGGTGGAGGTGTGCAGGTGGGTAGACCCACTGGGAGAGGTACACGCCACAGCCCAGAAATTGTGCGAGGGCACCGAGAGATGAATCGGGGGAGTGAGACACCAAATTGAAAAGCACCACAGTTTGGCCAATGGGAATTGGTTTTTAGAACCCATAGTGTAAGAGGGCCAATGGTTTGGCCGGAGAAAGACCCCGGGTAGTGTAAAGTTGTTAAAGTCATTTAGGAAATAGTTAGGATTGATGAACCTGTCGCACCATACGCAGCCACTTACCTGTGGTGATGATGATGACTCCACACCTGTGTTTTCTTCGTTCTGTGCAGGAAATGAGGATTGCTGTGGATTTGTGAGACGCATCACGACGTGGATGAGACATTGGGGTGATTCCATCTCTCCCTCCCTAGGAGGGACTGATGATGAATTGGTGATAGCAAATTATGATGTTGAGTTGGAGATGGCAAATTTTGATGAGAGTTGAAAATGGCAAATTTGATTGGTTAGGAGGGAAAGAAGGCGAATTTGGTATATGGGAGGAACGGGGAAGACAGTAGGGATGTTTGTTGATTTGTAAAGTAGATGTTTATGGGTAGTGTTGTGTTTTGTGGGTACAGTAAGGGGTAAGGGAGGGGCCATGTAGGTTACCTGGTGGGGGGGGGGGGGGGCGTACGGTAGGAACGTACCTGTCTCACCTGGTTCCCATGTGCCCCCAGTGTGCATCATCTTATATTGCGTGCACTTTTGCGCCCTTACCACCTTACTCACTTGTCTGCTTCTTTTGTCTCCCACCTCCGAGGATCTGGTTTTGGGGCAGAGAGAGAAGAGAGAGAGGTGCTGGCTTCGCAGTTGTGGGCCTGCACTTTCGCTGCTTGCTGCTGGGATCGATACACCATATGGACCGCAATGTTTGTGGCCACCCACAATGGACCGCAGTTCTTTTGCGGCCAAGCACCACCCGTGGATGGACCTATGGGTCAACGTGGCACCTATGCCATACAGGTGAACCACTTATAGTTGGCCCCCTGACGGCCACAATAAAGAAATGGACGCGGTTGGCGCCTTTCTTTATTTTTCTAAGGAAGTAAGAACACCAAGTGCACCACACGAAGGCAAGACCAGCGGCAGAACATCGGCCGGCTGCGACACCACACAATGATTTATAGACACTTTATTGGTGCACCGGATGGTGCTCACTGTGTGATGGGGGTGGTGCTTGATGCTTGGAAGGGGTGCTCTGCACATTATTAAAGGCCGTAGGCCACAGAGCACTCGTGGGTTGGTGTATCGATGCTAGCATGCGTGCTCTCTCTATGCATAACATCTGCATGTGTTCCTCCAAAAACAGGTCCTGGATCGTAGTGTAAATATCAGCGTAGTCTTGTGTAAATAATGCTCCCTACCGGCTGTATGTTTAGTTTGAGGATTCTTTCCGGATTCGGTTATCCTGTGGGTGTGTTTCTGTGAGGAGAAGGGTGCAACGTCGCAGGGGGACATATTTACTCATTTGTGAATATCTGTAAAACTGTCGCACTCAGGGTAGAGTTAATAGTAGAGGGAACTACATTGCGTGCCACACTAAAGTAGGTAAAAATTTATCGGGTCGGGACGCCCCGAGGGTAGAGAAGGGTGCAATGTTGCGAATATGGAATTTGGCCTCCATATCCGCTTGTAAATATTCCCCCTATTTCCCCAATACTCCCCAACTATCCCCAATCCCCCATTCCCTAGTCCCATTGCCGGTAAATAACACTCTGTAGAACCGACCTTCCCCTTTTTCCCCCATTAAATGTCGTGCCCAGGTCCACCGCATCACACGTAGACAACTTTCGGACATCTTGCTAGTTATTCTTAGTCTATGTCAGTTAAGGACTCGTTTCCATTAATTATGACTCTTCGTTGCACCAGAATGTGATTATATGGCACCAGTAGTGAGTTTAGGACCTTTCCCATACCTCCTTCCATCTTCTTCCCCAAACAACAACAACAACAACAACTACAGCTACAACAACAACTACAACCACGGCGCGCGGGGGGAGTGTGCGTCCTCCCACCAGCTCGGTTAGCCGCCATGACCATGCGCTCCACGGGGTTACCACGAAGGGGCTGGCTGTCAGCTCCTCGTCAAGGGCGGAGCCTGGTAAACCCCCCGCACGCACCCAATGAGAAGCAACGTGCCGATTCCACGAGGCGGAGCTAACGAGCCGAGGGCGTGTCACTCCCCGCCGGATATACGAAGCGACTCACCGGATGTGAGGTCAGATGCGCCCCCAGCTTGAAGAAGAGCAAGTCACTACCTCGAGCGCTGTGAGACCTCCCGCATCTCTGGACCGGACCGAGTCGATTCTGTCCCTGAGCCCAGGTGCACCTGGAGCCATCGATCCTGCCTTTCCTAGCCATCAATCCCCGTGTGAGTCAGCCTTTTGTCCCGTTTATCTGTCGTCTGTTGGGGTTAATATAAGATTGTGTCTAAGTGCTTGTCTTTCTATGCTGTACCTCTCGTCCCTGTAATCTGACCTTCCGAACGAATATAATCTCCTCCGGAGGTCTTGAGAACCGTATCCATGGTGTCGTGTCATTTTAATCCCAGCCGTGTGTCTTTTCCTTCATTGACCTAGCGTAGCGCGATTAGTCAACGTTCGGGTATAATCGGGTAACTTGTGCAGACGTGGTCATACCAAACCGCTCGGTAAATAACATCTAAGCCACGTCTGTAACAATATGTTTGAACCTTGTGAGCGAAATATCTTGAAAAATAAGCGAAGTACCAACTTCTAATCTGGTGTGTGGGTGTATCTAGGCACAAGAAAGAACGCTGTTGAAAATTGGGTCGCCACGTCAAAATCCAAGATGGCCGCCGCCATGTATGTCTGAACCTTGTGAGCGAAATATCGTGAAAAATAAGCGAAGTACCAACTTCTAATCTGGTGTGTGGGTGTATCTAGGCACAAGAAAGAACGCTGTTGAAAATTGGGTCGCCACGTCAAAATCCAAGATGGCCGCCGCCATGTATGTCTGAACCTTGTGAGCGAAATATCTTGAAAAATAAGCGAAGTACCAACTTCTAATCTGGTGTGTGGGTGTATCTAGGCACAAGGAAGAACGCTATTGAAAATTGGGTCGCCACGTCAAAATTCAAGATGGCCACCACCATATATATGTCTGAACCTTGTGAGCGAAATATCTTGAAAAATAAGCGAAGTACCAACTTCTAATCTGGTGTGTGGGTGTATCTAGGCACAAGAAAGAACGCTGTTGAAAATTGGGTCGCCACGTCAAAATCCAAGATGGCCGCCGCCATGTATGTCTGAACCTTGTGAGCGAAATATCGTGAAAAATAAGCGAAGTACCAACTTCTAATCTGGTGTGTGGGTGTATCTAGGCACAAGGAAGAACGCTATTGAAAATTGGGTCGCCACGTCAAAATTCAAGATGGCCACCACCATATATATGTCTGAACCTTGTGAGCGAAATATCTTGAAAAATAAGCGAAGTACCAACTTCTAATCTGGTGTGTGGGTGTATCTAGGCACAAGAAAGAACGCTGTTGAAAATTGGGTCGCCACGTCAAAATCCAAGATGGCCGCCGCCATGTATGTCTGAACCTTGAGATGAATATCTTGAAAAATAAGCGAAGTACCAACTTCTAATTTGGTGTATGGGTGTATCTCGGCATGAGGAAGAACGCTATTGAAAATTGGGTCGCCACGTCAAAATTCAAGATGGCCACCACCATATATATGTCTGAACCTTGTGAGCGAAATATATTGAAAAATAAGCGAAGTACCAACTTCTAATCTGGTGTGTGGATGTATCTAGGCAGAAGGAAGAAGGCTATCGAAAATTGGGTCGCCATGTCAAAATCCAAGATGGCCGCCACCATATATATGTTTGAACCTTGTGAGCGAAATATCTTGAAAAATAAGCGAAGTACCAACTTCTAATCTGGTGTGTGGCTGTATATAGGCACAAGAAAGAACGCTGTTGAAAATTGGGTCGCCACGTCAAAATCCAAGATGGCCGCCGCCATGTATGTCTGAACCTTGAGATGAATATCTTGAAAAATAAGCGAAGTACCAACTTCTAATTTGGTGTATGGGTGTATCTCGGCATGAGGAAGAACGCTATTGAAAATTGGGTCGCCACGTCAAAATTCAAGATGGCCACCACCATATATATGTCTGAACCTTGTGAGCGAAATATCTTGAAAAATAAGCGAAGTACCAACTTCTAATCTGGTGTGTGGGTGTATCTAGGCAGAAGGAAGAAGGCTATTGAAAATTGGGTCGCCACGTCAAAATCAAGATGGCCGCCTTGCGTCTTCCACTTTGTCAACTCGCATCACTTCACCGACGGGGGACATAGGCGTAACGCTTGTTCTCACATACCATTGCATCTGTACCAAAGGTGGACAGAGATTATGTTTTCACCCGTTTGTCTGTTAGCACGATATCTCAAAAAGTTGTGGATGGGTTATGAGAAAACCTGCTGGACGAGTTGGTTTGGTGACATCACGAGCAGCTTCGATTTTGGTTCAGGTCCGGAACCACATCCAACTTATCAGTGCGATACAAAACGTAAACTGTTCATCTGGTGGGGACATGCACTACTAAGTGCCCGTTCTGGTTACCCTCGCCAGAGGACAGGGTATTGCATTTGGGTCCGTTTGTTTGTCCGCACAGAATAATTATCCTTTTCTCTGCAAGCGTTGGTCCTATTCACAGGAAATTTTCACCATAGGCACACCTACTCCTGTAGAATATTTTCAATCATAATTATGACGTCATAGATCAGTTGGTACGGGCACCATCTTGGAAAAACCAAAAAACTTTGCACCTCTAAATCTCCGAAAGCGCTACGTCGAAAAAATTGAGACAGCTCATTGTAAAGAACTCTCAATGGGGAATAACATATGTTAATGATGTCAAAGGTGCCTCCATTATGACGTCATAATTCGACAAGTACAAAATTTCATCCGATCAGGATGACATTTCTTCAGCGTCATCCAGAGATAAATTGGTGGAGAAAAAAAAACAATGCTGACGTCATCGGTCACGTGGTCCGGCCGCCATATCTTTTTTAACACAAAAGCCTTAAAAAAAAAAAAAAACCTGAAAACCCTTTTTCTCCGAAACGGTTAAACAGATCAAGGCAAAACATTACATGCATGATCGCATACCCATGACAAACAAAAAGTTCCATGACCATGATATCATAGGTCACATGGTTTGGGAGCTATGATTTTTTTCAAGAATAAACCTTTAAAAAGCCTCTCCTCCCGAACGGCTGAACAGATCGAACGGAAACTTCACACACATGTTCCCCATGCCTTGGGGATACCATGGTGTCCTTGAATAATTCATACGTCACATGGTTTGGCAGCCATATAGGATTGAACAAAAATCTTTTTAAAATTATATATACTAGTGAGGTACCCGTGCTACGCACGGGTGGGAGGCCAGAAGTAAACAGACAATGCAGAAATGGCGAATGCTAAAGCATGAAACCAATAAATTCCACATTCCTGTAGCACCTTCAATCGCACATCAGACATGGACAGAAAGTTTGTGAAGGACTTCCATGAAAAACGTACCCGTTCGCAAACAAACGGGTCCGTTTGTTCTATACCCAGTCAATGGCGAATCTGCATATGGCGATCCGCGAATATCACGCTTAGAACGTAAAACCGTCACGGCATTTCGTCATTCACTTGAACTCGATATCTCTTTTTTAATTCCAAACAGCATAACTCCAATCACAAATTAAATAGCATTAAAATAAAAAATAAACTTTTAACAACATTCGTGACATAAATAAATATTTAAATCCTGATGTGAATTTCCGTACGGTTGGGTGAACACAATTACGAATTCAAAATCGTAATTGTATTCACTCAATTCCAATCATCAATTGATACTTTAACAAAACGATTAACATTTAATGATTTAACATTACAATTGAATGACGATTGTATTGGGATATTATCAAACCCACGCATTGCCGTCATTTGTCCACTTCCGCATTTGCGGCAGGTTCTCATCAAAATCTAAACAGTATTTGTAGAATTTCAATAAAAGCCACATCACTGTTCATATCGGTAAATATTATTCCATCGTGTTTGGAAAAACTGGAAAATTGGAAAAACAATTTCGCCTATTTTACTCCAGGGGGTCCCAGGATTATCCACCCAAAATATCGTTGCAATAGGTTCAGCCGTTTTTGCGGTACCTGCGAATGGACGGACGGACATTTGGTGAATTATAGTAAGATATTGAACCACTTCATTAATCGATAAATCGACGTGAAACTTCAAAGTATTGTAGTAATGGAAAAGCAGAACACGTTTAAAATTTCAACATGATTGGTCTTATGGTCTGGGAGCCAGTTGTTATTGATTGAAGAAGAAGAATAAACTCTACTAAATTATCTTCTCCAGCCATGTGAGTTTTCAATATATCAATAAATTATGTACTGTTTGAAGTCAGTGGCATCCTGTCTATCAATTGTGTATGTCTATTAATTATGTACTATCGGAATGTACCTTTCAACACTTTGGACTGCTGAGACCCATTGGACCTTTGAAGAACCTTTAAGATCCCCCAAGACCCTTAAGACCACCAATATCCCAAAATACCCTGAAGACCCGGGGCCTTTGCTCAAACCTGATTGATCTCTCCATGCAGGTTGCTTCTGACAAACCAGACTTCATCTGCTTAACAGAAACTTTCCTCCTTCAAGATGTCTCTGATTCCTTAATATCTCTTCCTGGTTACTCCCTCCTCCGGTGTGATAGACCTGAGCCTCGTCCTGGAAGTGGGGTTGCTATCTTTATCAAAAACACCCTTCCTTACTCTCCCTGCACTGCCCTCTCTCCACCCCACCCCCAGGAGTACCTCTGGCTATGGCTTCCCCTTCGCTCCCACCTTTTGTTCATATGTGTGTTGTACCATCCACCAAACAATGATGACTCCATCTACATCTCGCTGTCTGATAACATGGACCAACTTCTATCTACTCATCCCAACTCTCTCTTCCTCATATGTGGTGATTTCAACTCTCATCGTGCCAGCTGGCTGGGTGTGGGTTCCTCTCACATCGGCTATGGCTCCTCAGCAAATGACTTCTGCGACCAACTGGGACTAACACAATCTGTCAATTTCCCGACCTGGATCTCAGTCAACGGAGCATCTTCTCTTCTAGACTTGGTTATGACAAACTTCCCTGCAAATGTCTGCTGCTCCTCTTCTGCTCCAATCGGTTCTTCTGATCATGTGCTTGTTTAAGTGGACATTTATCAGGCCATTCTCAGAGAGCCTCCTCAGCGTCGACGAGTCTGGCATATCACTCAGGCCGACTGGCACGGTCTTCAAGCAGCCATCAATCATCTGGACTGGTCTCCCATCTCTACTGCCTCTGACATCAACTCATCCTGGGAATTCTTCCAAAGTAAATTGCTCTCTCTCATGCACAGATTTATCCCATCTCGTTTTCAGTTGTCATACCCTTCCTCCCATCCATGGTACATGGAATCTTGTGGTGAAGCAGTTGCCCTGAAACAACTTGCCTTCGCCTCCTGGAAGGCAAATCCAACGGAGAGCAATCTCATTTCACTTTTACAAACCCCGGAACAAGTGTGTGTCTACCCTCAGGAGAGCCAGGAAACAATATCTCTCGAATCTCAAGACTGAACTCTCAAACCTGTCTCCCTCTTCCAAATCCAGGTGGCGTCTGATCAAATCCGTTTCTGGTGTTTGTTCCCCCTCCATCCCCACCCTTACCTCAAATGGCTACACAGCTGACTCCGCACGTGAAAAAGCTGAATGCCTCAACTCTGTTTGCCTCAAAATATTGTGTCTCAAAACCATCTCTCTCTGTACCCACCAGCCACCATACCTAGTTGCTCCTGGACTCTGTGTCCTTCTCTCCTGACAAGGTGAAGTTTCTGTCAATCCTCGACTCTGATTCTGTAACTGGACCAGACGGCATCAGCCCACCGGTCCTAAAATCCTGCTCCGCCGCTCTATCTCACCCTCTCTCTGTTCTCTTCACCCTCTCTTTTGCTCAAGCTCATCTGCCATCAGCTTGGAAATCACCAACATTACCGCTTCACACAAAAAGGTGCAAAAATAGATCCTTACAACTACAGACCAATCAGCCTGCTCCCAATAATTATCAGCAAAGTCGTTGTTGTTGTGCGTCTGTGTGTGTGTGTGTGTGTGTGTGTGTGTGTGTGTGTGTGTGTGTGTGTGTGTGTGTGTGTGTGTGTGTGTGTGTGTGTGTGTGTGTGTGTGTGTGTGTGTCTGTCCGCAGCATAACTACCCGATGATATCATCCGATCTTGATGAAACTTGGGTGGGAGGTTGATATCATGATCTAGTTGCGTCCTGTCTCGAGTGGGCGTATTGCGTCCATTGTGGGCAGAGCCACGCCCGAAAAAGATGTTCTTTGTTCTCAAGATGATGATTCTCAAAGATGTTCAAAGATGTTCTCAAGCTACGTCTTCTCCGAGGGGGTTGGTGGAATCTGACAGGGGTTTCGATATATGGTTAAGCCAATGTCATGTGTCTAGTCCCACGGAGCTCGATTTTTCTTTTTCTTTTGTTTTTTTAAATTAATTAATTAATTAATTTTTCCCCATTTCATTTTTCACCGAATTTTCGGTATTGTGTAGCTAACTAACCTCATAACTGATTATACATTATTTTCTATCTCATTTCAAGGTCAGTAACCTTCGTTTTGACATTTCCGGGCCTGGCCTGTCCGGGCCTGTTTCGGTTATAGTCCGTCCTTTGTCATTGAATACCGCTCACTCGTGAACCATCGTCATCTCCTGACTTGTTTTAAACCAATTTCAATGCTTGCTAGAAGACAGGGCAGCATGTAGAATCATACTAACATAATCATAAGACTTTAAACAATGAAATAACTATTGTGGGGTTAATCCCCCACCCCATGTCCCTCCTCAGACCCCGATTTTTTCCAATGCCATGAACAAACTTTGGCACATCACCTGGTAAAGGTTATGGTGAAGTTCCATGAAACCAAAGCTTTCAGAATCATTGGAATCTCCTGCGATGAAGCTAACTCAGAGGGCCTTTCACTCACTCACCGCAGGCAGGTTGGTCTTTCTGTCTTCTCCCGACTCCTCTCTGGCCTTGCCCCCCCAGCTCTCTCTGTGCTCTGTCCCCCAAATATTCCTGCAGGTCGCACAAGATCTGCCAGCAACCCTCTTATGGTTAAACTGCCAAAATCTAGGCTCTCTGCTCACCTTCACTCTTTCATTCCCCTTTTCTCCCACCTCTGGAACAAACTCCCTCACTCCCTTCAATCCCACTCCTCCCTCCAGGTCTTTAAAACAGCTGTTCACCACCATCTCTTATCTTCCCCCATCCAAAACCTTGATCTTTTATACCCCCACTAATTCACCCCAGATACACTTTTTTTGAAATTCGAACTTCTTTCGTGGAAGTCCTTGCAGTGTTCATATGTTTTATACCTCTCCCACCTCCCTCCAAGCCTTCTCCCTCCCACAGTTCTCTCGATGTCCCTGCTCTCAAATGTTGTGTTTGTGTCCTTCCCCCTCTCTCCCCATCTTGTCTACCGTTCCCCTTGTTTTGTGTTTTATGTGTCGGTTTGACTTTCTGTGATTAATGTTAGCTCTTTCACGAGCCTCGATCTTGTACACAAAAAAAAAAAAAGAAAAAAAAAATGGTGTGTGTGGTTTCAGAGAAGAGGGGGGGGGGGGGGATCAAGCATGGACCCACTATGACCCCGGGAAACACCCTAAAACCTAAAAAAAAATTAATGCCGTGAACAAACTTTAGTAACAACACAACAAATATCATTTGTGCCAAATTTGGTCATAATCCCATCAGTGGTTTTGGAGAAGAAGTTTCAAGTGTTTACGTACGGACTGACTGACGGACGACCGCGCCATCACATAAGCTCCCCTGAACTTCGATCCAGGTGAACTAAAAAAGAACCTTGGAAATGTTAAAAAACTGCTACGACACCACACAAACTGCAAATGGAAGCTTTCCGAGGCTCAGTAACGATCCTCAAAAAAGCCCTCAAAACAAAACTTTGAGAAAAAGAAAACTTCACAAACTGGTCCATAAATCATGATCCCTTCGAAAACGGAGGTGGATACTTTGAGACCTGGGAGAACTCCGTTCCACCTTCTTAAAACCGCATTTGGATATAACGACCAACGGCACACGCGCACACAAAAACACACTGCCATCTATCCCAGCCAACTCTCTCCACTCTCCCAAATCCCGATTCACACAATCTTTCCATCTCAGCCGAGGTCTCCCACTTTTCCTCCTATTTCCCTCAACCGAGCTGTTCCGTGCAAATCGGCACACAGTGACGGCCGAGGACCGGGACTGTGACATTTGGTTAACACCACCCCAATTGGTTGTGGCAAGAATTGACAAGGTGTGAAAGCATTATGTGGGAACATTTTGCTAACTCGGTTGACAGTAGGATGTAGTTGCAGAAAGTGGAATTTTACACAAGGCTGTTCCAGGAATGGAATGTACTGTGGTGTGAATGAGGTATTATACACTGTCCAACTACTCTATGTGGATCCGGTCGGACATATTCACACATCTGGTACTTACCGGGTTCAGCTTTTCTGCTGCGGGTTTGTATGGGTTGGGTAAGGTAGGGGAGGTTGGGATAGAGTAGGGTAGGGACAATACGGCACATTTAGTGACATTAAAGTGACAGTAAATGTGGCAAAAATAAACAAGGCATGTTAATAAAAGTGGCTTATATTATCCGCACGATCACAAGATTTCTTAAATGAAGCAAGGACATTGTCAACTACTTAAAAATCAAGGACTGTCAACTACTTAAAAAACCAAGGACTGTCAACTACTTACAAACCAAGGTCCTCGTCAACTACTTACAAACCAAGAAATAATACTTTGTTGCAGACTTTCTTGTCAAGGGTGATAAATGACAATGGTTGGTTTGCCATTGCCTTCCCAGCAGGAGTCCGGGCAGGAATTTGTGACACACACACACGTACACGCACACACAAGTACACGCACACACAAGTACACGCACACACACACACACACACACACACACACACACACACACACACACACACACACACACACACACACACACACACACAGAAACGTCCACACACACACGGAAACGTCCACACACACAAGGAAACGTCCACACACACAAGGAAACGTCCACACACACAAGGAAACGTCCACACACACACACAAACGTCCACACACACAAACGTCCACACACACAAACGTCCACACACACAAACGTCCACACACACAAACGTCCACACACACAAACGTCCACACACACAAACGTCCACACACACAAACGTCCACACACACAAACGTCCACACACACAACCGTCCACACACACAAACGTCCACACACACAAACGTCCACACACACAAACGTCCACACACACAAACGTCCACACACACAAACGTCCACACACACAAACGTCCACACACACAAACGTCCACACACACAAACGTCCACACACACAAACGTCCACACACACACACACACACACAAACGTCCACACACACACACACACACACACAAACGTCCACACACACACACAAACGTCCACACACACACACACACACAAACGTCCACACACACACACACACACAAACGTCCACACACAAACGTCCACACACACAAACGTCCACACACAAACGTCCACACACACAAACGTCCACACACACAAACGTCCACACACACAAACGTCCACACACACAAACGTCCACACACACAAACGTCCACACACACAAACGTCCACACACACAAACGTCCACACACACAAACGTCCACACACACAAACACACACACACACACACACACACACACACACACACACACACACACACACACACACGAATCACCCTGCCTGTGAAACACCGGCATGACAGTTCAGAGCTGGGTTGGGATTGGAAGCCAGGCTACACAGCTTGAGCTTGGAGTAGAGGAGTAGAGGAGAGATTGAATGATTGTGTGTATCTGTCGACCATCTTTCCAGGCTGTATATAAACATATAACCTCATCATAAGGACGGTATTTTTTAGTATTTTGTCGCGGTCACTTCCTTTCGAGAAGTCATTCGATGGGCGGCGGCCTCTCACAGATGAGATGTAGTGCGTGAGGTCGTCGAGCACACTCACTTCGATCAAACGCCATTCATTGAAAGGTAAAAAGGTAAGTAATAAGGTGTAAAGTTCGGGAGAACTTATTACAAAGAAAAGCGGAAAATAAAAAGCGCCGATTCCCTCAACGCTCATTAAAACACTCACCAGCCATGATCGCCGCCCGCCCGCTTTTCTGCGCATGCGCGGTGTAACCGGAAATAGTTATCTGTGTCATGGCATTTCCGCCAAAAACGCGTAGTTAGTAAATAACCCACCCACTGTCTAACTATATCTATACTACGTACGCTCCTAGTACAGTTTCATACATAGTTTAAAAAAATACTTTTAGATACATCGTTATTTTTAATCATTTTAAATTTCAAAGGCAACTATATATATATATATATATATATATATATATATATATATATATATATATATATATATATATATATATATATATATATATATATATATATATATATATATATATATATATATATATATATATATATATATATATACACACGTATATACAGTATATCAATATACAGTATATCTATATATACAGTATATCAATATACAGTATATCTATATATACAGTATATATATCTGTGCAGTGTCTGTGTTTGCACTGAACTACTCCCTCAAACTTTTGTGAAATCGTACCAAACTTGTGGTATGCACCTATCTCTCCCGTCGGTATGTCCTAAGGGTATTTTTTTGGAATAATTTTCCAATTGTTTTTTTTTGAGGGGGGGGGGGGGGGAATTTTTGGGGGGAATTTTTTTTTTTCAACTTAAGTTTTCATTTTCAATTGTTTATAAAATGTGATATCATGTATATTACAAATACATTTGTGCATTATGATTGGTGTAAACCATGACAAAGCAGCAACTCAGGTGCAGTCATTTATCTATATATCTACATATCTGGGCAGTGTCTGAACTGAACTGAATGAACTGTGTTGTCACTGAACTACTCCCTGAAACTTTTGTTTCCATAGTGGTGAAGTGTTTTTAATAACGTGGTGGTGGTTTTGAATCACGTGGTGGTGAGGTATTTTGAATTATGTGGTGGTGAGGTGTTTTGAATTTCGTGGCTGTGAGGTGTTTTTAATTACGTGTTTCATGGCTGTGAGGTGTTTTTAATTTCGTGTTTCATGGTGGTGAGGTGTTTTTAATTTCGCGTTTCGTGGTGGTGAGGTGTTTTTAATTTCGTGTTTCACGGTGGTAAGGTGTTTTTAATTTTGTGGCGGTGAGCTGTTTTTAATTTCGTGGCTGTGAGGTGTTTTTAATTTCGTGGCGGTGAGCTGTTTTTAATTTCGTGGCTGTGAGGAGTTTTTAATTTCGTGGTGGTGAGGTGTTTTTAATTTTGTGGTGGTGAGGTGTTTTTAATTTCGTGGCAGTGAGGTGTTTTTAATTTCGTGGCTGTGAGGTGTTTTTAATTTCGTGGCGGTGAGGTGTTTTTAATTTTGTGGTGGTGAGGTGTTTTTAATTTCATGGTGGTGAGGTGTTTTTAATTTCGTGTTGGTGAGGTGTTTTTAATTTCGTGGCGGTGAGGTGTTTTTAATTTTGTGGTGGTGAGGTGTTTTTAATTTCGTGGCTGTGAGGTGTTTTTAATTTGGTGGCGGTGAGGTGTTTTTAATTTTGTGGCGGTGAGGTATTTTCCATTTCGTGGCGGTGAGGTGTTTTTAATTTCGTGTTTCGTGGCTGTGAGGTGTTTTTAATTTCGTGGCTGTGAGGTGTTTTTAATTTCGTGGTGGTGAGGTGTTTTTAATTTTGTGTTTCGTGGCTATGAGGTGTTTTTCATTTCGTGGTGGTGAGGTGTTTTTAATTTCGTGGTGGTGAGGTGTTTTTAAATTCGTGTTTCGTGGCTGTGAGGTGTTTTTAATTTTGTGGCTGTGAGGTGTTTTTAATTTCGTGTTTCATGGCTGTGAGTTGTTTTTAATTTCGTGGCTGTGAGGTGTTTTTAATTTCGTGGCTGTGAGGTGAGTAGTGTATATATGTTGCTTCTGGGACACTCATTTTCCCATTGACTTACATGTTAATTTTTCCCCTCCCTCATTGCCCCTAAACACCTCTATTTCTCTCACCCTGTTCTTTACGAACCTTCCAACCTTTTGACATGTTATCCTTATTCATTAGACCACTTAAACAATGGTCCTTCTGTGTGAAGCTGTGATCCTTCTGACCTTATGGACCTTTTAACCTTTTACTCTTAATATCATCTGGTGAATCATCTTTGGCCCACTCACACAACGACCCTACAAATATTTGTTTATGTGTGGGAAATAATTTAATTCTCTTGCCACTCTCTTCACCATCTAATATATTAACAAAAAATATGTTTGAGTTTGGTTCTTTATTAAGATATTTTAACTGAGCTAAGATAAAATGGTAAACCTCCCTCAATGTTCTTGTTTGAGCGCCTCCAGTGCCACATACCATTTTAAAATTAAAGTATATATTTTCCTGACAACCATCAAAGTTTTCCGTCCACTCAAAAATATTTCCATCTTTTTTACCCAATTCACCGGTATTTAAATTAATTCTCTTATTTGTTTTGTAAATTGTTTTACCAGTTGTCTTTTCAATTATACCTATTTGATATTTTTCACATTCGTTATGTTTACCATTTATATACCAAGGTTGATTACACCTCCACTCTTTAGTCTGGTTGGTACTTGGTTCTATCATTTATATAATAGTAAAAAAGGCGGCGGTAGCCCGTTAAAATCCCCAACCCCCCCTTTTTAACTTATCACTTATATATATCTTATCACTTATATATATCTTATCACTTATGTATATCTTATCACTTATATATATCTTATCACTTATATATATCTTATCACTTATATACTTATATAACCATAAGGGAGACTATCAATTCCATTTTCTAAAATAAACCTCTTATCATCAAAAGCCCCCAATGCTTTCTTATTCACCTCTTCTGAATATAATTTATGTTTATAACTTCTTATTCCATTAATCTTTCTAAACTCTTCTTTCTTTGTTGTTAAACAGTTATAATAATCCTTAAAGTTTATTGTTTCTTTAATGACATTTTTCTTTATGCCTTTTAACTTCTTATCAGTTTTTTCAACGTTATTCACAATGTATTTATAAGCATAAGCCTTTGACCTCAATCCCACAAATTCACTCATAACATTTCCTCCTAATTCATCCTTGAACTTTCCAATCACCTTTTTATTTTTAGAAGAGAACAACTCACTCTCTGGACTGTAATTACTCGTGTCATAGATATTAATGTCTCTTTTCATGTCTGAATAAACATCGTTGGTATTAATTTTCAAAATAAAACTATCTGTATCCATATAAAGTAGATTAACATCATTTTGATATTTCTTCCTCAAGTTATTATAAAAGTAATCATACATTAATGACTTTGATAAATCAAGAATTGTTGTTCCAATATAAATAGGTTTGTTCATTTCAATACTCTCTTTAATCAAATGGATCGCACAAAAGTTCTCAGTAAAGACCTCAGCTCGAGTAAAACTCGGTCTATTAATTAATTTTGATGCTTGTTCCCAAGATGTTGATAGTCTGATATTTTGTCTTTTCCTCACATTCTCCATAGTCTTACCAAAGACCGCATTATTCATCAATTTATAAAAGTCTTTCTCAAAATCTGTTTTTGACTCTGTTCTTCTTTGTGTATTAAAATCAATGTACCCCTTTAACCAATGACTTTGATTGAACTTTAGAACCCTATGGATCTTCTCTACTCTTAGACCTTTTGATAAATATTGTCGCAAATTTCTTTGGTGTAGAACATAATTTTTCTTGTTATATAATGTAGTAAGTAATTTTTCTGTTGATTCACCTATATCAAACGATCGTTGATAATCACTCAACCATTCTTTCTTTGGACTTTCTTTCTCACAAGCAAATGGGAGATCTTTGTGTAGGTTATGGAGTTCCTCTGGATATTTTAAATCAATTTCAAAATAATAACCAACTTTTTCTTCATCCAATTCTTTTTGTGTAGAGATACATACATCTTGTAAAACGTTTTTGTAGTCTTTTTCCTTTACCCATCTACGTTTTCCATAAGGAAGAGCCTGAGACATTGCCCAGCCATACAGGTTGTTCGCGTCATAGTACATCAAGTAAGAACTCTCTTTCGTTGGATCATAATTTGGAAGATATTTGTTATTTGCTTTTGCGTATCTACTCGAGCAGACTTGTGAAATTCCACCTCTTTTTGCCTTTTCAATCATCAAAAGCATATCAACATCGGTTATCAAATCCAAATCTTGTTTTGTCATTTTCAACATCGCACTCCGGGCCAATCCAGGTGCTGTGTAGTAGTGAGCAGGATCCAATCCATATCCAGTGCGACAAACAGATCTAAAGGCTTCAAATACATCGGCCAATAAAAGCACATCAGTTTTGAGATACAAATCGTGATACTCGCCAAGATTCTTGATGTTATATTTTTCCCAAACATTTTGTGCGTGTACATAATCTTTATCAGATATATTACTGTTGTTTAATTTGTTATAGAAATTTTCTTTTGAAGGAAGTTGTGTTTCATTGAATCTCTCAAATGAGTCCATATAGTCATAGGGGTAAATTCCCTTTTGTGTTAGAAAATCTTTATCTAAAAAATACTCTGAAAGACATGGAAACTCTTTTAGATTTTGAACCAAGTTAGCCAATGGACTTGCCATGAATTAAAATGTATCAAGAAATCTGATATGAGTAATAGGAGATGTGTGAATTGTTTTTGTGAATGAAATGTATTTCTGATCCGTGTTTGGAATTGCTGAGATACTTCCAGAAGTCTTTGAGAGTTCCTTGATAAATAGATGTGTATCATAATGAGCGTTGTTATGAAGAAAGACAGGAATGAAAGAGGGGAGTTGATAATTAATATTACAACTTTGATGAGCCGGACCTCTATATTTACCAGTGAGATGACAATGGTCTCTAACCTTTAGACCTTTACCAATTTTCTCCTCACAAATATGACAGACATTGTTTTTTATAAATTCCCTTTTTTCTTTACTTGTTAAGGACATTGGTTTATTGGTTTCTCTCATTATCTTGGTTAATCGAACACAGTCTTTTTCTAGTCGTTTCACAAACTCCTCTGGGGTATTTGAGCCTCTATACATCTCTAACTTGTTATATTTATCACCAACGGATGATTTGATATAATAACAAAAACCACAAGGAGTATGTTTTTGATATTTATTTGTGTATGATTCTTTTGGATCTGGAGAAGCAGTATCAATTTTTTCTAAAATACTTTCAAAATCAGCATATATAACAAATGGATGTTTTATTGTTTTCTTTTCATCTTTGAATGTGATCTTTGAGTCTTTTTTAGGCATGTTGATTACCGTTGATTTATGTTCACCACAATAATTTGAATGTTTATCTAATCTTTCTTGTGTATGGAAGAAGTTAAGACAACGCATACAAATATATATTTTATTTGTTCTTTTACATACTTGTGGTTTTATTAATTTTGTAATATCTTTGATGTATGTATAATGTGGATTTTCCTCTGAATTAAAATATAGAAGATTAATATGAGTTTGTTTACAATTGTCAGAAAGCTTTAAAACCTGAATGTTGTTTGTTTCTGTTAGACCATAAACATTAACTGATAAATTATTCATCTTTTCAAATTTAGGAATATCATTTAAAGTCATCGGAAACTTTAGATCTTTCGTATTTAATGTATTCTCATATTTTTTATAATGAGATACTCTTTCATCATGAAAATGTGGAGGATGTAAGTGTGCTAAAATAGACCAGTGAAAATATTTATTGTCTTTATTTTTGATATTGATAACTGCTTTTCTATTTTTGATAACACTGGGTAAATCAATGTAAGAAGAAGCTTTTAGAGGATCTGATTTAAGAATATGAATGTCTATGTTAATAATTTTTCCTATATTGAATCCACTTCCTACAATTGAATTATCCACATCTTGCTCTTGTTTAATAAGTTCATCATAGACTCCTGATGTTTTAAAATCTTGATATGAAGATATAAAGTGTGGCTCAGTTCTCATGTATGGTGTATCTATAACTCCTTTATCCTTTGTCATTTCTAATTTTACCCCCATATAAAATTTAAGTGGTTTCATTTCTTTTAGTGTTTTTTCAATCAATGTTTGAACAGCAGGTTTGACTATTTCTACAGCATCAACTATAGACTTTGGTTCGGGAGGTTTGAAGTTAAAGATTCGAATCCTGATATGTCTTTTGAAAGCACCATCAGTATTTTTAATAGTAAACAATTTTGACAAGTGTTTGTTAGTTTTAAGATGGGCTTTAAACCCCTTCTTGAGGATGGTTGTTTTACAGACCTTACAATGTTTTGTTTTAGGTGGAAGAGGGGAAAGTTTGTTAAGAATGTTGTATGTATGTTTTGCGGTGAGAATATGTTGTTTATAATATTTTACTTCCTTCTCGCAAGTATCACAATAAACCATATTTATAGCGTGAGAAAACGTGGTGTTTTATATATATCGCTGTGCTTAAAATAAAACACTTTTGAGCTTTACAGCTCCGTTTTATATATATCGCTGTGCTTAAACTAAAACACTTTTTCACTCAGAATCATCTAAGTCATAACTATCACATGAATACTCAGAATCATACTCAGAGTCATCAATAAAGCTGCTCTCATAACTATCATTTGAGCACAAACTATTCGTATCATAACTATCATCTGTGTTCAATGAAATACTATCATCACCATCGTCCGAGTTCAATGAAATACTATCATCACTATCGTCCGAGTTCAATGAAATAGTAAAATCTTCACTGCTGTAATGACTCATATTTAATTAGCAGAAAAAACCTTTCCATCTATACCAATATACTTTCTTTCATTAACGGATTCAATCTCTACATTTTTAATCTCAAAAGTTATCTTTAAATAATCTCTAACTATCATAGAACGAAATGACATTTCACCAGAAATATTAACATCATTCATTTTACTTAGATCTACACCCTTTGGATTATTAAAGTAAATACAAATTTCTCCACGAGTATTGTTGATGGTCTTATCATTCTTTTTCAAAGTATCGTGGTCAATCACTTTTTCAAGCTTTGAATAAATTGCCAGGAGTAGAGGAGAAACTTTTGTTAGATTTACTTTAATGGATGTCTTTCCAGGTATAGTTAGAGCTCTTCCTTTAAATGAAATAGAGGGGCTCATGTTATTTTCCATAACTGGTTTTACCCAAAAATTTCCATATTTATCTTTGTTCAATTTAACATCTTTGACATATTTTTCTATATCTTTCACCGAAGTAGAGATTGATTGAAATTTGTCTTTTGTGCTTTGAAACATTGTATTTATTAATGAATAAACTTGCATTTAGTTTAAGTAAAAATTTACCACATAAATATGATAAGTTCTGAAGGATATTTAGAATTTCCAGACTCTCCATATGATAAATTAGAGAATTGTCCGGCTTGTGATAGAGAGGGGCTTAATGATGAGGATTCATATTAACAATGTTTATTCTGTGATTATATTCTAATTAATGATAATAAGAAATATAAAAAAACATAGAACTCTTTTAAATTAGAACCAAAAATGAATTACTTTACAAGATTAATAAGAGAGATGAATGTTAAGCATTATGGTGATAATACACCATTTCTTACAAGGAAAGAGACTTTGTATTGAGGAAATGTATAAGGGTTTAATGATATTTATTATTCAAAATAATTTTAATGGAAATGTTAATACAAGATACTACATAAATAAAATAATGAATTATTTTGAAATTAAACCCGAACTCAGGATAAAATATAGAGTTTCTAAAATAGCTCAAAAAAAGTTGGATGACTTGTTTTCCAAATATATAAATGAATGATTTTTTACCCGTTTGGGAAAATAAGATAAAATTTAATAACCATAAAAACATTCCAAATTCATTGAGATGTCTAATAGTTGGTTCAAGCGGATGTGGAAAAACCTGTTTGCTTTTAAAGATGCTCCTTACCCCCAACTTTTTAGATTATGATAATTTAATAATTTTTACGAAGTCAAGTTTTCAACCCGAGTATCAACTACTCTCACAGGGTTTTAATGCAGGTCTTAAAAAGGAAGACATTATCGGTTTATTTAAACTTCAAAACAAACTAAATGATTATAACATTGAGGATATAATACAACTATTTTGTGATACACAGAAACCTAAACCAAAACCCATAACTTGTATTCTCAGTGATAATACGGATGATATACCTTCACCTCAAGATTTAGATAAATCAAAAAAGAACCTCGTCATCTTTGATGATTGTGTTAATGCGAGAAACCAAACAGTAATGGATAGCTACTATACAAGAGGGAGACATTCTTCTTGTAATTGTATTTATCTTAGTCAGTCATATTTTCAACTCCCTCGACGCTCAATAAGAAACAATGCTAATACTTTTATTTTATTTAAGTTAAATTCAATAGATGTAAATAATTTTTGGAGAGATAATTGCTCTACGTTATGTAGTAAAAAAGAATTTGAAAATTATATGAAACACACGATTGGAAAATATAAATATATTGTTGTGAAACAAGATGAGATATTAAAGGATGTATTTTTATTTTAAACATAATTACATATATAAATGACAACAATTATTATTAACCTTGTGGGTAAATCTGCTTCTGGAAAGAACTTTCATAAATCTAAACTCTTGAATAGTAAAAATGAAAAGATTGTAAGTTTTTTTTAAAAACACCCTATGATTCGTTTTGTGAGTACTACAACCAGAGCAAAGCGACCAGGAGAAGTAGAAGGGAAAGATTATTACTACATTTCAATGGAGGAACATATGCGATTGAGGAACGAAGGTCAAATATTTGAGGAGGTCTCTCTTGGTTCTACAAAATATTCACATTGTAAGAGTGAGTTAAATAAAGTAAAATCTAATGGTCTTGGGATTTTAGAAACTAATCCTGAAGGAATGAGACAAATTATTAAACAATTGTGTGGTGATGGAGTTAAGATTTTATCATTCGGTTTTGATATCGATGAGGAGACTCAACGCAAACGTATGAAAAGCAGAGATAAAAGTATTAGTGAAGAAGAAATAACAACTCGTATTAATACCAATAAAGAATTTGATGAAATATTTAAAGAAAAAGATTTATTTCAACACATTTACTATAATGATGAAGAAAAGGAAAATTTTCCCATTGACCTTTACAATTCATTAAATGATATTTTTCAATAAATAAATACAGAAAATGAATACCGAAGAAAGAGAAAGAAAGTTTAAGGAACATCAACAATTAGTTTCAAAAGTTGTTAAACAACAGGAAGAGATAAAGAAGAAACGGAGACAGAAACTAACTGGTGAAGAAGCCTTTGAAAGAAAACAAGAGAAATTCTTTAAACCACTTTTGAAAACTCAACACTCACCTACAGTTCCCACGGTAGAATTTACTCCGAAAAAACTTCAAATGCTCAAAGATTTTAGTCAGATAACAAAACAAGAACTTGGTGAATTAGAATATGATGACGAGGGATTATTTCGGAAACTTGAGGAGGTAAATCAACCCCCTAATTATGTTGTGGAAGCTCTTCAAAACAATGAATATTCGGCGGGTTCAAAAACCAGAGCAGGTCTCATTCCAACAGAAGAACCAGCAGTGTTTCATCTTGTGGAAGAAAAGGTATTTATATTTAATGATGAATTGATGTTCTTGAGTTCTACTCAACCAAATGTTAAATTAACTCCAAGATTAATGTTTCTTCTAACAAACCCCGGATTCAGCGGTTCAAAATATTTTGAGGAACCACTTGATATGGAAAGAGAGGAAGATAGGGTATATATTGAGTTGTTAAATGCACTTGATTATGGAGTTTCTGTTGCTGGTAAAAGTAAGAAGAATGAGAAGGAGAAACATATTATTGATGCTTTAAGTAAACTTGGTTCAGGTGTTAGTTTTCTTCCAAATGACCCATCACAATTAGTTAATAGGCTATTATTGTTGTTAGGTAGTAAGAAGGCTGGAAACAACAATTGTTTTAATGAATCCTCAGCCATTTTAGATCAGTTGATGAATATGAAAATAATTAATAAATGTCAATACAAAGATATTTTATTAGATATTAAATAAGATGAGAAGCACAATTCTTAGTTTTAATTTCACAACGAGCGATTACACAGCTTCATTCCCTTACCCACTACAACTTCACCCCCTTACCTCATATGAGGCATCTTTATTGTCGATGGAAACTTATAATACCTTGTTTAATATCACAGAGAAAAACAACAAGTTTAGTTATAATCCAGGAAGTGGATATAAAACTATAACCGTTTCACCTGGAGATTACGAGATTTCTCAAATATCTTCAGAAGTCTCTCGCCTTATGAAAGAAAAAGGTGATGAACCAAAAAATATTGTAATAGATATTCAAAAACACACTTCAAAATCAACTATTAAACTTTAAAATAATTATAAAGTTGATTTCACGATTGAAAATTCGTTTAGAGAGCTATTGGGTTTCTCTTCAAAAAAGATTGAAAATAACGGGACGTTTTACAGTGATAATGTTATCCAAATATCCTCCGGTATAAATTCAGTATTAATTCATTGTGATTTGATTGATGGTGCTTATAACGATGGAATAAGAACAAATACAATATTTTCATTCAGTGCATACTCAACCCCGATTGGTTATAAATTTAATATGGAACCAAAAAATCTTGTCTATTTACCTGTGTCAGGAAAAACCATATACAGAGTAAATTTTAGGATAACCGACCAAGATAATCGTATGATATCCTTTAATGATGAAATTATATCCATCAGAATTCACCTACGTGAAGTTTTTCAATAAATAAATAATGGTTATTGTGAGAAAACGCGAGTTGGGAAAATATAAAATAATTACAGGGGAGGGCATGTACCTTTCACCATACTATACAAGGTATGTGGGTAGAGGATACTATAAACCAAAGAGACAACGAGGTGTAGGTCATCAATTTCGAAATAAAGGAGATGGGATAATTGATACTCTAATGGGTATTGGTTCAACCATCCTTAAACATAAAGACCTAATTGGTTCAACTGCTTCTGCCGTGGGTTCAGTTGTGGGTGCTATAAAGAGTATAAAAGATGCTCAAAAGGAGTCTCATAAATTACAAGCAATCAAAGAAATAAAAAAAGGTAAAACTCAACTATCTTCACAAGAACGACAAAAAATCATTAAAATACTTGGGTCAGGGTTTCAACGATTTTAATACTATATAAATACAAGTATGGAAGCGATTGATATTATCTATGATTTCGATGATACAATTATCATTTCAAACTCCACGAAAAAGGAAGACTATTTTAAGGTAAATGCTATAACAGGAACAGACTGGAATTCAAACGGTACAAAAAGTTTTGAAATAAATAATCAACAAACTTACTTGAATATAGCTGATAGTTTCTTGCTGTGTAAATTTAAATTCACTAAGGCTGTGAATAATACTAATGCTACACTCGTAAATGATTTCTTCTGGAAAATGTTTGACAGTGTCCGCCTGTATATTGGAACACAAGAGGTTGAAGCGGTTGATTATGTCTCTGCTACATCTGAAATGATGAAATTTACACTATATTCGTTTAGTGATAGAATGGGTAAGGGAGCTGTTGAAGGTTTTATTCCTGATATGTCAACGGGTACAAACGCAGACCCTGGTTATAGTCAAAGGAAGTCAATGTATAATGATGACGCAAAAGCTGAGAATAGTTTTACCGTAGCAGTACCTCTGAAAGGTATATTTGGATTTTGTGATTATGATAAAGTTTTGTATGGGCTTAAAATTAGATTTCAACTACAAAGGAATGATAATGTAAATAGATTGCTTTTTGGGGATGAAAATGCTTTTGGAGAAAATAATAAATTTGTTATTAATGATTTGTGTTGGTATATCAGTGAATATACTCCTAATCTTAAAACGGAAGAGATGTTAAATAGAAGACTTAACTCAAAGAAACCGCTAAATGTATCATACCTTAAAAGAAGATGTCAACACGTTAAACTGGAACACACTACCTACACTTGGAATTTGGGTGTTCTTCAAGGAAAGCCACGATACCTCTGGCTCATTTTTTAAAAACCAGATGGAGAGGACGGTACTAATAAGAATAATGCCCTGAGTGATAATGCTAAGGTGAAACAACTTCGGGTTTCTCTTGATGGCACATTTTATCCGCGAGATAGATTGGAAATTGATTGGGAAAAAAATGATTATGCGGAAGCCTACAAGTCCTACCAAAAGGTGTGTGAAAGTAACGGTAATAATGATCCTATTTTGGATATGGTTGCGTTTCAAAAACTTTATACAATCTACGCAATTGACCTGAGTTCTCAAAAGGAAACTATAAAGTCTAATCGAGTGGATACTTCTCTATACATTGAAAGAGGGGAGAGTGAAGAGGTTAATGCATATTGTTTGCTTTTGGAGGAAACAGAATTACAGATTAATACAGATAATGGTGTTATGATTAATATCACATAGGTTTTTTCTCATAAATAAATGGTTGGGGTATATGTTAATCAAATCAATCTTAATAAATTAACATCTTGTATTCAAAATCAAAAGCCTTGTATTATTAATGTTAATACAATTCAAAGAAAAGGAGCTGTAAGAATTGATGTTTTACTCACACACACACAAGTAAAAACACTAAATGATGTTGGATCACTTAAAATTAAAATGACGAAACCTATGTTAAAGAAATATTCAATAGACGAGTCAAGAGGAGGATTTCTCCCGTTTCTAATTCCTTTATTTGCTGGTTTAAGTGCGGCGGGAGCATTGACTGGTGGTATTTCAGCAGCGGTAAAAACTGCTAACGAAAGGAAGGCACAACTAAAAGCTCAAAAAGAATTGGAAAGACATAACAAGGAGTTGGAGAAACAAATTAGTGGAAGTGGTGTAATTGTAGATTTTGCTCAAAAACTTGAAAGTCTACCTGATAAAGCTAGATTGTTGGTTGGAGATATGCTTTCCTCTATCGCTCAAGCGGGTGTTAAACTAACTAAACGGGGTAATGGATTGTATCTTTCTCATAAATAAATGGATAAATGGTTTAAACAATTTGGAAAGAATACAACGTCAAATATAGAACTAGCTAAGTATTGTAAAACACTAAAAATTGATAATGTGGTTATTTGTATGAGAGATGAATTAATACATATAAATAAGAATACAAAGAATATTATTATGAATTTAGACACACAGAATGGTTCTCATTGGGTTTGTATTCATAATAGTCAGGATAAATATTATTTTGATAGTTATGGTATGCCACCACCTGTTGAAGTAATACAATTCTTACAGAATGGTGTTTATCAAACATTTCAAGTTCAAGAAATTAATTCTAAATGTTGTGGTCAATTATGTTTATATGTATTATTTCAACTCAACAATAATGAAAATTTTTATGATATCATTTTTAATCTAATATAAATGACTTATGTTGGAAAAGATGGTTCTATCTTTGGAAAATCCTCTCAGGATATTGATTTATCAAATTATTATACAAAGGCACAGGCTGAACGACAAAAATATAGTGTAAGTAAAAATATTAATATGAAGAATACTTATAAATTAATCAATTATCCAAACCCTACAGATGCAAATGACTTAATTAGATTTAGTGATTTATCACAATATATATTTTTTAAGAAAACAGCACGTTTTGTTAAACAAGTAAAATTTACAACCACAACACCTGGTTATACTGACCATACACCTTTCCTCATTGAATTTAACTACCTGCTTACAATTGAATTTTATAAAGAAGGACATATAGTTAATATGCGAATTAATAAATGGGGGTATGATATGCCTGATTTAGGGTATAATTGGTCTTTTTCAATAAACATAGAAGACCTACATGATTTTAATCAGTCTCGTAAAGAAGAATATTATCCACTTGGTGAGGATAAGGATTTATGTGGAAGTACAATTAATAAACAACAAATACATGGTTTTAAGAAAAGAAAAATATATGATAGTATAGCGATGGTTAGCATGACAAAGAAGGAAGGTCATGAGATAAGGATAGAAAGCCAAGGAATACAAACCAATTTGGTAGTGGGAAGATGGGGTGGTATTACCTGTCATAATATTAATCTCACATATATTTCTGATACATAAATGGCAGGAAGAAGACTACAAGAGAATTATAATTTTTGTATTCAAGGATACCTACAAGAAAAGGTTGCTCGGTATTACATACCTTATGATTTGGAGCATATACATGGGAATTTTGTCATAAAAAACTGGCCTTATACTGATATTGTTAAACCCACAAATAGAGACTTGTTTAAAGTATTAAATAAAAATGAACTTCTCAAAGTTATGAAATATAAAACTCTTTTAGAAATCGTCAACAAATCTTATTGGTATCCTATTATGAGAAAAATAATTATAGATACAAGAATATCTCAAAATCCAGATGAGTATATGTATAATATTCTTTGGGGTTTAAACTCAAGGGTAGCAAGGGATGAGGAAGGAGTTGAAGAAGAGAAGGAGAAAAGAGAGAAAAGAGAGAAGGAGGAGAGGGAACAAAGAGAGAGGGAGGAGAGGGAGATGGAAATCAGAGCGATTCAAAAAAGAGTGGATGTATTACAGCAAGAAGATCAATCTCAACTCACCGAAGAGGAAAATAAAGAAAGAATGAATGCTGTGAAAATATTGATATCAAAAATTGCTAAGATAAATGAGGAAGGAGTTAAAGAAGAGAAGGAGGAAAGAGAGAAAAAGGAGAAGGAGGAAAGGGAGAAAAAGGAGGAGGAGAGGGAGAAAAAGGAGAAGGAGGAGAGGGAGGAAAGGGAGCAAAGAGAGAGGGAGGAAAAATATAAAAAGATGGAAATCAGTGAGATTCGTAAAAGATTGAGTGTATTACAGCAAATAAATCAATCTCAACGCACCGAAGAGGAAATTAAAGAATTAACAACTCTTATGAAGATAATGGTTTCAAAAATAACAACGTCAATGTCTTCAATTTCAGGGAGGAGATTTAAACGAGAAAGTGGTGAAGAAGAAGAAGAAGAAGAAGGAAAAGATTATGTGATTGATGATGTTGGTGTCATTGACTTTAGTTAGTTTTTATTTGTAAATAAATGGAGGAGAGAGTGAAGGCATTCCTTAGGATTCTTTATGTTTTAAAAATAAAGATTGAAATGTATATGTTGAAAACCAAAAAGGTTTTGATACTCTGTCGGAATTTTTCTGATAAATAAATATGAGTTATTGTCTCAAATGTAAAAAGAAAACTAAATCTAAAAATATCTCTTATGTTAAAGCTAAAAATAATAGAGTTTATCAAAAAGGAATATGTCAAGTATGTGGCTCTAAAAAGTGCCAATTCATCTCTCCTAAAAGAGGAGGAGACATACAAAAGTTTCTGTCAGGAAGTAAATTTACAACAACTGGAATTCCAGGGGAATTACACCTTCCAGGGTATTCTTTCTGTGGTCCAGGAACAAACTTGGATAAAAGATTAGATGAGGCTGACAATCCTAAACCTTGGTCTAAACCTACAAATAGGGTTGACGAAGTGTGTATGAAGCATGATATTGCTTATGGGAAAACCACTACGTTGACTGAAAAACATAAAGCCGACAGCGAAATGTTGTATAATTTGTCTTTGATACAAAATCCAACGTTGAGAGAGAAAGTTGATAGGTTTATTGTGAGAAATTTGATAAATGCTAAATTGAAACTTGGTCTTGGTTATTCCTCAAAAAACTATTAGGCTCTAATGATGTCATCAAGACTGAGGAGCTTTTGGCTGAAGAATTACACAAACCTATAATCACAAAGTTTAAAAGAAGGAAGGTTTATTCTAAATACACCGACCACATATGGTCCGCTGATTTAATTGAATTGAATAATGACAGGGGATACAGGTATGCTTTAACCGTTATTGATTTGAGGAGTAGATTTGCCTGGGTTGTCCCTTTAAAAAATAAAAGGGGTGATACTTTAATGTTAGCCTTTAAGCTAATATTTGATCGGGATAAAAGGAAACCAAAGAGGTTATGGACTGATGAGGGAACAGAGTTCTATAACAAAATATTCATGAAATTTCTTAAGGGGAAGGGTATTAAATTATACAGCACCTTTAATGAAGGAAAGGCAGTTGTTATTGAGCGTTTTAATCGTACTTTAAAAGAGAAATTATATAAAAAATTCACACAACTCGGTTCTCAAAAATGGGTGTATTTAATTCAGGATATTGTAGATAATTACAATAATACAGTTCATTCATCAACAAAATCAAAACCATCAGAAACATTTACAAAATTAGAATATGAAAAGGAGTTTAATTTGAGAAAGCCCAAGTTCAAAGTTGGTGATATTGTAAGAATATACAAATGGAAAAGCCATTTTGAGAAAGGTTATACAAAGAGATGGACTAATGAATTATTTAAAATCGTTGATGTAATGGATACAGTCCCTTGGACCTACAAATTATATGATTTAAATGGAGAAGAAATCTTGGGTTCATTTTACTCGCAAGAATTACAAAAAACACAAGTAAGCAGATAATACCCTTGAAAATAATAAATAAATAAATAAAATGTAATGGGGATACGTTTTTAAATCTGTGAACCCCAAACACAGAATCCCACAACTTTTTAGTTGGGGCTTAACTTTTGTGTGTGTATAATGGGGATACGTTTTTAAATCTGTGAACCCCAAACACAGAATCCCACAACTTTTTAGTTGGGGCTTAACTTTTGTGTGTGTGTGTATGTGTGAGTGAGTCATAATAATATACAAACCCTAACCCAACCCCATCCCTAACCCAACCCCATCCCTAACCCAAACCCATCCCTAACCCAAACCCATCCCTAACCCAACCCCATCTCTAACCCAACCCATCCCTAACTCAACCCCATCCCTAACCCAGCCCTAACCCAACCCCATCCCTAACCCAACCCATCCCTAACCCTCACATTCAAAATCCCAACCCTAACCCAATCCCATCCCTAACCCAACCCCAACCCTAACCCTCACATTCAAAATCCCAACCCTAACCCAATCCCATCCCTAACCTAACCCCAACCCTAACCCTCACATTCAAAATCCCAACCCTAACCCAACCCCATCCCTAACCCAACCCCATCCCTAACCCTCACATTCAAAATCCCACCCTAACCCAATCCCATCCCTAACCCAACCCCATCCCTAACCCAACCCTAACCCAACCCCATCCCTAACCCAACCCATCCCTAACCCTCACATTCAAAATCCCAACCCTAACCCAATCCCATCCCTAACCCAACCCCAACCCTAACCCTCACATTCAAAATCCCACCCAAACCCTAACATAATCTTTCTTTTCTTCTTTTTTTAAATACGTATTTCTTTTTCTTTTTTTTCCTCTTCCTCCAATTCTGTCTTTCAAGGCTTTCAAGTTTGAAGAAGTAGAAATGGGAAGAAAGAATTTTCCAGCATTTTCTTCCTCGAACTTTCTTGATATTGCTTAAATCAAGCGTCATTAAATAAAGAACATTGTTCATTGCTTTAGAATCCAAAGAGTCTCCAAGAGGAACCCCACAGGTAGAGTCTCCAAAATAAAACCAACTTTCCAAGTTCCCAAGGTATAACCACAATCCTGTTGAGCCTCCAAGATAGGTATCACATTCCGAGTCATCAAAACAAAACCCCCATTCCGAGTCTCCAAAAATATAACCATCTTTCCAAGTCCCCAAGGTAGAACCACAATTTTCAGAAATATTGGGGGTTTCCGTGATAAGTCTCACATAGTATAACTGCGGACCATCAGGGAAAACTTCCCTTTCCCAATTTTTTAGGGTTTCTATGATGTGTCTCACATAGTATAACTGCGGACCATCAGGGAGAACTCTCCTTGCCCAATTTTTTAGGGTTTCTATGATGTGTCTCACATAGTATAACTGCGGAACCATCAGGGAGAACTCTCCTTGCCCAATTTTTTAGGGTTTCTATGATGTGTCTCACATAGTATAACTGCGGACCATCAGGGAGAACTCTCCTTGCCCAATTTTTTAGGGTTTCTATGATGTGTCTCACATAGTATAACTGCGGACCATCAGGGAGAATTCCCATTTCTCAATTTTTTAGGGTTTCTATGATGTGTCTCACATAGTATAACTGCGGACCATCAGGGAGAACTCCCCTTTCCCAATTTTCAGAAATTTGTGGGTCTCCAATGTATGACTTGTATTCTGGCTCATCAAGGTAGAACTTGTTCAGTGGGTTTTGTTTTGATAACTCACAACAAGTATCATCATGGTAAAACTCTTTTTCAGGATTTTGTGGATCTCCAAGGTATAACTCTTTGGCTGGGTCATCAAGGTAGAACTCGTTCTGGGGGTCTTGTTTGTTCAAAATGTCTTCAAACAAAAAAATAACTTCATCCCAAGTTGTGTTAAAAGCAGAATTTTCATTTCGTATCTCAGATACAATTTCCTGTGAAAGAAAATAACAATGTATTAATTTAATACAATATTTTTATTTGTATAAATCAAGCTCTATGAATATTAAAATAAACTTTGTTAACTCTTACACGAGTCTCATCTAAAAAAAAAAAAATTAAAATAAATAATTAAATTAATAATTAATTAATTAAATACATAAATAAATAAATAAACAAACTTACCTCCATTGATAAGAGGTTCGAGTCCAGTTCATCAATCTGAAGGTTGAGTTCTACACAGGTAGTAGGACTCCAAGGAATAGCAAAGTTATCCCATTCCATTTCGGCATAGTAGTCCATTCTCAAGTGAAGCAGAAAGCGTGTTTGAAAAAGCCTGTGTGGTCGGTGCCTTTTATAAGGACTGGGTGTGTCATTTCCTGTGGAAATTCCTTGGGCGTGTCTTAACTGGAAATGATGTGATGGGAATTCCCTGAAAATGATGTAATGTATTACCTGGAAATGATACAATGCTAAAGAGTTTATAAAGTGGGTGGGGCTTAGCAAAAGTGGGCGGGGCTTAGTTAAAAAGTGGGCGTGGCTTAACAAAAAGTGGGCGTGGCTTACCAAAAAGTGGACGGAGCTTAACAAAAAGTGGGCAGAGCTTAGTAAAAAGTGTGTGGCACTGGAGGCGCTCAAACAAGAACATTGAGGGAGGTTTACCATTTTATCTTAGCTCAGTTAAAATATCTTAATAAAGAACCAAACTCAAACATATTTTTTGTTCATATATTAGATGGTGAAGAGAGTGGCAAGAGAATTAAATTATTTCCCACACATAAACAAATATTTGTAGGGTCGTTGTGTGAGTGGGCCAAAGATGATTCACCAGATGATATTAAGAGTAAAAGGTTAAAAGGTCCATAAGGTCAGAAGGATCACAGGTTCACACAGAAGGACCATTGTTTAAGTGGTCTAATGAATAAGGATAACATGTCAAAAGGTTGGAAGGTTCGTAAAGAACAGGGTGAGAGAAATAGAGGTGTTTAGGGGCAATGAGGGAGGGGAAAAATTAACATGTAAGTCAATGGGAAAATGAGAGTGTCCCAGAAGCAACATATATACACTACTGAGGTGTTTTTAATTTCGTGTTTCATGGCTGAGTTGTTTTTAATTTCGTGGCTGTGAGGTGTTTTTTAATTTCGTGGCTGTGAGGTGTTTTTAATTTTGTGGCTGTGAGGTGTTTTTGATTTTGTGTATCGTGGCTGTGAGGTGTTTTTAATTTCGTATTTTGTGGCTGTGAGGTGTTTTTAATTTCGTGTTTCGTGGCTGTGAGGTGTTTTTAATTTCGTGGCTGTGAGGTGTTTTTAATTTCCTATTTCGTGGCTGTGAGGTGTTTATTTTCATGTTTCGTGGTGGTGAGGTGTTTTTAATTACGTGTTTCGTGGTGGTGAGGTGTTTTCAATTTCGTGTTTCGTGGCTGTGAGGTGTTTTAAATTTTGTGGCTGTGAGGTGTTTTTAATTTCGTGGCTGTGAAGTGTTTTTAATTTCGTGGCTGTGAGGTGTTTTTAATTTCATGTTTTGTGGTGGTGAGGTGTTTTTAATTTCGTGTTTCGTGGTGGTGAGGTGTTTTTAATTTCGTGTTTCGTGGTGGTGATGTGTATTTAATTTAGTTTTTCGTGGTGGTGGGGTGTTTTTAATTTTGGGGTGGTGAGGTGTTTTAAATTTTGTGGCAGTGAGGTGTTTTTAATTTCATGTTTCGTGGTGGTGAGGTGTTTTTAATTTCGTGTTTCGTGGTGGTGAGGTGTTTTTAATTTCGTGTTTCGTGGTGGTGAGGTGTATTTAATTTAGTTTTTCGTGGTGGTGGGGTGTTTTTAATTTTGGGGTGGTGAGGTGTTTTAAATTTTGTGGCAGGTAGGTGTTTTTAATTTTGTGGGAGTGAGGTGTTTTTTATTTCATGGCGGTGAGGTGTTTTTAATTTCGGGGCTGTGAGGTGTTTTTAATTATGGGGCTGTGAGGTGTTTTTAATTTCGTGGCTGTGAGGTGTTTTTAATTTCGTCTGTTGTGGCTGTGAGGTGTTTTTAATTTCGTGGTGGTGAGGTGTTTATAATTACGTGTTTCGTGTCTGTGAGGTGTTTTTAATTTTGTGGTGGTGAGGTGTTTTTAATTTCGTGGTGGTGAGGTGTTTATAATTATGTGTTTCGTGGCTGTGAGGTGTTTTTAATTTCGTGGCTGTGACGTGTTTTTAATTTCGTGGCTGTGAGGTGTTTTTAATTTAGTGGTGGTGAGGTGTTTTTAATTTCGTGGCTGTGAGGTGTTTTCAATTTTGAGTCTGTGAGGTCTTTTAAATTTCGTGGTGGTGAGGTGTTTTTAATTTCGTGTATTGTGGCTGTGAGGTGTTTTCAATTTCGTGTTTCGTGGCTGTGAGGTGTTTTTAATTTCGTGTATTGTGGCTGAGGTGTTTTCAATTTCGTGTTTCGTGGAGTGGTGTTTTTAATTTCGTGTATTGTGGCTGTGAGGTGTTTTTAATTTCGTGTATCGTGAGTAGAGGAAAAATGTTCCTGGACCACCCCTATTTCTCCATTCACTTACATGTAAATTTTCCCCTCACCCTCACTTTTCTTCATTTCCCCTTAACACCTCTATTCCTAACGCCCTTGATCCTCTGGACCTTTTACTCTTAATATCAATGATCAATGTTTTCTCGTAGACCACTCAAACAACGATCCTACAAATATTTGTTTATGCGTAGGAAATAATTTAATTCTCTTACCACTTCCATCACCATCTAACAAATGAACAAAAAAGATGTTTGAGTTTGGTTCTTTATCAAGATATTTTAACTGAGCTAAGATAAAATGATAAACCTCCCTCAATGTTGTTGTTTGAGCACCTTCAGTGCCACCCACTTTTTGGTAGGCTCTGCCCACCATTTTTTGGTAAGCTCCGCCCACTTTTTGCTAAGCCCCGCCCGCTTTTTGGTAAGCCCCGCCCACTTTTTGGTATGCCCCACCCACTTTTTACTAGGCCCCTCCCACTTTTGGTAAGTTCCGCCCACTTTTGGTAAGCCCCCGCCCCTTTTTTACTAAGCCCCACCCAGTTTTTGTTAACCCCCATCGACGTTTTGTTAAACCCCACCCACTTTTGCTAAACCCCACCCACTTTGTTAAGTCCCACCCACTTTATAAACTCTCCGGCATTGTATCGTTTTCAGTTAAGATATTACATCATTTCCAGTTAAGACACGCCCAGGCTTGCCCAGGGAATTTCCACAGGAAATGACACACACCCAGCCCTTCTTATAAAAGGCACCGACCACACAGGCTTTTTAAAACACGCTTTCTGCTTCTCGAGAGAATGGACTACTGTGCTGACATGGAATGGGATAACTTTGGTATTCCTTGGAGTCCTACTACCTGTGTAGAACTCAACCTTCAGATTGACGAAATGGAATGGGATAACTTTGGTATTCCTTGGAGTCCTCCTACCTGTATAGAGCTCAACCTTCAGATTGATGAACTGGACTCCAACCTCTTATCAATGGAGGTAAGTTTGTTTATTTATTTATTTATTTAATTGTTTGATTTTTTTTTTTTAGATAAGACTCATGTAAGATTTAGCAAAGTTTCTTTTAATATTCACAGAGCTTGATTTATATAACTAATAATATTGTATTAAATTAATACATTCTTTTTCTTTCGTGTATCATCAGATGGCCAGCTCAGTGTCGTGCAGCCATGCCCTCGTCTCTGGTCCTACGTCGAAGAGGCCGGCTTCTGAGGGTGGTCTGTATAGGGGGCAGGTGGTAATTATGTGTTCGGCAGTCTGCTCAGGCTCGCCGCACTCACATGCGGCGCTGTCTGCCAGGCCCCACATCTTCAGCGATGAAAATTAATACATTGTTATTTTCTCTCACAGGAAATTGTATTTGAGATACAAAATGAAAATACTGCTTTTAACACAACTTGGGATGAAGTTATTGATTCGTTTGAAGACATTTTAAACAACCATAACTCTCAGAACGAGTTCTACCTTGATGACCCAGCCAAAGAGTTGTACCTTGGAGACTCACTAAATTTGGGAAAAACATATTATGAGGTCTGCCTAGATGGTTTTAATACCTACCTTGGATACTCACTAAATTTAATAAAATCAGGAAAAGAGTTTTACCTTGGAGACTTTGAAAACTGGTTTCATTTTGGAGACTCTACCTGTGTGGAGCTCAACCTTCACCTTGATAAACTCGATTCAAATCTCTCATCAATGAAGGTAATATTTTCTTTTAATATATACATATAATAATACACATATATAATATATGTATGTATGTATAATATGTATGTATAATAATACATAATACATATACCCTGGTGTTGGGCTAGCGGCTAGGGTGCCAGCTTAGGATTCCAAGGATCCTGGGTTTGAATCCTGGTCGATCGCTGAATTAACGCCAGGGGGGTTGACTCAGCCTGATCATCCTTCCGAGGTCGGCTAATTGAGTACCAGTTCACTGGTAATTCCCTGCTTGTCGTAAAAGGCGGCAAAAAGGGTTGGCGTCAGGAAGGGCATCCGGCCGTAAAACATTGCTTCAAAAAGGGGACCAAAAAACAACAACAACCACAGTCCTCGAAAAGGCCAACCCCCGCTTTGCGGGGAAAAATGGCCTCTAAACGGTGGTTATATACATATAATAATTGTGTATTAAATGTAAAAAATTTTTTAATTAATACGTTGTTATTTTCTCTCACAGGAAATTGTATCTGAGGTACAAAATGAAAATACCACTTTTACCACAACCTGGGGTGAAATGATCGATTTGTTTGAAGACCTTTTGAGCAACCATGACCAACAGAACGAGTTCTACCTTGATAATCCAATGAAAGAGTTTTACCTTGGAGGCTCTTTGGATTCTAAAGCAATGAACAATGTTCTTTGTTTAATGACGCTTGATTTAAGCAATATCAAGAAAGTTCGAGGAAGAAAATGCTGGAAAATTCTTTCTTCCCATTTCTACTTCTTCAAACTTAAAAGCCTTGAAAGACAGAATTGGAGGAAGAGGAAAAAAATAAATAATGAAATACGTATTTAAAAAAAGAAAAGGAAAAAAAGATTATGTTAAGGTTGGGATTTTGAATGTGAGGGTTAGGGATGGGGTTGGGTTAGGGTGGGATTTTGAATGTGAGGGTTAGGGATGGGTTGGGTTAGGGTTGGGGTTGGGCTAGTGGTTCAGCACTTGGTGCATGCACTATTTTGCAGCAAAAGCTTGGACGACCACTATTACATTTTGCATGCCGGCATCACATTCTGGAACTAGTGGTAGAGGCAGCAATGGCAGCATTCAAACCATTTCTTGGTCCATCAAAAGGACCTGAGATAGCCGTCTTCAAGCGTTTCCAGTCAAACTGGAATTCCATTGACCAAAGCAAGTTTAAGCCAATGATGCCTGATGACCTGGACTCTGTAGTTTCAGGTGTATTTTTAAGTTGCAAAGAAGATGTCGTTTCATTCTGCATCCAGAAACTGGAATCGGGCCAACTACGAGATGACTACCGTGAACTTCTTGAGTTGACTATTATTCTGTTTGGTGAGCGTCCTCCGAGAGGATTCAGGTTCATGCAGCCAGGAGCCATGCATCGGGCAAGATGGATGGCCCGTGTGATTTATGGAATCAAGATCTACTTGTTCCGTGATCAGTTTCGACTGACCCCAAAGGAACTCACTGGCATAAAGCGTTTTACAGCATTTGTTGGAGCAGTGTATACCAAAGCCTGGTTCAGCGCTCCATCTGCCATTGGTGCTCCCGCTGGAGACCTAGCTCTCTTAAAAGCACTCATTTTCTATCCTGATTCAGTGATTGCCGAAGCCACCAGCAAAAAGCTTTCCAATCACTTGTGGTACCTCAGCGAAGAACTGGCAGGACTTGCTCTGTTTGACGATAGTGTTGGGCTTGATGTCAAGCGAATGATAGTAGCTGCTCTTAAAGAAGAATGCCAAGAGAATCTCCAACCACGGGTATATGTGGATCTTACAGCAAAAGAAGCCATCGCTGCCAAGACTGTTGCAGATTTTGTTACTTCTGCCTCACTGCGAATTTTTACTGCATTCAAAGTCAATACTGACTTCCTAGAAAAGGACCCTGGTGAGTGGGCCGATGACCCATCATTTCAGTCATCACAGCAAGTCTTGCGTGGTATTGCCACTGTCAACGACTTTGCAGAACGTGGTGTAGCATTAATACAGGACTACAATCAAGTCTTGACAAAGGATGAACAGCAGCGCCAGTACCTGTTGCAAGTTGTTGAGTGGCATCGCCATCAGTTCCCCGACGCAAAGAAGATAAGGAGGAAATAATTTACCACAGAACTTATTAATGAGGAATCACTGGTCTGGAGGACTCTTACTCTGTGTGTTTATGATGATTGTCATACATTCTTACTGATTTGGGATTACATCTGAGTGTTAGTTTATTAAAAACAATTTTGTGTGTCGATACTGAAACATTGTAATTTTCAACCCATGTGTGACAGTAGTAAATAAAGTCGTATAGAAACCATCTTTGGCACATTTCATTTTTTCACAATAAGGAACAATTTTAGCAACAAGCACCTGAAAAAAGTCCAATTTTATTTTTTGGTGTACATTTGAGGACCACCCTAATATATATATATATATATATATATATACTGTATATATATATATATATATATATATATATATATATATATATATATATATATATATATATATATATATATATATATATACACACACACACTAGCTTGGCTCGGCTCGCTTCGCTTGCCTCACCACGCGTCGTTACTGAGGAACGGGCTTATTTTAGCTGAGGATAATGACTGTACCTGAGTTGCTGTGTTGTCATGATTTACACCAATCATAATACAAACAATTATTTTGCACAAATGTATTTGTTGTGTTTGTGATATTTTACACCAAAATGTGATATAAGTTCATTTTTATAAGCAATTTAGGTTGAAGATTTATGTTGAATGTTTTATTTTCAAGAAAGAACCCCTCAGCACATACATAGGGGAGGGGTAGGTGCAGACTGGAAATTTGGGACGATTACACCTCACCACACATAATTTAAAACACCTCACCACCAAGTAATTTAAAGCACCTCACCACCAAGTAATTTAAAACACCTCACCACCAAGTAATTGAAAACACATCACCACCACGTAATTCAAAACACCTCACCCCCATGTAATTTAAAATACCTCACCCTCACGTAATTTAAAACACCTCACGCCCACCTAATTTAAAACACCTCACCACCAAGTAATTTAAAACACCTCACCACCACGTAATTTAAAACACCTGACCACCAAGTAATTTAAAACCCCTCACCCCCACCAAATTCAAAACACCTCACCACCACATAATCCAAAACACCTCACCACCACATAATTTAAAATGACGTTCCGCAACCTATGGGTCGTGACCAAATGTTTGGGTCGCGAAGGGTTTTCAATGGGTCACACGATCGTTTCAGAAATCGCGGGAAAAAAACTTTATCGACGATTTACTTCTCCCGACTGAACAGAACAGACATCAAACGAACGCCGACACAAACTTTATAGTGTGGACTCTTCTACCGCGCTGTACCGATGTACCGCGATGTACCACGCGTGCATCCGGTCAGTCAGATCATACGTTTAGTTTCCGACACGCGAATGTCCATTGCTTTTCATTCGAAAGATTGAGCTGTGAGCGTAAGGTACTCGCCATGGCTAGAAAGTATCAGCCAGTGTTCCTGAACTATGGGTTCACCTTGAATATCGATAAGCACAATGTTCATCGATCACAGTGTGTGATAGGCCTTGACGTGTTGGCCAACGAGTCCCTCAGGCCCAAAAAGCTGAAACTGCACCTCGAGAAGAAACATGGAGATCATGTCAACAAGTCGCGGGAGTTTTTTCTCCGGAAAGAACGCGAGATGAACAACAGCAAGTCAGTAATGAGTTCGGCTATTTTTCCGTCGAAGGGACTGACCAAAGCCAGCTACCTGGTGGCGGAGAAGATAGCCAAAGAAAAGAAGCCGTAAACTATTGCGGGTAAGTTTTTTGGTTTTTTTTCGTAAAAGTATTTCACTGCATTGGCGGTTTGTAGGTTCATAAAGTAATACATGGCGCTGTAAGTATAGTTAAATTTAGTTTTTCATTTCGTCTTTAGAATATCGATGTGTCGGGTTCTTGCTTACTATTACTCGTGCCATGTATACGTTGGTATACCACAACTTCGTAATTTTTTGTTTGTTGCAATACAGCCATTCTTAAATTTTGCCTCTTTTTTAAAAGTACGTACGGCAATCACATCGTACATATTGAATCTTACTATAATTCACCAAATGTCCGTCTGTCTGTTCGAAGGTACCGTAAAAACTGCTGAACCGATCGCAAAGATATTTTGCGTGGGTAATCCTGGGACCCCTGGGAGTAAAATAGGCTATTTAGTTTTCCGAATTTCAGCTTTGGTCTCCAGCATTCTCAGGTTTGGACTCCCGCATAACATTTGCATTCGCATAGCGTTCATTGTGACGATGTTCTCATTGTGACGATGTTCGCATTGTGACGATGTATGTGTTCACGGTAGTGTTTGACGTGACAGTGTGAACGTAATTTCGTAATGTTTTTCGTTTCATAATCCTTTAATGAACGTTTAATGTTTAATGAACGTTTAATATTTAATGAACGTTTAATGCCCTTCGATGTCTGGGGCCGCACGCGCGCTACACTGGACGGGCCAGCGTGTACCTTGCCCTTCGCCGTCAGGCTCGGGTAAACCGCTGAGCCCCATCCGTGATGGGGACTGGGGCTTGAGACAGTGTCCCACGAACGAGGAATTCCCAGTAAGCGCGAGTCATCAGCTCGCATTGATTAAGTCCCTGCCCTTTGTACATACCGCACGTCGCCACACAAACATCACAATGAAACACAATCACAATTCACAGTGATGTGAACAGTGATGTGGCTTTTATTAAAATTCTAAAAATACTGTTTTGATTTTGATGATTTACATGTGATATGATTTGATGGATGTTTATATGAATCGTTTAAAATAAAAAATTTCTGCCTTCAATTTCTGATATTTTGCCTTTTCATTTCGGCTTCCCAATTGAAGCCCCGCCCATAGGGCGGGTACCGTTGCTAGTTTTTATAATGCCTTGGAACAGCGGTTCTTAACCTGGGGGTCGTGACGTTCGTACATACACGAACAAAATACTGTTAGTAAGGGCATTTTATGAGATATTTCACAAATCTGTTAACTAAATTGTTACCAAAAAATTTCTTCACCAATATGTTTGTAAAGGTGTGTAATAACATGTGTTAAAATGTTGAAGTTCAACTCCCGTGGGAAACCCAGAAAAAAAGCTGTTGAATTCGGGTACCGAAAAATTATTTTCGAGAATTTTTATTTTTTTTAATCGGCCCTTAAGTAACTTATGAGGGGTCAAATAAGGGTTTTTCATGATTCTGAGTTGATTGTTAACATTTATATTTTCACTTTTACATTTACACACAAAGTAGCTTTTATTTCACATACATATATAATACTCAAGAGTTATTTCTCATTCACAATGTCAGAAGTTTCAACAGTCATTGTCTATGTCTTCTTCAGACTCAACAACATCATGACTGCAGTTTCTGCATGTAATGCCATTACAGACTCCACAGGCCGAGATGCACGTGACCCCATTCTTCTTGCAGCTGCATCGCCGGTTGCTGCAATCTCCATGACAATTACAGCTCGTGAACTGCAATAGCTCCTCAGGAGCCGTGGGGTCCAGTGTTGGAACTGGCTCATACCCATGCACACCTATTGTCCATCCACAGTCACTGGGGTTCAGAGACATGCTCTGTAGAAGGATCCAGTCCCGGGTCTGCAGGTAGGCACGGAGTGAATGTTGTGCAGCTGCACCCTCTGTTGGAGGTAGAGTCTCTGGTTTGATCACTCCTGCCGCTGCCCAGAGTGTGTCACCTGGAGTGAGGAGTGGCTGATCATGAGCCAGGGAGGAGGAAAGCTCAGCGAGGGGGAGAAACATGATCGCGTTTGTTCCTATCTGTTTCCTGTTCGTAAATGGAATAATCTTTACTTCAGTTCCTCTCAGGATCTTAGCTTTGTCGAGTGCCTTCAACTTCACCCGGGGGAAAGCTGCTGTTGTCTGTGGATCTGGCAAAGGTGGTGCCAGAGAGGTGACTTCGATCCAACCCATTGAGTGAAAGGCAGTGTTTCCGTGAATAGAGACAATGTTTAAATCTATATTGTCTCCAACAAACTGAGTGACTGCATTGTTTGTTTCCCCAACCTCCATAAAGACCACCTGATCATTACTTGACAATTCACTTTCACTGGCTGGCACTTTGGCTGTCATCACTGATTGATCCTCAAGCGCAGCATCAACCGCAACCTCATCATTGATCTGTTCACCGGTTTCCTCCACAATGGTGTCAAGAGTGCCAGAAGTATATGGAACATCATCTCCACTCCTACTATTAAGGAAGCAGTATTTGTAGTTTTGTGTCTCCGTAAGACTCAGTGTATCCCAGCCGGTGGAACTTGTTGAGCATCCATTTTGACCCAAATCTATGATCAAGTTGTATGGCAAGCCCCATTTGGTGTGGCAATACTCCAGACCGAGGTCGACAGGCCTTAATAAAATTCTGCCCCCAAACGGCAACTCTTTCGTCTGTCTTGACAATCGATCTCAAGAACATCTGAAGGCTTGCAGGAACAAGTGTCAGCTGACTATCGATGTCAGTCATACTGTGTGTGGTGGGGTATGACTTTGGACCTAAATCAATCAAGGCAATATCATTGGATATGAACTTGAGTGCCGTCTTTATGATCTGAGTCTTCTCATCTCCATGGTCAAGATTAGCATGATGCCCTCGCAGAATATTGTCGGTGCCATCTTTGAGACAGAGTACATCTGCCCTTCTTTCCTGTGTTGTGAAATACAAGGTGTCTTCGTATTTCTCTAGAAGTTTTATCTTTAGCCAATGCTTTGAATAAGAAAGGCTCTTCTCTGGTGACTGATCAAACTCCTGCAGCTTTTCATGGACTTGGTCCATGTTCATTACCCCATGCTCTAATTCTGAGTCTAACCATTCACAGAATTCAATAAAAACTGCCTCTCGCTCCTCATCAATACTCCTCTGTCCTCTCTTCCTTTTTCCTTCCTCATCAGTCTTGGACAAACTGTCACCTCTCGCAAACATAAGTTTGCATCGCAAATGGTAGTGTTTCTTCTGCTACCAAGTCGTTGATCCCTTCCAGGCGTCCAGTGACGTCAGTGCCCCAGTCATCCCCGCGACTCCGTGCTGTCTTCAGCAAGCTTGCCTTCAGTGTATCTGCAGTCAAATTATCTGGCACTCTGTATTTCTTTCTAGCTTGTGCTGGATTATTTTTGTAGAGCTGGGCTGGTTGGTTGCAAAGAATGCATACATCCTTATACAGGAGGTCAACTGACTGTGATCTTCTAGAACTGCAGCCAGTTGATGAACTGAACTCACAAGTAGTGCGTCTTCTCTTCAACTTTGATGACTCTTTCTCTGCCTTTGATGCTTGAGCTGACTTCTTGGTGGTTGCAACAAAGTTGTTGTACAGATCATTTTTACACTTCTGGTGGTACCTCAGTTTTCCTTCCTTTTGAGCCTCCTTCATACGTTCCACAACAGTAACATTTTCGACAGTTTCTGCTTGTTTCAATAAAGTTGAGTATCCCTTTGGAGTTGCCTGTATGAGCCTTTCAGCTGGTGTATCCGAGCGTGCACAGATGAAGCAATTGAGCACAGGTGGAGTAACGTCTTCATCCATATTGCTAGACTCCATGTCCTGCAAAGTAGAAAATGAGATATATTTAGAAATTATTTTTCCACAAAGGAGTGTCTGTGGTGAAATATAAATGTTAACAATCAACTCAGAATCATGAAAAACCCTTATTTGACCCCTCATAAGTTACTTAAGGGCCGATTAAAAAAAATAAAAATTCTCGAAAATAATTTTTCGGTACCCGAATTCAACAGCTTTTTTTCTGGGTTTCCCACGGGAGTTGACCTTCAACATTTTAACACATGTTATTACACACCTTTACAAACATATTGGTGAAGAAATTTTTTGGTAACAATTTAGTTAACAGATTTTCATATGTTTCCCTTACTATGTGTGTCGTATGTACCTTTGTTAGGTTCCTAAAAATGGGCTCAACAAATTGATGTTATTTTTGACCCCTTCATGACCCCCATAAAACCCCCAAACGACCCCCATGGGGGGTCACGCCCCCCCCAAGTTAAGAACTGCTGCCTTGGAACAAAATCTAGATTAATCATAAAGTGAAAAATGTTCATGTGTTATTTTATTAGTCCCCTACCGATGTACACCGGAGGGGACTATAGGTTTGCACGCCGTCCCTCCGTCTGTCAGTCCGTCAGTCTGTCAGTCTGTCAGTCCGTCAGTCCGTCACGCAAAGAACAGTTTTCCGGACTTTTTTTCTAAACGCTTAATGCTAATGATTTCAAACTTGGCACATGGTTACCTCATGATAAGTTACAGATCAAGTTCGAACTTCACGACGTTTCGATCATTTTTGACAAAGTTATGGCACTTTGAACTTTGGGAATTCTGATCATTCTGATGATCCTTAACTCAGTGCCATTTAAAGTTTTAATTTCCTTAAAAAAAGATTTTCTCTGCAATAATAGGACCGATTGAGATCAAATTTTCACCGTAGGGGGGACTCGGTCTGTATAATATTGTAATGGTAATTATGACGTCACAGGTCACGTGGTTCGGCCGCCATATTGTTTTTCGTGAAAACACGAAAACCCCTTTTTGTCTGCAACGGCTGAACAGATCGAGGCCAAACTTTGCAGGCAGAATCGCATACCCATGACGAACAAAACGTCAGCGAGCATGACGCCATGCATCACATGGTTTCAGAGTTATGACGTTTTTAAGCATGAACCTTTAAAACCGAGCTCTTCCCTCATTTTTGATCCAATCGAGGGGACTCTTTTTTTTTTTTTTTTTTTTTTTTGTATACAAGATCGAGGCTCGTGAAAGAGCGAACATTAATCACACAGAAAGACAAACCGACACATAAAACATAACATCGGGAGCGGTAGACAAGATGGGGAGAGAGGGGGAAGGACACAAACACAACATTTGAGAGCAGGGACCGAGAGACATGGAGACATCGAGAGATCTGAGAGAGGGCGAGGGCTTTGGGGGGGGGGGGGGGGCATGGGAAGGGGGCGGTGGGAGAGGTATAAAACATATGGACACTGCCAGGACTTCCAGGAAAGAAGTTGGAATTTCAAACAAGGTGGATCTGGGGTGAATTAGCGGGGGTAGAAAAGATCAAGGTTTTGGATGGGGGAAGATAAGAGATGGTGGTGAACAGCTGTTTTAAAGACCTGGAGGGAGGAGTGGGATTGAAGGGAGTGAGGGAGTTTGTTCCAGAGGCGGGAGAAAAGAGGAATGAAAGAGTGAAGGTGAGCAGAGAGCCGAGATTTCGGCAGTTTAACCATCAGAGGGTTGCTGGCAGATCTTGTGCGACCTGTAGGAATATTTGGGGGACAGAGCACAGAGAGAGCTGGGGGTGCAAGGCCGGAGAGGAGTCGGTAGAAGACAGAAAGACCACCTACCTGCCTGCGGTGAGTGAGTGAAAGGCCCTCAGAGATAGCTTCATCGCGGGAGATTCCAATAATTCTGAAAGCTTTGGTTTCAACAGCGTGAAGCCGAGCTAGGTGTGAGGCAGGAGCACTGGCCCATAGGGGAGAACAGTATTCCATTGAGCTGCGGATGAAAGCCTTGTATGTGGTGAGGAGCTCAGGTGTGCCGAGGAAGGACTTCGCACGACGGAGGATGCCCAGTCGGCGACTGGCTTTGGAGGCCAGCTTGGAAATGTGGTTTTCCCAAGAAAGATCATGGCAGATAGTGAGACCCAAAATCTTGAGCGACAGAACTTCTTGGAGAGGATTGTTGAGAAAGTAGATGGGAGGGTTGTCCAGTCGATCTTTTCGGAGAGACATAGTAAGAGTGTGAGATTTGTCAGGATTGAAAGACATGTTCCACTTGTTTGACCAGTCTGTGATTTTGTCCAGGTCTTCAGAGAGTGAGGAGGCAGCAGACTGCCGATCTGAGGGAAGAGGAATGGAGCGGCAGAGAGTGGAGTCATCAGCAAAGAGATAGAGAGGATTTTCGAGAGAGTCAGAGAGATCATTGATGAAGACCAGAAAAAGCACGGGGCCCAGAACACTGCCTTGGGGAACTCCAGCCTGAACAGGAAGAGGAGATGAGAGAAACCCATTCAGGGCCACACGTTGACGACGACTAGAGAGGAAGTCCGCCAGCCATGCGTGGAGATTTCCATGGATACCAAAGGAGGAGAGTTTGGTGAGCAGAGCGGGGTGCCAGACCGTGTCGAAGGCACGTGATATGTCGAGGGAGACAGCTCTAATTTCCTGTTTGGCATTGAGGACCTCCATCCATTGTTGAGACAGCAGAAGCAGCATGTCCAGAGTAGAGTGACCTGGTCTGAAACCAAATTGATGATCAGAGATCAAGCCATTGGAGAAGAGGAAAGATTTCATATCCGAAGCAATGATGGATTCCATGACTTTGCTGATAATTGGGAGAAGGCTGATTGGTCTGTAGTTGCGAGGATCTGTTTTTGCACCTTTTTTGTGCAAAGCGGTGATGTTGGCTGATTTACAAGCAGATGGCAGTTGACCTTGAGCAAAAGAGAGGGTGAAGAGAACAGAGAGAGGGTGAGATAGAGCAGCAGAGCAGGATTTTAGGACCCGTGGGCTGATGCCATCGGGTCCAGTTGCAGAATCAGAGTCGAGGGTTGACAGAAACTTTTCCACCTTGTCAGGAGGAAAGGACACGGAGTCCAGGAGCAGCAGGGTACGACTGGGTATGGTGGGTACAGAGAGGGATGGGTTTGGGACACAAGATTTAGAGGCAAACACAGAGTTGAGGCATTCAGCTTTTTCACGTGCGGAGTCAGCTGTGTAGCCGTTTGAGGTAAGGGAGGGGATGGAGGGGGAACAAACACCAGAAACGGATTTGACCAGACGCCACCAGGATTTGGAAGAGGGAGACAGATAAGAGAGTTCGGTCTTGAGAACGGAGAGATATTGTTTCCTGGCTCTCCTGAGGGTGGACACACACTTGTTTCGGGCTTTGTGAAAGGAAATGAGATTTCCTTCCGTTGGATTTGCTTTCCAGGAGACGAAGGCAAGTTGTTTCTGGGCAACAGCCTCACCACAAGATTCCGTGTACCATGGACGGGAGGAAGGGTATGACAACTGAAGACGAGATGGGATAAATCTGTGCATGAGAGAGAGCAATTTACTTTGGAAGAATTCCCAGGATGAGTTGATGTCAGAGGTGGTAGAGATGGGAGACCAGTCCAGATGATTGATGGCTGCTTGAAGACCGTGCCAGTTGGCCTGAGTGAAATGCCAGACTCGTCGACGCTGAGCAGGCTCCCTGAGGATGGTCAGAGAGATTTCCACTTTAACAAGGACATGATCAGATGATCCGATCGGAGCAGAAGAAGAGCAGCAGACATTTTCAGGGAAGTTAGTCATAACCAAGTCCAGAAGAGAAGATGTTCCGTTGACCGAGATCCGGGTCGGGAAATTGACAGATTGTGTCAGTCCCAGTGAGTCGCAGAAGTCCTTTGCTGAGGAGCCATGGCTGGTGAGAGAGGTACCCACACCCAGCCAACTGGCATGATGACAGTTGAAATCACCACATATGAGGAAGAGAGAGTTGGGATGAGTAGATAGAAGTTGGTCCATATCATCAGACAGCGAGATGTAGATGGAGTCATCACTGTTTGGTGGACGGTACAACACACATATGAACAAGAGGTGGGAGCGAAGGGGAAGCCGTAGCCAGAGGTATTCCTGGGGGTGAGGTGGAGAGAGTGCAGTGCAGGGCGAGTGAGGAAGAGAGTTTTTGATAAAGATAGCAACCCCGCCTCCAGGACGAGGCTCAGGTCTATCATACCGGAGGAGGGAGTAGCCCGGGAGAGATACTATGGAATCAGAGACATCATAAAGGAGGAAAGTTTCTGTTAAGCAGATCACGTCTGGTTTGACAGAAGCAACCTGTATGGAGAGATCAGTTAAGTTTGAACGAAGGCCCCGGATGTTTGAGGTCCATACCGTTAATGAAGAGGAAGGGGGAGCATCAGATACAGAACAGGGGGGAGGAGGGGTAGGGTAAGATGTGGAAGAGGTGGAAGAGGTAGGGAGAGCTGTTGAAGGTGTGTCAGAGATTTCAGAATAGCTCGGAGAAAGGGCAGGATGGGGCGGACAAAAGGTTTGATGGTGATTGGGTGAGCCACAATGAGGTGTTATTTGAGGAGGGGGAAGAGCGAGGCAGAAGGTTGGGGGAGATGGAGGTGAGAGTTTGAAGGGGGAAGAAGCGGGGAGGACGCTTTGAGGAGGGGGAGTGAGAGGGGGGAAATTGAGAAGCAATGAGGGTGGGGAGATTTGAAGGGGAGGAGTGAGGGGGGAGTTTGGGAGGGAAGGGACGAGGGGAGGGATTTGAAAGGGATGGGATATGGGGGAGATTTGGAGGGGAGGGGTGAGGCAGGAGTCTAGGAGGGGAGGGGCGAGGGGGCGTCTTGGCGGGTAGGGGTGAGGGGGTAGTTTAGGAGGGAGGGGGCAAGGGGGGAGATTTGAAAGGGATGGGTGATGGGGAAGATTTGGAGGGGAGGGGTGATGGGGAAGATTTGGAGGGGAGGGGTTATGGGGAAGATTTGGAGGGGATCTGTTCTTCGCTTCACAGATCTGTTCAGCATGTCAACCTACTAAAATGTCCTTTTGGAATTTGCAATAGGGCACGTGGTTTGGCAGATATCGTTCATTAAACGAAAGTATTTTTTTAAAAATGGATATCTCTTGTTTATTCTAGAGTTCTCCTCAAGCCGCACCGCGCGCCCTCAGCCTCGTCTGTGAACGTCAAAAGCGCGACACAGCGCGCACTTTCGGGAGGGGCGGAGCCAAGCCGAGCAACATATATATACTAGCGGGGTCACCCGTGGGAATCCCACGGGCATGGATGTGTGTGACATTTCGACATATTGAGTTATATGCTGCACATTCATTTTTACAAAATGGTTACTGGCAAGTCATCAGATCCAGAAATGGTGTGATGAACACAATTTATTTATTTCACATAATATGTGACCCCTCACTCCTCTCCACCTGACACTCTCCTGTCTCCACCTGACACTCTCCTGTCTCCACCTGACACTCTCCTCTCTCCACCTAGCACTCCTCTCCTCTCCAAACCCTCACATCCCTCTCCTTTCCAATCCCTCACCTCTCCAATCCCTCACACTCCTCTCCTCTCCAATCCTTCACACGCCTCTCCAATCGCGCCTCACACTCCTCTCCAATCGCGCCTCACACTCCTCTCCAATCGCGCCTCACACTCCTCTCCAATCGTGCCTCACACTCCTCTCCAATCGTGCCTCACACTCCCCTCCAATCACTCCTCTCCAATCGTGCCTCACACTCCTCTCCAATCACGCCTCACACTCCTCTCCAATCGTGCCTCACACTCCTCTCCAATCGCGCCTCACACTCCTCTCCAATCGCGCCTCACTCGCCTCTCCAATCGGCTTTCCCCGTCTCGTTTCTCTCCTTTTTCTCCCGTCTCGTTCTTTTTCTTGCTCCAAATCGGCCCGTCGGAATCGGAAATCGGCCCGTCTCGCCCGTCGGCCCGTCGGAATCGGAAATCGGCCCGTCTTGCTTTTGTGCTTGTGCGTAAATAAATTGTGTTCATGACACCATTTCTGGTGTTGGGCTAGCGGCTAGGGTGCCGGCTTAGGATCCTGGGTTCGAATCTCGGTCGATCGCCGAATTAATGCCAGGGGGGTTGACTCAGCCTGTCATCCTTCCGAGGTCGGCTAATTGAGTACCAGTTCACTGGTAATTCCCTGTTTGTCGTTGAAGGCGGCAAAAAGGGTTGGCGTCAGGAAGGGCATCCGGCCGTAAAACATTGCTTCAAAAAGGGGACAAAAAAACAACAACTACCACGGTCCCCGAAAAGGCCAACCCCCGCTTTGCGGGGAAAAATGGCCTCTAAACGGTGGTTTTTACACCATTTCTGGATCTGATGACTTGCCAGTAACCATTTTGTAAAAATGAATGTGCAGCATCTAACTCAATATGTCGAAATGTCACACACATCCATGCCCGTGGGATTCCCACGGGTGACCCCGCAAGTTTGCATTGACGTTCGTCGATGGACTCGTTCGCCCGTCTCATTCGTTTTCTTGCTGCATCCTGTTCAAGTCTGCGTTCTTCATCGATCGTCTCATTCATTTTGGAAATAGAAGTTTCCACGCAGCGCATGAATTGTCACGATCCTCAAGAGGAAGTGTCTCGTAATCATCAAATGATAAATGGCAAGTAAATTATATTGTGGAAAATTAAAGATTTCAAATAAACCTATTTAAAGTGTATTCGCACATAACTAATTTTAAAAAACGAAGAAATATCTCTCGGTAATTTCCTGAAACATATTTTACTTCCGGCTAATAATGTTGAATTAAATAAAAACGAAGAAATATATGTCGGCATCATTGTTGACGTTTTTGTGACGACTGTCATCAAACGAAAAAGTAATATATCTTAACGGAAAAGCAAAAGCGAATTTTTAATACTAGGGCATGCCCGTACTATATATAAGCTAGGACGTGCCCGTACGTGGGTGCCCGTTCCTTGCCAAAAAAAAAAAAAAAAAAAACATGAATGGTTTGGTCCATTCGCAACGACCACAGAACCCCCCCCTCTATTTACATGCAATGGTTTGGTCCAAAGCGAACGGTTTGGTCCATTCGATGTGATTCGATGATTCGATGTGAATGGTTTGGTCCATTCGCAACGACCACAGAACCCCCCCCCTCTATTTACATGAATGGTTTGGTCCATTCGCAAAGCCAAAGCGAACGACCACAGAACCCCCCCCTCTATTTACATGAATGGTTTGGTCCATTCGCAAAGCCAAAGCGAACGACCACAGAACCCCCCCCCCCCCTCTATTTACATGAATGGTTTGGTCCATTCGCAACGGCAAAGCGAACGGCGAACGGCTAAATCGCCATAGCTCGGTAAGTACTTGTCCGATTAATTTCAAACCTTGAAAAGGCACATCCTCGGGTCCCCAGCAATATACCTGGCAAGTTTCAAGTATATCGGACCGGTAGTTGTCGAGAAACAGCGGTCACAGACAAACGTACAAACGTACAGAGATTACTGGAATTATAGATAGATATATCGACACGTTGCCGTCGGTGTCATGTTGGGCGGTGTATGATACACCATGACGCGATTTTTAAAAATATATCTCTGCATTTTCCCGCGTGTGTGGAATGTTCTCAATTATTGCTGACACCGAGTCCAAAACCATCGATAAAAATGAAATCATATGGTGAGTTAGATTGGAGATAAAGGCGTGAGAGAGACTCAATGGCCTTGAAGTTGAAGTTACAGGCGTTTGAGAATTCATTTCGTTCTATAAACGGCAACTTTCATTGGATTTCCTTCCCGTTTTTTTTCAACCGAGTCGAAAACTATGTTAGCGACTGTGAAAAATGAAATGATATATCGAATTTTTAATATGTATCGACACGTTGCCGTCGGTGTCATGTTAGGCGGTGTATGATACACCATGACGCGATTTTAAAAAATATATCTGCATTTTCCCGCGTGTGTGGAATGTTCTCAATTATTGCTGACACCGACTCTAAAACCATCGATAAAAATGAAATCATATGGTGAGTTAGATTGGAGATAAAGGCGTGAGAGAGACTCAATGGCCTTGAAGTTACAGGCATTTGAGAATTCATTTCGTTCTATAAACGGCAACTTTCATCGGATTTTCTTCTCGTTTTTTTTCAACCGAGTCTAAAACTATGTTAGCGACTGTGAAAAATGAAATGATATATCGAATTTAAAATAGATATCGACACATTGCCGTCGGTGTCATGTTGGGCGGTGTATGATACACCATGACGCGATTTTAAAAAATATATCTCTGCATTTTCCCGCGTGTGTGGAATGTTTGTGGAAAATTAAAGATTTCAAATAAACCTATTTAAAGTGTATGCGCACATAACTAATAAAAAAAACGAAGAAATATCTCTCGGTAATTTCCTGAAACATATTTTACTTCCGGCTAATATGTTGAATGAAATAAAAACGAAGAAATATATGTCGGCATCATTGTTGACGTTTTTGTGACGACTATCATCAAACGAAATAGTAATATATCATAACGGAAAAGCAAAAGCGAATTTTTAATATATATCGACACATTGCCGGCGGTGTCATGTTGGGCGGTGTATGATACACCATGACGCGATTTTAAAAAATATATCTCTGCATTTTCCCGCGTGTGTGGATTGTTCTCAATTATTGCTGACACCGAGTCTAAAAGTAAAACCATCGATAAAAATGAAATCATATGGTGAGTTAGATTGGAGATAAAGGCGTGAGAGAGACTCAATGGCCTTGAAGTTACAGGCCTTTGAGAATTCATTTCGTTCTATAAACGGCAACTTTCATCGGATTTTCTTCCCGTTTTTTTTCAACCGAGTCTAAAACTATGTTAGCGACTGTGAAAAATGAAATGATTTATCGAATTTGATTTGAAATAAAACTGGGGGAGAGCAAGACACCACGGGCCTACAAAACAGGACTCAAAGCTATGCGAGTTAATAAAATGGTGGATATTTGTTTATAGCCACTCCCAGAATGGGTGGAGCTATGGGTGGAGCTACTCTGCAAACCGAGTAAGCCACACCCCGGACAGACACCCAACAGATAGACAGACAGACAGACAGAATCATCTACGGCTATTATAATATAGATATACACATCGATCATTGATCGTGAACGGGAAAATATAATAAATTACTGATATTTAGCGACTCGAAAGGTTCTTTATCAACAACTTATTTATGGTTCTTCTGCTGACCTGTCTGCAAGGTGTATAAATCGAAGTCCCGAGTGCGAATCACAGGTGAGCCCGTCCTGAGGTAATTTGCGATTGGAAACGATTCAGAACCTGTCGGTGAATAACCCTTGGTTATTTCCCCAACAGTTTTCCGGACGACAGACTGCCGGTAGGGGACATGTATTGCAGCGCAATACTCAGAATGCTTGTTTATCTTGTATTGCAGAGCAACTCATCCTGCCATGCACCAAGGCGATGTGCAGAGAAGTGCTTGGAGAGACGGCGGCTTCCAAGATAAGCAGCAATTCCGCTTTCTGCCGACACGATTCGCCGACGGATAATAGACATGGGCGAAGACATCGAGCACCAGCTGTACGCAAACCTAGAGGCCAACAAGTTTGTCATCCAGTTGGACGAGTCGATGGACATCGCACAGAAGGCGTTGATCCTCATCTTTGTTCGTTATCGGCATGGCGATGATTTTATGGAGGATCTTCTGGCATGTGACGAGCTACAGACCAAGACCACGGCCGCAGAAATATTCGCAGTCGTCAACAAACACATCGCATTGCATAGCCTCAGGTGGGAAGACTGTGTTGGCGTTTGTACCGATGGTGCGGCATCGATGACAGGTCGGCGCAGCGGTGTCATTAAGCTCATCCAAGATGTGGCACCGGAGGCAAGCTGGACCCACTGCTTCCTCCACCGCGAGGCATTAGCGGCGAAAGAGATGTCACCTGGACTTGCCGAAGTAATGGACATTGCAGTGAAAACAATCAACCATCTCAGGAAGATCGCCCTAAATTCGAGGTTGTTTGCAGAGCTGTGTAAGGAGCAAGATGCAGAACACACCACGGTGCTGTATTTTGCAGCTGTTCGCTGGCTCTCCAGAGGAGATGCTTTGGCAAGATTGTATGAACTTCGTGACCAGGTCCTCGCATTCTTGGAGGTGGCTAGGTCAGACCTGGCAGTCCACTACAAAAACAACAAATTCATCGCAACATTGGCATACATGGACGACATCTTCAACTTGTTGAACAATCTGAACATATCGTTCCAGGGCAAAACGAACAAGCAGGCGAAATCCGTGTTCGTAATGTATGACAAGATAGCGGCGTTCAAGTCAAAGCTGGATCTATGGAAGAGAAGAGTTCAGACCAATGATGAATTTGACATGTTCGAAAACCTGGATGATCTGCTCAGCAAGAGTGTTGAGGAACGTGTGGACATTAAGGATGTCATCGTCGAACATCTGGTGAACCTGCGCAAACGATTTGACGAATACTTTCCTGTTGATCCACGCGTGGAGAAGAAGTGGATCCGAGACCCTTGTTCAGCAGTGCTGCAACTTGTCCAACAGATTGAAAGAGGACTTGATCAACATCGTGTCTGACGGTACACTTGAGACACTGTTCAGGAAGGACACTTTAGTAACGTTTTGGCTGACAGTGTCTCATGAGTACCCAGAGATTGCACATCTCGCGGTAAAGTTCCTGATGCCATTCACGATGACGTGGATGTGTGAGGCAGGTTTCTCAACGGTGACGTATCTGAAGTCCAAGTATCGAAACAAACTGGAGACGGTGGCCCTGTGCGCCAACCTGAGAATCGCATTGTCGCCGCTTCAAAGCCGAATCGATGATCTCAAAGCCAATATGCAAAGTCGACCATCGCACTGATGTGGATAATCCACATCTACAATGATGCCAACGGAACATTTGAATTAGGCTTGTAAGTTTCACTTTCGGGTTTAATCAGTGAAAGTTGTTCATTTAATGTTGTTCATGATATAACGGAACATTGAACCTGGATATAAGTTCAGATGCATATCGGGTTTTTTCAGTAAAAGTTATTCTTGTTTTGTTTATCAGTTCATGTTACATTTTAAGTTCATCATCTATTCACGATGAAGATTAAAATAAAGTTCAAACACCTTATCTTGGCGTGTCACTTTAATAACTAAAGTTTTATTTTATTTCACAAAAGATACACCGCCAATGAATGTTGTGAGATTAATCTTAATCTTCATCTTCATCATCTTCTTCATCTTCATCATCATCTTCATCTTCTTCATTAAATTCATCGTCGGGGCGGATTCATCTCTTCCGAAGCTGCTAAAGCCCCTGTCACACCTTGACGATTTAGCCAGCGTATGCCGACGTATCAAAATTTATCTAAAACGCTGGCGTTCGCTGAACTATCGATGTTTTTTTTTCAGTTTTGGGCGTATAATAGCGTATTCATAACGAGTTGGACGTATGCATAACGTACTAGTAATGTACACAGAACGTTTCGATAACTTATAGATAACTTATACCAACGAATGCTTAGCGTGTTGTCGGCGTTCACAACTTATGCCCAACGATAGTCTAACTTATGCATAGCGCGCGGCAGCGTATCGCCGACGATCACGTGGCGTAGCCTATTAAAAGGCTGCCGCTCGACGATTCAAATCATAACCGCACTAGACATCGAAGTGTCAACATCACCGTCATGCCGGAGAAAACTTCGAAGAATGCTGCCAAGAAGCATTTTTTATTTGTTGAATTGTACATGTATATTGCAAAGTGCATAATTGAAAAAAAGCTTTTTATACGATGTTCATTTCAAGAGGAATCTTACTGTCTCTGAGGTCCTTTATTGCCTGAACAATGCAGTAATACAAATATCTAAAGCATCCTATCTTGCCACGGAACTGCGCCAGCTGGGGAGTTAACCCAGTGCTTGAGGAGATTCCTCTGTTTCTTTCCGTCCTTGGAGGCAGTGTTGGGGCCAGTAGCTGTCTGTGTATCCTCCAAGTGATGTCCCTCTCGCCATGCTCCTGGAACAAGGTCGCGGTTCTCATTCTCTGCCCGGTCAAGCTGCTGGTTCTGTAGTCCTGGGTACCTGGAATTTGAATTTGATTTTATTTACTTATAAAGCGCACCTATAATAAAAACATATATTCTAATGCGCTGTACAATAAAAAGTAATATAATAATACATATAACATTTAAGGTAAATCATATAATGTTTATAAACATAGGCTAAAAGTTAAATTGCATTGTATACTGTATAATATATGCTATGTAAACATGAATTACCTGGTCCTCGTGAGGTTGTGCAGGATCACGCATGCTTTGACAATGAGCTTGACAGTGGAGGGGTGATGCTGCATGGTACTTAGCAGAACCTGGAATCTGTTAGCCAGGATGCCGAATGCATTTTCTACTACCCTCCTTTCTCGGCTAAGCCTGTAGTTGAAGATGCGTTGTTCATTCGTCAGACCCCGGAGGCTGTATGGCTTCATCATGGTTGGTCGTAAGGCGAAGGCATCGTCACCGATAAAGAAGTAAGGCACGTCCTGGTTGTCGTTGGGAAGAGGCTCAGGGTCAGGGAAACCAAGGGTACCGTCTTCAGCGCATTCCTTCAGCTCACAGTCATTGTATATCTGCGCATCTGATGCTGATCCAGTACCGCCGACATCTGCCCAAATGAATTTGTAGTCAGCATCCACAAGCGCCATCAGAACAATGGAGTAGAATCCTTTGTAGTTGAAGTATTGGGACCCACTCTTTGGAGGACAGCGGCAGGCCACGTGCTTCCCGTCAAGTGCCTCACATGTATGGGGAAAGTTCCATCGTTGGAAGAACTTGTCAGCTATGGCGCGCCAACCATCAGGAGTACTTGGGCAAACCAGCACCTCATCCACGTATTCGTCAATAATGGCTTGACAGACTTCTCTGACCACTAGGGACTGGGTGTTGTGAGGGACCCTCCATCCGAACTTCATCGAGGCATACTTGTTTCCAGAGGCAAGGTGACGCAAAGTCAGTGCCAGCTTCATGCCAGACTCAAGCGGCTCCCTGTAGAAGGTGTACTGCTTGGTTATCCTTGGACCCACTCTGGCTAGCAGTTCGTCGAACATCGCTGGGGGCATACGCAGGAAGTTGGTGAAGGATGCATGGTCCTCGTTACGGAGTTCCACCATGAGCTGGTCATACATGCCAAACTGCCGTCGCCTCCCGATCCATGGTCTCACCCAGTTCCTTCTCCTCCGTTCACCTCTTCTTCTCCTGGCTCTATTGGCACGCAACTGGTACAGTATCAAATCGATGAGGTCATGTTGATGTTGGAAGACAGCTAGTAGGTATTCTCGTCTCAGCCTTGCCGGATCCTCCATCTCTCAGATGACATGGACATCTGCTCACCATGGAGTCTGGAACACTGACGGGTTCCTCCTGTGAACCCCATTTGTATATACCAATTCCCCTAAACGCTGCCAATACGCCATTATACGGTAGCTGTAAGTTAGAAACACGTTCAGTAAGTTCTGTGGTCGTCCGGAAGACATCAAATACGTCTACATACGTCAATATGCGTTGGAGATACGTTACACATAGGTTCAAAGCACGTTACTCATAGGTTAGAAATAAGTTTCGGGTACGCTAGACATTATCTCGACGTATTTCGACTTATGAGTAACTTACAAGTAACGTGTGTCGACGTGTGTCAACGATCGCCTAACGTGCCTACAACTTATGGCCAGCGTATGCGGAACGTGTGAGTCATACGCTGGCATACGTCGACAAATTTTGTGCATGCACAAAATTTGTCGACGAGCTCGGCGTACTACGACGTATGCCAGCGTGCTTCAGCGTGCTCTTAACGTATACAAAACTTACCCATAACGTATTCGACGTGTGCCAGCGTATTCGCCAAATTTTTCATACGTCGGCATACGCTGGCTAAAACGTCAAGGTGTGACAGCGGCTTAACAAGGCAGGGAGTTTACGCCTGATTGGCTGACAATAATATCAAATGGGCGGTGTCTGTGATCGAAGTCGCTGCTCATTCTCAAGGGGGGCGTGGTCTCTCGCTCTCTCTCTCTCCTCATGGTCGTGGAGATCTGTACGAAATAACAAAATAAGGACAGTATTTGGTATGATTGTCCTCACTTTGCTTTATTGTTCAATTACGAATTGTACTACTGCACAAAGATGATGAACCGAACCCTTACCAAGATATTAACGTCATAAGCAATCGATATTTCCGTGACGGTTTGTGGGGGGTTCGATGGGTCGCGACTGGATGCCTGGGTTTCGGGTCGCGACTGGATGCCTGGGTTTTGGGTCTCGACTGGATGCCTGGGTTTTGGGTCACGACTGGGTGCCTGGGTTTTGGGTCGTGACTGGATGCCTAGGTTTTAGGTCGCGACTGGATGCCTGGGTTTTAGGTCGCGACTGGATGCCTGGGTTTTGGGTCGCAACTGGGTGCCTGGGTTTTGGGTCGCGACTGGATGCCTGGGTTTTGGGTCGCGACTGGATGCCTGGGTTTTGGGTCGCGACTGGATGCCTGGGTTTTGGGTCATGACTGGATGCCTGGGTTTTGGGTCGTGACTGGATGCCTGGGTTTTGGGTCGCGACTGGATGCCTGGGTTTTGGGTCGCGACTGGATGCCTGGGTTTTGGGTCGCGACTGGATGCCTGGGTTTTGGGTCGCGACTGGATGCCTGGGATTTGGGTCGCGACTGGATGCCTGGGTTTTGGGTCGTGACTGGATGCCTGGGTTTTGGGTCGTGACTGGATGCCTGGGTTTTGGGTCGTGACTGGATGCCTGGGTTTTGGGTCGCGACTGGATGCCTGGGTTTTGGGTCGCGACTGGATGCCTGGGTTTTGGGTCGCGACTGGATGCCTGGGTTTTGGGTCGCGACTGGATGCCTGGGTTTTTTTATTGGGTCCTGGCCTAAAAAGGTTGCGGAACGCAGTTCTCGAGCATTACTTGCTCTTGGTTCCTCCTAAGAACACAAGGGTAGTCCAGCATGCACAAGAGATTTTTTGTAATGTCCCTTATTTTCTATTAGCAACGGTACCCGCCCTATGGGCGGGGCTCCAATTGGGAAGCCCAAATGAAAAGGCAAAATATCAGAAATTGAAGGTTTTTTTTATTGTAAACGATTCATATAAATATCCGTTGAATCATATCACACGCAAATCATCAAAATCTAAACAGTATCTTTCGAATTTCAATAAAAGCCACATCACTGTTCATATCGGTAAATATTATTCCATCGTGTTTCAAATCGTGATCGACACACTATGATCGTGATGATCGTGATCGTGAATCGTGATCGATAATCGTGTTCACAATCGCTATGTCGTATGTACTCCCGACACGTGAACACAATTCCCGATATGCGTAACTGTACCAAATCAACAGTTAAAAGGATTTTGAGCCGATAGCTGTTACGGCCTTGGCAAGATCGATGGAGACAGCGTTTATTATACTTTTAATGAAGGACACTGTCTCAAGCCCCAGCCCGCATCACGGATGGGGCTCAGCGGTTTACCCGAGCCTGACGGCGAAGGGCAAGGTACACGCTGGCCCGTCCAGTGTAGCGCGCGTGCGGCCCCGGACAACGAAGGGCATTAAACGTTCATTGAACATTAAACGTTCATTAAACATTAAACGTTCATAAAAGGATTACGAAACGAAAAACATTACGGAATTACGTTCACACCGTCACGTCAAACACTACCATGAACACATGCATCGTCACAATAAGAACATCGTCACAATGGACGTTATGCGAACGCGAATGTTATGCGGGAGTCCAAACCTGAGAATACTGGAGTCCAAAGCTGAAATTGGGAAAACTAAATAGTGAAGCGCGGTGCTACGCGCGCTACTTGTTTAGCAAGGAGGAAGCGGACAACGCGGTAAGTTAAAAGAGTCTTTATTGCAAGAGCTCCACTGTAGCACTGGAGTGCTCCGGGCTGCGCGCCCGGCGTATATCCCGAGGCCACGCCTACCCCTCGGGCATGGCCGCCGCCCACTTGGTGCGCGGAATGATGTCATCACGCCAGTGAGCTTTCGTGTCCGCCACACGCGCCCCCCCCAAAATTCCCGCGCACCTGGAGGGCCAGTTTGCGGGGCAAACGGATGACCCGGCCGAAGCGCCCTCTGGCGACTGGCGGCGTCCGGGGTGCAGGGATGCCAGCTGGGATGCCTCCGGCTGCACCCGGGATGGGTGCAGGACCGGGGGGCGGCATGCCGGCGGGGCTGGGCGGTGCCAGGGGCTGGGCGGTGCCAGGTGCCGGTCTTGGTCTTGCTGAATGAACAGGGCGGGCGACACTGCCGAGCCTCGTGGCCGAACTGGGCGTGGAAAAAACACCAGGTTGGCGGCGGAGGCGGCGGGGGCCGCAGAGGCCGTGGTTTTCGCCGCGGCGGCGGTGGTGGGCGGGGCGTGGTGGCGGCCACGTGGTGTGCATCAGCATCAGCCACAAGGTGTGCATCAGCCTCGGGATGCGCGACGGCCGAGCCAAAACTCGCCTGTGTGTCCAAAGCCGCGAATAACATGTCGGCCTCGGCAGCGAGAGCTCGGGGTTCCGTTATCGCGGAACCGGCCAACGCGAGGCGTACCGCCGCACCGCCGCCACCGCACCGGCGTACCGCCATACCGTCGCACAGGTAACGTGCCCCCCCGCCTTATTGCCACCGTAATTTCCCGTCGGGCGTAACGTGCCCTATTTTACTCTTGGAGATCCCAGGATTACCCACACAAAATATCGTTTCGATCGGTTGAGCCGTTTTTGCGGTACCTTCGAACAGACAGACAGACATTTTTTTTTTTTTTTTTTTTTTTTTTTTGTATACAAGATCGAGGCTCGTGAAAGAGCGAACATTAATCACACAGAAAGACAAACAGACACATAAAACAAATAACATCGGGAGCGGTAGACAAGATGGGGAGAGAGGGGGAAGGACACAAACACAACATTTGAGAGCAGGGACCGAGAGACATGGAGACATCGAGAGATCTGTGGGAGGGAGAGGGCTTTGGGGGGGAGGCATGTGAAGGGGGGGAGGCATGTGAAGGGGGGGAGGCATGTGAAGGGGGGGGGGTGGGAGAGGTATAAACATATGGACACTGCCAGGATTTCCAGGAAATAAGTTGGAATTTCAAACAAGGTGGATCTGGGGTGAATTAGTGGGGGTAGAAAAGATCAAGGTTATGGATGGGGGAAGATAAGAGATGGTGGTGAACAGCTGTTTTAAAGACCTGGAGGGAGGAGAGGGATTGAAGGGAGTGTGGGAGTTTGTTCCACAGGCGGGAGAAAAGAGGAATGAAAGAGTGAAGGTGAGCAGAGAGCCGAGATTTCGGCAGTTTAACCATCAGAGGGTTGCTGGCAGATCTTGTGCGACCTGTAGGAATATTTGGGGGACAGAGCACAGAGAGAGCTGGGGGAGCAAGGCCGGAGAGGAGTCGGTAGAAGACAGAAAGACCACCTACCTGCCTGCGGTGAGTGAGTGAAAGGCCCTCAGAGATAGCTTCATCGCGGGAGATTCCAATGATTTTGAAAGCTTTGGATTCAACAGCGTGAAGCCGAGCCAGGTGTGAGGCAGGAGCACCAGCCCATAGGGGAGAACAGTATTCCATTGAGCTGCGGATGAAAGCCTTGTATGTGGTGAGGAGCTCAGGTGTGCCGAGGAAGGACTTCGCACGACGGAGGATGCCCAGTCGGCGACTGGCTTTGGAGGCCAGCTTGGAAATGTGGTTTTCCCAAGAAAGATCATGGCAGATAGTGAGACCCAAAAGCTTGAGTGACAGAACTTCTTGGAGAGGATTGTTGAGAAAGTAGATGGGAGGGTTGTCCAGTCGATCTTTTCGGAGAGACATAGTAAGAGAGTGAGATTTGGCAGGATTGAAAGACATGTTCCACTTGTTTGACCAGTCAGTGATTTTGTCCAGGTCTTCAGAGAGTGAGGAGGCTGCAGACTGCCGATCTGAGGGAAGAGGAATGGAGCGGCAGAGAGTGGAGTCATCAGCAAAGAGATAGAGAGGATTTTCCAGAGAGTCAGAGAGATCATTGATAAAGACCAGAAAAAGCACATTTGGTGAGTTATAGTGAGATACTTTGCCACATGGGATATATTTTCGATGCCCCCTGGCATTTTCGCCAATAATGTCCTCGGTCTGGGAAACCCAGATCGGGCCTTCTCCATTTTGCCCCATGGACGGTGACCGCCTGGTCAGGTTTGCCGGATGAACTGCGCACCTACCAACCCTACCGATTCGTGCGATAGCCTACCGATTTTCTATAGCTCCAAACGCATACCGATTTTATTAGTCAGACATACCGCATTTGGAAATTGTTATTGGAAAAAAATTAATAGTTGTGTTTTTTCAGTTTTGCGTTCGTTTCTCACTGCGAAGATCGTATTACACACGGCTGCTTCTACATTCTACAAAACTCGTGCCTGACCTTGATTTCTTATCTCGTCAGCGATTGGTTATTGCTTCCAAACTAAGCATGACCAATGGGACGACAGGAAACAGCGGGCAGTCATTTCAAGACAACGCGCCATTTTCCATTCATGATCAAAGACTGCAGTTAACAGAGAGTACTCATCGCTTCAGTGCACGACAACAATGCAAACACCAGAAAAGAAAAAACCACTCCCAAGCTGGGTCAACAAGTTTAAGCCAAGTTGGACAACAGAGTTCAAGTGTATCAAGGATTCGCGTAAGGGAGACGGACATGCCTTCTGTGATATGTGTCGATCAGACTTCTCCATCAGTCATGGGGGATACAACGACTTGAGTCGCCACATCAGCACGGGGAAACACATGAGCAACTTCCGCGCGGTGGCAACCACATCAAAAATAGCCTTCCAGCCAGTGCGACAGATGCCGACGTCAATCAACGCCGAGGTTTTATTTCAAGGACTGTTGATGGAGCACAATTTGCCTCTGGCCCTAAATGACCATTTCTCCAAGCTGGTCCCGCGGATGTTCCCCGACAGCGAGATCGCGCGTTAGTACGCCTGTGGTCGTACCAAGGCGACTCAGGCAATGCAGCTCATTGTGAAGAACGCCCTAGAGGGGACCAGTGGAGTAACGAAATTCAGAGCAGAGGTCCGAATGTTCTACGTTGGTTCCCTGATCTACATGAGGGACAAATTCCCATTCCAGGACCCTTTGATCAGGAATGCGGTCATCGTGGACCCAGCCTCCTCCAAGACAGCTTCCATGCAGAGCCTACTTACACTGGTTGAACAGCTCCCTGCATCTGTTGATCCAGAAGAGAACAGAGATGCACTGTGCAGAGAGTTCTGCACATATCAGTCAGATGTCACCCTGCCAGCATATTGTTGCGGACACGACTTTGATGTTATGGTGGGCCGAGCGGAATGGCCGCCGTGTTCGCACAAGTTACCCGATTACACTCGAACGTTGGCCGAATCGCGCTACGCTAGATCAATGAAGGAAAGGACACAACGGCTGGGTTAAATGACACGACACCAGGGGTACAGTTCTCAAGACCTCCGGAGGAGGTTATAATATGGGTTTGCAGAATGTTTAGATTACACGGACAAGAGGTACAGCACAGGAAGGTGGGCACTTAGACACGGTCTTATCTTATCCCCGACAGACCACAGACAAACGGGACAAGACTGACTCACACAGGGATTGATGGCAGGGGAGGGCAGGCAGTCGATGGCTCAAGGTGCACCTTGGCTCAGGGGCAGAATCGACCCGGTCCGGTCCAAAGAGGCGGGAGGTATCCAGCGCTTGGAGGTGGCGACTTCTCTCTCCAAGCTGGGGGCGCATCTTACGTCACCTCCGGTAAGTGGCTGCGTATATCCAGCGGGGAGTGACACGCCCTCGGCTCGTTAGCTCCGCCCCAGATGGAATCGGTCCGCCGCTTCTTATTGGGTGCGGGGGGGGGAGGGGGGTTACCGGGCTCCGCCCTTGACGAGGAGCTGACAGTCAGCCCCTGTGTGGTAACCCCGTCGGAGCACATGGGCAATGGCGGCTAACCAAGCCGGAGTGAGGACGCACACTCCCCGCGCCGCGCCGCGCCGCCCCCCGCTGTTGTTGTAGTTGTTGTTGTTGTTGTAGTTCCATGAGGAAGAGATGCGGGGAGGTATTGGGAGGTCCTAAACTCACTACTGGTGCCATACAATCACATTCTGGTGCAACGAAGAGTCAGAATTAATGGAAACGAGTCCTTAACTGACATAGACTAAGAATAACTAGCAAGATGTCCTATAGTTGTCTACGTGAGATGCGGTGAACCTGGGCACGACATTTAATGGGGGAAAAAGGGGAAGGTCGGGGCTACAGAGTGTTGTTTACAGACAATGGGACTAGGGAATGGGGGATTGGGGATAGTTGGGGAGTATTGGGGAAATAGGGGAATATTTACAAGCGGATATGGATGGAGGCCAAATCCCATATCCGCAACAATATGACCCAGATGAGAAACACTGTGTGGTTTGCTGGCAGGGAAGATTAACATCTTCAAGCCGGATGCAGTCAGCTGCTTCTCGTGGAAGCCAGATGCCGACCTTCTTAAGAAGGCCAAATCTGCCACCTACCAGGCTCTGAATAGCTAAATGTGCATCTTAACTGTTCAAACCTGAAAACTGTAAATATGTGTGAAACTGTAAATATGTTATGAAATCAGAGTGGCCAGTCATTTCATTCATAAAGATGTATCAGTGAGTTTATGTAAACTCTTGTGTACATGTATGGGCACATACATGTAGAGCTTGGACAGTGAGTAATTTATGGAAACGTGACTGATGATCATGATGTCTTAGAAAAATAAAGATTGGTGTGAAGTGTGGTGCTGCGCACACACAACTTGCTTGCCAAAGAGGTAGGCCACAACGCGTTTGTTAAAACAAAAGAGTCTTTATTTCGAAAGCTCGAAATGCAGCACTGGGCGGGCTCGAGCTTAGAGCCTGCATATATGTGCCGAGGCCACGCCTAATCCTCGGGCGTGGCCGATCGGTCGAAGGGCGGGGCATGTGCCATCGGTCCCCACCTGGGCGCTCGCGCCACCCACTGGTGCGTGGAATTATTACCCCTTGTGCCCGCCACACGCGCCCCCCCAGAATTCCCGCGCACCTGAAGGGTGAGTTTGCGGGGAAGCCGGATGACCCGGCCGAAATGCCCCCTGGCGATGGGTGCAGGGCTGGGGGGTAGCGGGCCGGCGGGGCTGGGGGGTGCCGGGGGTCCGACCACCGGGGGGCGGCCTCGACGCGGAGGCAGAGCTGCTGGCGGGGGTGCTGGGGGTCCGACCGCCGGGGGGCGGCCCCGACGCGGAGGCAGAGCTGCTGGCGGGGGGTGGTCCGGATCGAGGTGGGCTGGCTTGAGGCGGTCCACGGAAATGCAATCCGGGGCACCGTCGATGTCGACCGTGAAAAATTTGTCCCCGGTCTCCAGCACGCGGAAGGGCCCGTCGTACGGGGGCCACAGCGGTGCCCGGTGGGCGTCGTGCCAGATGAACATGTACTTTGCCGTGCGAAGCTCCAGGGCGACGTGGGAAGGTGGGCAACCTTGGTGTGCCGTTGGCAACGGGGCGAACCTCCGGGCGGTCTCCTGAAGGGCGGAGCGCTGTTGTGCCGCGGACCAAGGAGCCGTGGAGTCGGGGATAAATTCACCCGGTACCCGCAGTGGTTGCCCGAAGACCAGCTCCGCCGAGGACGTGCGCAGGTTGTCCTTGGGCGCCGTCCTGAGGCCCAGCAGGACCCAGGGGAGTCTGTCGACCCAGCCGCCGTCGCGGAGGCTGGCCCAGAGCGCGGCCTTCATGGAGCGATGAAAGCGCTCGCACAGGCCATTGGCCTGGGGGTGGTAGGCCGTGGTGCGGTGTAGTTTCACCCCGAGCCCTTGCGCCACCGTGGCCCAGAGCTCCGAGGTGAACTGGGGGCCGCGGTCGGACGAGATGTCTGAGGGGGCACTGAACCGGGCAACCCAAGTGGCGATAAAGGCTTGCGCCACCTCAACCGCAGACGTCGCCGCCAATGGGACGGCCTCCGGCCACCGTGTGGTGCGGTCGACCATGGTGAGGAGGTGGGTGAACCCTCGCGAGGGGAGCAGAGGTCCCACCAAGTCGACGTGCACGTGGTCGAACCGCCGCTCGGGCACCGTAAATGGGGCCAACGGTGCCTGGGTGTGGCGGTAGACCTTTGCGCGCTGGCACGCGAGGCACGTCCTGGCTCAGTCGTGGACGTCCTTCCTGAGGCCATGCCAGACGAACTTCACCCCGATGAGTTTCTGGGATGCCTTCGTGCCAGGGTGGGACAGGCCGTGGATGGCGTCAAACACTGGGCGCCGCCAGCCAGCGGGCACGATGGGGCGAGGCCGGCCGAGGGAGACGTCGCATAGGAGGGCCGTGCCCGTGGCGTCGAACGGCACCTCAGTGACGCGGAGGCCCGTGACGGCGGTCCGCAAGGCGTGGACGCCGGGGTCGGCGGTCTGGGCCTCCGCCATCCGGGCATAGTCGACCCCGAGGTGGACCGCGTGCATGACGGACCGGGAAAGGCAATCCGACACCGGGTTGTCCTTACCCGCCACGTGACGGATGTCCGTCGTGTACTCGGACATGGCAGAGAGGTGGCGCTGCTGCCATGCCGAACATGGCTCGGCGACCTTGGCCATCGTGAACACAAGGGGCTTGTGGTCAACGAAGGCCGTGAACGGGCGGCCCTCCAGCAGGTGGCGGAAGTGTCGGACCGCCACGTGGAGCCCGAGCAACTCGCGGTCGAAGGTGCTGTACCGGCGTTCGTGCGGGCGAAGCTGCCGGCTAAAAAACGCCAGTGGTTGCCAAGCACCCTGCACCCATTGCTCGTGCACCGCGCCCACCACGTAGTCCGACGCGTCGGTGGTGAGGGCGATCGGTGCATCGGACGCCGGGTGCGCCAGCATGGTGGCGTCGGCCAGAGCCAGCTTTGCGCCCGCGAACGCCGCGGCCATCAGCTCCGACCATGCGATGTCACCTTTGCCCAGCTTGCCCTGAAGGGCCTCGTGCAGGGGGTGGAGGAGCCGGGCGACGTGGGGCACGAAGCGGTGGTAAAAGTTTACCATGCCCAGGAACTTCTGGAGCCCCTTGATCGTGCGGGGCCACGGGAAATCCCTGACCGCCTCCACCTTGGCCGGTAAAGGGACGGCCCCGTGCTCGGTGATGCTGTGCCCCAAGAAGTTGATGGTGGCGACACCGAAACGGCACTTGGTGGGGTTGATGATTAGGCCATGCTGGCCCAGGCGTTCAAAAAGCGTGCGGAGGTGGAGCAGGTGCTCCTCCCGGGACGCGCTCGCGACTAGGATGTCGTCCAGGTAGACAAACAGGAAAGGTAAGTCACGCAAGACGCTATCCATAAGCCGCTGGAACGCCTGGGCAGCATTCTTCAACCCGAAGGGCATCCTTAGGAATTTGAAGAGGCCGAAAGGGGTGATGACGGCCGTCTTCGGGACGTCGTCCGGTTGGACGGGGACCTGATGGTAGCCCCGGATGAGGTCCACCTTAGAAAACACGGTCGTGTTGGCCAACCGGGCGGAAAAGTCCTGAATGTGTGGGAACGGGTAGCGGTCGGGGGTGGTGGCATCATTGAGCCGGCGGGCGGCGGTAGTCCCCACACGGCCGCCATCCCCCGCCGGGCTTCGGCACAATGTGCATCGGAGAAGCCCAAGCGCTGTTGGAGCGCCGTATGATCCCCAGCCGCTCCAGCGTGGCGAACCCCGCTTTTGCCACGGCGAGCTTCGTGGGCTCGAGTCGGCGTGCCTGGGCATAGACCGGCGGCCCGACCATGGGGATGTGGTGCTCCACTCCATGTTTAATGGCCACCGCTGAGAAGGTGGGCCACGTGAGGGCCGGGAAACTGGCGAGGAGGCGGGTAAAGTCGTCCGCTGCCGGAAGCGTGCAAACTAAACTCGCCGGGATGGAACCTTCCAGCAAGCCGCTTGGCAAGCCGCTCGGTGAGCCGCTCAGTGAGCCGCTCAACGAGCCGCTCAGCGAACAAGCGAGCGAGCTAAAGGTTTCGGCCTGGACGAGCCATCTGCGCTTCACGTCGACCAACAACCCATTCGCACATAGGAAGTCCGCACCAAGCAATGCCTTTGGCACGCTGGCGGTCAGAAACGACCATTGAAAGCACTGCCCTCCGAACCGCAGGGAGAGGCAGCGCTTCCCGAATGTGCGGATGGGTGTACCGTTGGCGGCGAGCAAAGCGGGGCCCCGGCCCGCAGTTCGCTTGTCGGACGTGGAAGCGGGGATGACGCTTACCTGCGCTCCTGTATCGCAGAGGAAACGGCGCCCGGACAAGGTGTCCGTAATGAACAGGAGGCTGCCGGAATGGCCGACGCTCAGGGCCGCTAATGAGCGCCGGCCCGGTCGTTTCCCGACTTGTCAAACGAGCATGGCGGGCGACACGTCCTAGCCTTGTGGCCGAACCTGGCGTGGAAATAGCACCAGGCTTGCGGCGGCAGGGGCGGCGGCGGCCGCGGTGTTCTCGGCGGCGGTGGTGGTGGGCGGGGGACGCTGTAGCCTCTGCCCCGGAATCCACGACGGCAGCACCGTAACTCGACCGCGTGTCGCAAGCCGCGAAAAACTTGTCGGCCTCTACGGCCAGGGCGCGGGGTTCCCTTATGTTGGAACCGGCCAGCACGAGGCGTACCTGTAGAGGTAGCTGGCGTAGGAAAAGCGCCCGGAATAAGAAATCCGGGGCTTGGTCACCCAGCAGCGAAAGCATAAAATCCATCCGCACGGATGGTCGTGTGTCGCCGAGTTCGGGAAGGTCCAGGAGGCGGTCGGCCCGTTCGATCTCCGTGAGGCCGAACGTGGCGATGAGGAGACGTTTGAGCGCCTTGTACTTGTGGTGGACCGGCGGGTGCCGCAGGATGGACACGACTCGGGCGGCAGTGCCGGGCCCGAGGGCGGCGACCACGTGGTAGTAACGGGTCTCGTCCGCCGTTATGCCTCGAAGCTGAAATTGCGCTTCGGCCTGCACGAACCACACGTCGGCCTGTGCTTCCCAAAACTCTGGGAGTTTTACTGCGATGGCGTTGGTGGCCATGGCGCGTTTGGTGGTCAGCAACGGCTGAACCAATCGGGGTCACCAGTGAAGTGTGGTGCTGCGCACACACAACTTGCTTGCCAAAGAGGTAGGCCACAACGCGTTTGTTAAAACAAAAGAGTCTTTATTCGAAAGCTCGAACTGCAGCACTGGGCGGGCTCGAGCTTAGAGCCCCCATATACGTGCCGAGGCCACGCCTAGTCCCCAGGCGTGGCCGATCGGTCGAAGGGCGGGGCATGTGCCATCGGTCCCCGCCTGGGCGCTCGCGCCACCCACTGGTGCGTGGAATTATTACCCCTTGTGCCCGCCACAGGTGAGTAGATCAACCATGTTAAGTTTTCTCTTTTTCACTCTAAAAAGATGTTGATGTAGCGGTTGCCGCTGGACATACACAATCGCCTTACACCTGCCGAGGACGCAACCACGGAGCGATCGCTGTGCCGGGCTCGCCCAGACCGCCCGGAGATGCTCAGTCTCGCCGTTCCCGGGCATGTCCAGACTCGCCCAGGTCTCCCGGACACGCCCAGTCGCGCCTTTTATGGGCAAACGCTCCGGAATGAGATATTCGAGTGCTCCGAGGTGAACTGGGGGCCGCGGTCGGATGAGATGTCTGAGGGGGCGCCGAACCGGGCGACCCAGGTGGCGATGAAAGCCTGCGTGACATCGGCCGCCGTTGTCGACGCCAAGGGCACGGCCTCCGGCCACCGGGTGGTGCGGTCCACCATGGTGAGGACGTAGGTGAAACCCCGCGAGGGGGGCAGAGGTCCCACCAGGTCCACGTGGACGTGGTCAAACCGGCGTTCCGGCACCGTGAACGGGGCCAACGGGGCCTGGGTGTGCCGGTGCACCTTGGCGCGCTGGCACGCGAGGCACGTCCTGGCCCAGCCGCGGACGGCCTTCCGGAGGCCATGCCAGACGAACTTGTCGGCGATCAGCCTTTGGGAGGCCCTCGCGCCCGGGTGGGACAGGCCGTGGATGGCGTCAAACACCTGGCGCTGCCAGCCCGCGGGCACGATGGGGCGAGGACGCCCGAGGGAGACGTCGCACAAGAGGGCCGCGCCCGCGCCGTCAAACGGCACCTCGGCGACACGGAGGCCCGTGACGGCGGTCCGCAAGGCCTGGACGTCGGGGTCAGCGGCCTGGTCCGCTGCCATCCGGGCATAGTCGATGCCGAGGTGGACTGCGTGGGCGACGGCCCGGGAAAGGCAATCCGCCACCGGGTTGTCCTTCCCCGCGACGTGCTGGATGTCCGTCGTGTACTCGGACACGGCCGAGAGGTGACGCTGCTGCCGGGCCGACCACGGCTCGGTGACTTTGCCCATCGCAAAGATCAGCGGCTTGTGGTCGACGAAGGCAGTGAACGCCCGGCCCTCGAGCAGATGGCGGAAGTGCCTGACCGCCAAGTGAAGTCCGAGCAACTCGCGGTCGAAGGTACTGTAACGGCGTTCGGGCGGGCGAAGCTGCCGACTAAAGAACGCCAGCGGTTGCCAAGCTCCACGCACCCATTGCTCATGCACTGCGCCCACCGCGTAGTCCGAGGCATCGGTGGTGAGGGCGATCGGTGCATCGGGCGCCGGGTGCGCGAGCATGGTGGCGTTAGCCAAGGCGAGCTTCGCGCCCGTGAACGCCGTGTCCATCTGCTCGGTCCAGGTAACGTCGCCTTTGCCCGGCTTACCTCGGAGAGCTTCGTGCAGGGGGCGCAGGAGCTGGGCGATACGGGGCAGGAACCGATGGTAAAAGTTCACCATGCCCAGGAACTCCTGCAGCCCTCTGATCGTGCGGGGGCGCGGAAACCCCTTCACCGCCTCCACCTTGGCCGGTAGGGGGACGGCTCCGTGCCTGGTGACACGGTGCCCCAGAAAATCGATTGTGGCGGCGCCGAACCGGCACTTTGCGGGGTTCACAATCAGGCCATGCTGGCCCAGGCGTTCGAAGAGCGTGCGGAGGTGGCGTAGGTGCTCTTCGCGGGACGCGCTGGCGACGAGGATATCGTCCAGGTAAACGTAGACAAAATCCAAGTCACGCAGGACGCTGTCCATCAGTCGCTGGAACGCCTGAGCCGCATTCTTCAGACCGAAGGGCATGCGCAAGAACTCGAAGAGTCCGAATGGCGTGATGACCGCCGTCTTCGGGACGTCCTCCGGCCTGACGGGGACCTGATGGTAGCCGCGTATGAGGTCCACCTTCGAGAAGAAGGACCTGCCCGCCAAACGGGCGGAAAAGTCCTGAATGTGGGGGACGGGGTAGCGGTCGGGAGTCGTGGCGTCATCGAGACGGCGATAGTCCCCGCACGGTCGCCATCCCCCGCCGGGCTTCGGCACGATGTGCAGCGGCGACGCCCAAGCGCTCTCTGAGCGCCGAACGATGCCGAGTCGCTCCAGGGTAGCGAACTCCGCTTTTGCCACCGCCAGCTTCGTCGGCTCGAGGCGGCGTGCCCGGGCGTAGACCGGTGGCCCGACGGTGGGGATGTGATGGGCCACCCCGTGCTTGACGGCCCCCGCCGAGAAGGTGGGCCGCGTGAGGGCCGGGAAGCCGGCGAGGAGGCGGGTGAATGCGTCCGCTGCCGGAAGCATACAGACCAACGTGGCCGGAACCGAATCGTTCGGCAAGCCGCTTGGCAAGCCGCTCGTTGAGCTGGGCAACGCACAAGCGAGCGAGCTGAACGTCTCGGCCTGGACAAGCCGTCTGCGCTTGACGTCGACCAGGAGCCCATTAGCGCACAGGAAGTCCGCGCCAAGCAGTGCCATGGGCACGTCGGCGGTGACGAACGTCCATCGGAAAACCTGCCCTCCAAACCGCAGAGAGAGGCAGCGTTTTCCGTACGTACGGATGGGCGTCCCGTTCGCGGCAAGCAGCGCGGGGCCCCCACCCGCGGCGTGCTTGTCTGACGTGCCGGCGGGAATGACACTCACCTGCGCTCCCGTGTCGCACAGGTAACGGCGCCTGGAGAAGGTGTCCGTTATGAACAGCAGGCTGTTCGAATGGCCGGCGCTCATCGCCACTATTGAGCGCCGGCCCGGGCGTTTCCCGACCCGTTGAAGGAGCACGGCGGATGACACCGCCGAGCTTCGTGGCCGAACTTGGCGTGGAACCAGCACCAGGTGGTGGAGCTGGAGGAGCGCGGCTGGCTCCGCCAGGCCGGTGGAGTTGGCGGGTTTCCCCGTGGTGGCGGTTTTCGCCGCGGCGGTGGGCGGGGCGTGGCGGCGTTCACGAGGTGCGTATCAGCATGCTGCTGAACATCAGCGTGCTGTAGAAGCTGATGCTGTGGAACATGCTGCTGAACATCAGCGTCGAGGGCCGTGACGGCCACGCCGACGCTCGCCCGCATGTCCGAAGCGGCGAAGTACCTGTCCGCCTCGGCCGCCAATGCTCGGGGTTCCGTTAGCTCGGTCCCGGCCAACGCGAGGCGGACCTGCGCTGGAAGTTGGCGCCGGAAAAGCGCCCGGAATAGCGAACCGGGGGCTTCGTCGCCCAACAGTGACAGCATATGGTCCATTCGGACCGACGGGCGCGTCTCACCGAGCTCGGGGAGATCCAGGAGGCGGTCGGCCCGTGCGTCGTCCGTAAGGCCGAACGTGGCTAGGAGTAGCCGCTTGAGTGCCTCGTACTTGTGGCCGTTCGGTGGGTGGCGAAGGACGGACACAACTCGAGCGGCCGTGCCGGGCCCGAGGGAGGCGACGACGTGGCAATAGCGCGTGTCATCGCCGGTGAGGCGCCGAAGCTGAAATTGGGCTTCGGCCTGGACGAACCAGACTTCGGCCTGAGCCTCCCAAAATTCCGGAAGTTTGACGAAGTCGGCCATGGCGATGGCGTCGCGTGTGGAAGGATCGCTCCAGCAGATCCAACGTCGAGGGTCACCAGTAAAGCGCGGCGTTACGCGCGCTGCTTGTGAGCAAGGAGGAAGCGGACAAGCGGTGACATATAAACGTCTTTATTGTAAGACTACACTGTAACACTGTACTGTCCCGAGCTGGGCGCCCGGTGTATATCATGAGGCCACGCCTACCCCTGGTGCGTGGCCACCGCCCACTTGGTGCGCGGAATGATGTCACCACGCCAGTGGGCTTTTGTGTCCGCCACAGCTGCCTGATAAACGGGCTTTTCAGTTTTACTCGAGTTGATTTGATGCAATAAAGAAACTTGGACGAATTCCAGCTTTTTGTCGCGTCCATTCTTTCGATTCGAGTTGGAGCACAGCTCCTTCATTGATATATTTCAGCTAACTGTGGTCTCAAAATGCAGGAGATTGCACCATTTTGCTTCATTAAAAAAAAAAATTTCCGGGGGGGGGGGTGGGGCATGCCCCCGGACCCCCCTAGGGACGCGTGCGACCCCAGCCTACCGCTTTTCTTTCAAAAAAGGTTGGCAGGTATGGAACTGCATCGATGAAGCGAAAAGCACCCTCGACTCTGCCAATCGTTTTAAATTTAATAAAACTAACGGAGCAATCAATTATCCAGTCCCTCGCACCGGACTTGTTTGCTTCAGTCGAAGTGATTATGCACGTGGTGTATGTAGTGTGGTGTATCCTGTCGTGGTGTATGTAGTGTGGTGTATGTAGTGTGGTGTATCCTGTCGTGGTGTATCCTGGCTCTGAAAAGCCCGTTAATATATAGCACTACGAAGAAGAAGAAGAAGGGGTAAAGGAAGAAGAAGAGGTAAATATGTTATAACGACGAGGAAGAAGAGGTACACTTCCGGAGTATCGCGATAGCGGATAGTTGCGTCAGCTTGAACGGCTTTTCATATTTGAAAATGACTGTGGTGAAAATCATGTTGTTGGAACACGTTTTGTGTGAGTATCCTGTTTATACCGTGTGAAGGTAGTGAATATCACGTAGTTGGAACACGTTTTGTGTGAGTATCTTGTATCTTGTTTATACCATCCATACCGTGTAAAAGTAGTGAATATCACGTAGTTGGAACACGTTTTGTGTGAGTGTCTTGTTTACACCATCCATACCGTATAAAGGTAGTGAATATCACGTAGTTTGAACACGTTTTGTGTGAGTATCTTGTATCTTGTTTATACCATCCATACCGTGTAAAAGTAGTGAATATCACGTAGTTGGAACACGTTTTGTGTGAGTGTCTTGTTTATACCATCCATACCGTATAAAGGTAGTGAATATCACGTAGTTTGAACACGTTTTGTGTGAGTATCTTGTTTACACCATCCATACAGTGTTAAGGTAGTGAATATCACGTAGTTTGAACACGTTTTGTGTGAGTATCCTGTATCTTGTTTACACCATCAATACCGTGTAAAGGTAGTGAATATCACGTAGTTTGAACACGTTTTGTGTGAGTATCTTGTTTATACCATCCATACAGTGTAAAGGTAGTGAATATCACGTAGTTTGAACACGTTTTGTGTGAGTATCTTGTTTATACCATCCATACAGTGTAAAGGTAGTGAATATCACGTAGTTGGAACACGTTTTGTGTGAGTATCCTGTATCTTGTTTACACCATCCATACCGTATAAAGGTAGTGAATATCACGTAGTTTGAACACGTTTTGTGTGAGTATCTTGTTTACACCATCCATACCGTATAAAGGTAGTGAATATCACGTAGTTGGAACACGTTTTGTGTGAGTATCTTGTTTACACCATCAATACCGTGTAAAGGTAGTGAATATCACGTAGTTTGAACACGTTTTGTGTGAGTATCTTGTTTATACCATCCATACCGTATAAAGGTAGTGAATATCACGTAGTTTGAACACGTTTTGTGTGAGTATCCTGTATCTTGTTTACACCATCAATACCGTGTAAAGGTAGTGAATATCACGTAGTTTGAACACGTTTTGTGTGAGTATCTTGTTTATACCATCCATACAGTGTTAAGGTAGTGAATATCACGTAGTTGGAACACGTTTTGTGTGAGTATCTTGTATCTTGTTTATACCATCCATACCGTGTAAAAGTAGTGAATATCACGTAGTTTGAACACGTTTTGTGTGAGTATCTTGTTTACACCATCCATACCGTATAAAGGTAGTGAATATCACGTAGTTTGAACACGTTTTGTGTGAGTATCTTGTTTACACCATCCATACAGTGTTAAGGTAGTGAATATCACGTAGTTGGAACACGTTTTGTGTGAGTATCCTGTATCTTGTTTATACCATCCATACCGTATAAAGGTAGTGAATATCACGTAGTTTGAACACGTTTTGTGTGAGTGTCTTGTTTATACCATCCATACCGTGTAAAGGTAGTGAATATCACGTAGTTTGAACACGTTTTGTGTGAGTATCTTGTTTACACCATCCATACAGTGTTAAGGTAGTGAATATCACGTAGTTGGAACACGTTTTGTGTGAGTATCCTGTATCTTGTTTATACCATCCATACCGTATAAAGGTAGTGAATATCACGTAGTTGGAACACGTTTTGTGTGAGTGTCTTGTTTACACCATCCATACCGTGTAAAGGTAGTGAATATCACGTAGTTTGAACACGTTTTGTGTGAGTATCTTGTTTATACCATCCATACCGTATAAAGGTAGTGAATATCACGTAGTTTGAACACGTTTTGTGTGAGTATCTTGTTTATAACATCCATACCGTATAAAAGTAGTGAATATCACGTAGTTTGAACACGTTTTGTGTGAGTATCCTGTATCTTGTTTACACCATCAATACCGTGTAAAGGTAGTGAATATCACGTAGTTTGAACACGTTTTGTGTGAGTATCCTGTATCTTGTTTACACCATCAATACCGTGTTAAGGTAGTGAATATCACGTAGTTTGAACACGTTTTGTGTGAGTATCTTGTTTATACCATCCATACCGTATAAAGGTAGTGAATATCACGTAGTTGGAACACGTTTTGTGTGAGTATCTTGTTTATACCATCCATACCGTATAAAGGTAGTGAATATCACGTAGTTTGAACACGTTTTGTGTGAGTATCTTGTTTATACCATCCATACCGTATAAAGGTAGTGAATATCACGTAGTTTGAACACGTTTTGTGTGAGTATCTTGTTTATACCATCCATACCGTATAAAGGTAGTGAATATCACGTAGTTGGAACACGTTTTGTGTGAGTATCTTGTTTATACCATCCATACCGTATAAAGGTAGTGAATATCACGTAGTTGGAACACGTTTTGTGTGAGTATCTTGTTTACACCATCAATACCGTGTAAAGGTAGTGAATATCACGTAGTTTGAACACGTTTTGTGTGAGTATCCTGTATCTTGTTTACACCATCAATACCGTGTAAAGGTAGTGAATATCACGTAGTTTGAACACGTTTTGTGTGAGTATCCTGTATCTTGTTTACACCATCAATACCGTGTTAAGGTAGTGAATATCACGTAGTTTGAACACGTTTTGTGTGAGTATCTTGTTTATACCATCCATACCGTATAAAGGTAGTGAATATCACGTAGTTTGAACACGTTTTGTGTGAGTATCTTGTTTATACCATCCATACCGTATAAAGGTAGTGAATATCACGTAGTTGGAACACGTTTTGTGTGAGTATCTTGTTTATACCATCCATACCGTATAAAGGTAGTGAATATCACGTAGTTTGAACACGTTTTGTGTGAGTATCCTGTATCTTGTTTACACCATCAATACCGTGTAAAGGTAGTGAATATCACGTAGTTTGAACACGTTTTGTGTGAGTATCTTGTTTATACCATCCATACCGTATAAAGGTAGTGAATATCACGTAGTTTGAACACGTTTTATGTGAGTATCTTGTTTATACCATCCATACCGTATAAAGGTAGTGAACATCACGTAGTTTGAACACGTTTTGTGTGAGTATCCTGTATCTTGTTTACACCATCAATACCGTGTAAAGGTAGTGAATATCACGTAGTTTGAACACGTTTTGTGTGAGTATCTTGTTTATACCATCCATACCGTATAAAGGTAGTGAACATCACGTAGTTTGAACACGTTTTGTGTGAGTATCCTGTATCTTGTTTACACCATCAATACCGTATAAAGGTAGTGAATATCACGTAGTTTGAACACGTTTTATGTGAGTATCTTGTTTATACCATCCATACCGTATAAAGGTAGTGAATATCACGTAGTTTGAACACGTTTTATGTGAGTATCTTGTTTATACCATCCATACCGTATAAAGGTAGTGAATATCACGTAGTTTGAACACGTTTTATGTGAGTATCTTGTTTATACCATCCATACCGTATAAAGGTAGTGAATATCACGTAGTTTGAACACGTTTTATGTGAGTATCTTGTTTATACCATCCATACCGTGTAAAGGTAGTGAATATCACGTAGTTTGAATACGTTTTGTGTGAGTATCTTGTTTATACCATCCATACAGTGTTAAGGTAGTGAATATCACGTAGTTTGAACACGTTTTGTGTGAGTATCTTGTTTACACCATCCATACCGTGTAAAGGTAGTGAATATCACGTAGTTTGAACACGTTTTGTGTGAGTATCTTGTTTACACCATCCATACCGTGTTAAGGTAGTGAATATCACGTGGTTTGAACACGTTTTGTGTGAGTATCTTGTTTACACCATCCATACCGTGTTAAGGTAGTGAATATCACGTAGTCTGAACACGTTTTGTGTGAGTATCTTGTTTACACCATCCATACCGTATAAAGGTAGTGAATATCACGTAGTCTGAACACGTTTTGTGTGAGTATCTTGTTTACACCATCCATACCGTGTTAAGGTAGTGAATATCACGTAGTCTGAACACGTTTTGTGTGAGTATCTTGTTTACACCATCCATACCGTGTAAAGGTAGTGAATATCACGTAGTTTGAACACGTTTTGTGTGAGTATCTTGTTTACACCATCCATACCGTGTTAAGGTAGTGAATATCACGTGGTTTGAACACGTTTTGTGTGAGTATCTTGTTTACACCATCCATACCGTGTTAAGGTAGTGAATATCACGTAGTTGGAACACGTTTTGTGTGAGTATCTTGTTTACACCATCCATACCGTATAAAGGTAGTGAATATCACGTAGTTTGAACACGTTTTGTGTGAGTATCTTGTTTACACCATCCATACCGTGTTAAGGTAGTGAATATCACGTAGTTTGAACACGTTTTGTGTGAGTATCTTGTTTACACCATCCATACCGTATAAAGGTAGTGAATATCACGTAGTTGGAACACGTTTTGTGTGAGTATCTTGTTTACACCATCCATACCGTATAAAGGTAGTGAATATCACGTAGTTGGAACACGTTTTGTGTGAGTATCTTGTTTATACCATCCATACCGTATAAAGGTAGTGAATATCACGTAGTTTGAACACGTTTTGTGTGAGTATCTTGTTTATACCATCCATACCGTATAAAGGTAGTGAATATCACGTAGTTTGAACACGTTTTGTGTGAGTATCTTGTTTATACCATCCATACCGTATAAAGGTAGTGAATATCACGTAGTTGGAACACGTTTTGTGTGAGTATCTTGTTTATACCATCCATACCGTATAAAGGTAGTGAATATCACGTAGTTGGAACACGTTTTGTGTGAGTATCTTGTTTATACCATCCATACCGTATAAAGGTAGTGAATATCACGTAGTTTGAACACGTTTTGTGTGAGTATCCTGTATCTTGTTTACACCATCAATACCGTGTAAAGGTAGTGAATATCACGTAGTTTGAACACGTTTTGTGTGAGTATCTTGTTTATACCATCCATACCGTATAAAGGTAGTGAATATCACGTAGTTTGAACACGTTTTGTGTGAGTATCCTGTATCTTGTTTACACCATCAATACCGTGTAAAGGTAGTGAATATCACGTAGTTTGAACACGTTTTGTGTGAGTATCTTGTTTATACCATCCATACCGTATAAAGGTAGTGAATATCACGTAGTTTGAACACGTTTTGTGTGAGTATCTTGTTTACACCATCCATACCGTATAAAGGTAGTGAATATCACGTAGTTTGAACACGTTTTGTGTGAGTATCTTGTTTACACCATCCATACAGTGTTAAGGTAGTGAATATCACGTAGTTGGAACACGTTTTGTGTGAGTATCCTGTATCTTGTTTACACCATCAATACCGTATAAAGGTAGTGAATATCACGTAGTTGGAACACGTTTTGTGTGAGTATCCTGTATCTTGTTTACACCATCAATACCGTATAAAGGTAGTGAATATCACGTAGTTGGAACACGTTTTGTGTGAGTATCCTGTATCTTGTTTACACCATCAATACCGTATAAAGGTAGTGAATATCACGTAGTTGGAACACGTTTTGTGTGAGTGTCTTGTTTACACCATCCATACCGTATAAAGGTAGTGAATATCACGTAGTCTGAACACGTTTTGTGTGAGTATCTTGTTTACACCATCCATACCGTATAAAGGTAGTGAATATCACGTAGTCTGAACACGTTTTGTGTGAGTATCTTGTTTACACCATCCATACCGTATAAAGGTAGTGAATATCACGTAGTCTGAACACGTTTTGTGTGAGTATCTTGTTTACACCATCCATACAGTGTTAAGGTAGTGAATATCACGTAGTTTGAACACGTTTTGTGTGAGTATCCTGTATCTTGTTTACACCATCAATACCGTGTAAAGGTAGTGAATATCACGTAGTTTGAACACGTTTTGTGTGAGTATCCTGTATCTTGTTTACACCATCAATACCGTATAAAGGTAGTGAATATCACGTAGTTTGAACACGTTTTGTGTGAGTATCTTGTTTATACCATCCATACCGTATAAAGGTAGTGAATATCACGTAGTTTGAACACGTTTTGTGTGAGTATCTTGTTTATACCATCCATACCGTATAAAGGTAGTGAATATCACGTAGTTTGAACACGTTTTGTGTGAGTATCTTGTTTATACCATCCATACAGTGTAAAGGTAGTGAATATCACGTAGTTGGAACACGTTTTGTGTGAGTATCCTGTATCTTGTTTACACCATCCATACCGTGTAAAGGTAGTGAATATCACGTAGTTGGAACACGTTTTGTGTGAGTATCTTGTTTACACCATCCATACCGTGTAAAGGTAGTGAATATCACGTAGTTTGAACACGTTTTGTGTGAGTATCTTGTTTATACCATCCATACCGTATAAAGGTAGTGAATATCACGTAGTTTGAACACGTTTTGTGTGAGTATCTTGTTTATACCATCCATACCGTATAAAGGTAGTGAATATCACGTAGTTTGAACACGTTTTATGTGAGTATCTTGTTTATACCATCCATACCGTATAAAGGTAGTGAATATCACGTAGTTTGAACACGTTTTGTGTGAGTATCCTGTATCTTGTTTACACCATCAATACCGTGTAAAGGTAGTGAATATCACGTAGTTTGAACACGTTTTGTGTGAGTATCCTGTATCTTGTTTACACCATCAATACCGTGTAAAGGTAGTGAATATCACGTAGTTTGAACACGTTTTGTGTGAGTATCTTGTTTATACCATCCATACCGTATAAAGGTAGTGAATATCACGTCGTTGGAACACGTTTTGTGTGAGTATCTTGTTTATACCATCCATACCGTATAAAGGTAGTGAATATCACGTAGTTTGAACACGTTTTGTGTGAGTATCCTGTATCTTGTTTACACCATCAATACCGTGTAAAGGTAGTGAATATCACGTAGTTTGAACACGTTTTGTGTGAGTATCTTGTTTATACCATCCATACCGTATAAAGGTAGTGAATATCACGTAGTTGGAACACGTTTTGTGTGAGTATCTTGTTTATACCATCCATACCGTATAAAGGTAGTGAATATCACGTAGTTTGAACACGTTTTGTGTGAGTATCTTGTTTATACCATCCATACCGTATAAAGGTAGTGAATATCACGTAGTTTGAACACGTTTTGTGTGAGTATCTTGTTTATACCATCCATACCGTATAAAGGTAGTGAATATCACGTAGTTGGAACACGTTTTGTGTGAGTATCTTGTTTACACCATCAATACCGTGTAAAGGTAGTGAATATCACGTAGTTTGAACACGTTTTGTGTGAGTATCCTGTATCTTGTTTACACCATCAATACCGTGTAAAGGTAGTGAATATCACGTAGTTTGAACACGTTTTGTGTGAGTATCTTGTTTATACCATCCATACCGTATAAAGGTAGTGAATATCACGTAGTTTGAACACGTTTTATGTGAGTATCTTGTTTATACCATCCATACCGTATAAAGGTAGTGAATATCACGTAGTTTGAACACGTTTTGTGTGAGTATCTTGTTTATACCATCCATACCGTATAAAGGTAGTGAATATCACGTAGTTGGAACACGTTTTGTGTGAGTATCTTGTTTACACCATCCATACCGTATAAAGGTAGTGAATATCACGTAGTTTGAACACGTTTTGTGTGAGTATCTTGTTTACACCATCCATACCGTGTTAAGGTAGTGAATATCACGTAGTTTGAACACGTTTTGTGTGAGTATCTTGTTTACACCATCCATACCGTATAAAGGTAGTGAATATCACGTAGTTGGAACACGTTTTGTGTGAGTATCTTGTTTACACCATCCATACCGTATAAAGGTAGTGAATATCACGTAGTTGGAACACGTTTTGTGTGAGTATCTTGTTTATACCATCCATACCGTATAAAGGTAGTGAATATCACGTAGTTTGAACACGTTTTGTGTGAGTATCTTGTTTATACCATCCATACCGTATAAAGGTAGTGAATATCACGTAGTTGGAACACGTTTTGTGTGAGTATCTTGTTTACACCATCAATACCGTGTAAAGGTAGTGAATATCACGTAGTTTGAACACGTTTTGTGTGAGTATCTTGTTTATACCATCCATACCGTATAAAGGTAGTGAATATCACGTAGTTTGAACACGTTTTGTGTGAGTATCTTGTTTATACCATCCATACCGTATAAAGGTAGTGAATATCACGTAGTTGGAACACGTTTTGTGTGAGTATCTTGTTTATACCATCCATACCGTATAAAGGTAGTGAATATCACGTAGTTTGAACACGTTTTGTGTGAGTATCCTGTATCTTGTTTACACCATCAATACCGTGTAAAGGTAGTGAATATCACGTAGTTTGAACACGTTTTGTGTGAGTATCTTGTTTATACCATCCATACCGTATAAAGGTAGTGAATATCACGTAGTTTGAACACGTTTTATGTGAGTATCTTGTTTATACCATCCATACCGTATAAAGGTAGTGAATATCACGTAGTTTGAACACGTTTTGTGTGAGTATCTTGTTTATACCATCCATACCGTATAAAGGTAGTGAATATCACGTAGTTTGAACACGTTTTATGTGAGTATCTTGTTTATACCATCCATACCGTGTAAAGGTAGTGAATATCACGTAGTTTGAACACGTTTTGTGTGAGTATCTTGTTTACACCATCCATACCGTGTTAAGGTAGTGAATATCACGTAGTTTGAACACGTTTTGTGTGAGTATCTTGTTTATACCATCCATACCGTATAAAGGTAGTGAATATCACGTAGTTTGAATACGTTTTATGTGAGTATCTTGTTTACACCATCCATACAGTGTTAAGGTAGTGAATATCACGTGGTTTGAACACGTTTTGTGTGAGTATCTTGTTTACACCATCCATACCGTGTTAAGGTAGTGAATATCACGTAGTTGGAACACGTTTTGTGTGAGTATCTTGTTTACACCATCCATACCGTATAAAGGTAGTGAATATCACGTAGTTTGAACACGTTTTGTGTGAGTATCTTGTTTATACCATCCATACCGTATAAAGGTAGTGAATATCACGTAGTTTGAACACGTTTTGTGTGAGTATCTTGTTTATACCATCCATACCGTATAAAGGTAGTGAATATCACGTAGTTGGAACACGTTTTGTGTGAGTATCTTGTTTATACCATCCATACCGTATAAAGGTAGTGAATATCACGTAGTTTGAACACGTTTTGTGTGAGTATCTTGTATCTTGTTTACACCATCAATACCGTGTAAAGGTAGTGAATATCACGTAGTTGGAACACGTTTTATGTGAGTATCTTGTTTATACCATCCATACCGTATAAAGGTAGTGAATATCACGTAGTTGGAACACGTTTTGTGTGAGTATCTTGTTTATACCATCCATACCGTGTAAAGGTAGTGAATATCACGTAGTTGGAACACGTTTTGTGTGAGTATCTTGTTTATACCATCCATACCGTATAAAGGTAGTGAATATCACGTAGTTTGAACACGTTTTGTGTGAGTATCTTGTTTATACCATCCATACCGTATAAAGGTAGTGAATATCACGTAGTTTGAACACGTTTTGTGTGAGTATCCTGTATCTTGTTTACACCATCAATACCGTGTAAAGGTAGTGAATATCACGTAGTTTGAACACGTTTTGTGTGAGTATCCTGTATCTTGTTTACACCATCAATACCGTGTAAAGGTAGTGAATATCACGTAGTTTGAACACGTTTTGTGTGAGTATCTTGTTTATACCATCCATACCGTATAAAGGTAGTGAATATCACGTAGTTTGAACACGTTTTATGTGAGTATCTTGTTTATACCATCCATACCGTATAAAGGTAGTGAATATCACGTAGTTTGAACACGTTTTGTGTGAGTATCTTGTTTATACCATCCATACCGTATAAAGGTAGTGAATATCACGTAGTTTGAACACGTTTTGTGTGAGTATCCTGTATCTTGTTTACACCATCAATACCGTGTAAAGGTAGTGAATATCACGTAGTTTGAACACGTTTTGTGTGAGTATCTTGTTTATACCATCCATACCGTATAAAGGTAGTGAATATCACGTAGTTGGAACACGTTTTGTGTGAGTATCTTGTTTATACCATCCATACCGTATAAAGGTAGTGAATATCACGTAGTTTGAACACGTTTTGTGTGAGTATCCTGTATCTTGTTTACACCATCAATACCGTGTAAAGGTAGTGAATATCACGTAGTTTGAACACGTTTTGTGTGAGTATCCTGTATCTTGTTTACACCATCAATACCGTGTAAAGGTAGTGAATATCACGTAGTTTGAACACGTTTTGTGTGAGTATCCTGTATCTTGTTTACACCATCAATACCGTGTAAAGGTAGTGAATATCACGTAGTTTGAATACGTTTTGTGTGAGTATCTTGTTTATACCATCCATACCGTATAAAGGTAGTGAATATCACGTAGTTTGAACACGTTTTGTGTGAGTATCTTGTTTATACCATCCATACCGTATAAAGGTAGTGAATATCACGTAGTTTGAACACGTTTTGTGTGAGTATCTTGTTTATACCATCCATACCGTGTAAAGGTAGTGAATATCACGTAGTTTGAACACGTTTTATGTGAGTATCTTGTTTATACCATCCATACCGTATAAAGGTAGTGAATATCACGTAGTTTGAACACGTTTTGTGTGAGTATCCTGTATCTTGTTTACACCATCAATACCGTGTAAAGGTAGTGAATATCACGTAGTTTGAACACGTTTTGTGTGAGTATCTTGTTTACACCATCCATACCGTATAAAGGTAGTGAATATCACGTAGTTTGAACACGTTTTGTGTGAGTATCTTGTTTACACCATCCATACAGTGTTAAGGTAGTGAATATCACGTAGTTTGAACACGTTTTGTGTGAGTATCCTGTATCTTGTTTACACCATCAATACCGTGTAAAGGTAGTGAATATCACGTAGTTTGAACACGTTTTGTGTGAGTATCTTGTTTATACCATCCATACAGTGTAAAGGTAGTGAATATCACGTAGTTTGAACACGTTTTGTGTGAGTATCTTGTTTATACCATCCATACAGTGTAAAGGTAGTGAATATCACGTAGTTGGAACACGTTTTGTGTGAGTATCCTGTATCTTGTTTACACCATCCATACCGTATAAAGGTAGTGAATATCACGTAGTTGGAACACGTTTTGTGTGAGTATCTTGTTTATACCATCCATACCGTATAAAGGTAGTGAATATCACGTAGTTTGAACACGTTTTGTGTGAGTATCTTGTTTACACCATCCATACCGTATAAAGGTAGTGAATATCACGTAGTTGGAACACGTTTTGTGTGAGTATCTTGTTTACACCATCAATACCGTGTAAAGGTAGTGAATATCACGTAGTTTGAACACGTTTTGTGTGAGTATCCTGTATCTTGTTTACACCATCAATACCGTGTAAAGGTAGTGAATATCACGTAGTTTGAACACGTTTTGTGTGAGTATCTTGTTTATACCATCCATACAGTGTTAAGGTAGTGAATATCACGTAGTTGGAACACGTTTTGTGTGAGTATCTTGTATCTTGTTTATACCATCCATACCGTGTAAAAGTAGTGAATATCACGTAGTTTGAACACGTTTTGTGTGAGTATCTTGTTTACACCATCCATACCGTATAAAGGTAGTGAATATCACGTAGTTTGAACACGTTTTGTGTGAGTATCTTGTTTACACCATCCATACAGTGTTAAGGTAGTGAATATCACGTAGTTGGAACACGTTTTGTGTGAGTATCCTGTATCTTGTTTATACCATCCATACCGTATAAAGGTAGTGAATATCACGTAGTTTGAACACGTTTTGTGTGAGTGTCTTGTTTATACCATCCATACCGTATAAAGGTAGTGAATATCACGTAGTTGGAACACGTTTTGTGTGAGTGTCTTGTTTACACCATCCATACCGTGTAAAGGTAGTGAATATCACGTAGTTTGAACACGTTTTGTGTGAGTATCTTGTTTATACCATCCATACCGTATAAAGGTAGTGAATATCACGTAGTTTGAACACGTTTTGTGTGAGTATCTTGTTTATAACATCCATACCGTATAAAAGTAGTGAATATCACGTAGTTTGAACACGTTTTGTGTGAGTATCCTGTATCTTGTTTACACCATCAATACCGTGTAAAGGTAGTGAATATCACGTAGTTTGAACACGTTTTGTGTGAGTATCCTGTATCTTGTTTACACCATCAATACCGTGTTAAGGTAGTGAATATCACGTAGTTTGAACACGTTTTGTGTGAGTATCTTGTTTATACCATCCATACCGTATAAAGGTAGTGAATATCACGTAGTTGGAACACGTTTTGTGTGAGTATCTTGTTTATACCATCCATACCGTATAAAGGTAGTGAATATCACGTAGTTTGAACACGTTTTGTGTGAGTATCTTGTTTATACCATCCATACCGTATAAAGGTAGTGAATATCACGTAGTTTGAACACGTTTTGTGTGAGTATCTTGTTTATACCATCCATACCGTATAAAGGTAGTGAATATCACGTAGTTGGAACACGTTTTGTGTGAGTATCTTGTTTATACCATCCATACCGTATAAAGGTAGTGAATATCACGTAGTTTGAACACGTTTTGTGTGAGTATCTTGTTTATACCATCCATACCGTATAAAGGTAGTGAATATCACGTAGTTGGAACACGTTTTGTGTGAGTATCTTGTTTACACCATCAATACCGTGTAAAGGTAGTGAATATCACGTAGTTTGAACACGTTTTGTGTGAGTATCCTGTATCTTGTTTACACCATCAATACCGTGTAAAGGTAGTGAATATCACGTAGTTTGAACACGTTTTGTGTGAGTATCTTGTTTATACCATCCATACCGTATAAAGGTAGTGAATATCACGTAGTTTGAACACGTTTTATGTGAGTATCTTGTTTATACCATCCATACCGTATAAAGGTAGTGAACATCACGTAGTTTGAACACGTTTTGTGTGAGTATCCTGTATCTTGTTTACACCATCAATACCGTGTAAAGGTAGTGAATATCACGTAGTTTGAATACGTTTTGTGTGAGTATCTTGTTTATACCATCCATACAGTGTTAAGGTAGTGAATATCACGTAGTTTGAACACGTTTTGTGTGAGTATCTTGTTTACACCATCCATACCGTGTAAAGGTAGTGAATATCACGTAGTTTGAACACGTTTTGTGTGAGTATCTTGTTTACACCATCCATACCGTGTTAAGGTAGTGAATATCACGTGGTTTGAACACGTTTTGTGTGAGTATCTTGTTTACACCATCCATACCGTGTTAAGGTAGTGAATATCACGTAGTCTGAACACGTTTTGTGTGAGTATCTTGTTTACACCATCCATACCGTGTAAAGGTAGTGAATATCACGTAGTTGGAACACGTTTTGTGTGAGTATCTTGTTTACACCATCCATACCGTATAAAGGTAGTGAATATCACGTAGTTTGAACACGTTTTGTGTGAGTATCTTGTTTACACCATCCATACCGTGTTAAGGTAGTGAATATCACGTAGTTTGAACACGTTTTGTGTGAGTATCTTGTTTACACCATCCATACCGTATAAAGGTAGTGAATATCACGTAGTTGGAACACGTTTTGTGTGAGTATCTTGTTTACACCATCCATACCGTATAAAGGTAGTGAATATCACGTAGTTGGAACACGTTTTGTGTGAGTATCTTGTTTATACCATCCATACCGTATAAAGGTAGTGAATATCACGTAGTTTGAACACGTTTTGTGTGAGTATCTTGTTTATACCATCCATACCGTATAAAGGTAGTGAATATCACGTAGTTTGAACACGTTTTGTGTGAGTATCTTGTTTATACCATCCATACCGTATAAAGGTAGTGAATATCACGTAGTTGGAACACGTTTTGTGTGAGTATCTTGTTTATACCATCCATACCGTATAAAGGTAGTGAATATCACGTAGTTTGAACACGTTTTGTGTGAGTATCTTGTTTATACCATCCATACCGTATAAAGGTAGTGAATATCACGTAGTTGGAACACGTTTTGTGTGAGTATCTTGTTTATACCATCCATACCGTATAAAGGTAGTGAATATCACGTAGTTTGAACACGTTTTGTGTGAGTATCCTGTATCTTGTTTACACCATCAATACCGTGTAAAGGTAGTGAATATCACGTAGTTTGAACACGTTTTGTGTGAGTATCTTGTTTATACCATCCATACCGTATAAAGGTAGTGAATATCACGTAGTTTGAACACGTTTTGTGTGAGTATCCTGTATCTTGTTTACACCATCAATACCGTGTAAAGGTAGTGAATATCACGTAGTTTGAACACGTTTTGTGTGAGTATCTTGTTTATACCATCCATACCGTATAAAGGTAGTGAATATCACGTAGTTTGAACACGTTTTGTGTGAGTATCTTGTTTACACCATCCATACCGTATAAAGGTAGTGAATATCACGTAGTTTGAACACGTTTTGTGTGAGTATCTTGTTTACACCATCCATACAGTGTTAAGGTAGTGAATATCACGTAGTTGGAACACGTTTTGTGTGAGTATCCTGTATCTTGTTTACACCATCAATACCGTATAAAGGTAGTGAATATCACGTAGTTGGAACACGTTTTGTGTGAGTATCCTGTATCTTGTTTACACCATCAATACCGTATAAAGGTAGTGAATATCACGTAGTTGGAACACGTTTTGTGTGAGTGTCTTGTTTACACCATCCATACCGTATAAAGGTAGTGAATATCACGTAGTTTGAACACGTTTTGTGTGAGTATCTTGTTTACACCATCCATACAGTGTTAAGGTAGTGAATATCACGTAGTTTGAACACGTTTTGTGTGAGTATCCTGTATCTTGTTTACACCATCAATACCGTGTAAAGGTAGTGAATATCACGTAGTTTGAACACGTTTTGTGTGAGTATCCTGTATCTTGTTTACACCATCAATACCGTATAAAGGTAGTGAATATCACGTAGTTTGAACACGTTTTGTGTGAGTATCTTGTTTATACCATCCATACCGTATAAAGGTAGTGAATATCACGTAGTTTGAACACGTTTTGTGTGAGTATCTTGTTTATACCATCCATACCGTATAAAGGTAGTGAATATCACGTAGTTTGAACACGTTTTGTGTGAGTATCTTGTTTATACCATCCATACAGTGTAAAGGTAGTGAATATCACGTAGTTGGAACACGTTTTGTGTGAGTATCCTGTATCTTGTTTACACCATCCATACCGTATAAAGGTAGTGAATATCACGTAGTTGGAACACGTTTTGTGTGAGTATCTTGTTTACACCATCCATACCGTATAAAGGTAGTGAATATCACGTAGTTGGAACACGTTTTGTGTGAGTATCTTGTTTATACCATCCATACCGTATAAAGGTAGTGAATATCACGTAGTTTGAACACGTTTTGTGTGAGTATCTTGTTTATACCATCCATACCGTATAAAGGTAGTGAATATCACGTAGTTTGAACACGTTTTGTGTGAGTATCTTGTTTACACCATCCATACCGTATAAAGGTAGTGAATATCACGTAGTTGGAACACGTTTTGTGTGAGTATCTTGTTTACACCATCAATACCGTGTAAAGGTAGTGAATATCACGTAGTTTGAACACGTTTTGTGTGAGTATCTTGTTTACACCATCCATACCGTGTTAAGGTAGTGAATATCACGTAGTCTGAACACGTTTTGTGTGAGTATCTTGTTTACACCATCCATACCGTGTAAAGGTAGTGAATATCACGTAGTTGGAACACGTTTTGTGTGAGTATCTTGTTTACACCATCCATACAGTGTTAAGGTAGTGAATATCACGTAGTTTGAACACGTTTTGTGTGAGTATCTTGTATCTTGTTTACACCATCCATACCGTGTAAAGGTAGTGAATATCACGTAGTTGGAACACGTTTTGTGTGAGTATCTTGTTTACACCATCCATACCGTGTAAAGGTAGTGAATATCACGTAGTTTGAACACGTTTTGTGTGAGTATCTTGTTTATACCATCCATACCGTATAAAGGTAGTGAATATCACGTAGTTTGAACACGTTTTGTGTGAGTATCTTGTTTATACCATCCATACCGTATAAAGGTAGTGAATATCACGTAGTTTGAACACGTTTTATGTGAGTATCTTGTTTATACCATCCATACCGTATAAAGGTAGTGAATATCACGTAGTTTGAACACGTTTTGTGTGAGTATCCTGTATCTTGTTTACACCATCAATACCGTGTAAAGGTAGTGAATATCACGTAGTTTGAACACGTTTTGTGTGAGTATCCTGTATCTTGTTTACACCATCAATACCGTGTAAAGGTAGTGAATATCACGTAGTTTGAACACGTTTTGTGTGAGTATCTTGTTTATACCATCCATACCGTATAAAGGTAGTGAATATCACGTAGTTGGAACACGTTTTGTGTGAGTATCTTGTTTATACCATCCATACCGTATAAAGGTAGTGAATATCACGTAGTTTGAACACGTTTTGTGTGAGTATCCTGTATCTTGTTTACACCATCAATACCGTGTAAAGGTAGTGAATATCACGTAGTTTGAACACGTTTTGTGTGAGTATCTTGTTTATACCATCCATACCGTATAAAGGTAGTGAATATCACGTAGTTGGAACACGTTTTGTGTGAGTATCTTGTTTATACCATCCATACCGTATAAAGGTAGTGAATATCACGTAGTTTGAACACGTTTTGTGTGAGTATCTTGTTTATACCATCCATACCGTATAAAGGTAGTGAATATCACGTAGTTTGAACACGTTTTGTGTGAGTATCTTGTTTATACCATCCATACCGTATAAAGGTAGTGAATATCACGTAGTTGGAACACGTTTTGTGTGAGTATCTTGTTTACACCATCAATACCGTGTAAAGGTAGTGAATATCACGTAGTTTGAACACGTTTTGTGTGAGTATCCTGTATCTTGTTTACACCATCAATACCGTGTAAAGGTAGTGAATATCACGTAGTTTGAACACGTTTTGTGTGAGTATCTTGTTTATACCATCCATACCGTATAAAGGTAGTGAATATCACGTAGTTTGAACACGTTTTATGTGAGTATCTTGTTTATACCATCCATACCGTATAAAGGTAGTGAATATCACGTAGTTTGAACACGTTTTGTGTGAGTATCTTGTTTATACCATCCATACCGTATAAAGGTAGTGAATATCACGTAGTTGGAACACGTTTTGTGTGAGTATCTTGTTTACACCATCCATACCGTATAAAGGTAGTGAATATCACGTAGTTTGAACACGTTTTGTGTGAGTATCTTGTTTACACCATCCATACCGTGTTAAGGTAGTGAATATCACGTAGTTTGAACACGTTTTGTGTGAGTATCTTGTTTACACCATCCATACCGTATAAAGGTAGTGAATATCACGTAGTTGGAACACGTTTTGTGTGAGTATCTTGTTTACACCATCCATACCGTATAAAGGTAGTGAATATCACGTAGTTGGAACACGTTTTGTGTGAGTATCTTGTTTATACCATCCATACCGTATAAAGGTAGTGAATATCACGTAGTTTGAACACGTTTTGTGTGAGTATCTTGTTTATACCATCCATACCGTATAAAGGTAGTGAATATCACGTAGTTGGAACACGTTTTGTGTGAGTATCTTGTTTACACCATCAATACCGTGTAAAGGTAGTGAATATCACGTAGTTTGAACACGTTTTGTGTGAGTATCTTGTTTATACCATCCATACCGTATAAAGGTAGTGAATATCACGTAGTTTGAACACGTTTTGTGTGAGTATCTTGTTTATACCATCCATACCGTATAAAGGTAGTGAATATCACGTAGTTGGAACACGTTTTGTGTGAGTATCTTGTTTATACCATCCATACCGTATAAAGGTAGTGAATATCACGTAGTTTGAACACGTTTTGTGTGAGTATCCTGTATCTTGTTTACACCATCAATACCGTGTAAAGGTAGTGAATATCACGTAGTTTGAACACGTTTTGTGTGAGTATCTTGTTTATACCATCCATACCGTATAAAGGTAGTGAATATCACGTAGTTTGAACACGTTTTGTGTGAGTATCTTGTTTATACCATCCATACCGTATAAAGGTAGTGAATATCACGTAGTTTGAACACGTTTTATGTGAGTATCTTGTTTATACCATCCATACCGTGTAAAGGTAGTGAATATCACGTAGTTTGAACACGTTTTGTGTGAGTATCTTGTTTACACCATCCATACCGTGTTAAGGTAGTGAATATCACGTAGTTTGAACACGTTTTGTGTGAGTATCTTGTTTATACCATCCATACCGTATAAAGGTAGTGAATATCACGTAGTTTGAATACGTTTTATGTGAGTATCTTGTTTACACCATCCATACAGTGTTAAGGTAGTGAATATCACGTGGTTTGAACACGTTTTGTGTGAGTATCTTGTTTACACCATCCATACCGTGTTAAGGTAGTGAATATCACGTAGTTGGAACACGTTTTGTGTGAGTATCTTGTTTACACCATCCATACCGTATAAAGGTAGTGAATATCACGTAGTTTGAACACGTTTTGTGTGAGTATCTTGTTTATACCATCCATACCGTATAAAGGTAGTGAATATCACGTAGTTTGAACACGTTTTGTGTGAGTATCTTGTTTATACCATCCATACCGTATAAAGGTAGTGAATATCACGTAGTTGGAACACGTTTTGTGTGAGTATCTTGTTTATACCATCCATACCGTATAAAGGTAGTGAATATCACGTAGTTTGAACACGTTTTGTGTGAGTATCTTGTATCTTGTTTACACCATCAATACCGTGTAAAGGTAGTGAATATCACGTAGTTGGAACACGTTTTATGTGAGTATCTTGTTTATACCATCCATACCGTATAAAGGTAGTGAATATCACGTAGTTGGAACACGTTTTGTGTGAGTATCTTGTTTATACCATCCATACCGTGTAAAGGTAGTGAATATCACGTAGTTGGAACACGTTTTGTGTGAGTATCTTGTTTATACCATCCATACCGTATAAAGGTAGTGAATATCACGTAGTTTGAACACGTTTTGTGTGAGTATCTTGTTTATACCATCCATACCGTATAAAGGTAGTGAATATCACGTAGTTTGAACACGTTTTGTGTGAGTATCCTGTATCTTGTTTACACCATCAATACCGTGTAAAGGTAGTGAATATCACGTAGTTTGAACACGTTTTGTGTGAGTATCCTGTATCTTGTTTACACCATCAATACCGTGTAAAGGTAGTGAATATCACGTAGTTTGAACACGTTTTGTGTGAGTATCTTGTTTATACCATCCATACCGTATAAAGGTAGTGAATATCACGTAGTTTGAACACGTTTTATGTGAGTATCTTGTTTATACCATCCATACCGTATAAAGGTAGTGAATATCACGTAGTTTGAACACGTTTTGTGTGAGTATCCTGTATCTTGTTTACACCATCAATACCGTGTAAAGGTAGTGAATATCACGTAGTTTGAACACGTTTTGTGTGAGTATCTTGTTTATACCATCCATACCGTATAAAGGTAGTGAATATCACGTAGTTGGAACACGTTTTGTGTGAGTATCTTGTTTATACCATCCATACCGTATAAAGGTAGTGAATATCACGTAGTTTGAACACGTTTTGTGTGAGTATCCTGTATCTTGTTTACACCATCAATACCGTGTAAAGGTAGTGAATATCACGTAGTTTGAATACGTTTTGTGTGAGTATCTTGTTTATACCATCCATACCGTATAAAGGTAGTGAATATCACGTAGTTTGAACACGTTTTGTGTGAGTATCCTGTATCTTGTTTACACCATCAATACCGTGTAAAGGTAGTGAATATCACGTAGTTTGAACACGTTTTGTGTGAGTATCCTGTATCTTGTTTACACCATCAATACCGTGTAAAGGTAGTGAATATCACGTAGTTTGAATACGTTTTGTGTGAGTATCTTGTTTATACCATCCATACCGTATAAAGGTAGTGAATATCACGTAGTTTGAATACGTTTTGTGTGAGTATCCTGTATCTTGTTTACACCATCAATACCGTGTAAAGGTAGTGAATATCACGTAGTTTGAACACGTTTTGTGTGAGTATCTTGTTTATACCATCCATACCGTATAAAGGTAGTGAATATCACGTAGTTTGAACACGTTTTGTGTGAGTATCTTGTTTATACCATCCATACCGTGTAAAGGTAGTGAATATCACGTAGTTTGAACACGTTTTATGTGAGTATCTTGTTTATACCATCCATACCGTATAAAGGTAGTGAATATCACGTAGTTTGAACACGTTTTGTGTGAGTATCCTGTATCTTGTTTACACCATCAATACCGTGTAAAGGTAGTGAATATCACGTAGTTTGAACACGTTTTGTGTGAGTATCTTGTTTACACCATCCATACCGTGTAAAGGTAGTGAATATCACGTAGTTTGAACACGTTTTGTGTGAGTATCTTGTATCTTGTTTACACCATCAATACCGTGTAAAGGTAGTGAATATCACGTAGTTTGAACACGTTTTGTGTGAGTATCTTGTATCTTGTTTACACCATCCATACCGTGTAAAGGTAGTGAATATCACATAGTTGGAACACGTTTTGTGTGAGTATCTTGTTTACACCATCAATACCGTGTAAAGGTAGTGAATATCACGTAGTTGGAACACGTTTTATGTGAGTATCTTGTTTACACCATCCATACCGTGTAAAGGTAGTGAATATCACGTAGTTGGAACACGTTTTATGTGAGTATCTTGTATCTTGTTTATACCATCCATACCGTATAAAGGTAGTGAATATCACGTAGTTGGAACACGTTTTATGTGAGTATCTTGTTTACACCATCCATACCGTGTAAAGGTAGTGAATATCACGTAGTTGGAACACGTTTTATGTGAGTATCTTGTTTACACCATCCATATCGTGTTATGGTAGTGAATATCACGTAGTTGGAACACGTTTTGTGTGAGTATCTTGTTTACACCATCCATATCGTGTTATGGTAGTGAATATCACGTAGTTGGAACACGTTTTGTGTGAGTATCTTGTTTACACCATCCATATCGTGTTATGGTAGTGAATATCACGTAGTTGGAACACGTTTTGTGTGAGTATCTTGTTTACACCATCCATATCGTGTTATGGTAGTGAATATCACGGAGTTGGAACACGTTTTATGTGAGTATCTTGTTTACACCATCCATATCGTGTTATGGTAGTGAATATCACGTAGTTGGAACACGTTTTGTGTGAGTATCTTGTTTACACCATCCATACAGTGTTAAGGTAGTGAATATCACGTAGTTGGAACACGTTTTGTGTGAGTATCTTGTTTACACCATCAATACAGTGTTAAGGTAGTGAATATCACGTAGTTGGAACACGCTTTGTGTGAGTATCTTGTTTACACCATCCATACAGTGTTAAGGTAGTGAATATCACGTAGTTGGAACACGTTTTGTGTGAGTATCTTGTTTACACCATCCATACAGTGTTAAGGTAGTGAATATCACGTAGTTGGAACACGTTTTGTGTGAGTATCTTGTTTATACCATCCATACCGTATAAAGGTAGTGAATATCACGAAGTTTGAACACGTTTTATGTGAGTATCTTGTTTATACCATCCATACCGTATAAAGGTAGTGAATATCACGTAGTTGGAACACGCTTTGTGTGAGTATCTTGTTTACACCATCCATACAGTGTAAAGGTAGTGAATATCACGTAGTTGGAACACGTTTTATGTGAGTATCTTGTTTACACCATCCATATCGTGTTATGGTAGTGAATATCACGTAGTTGGAACACGTTTTGTGTGAGTATCTTGTTTACACCATCCATATCGTGTTATGGTAGTGAATATCACGGAGTTGGAACACGTTTTATGTGAGTATCTTGTTTACACCATCCATATCGTGTTATGGTAGTGAATATCACGTAGTTGGAACACGTTTTGTGTGAGTATCTTGTTTACACCATCCATACAGTGTTAAGGTAGTGAATATCACGTAGTTGGAACACGTTTTGTGTGAGTATCTTGTTTACACCATCAATACAGTGTTAAGGTAGTGAATATCACGTAGTTGGAACACGCTTTGTGTGAGTATCTTGTTTACACCATCCATACAGTGTTAAGGTAGTGAATATCACGTAGTTGGAACACGTTTTGTGTGAGTATCTTGTTTACACCATCCATACAGTGTTAAGGTAGTGAATATCACGTAGTTGGAACACGTTTTGTGTGAGTATCTTGTTTATACCATCCATACCGTATAAAGGTAGTGAATATCACGAAGTTTGAACACGTTTTATGTGAGTATCTTGTTTATACCATCCATACCGTATAAAGGTAGTGAATATCACGTAGTTGGAACACGCTTTGTGTGAGTATCTTGTTTACACCATCCATACAGTGTTAAGGTAGAGAATATCACGTAGTTGGAACACGTTTTGTGTGAGTATCTTGTTTACACCATCCATACAGTGTAAAGGTAGTGAATATCACGTAGTTGGAACACGTTTTGTGTGAGTATCTTGTTTACACCATCCATACAGTGTTAAGGTAGAGAATATCACGTAGTTGGAACACGTTTTGTGTGAGTATCTTGTTTACACCATCCATACAGTGTTAAGGTAGAGAATATCACGTAGTTTGAACACGTTTTGTGTGAGTATCTTGTTTACACCATCCATACAGTGTTAAGGTAGAGAATATCACGTAGTTGGAACACGTTTTGTGTGAGTATCTTGTTTACACCATCCATACCGTGTAAAGGTAGTGAATATCACGTAGTTGGAACACGTTTTGTGTGAGTATCTTGTTTACACCATCCATACAGTGTTAAGGTAGTGAATATCACGTAGTTGGAACACGTTTTATGTGAGTATCTTGTTTACACCATCCATACAGTGTTAAGGTAGTGAATATCACGTAGTTGGAACACGTTTTGTGTGAGTATCTTGTTTACACCATCCATACAGTGTTAAGGTAGTGAATATCACGTAGTTGGAACACGCTTTGTGTGAGTATCTTGTTTACACCATCCATACAGTGTTAAGGTAGTGAATATCACGTAGTTGGAACACGTTTTGTGTGAGTATCTTGTTTACACCATCCATACAGTGTTAAGGTAGTGAATATCACGTAGTTGGAACACGTTTTGTGTGAGTATCTTGTTTATACCATCCATACCGTATAAAGGTAGTGAATATCACGTAGTTTGAACACGTTTTATGTGAGTATCTTGTTTATACCATCCATACCGTATAAAGGTAGTGAATATCACGTAGTTGGAACACGCTTTGTGTGAGTATCTTGTTTATACCATCCATACCGTATAAAGGTAGTGAATATCACGTAGTTTGAACACGTTTTGTGTGAGTATCTTGTTTACACCATCCATACAGTGTTAAGGTAGTGAATATCACGTAGTTTGAACACGTTTTGTGTGAGTATCCTGTATCTTGTTTACACCATCAATACCGTGTAAAGGTAGTGAATATCACGTAGTTTGAACACGTTTTGTGTGAGTATCCTGTATCTTGTTTACACCATCAATACCGTATAAAGGTAGTGAATATCACGTAGTTTGAACACGTTTTGTGTGAGTATCTTGTTTATACCATCCATACCGTATAAAGGTAGTGAATATCACGTAGTTTGAACACGTTTTGTGTGAGTATCTTGTTTATACCATCCATACCGTATAAAGGTAGTGAATATCACGTAGTTTGAACACGTTTTGTGTGAGTATCTTGTTTATACCATCCATACAGTGTAAAGGTAGTGAATATCACGTAGTTGGAACACGTTTTGTGTGAGTATCCTGTATCTTGTTTACACCATCCATACCGTATAAAGGTAGTGAATATCACGTAGTTGGAACACGTTTTGTGTGAGTATCTTGTTTACACCATCCATACCGTATAAAGGTAGTGAATATCACGTAGTTTGAACACGTTTTGTGTGAGTATCTTGTTTATACCATCCATACCGTGTAAAGGTAGTGAATATCACGTAGTTTGAACACGTTTTGTGTGAGTATCTTGTTTATACCATCCATACCGTATAAAGGTAGTGAATATCACGTAGTTTGAACACGTTTTGTGTGAGTATCTTGTTTACACCATCCATACCGTATAAAGGTAGTGAATATCACGTAGTTGGAACACGTTTTGTGTGAGTATCTTGTTTACACCATCAATACCGTGTAAAGGTAGTGAATATCACGTAGTTTGAACACGTTTTGTGTGAGTATCTTGTTTACACCATCCATACCGTGTAAAGGTAGTGAATATCACGTAGTCTGAACACGTTTTGTGTGAGTATCTTGTTTACACCATCCATACCGTGTAAAGGTAGTGAATATCACGTAGTTGGAACACGTTTTGTGTGAGTATCTTGTTTACACCATCCATACAGTGTTAAGGTAGTGAATATCACGTAGTTTGAACACGTTTTGTGTGAGTATCTTGTTTACACCATCCATACCGTGTAAAGGTAGTGAATATCACGTAGTTGGAACACGTTTTGTGTGAGTATCTTGTTTACACCATCCATACCGTGTAAAGGTAGTGAATATCACGTAGTTTGAACACGTTTTGTGTGAGTATCTTGTTTATACCATCCATACCGTGTAAAGGTAGTGAATATCACGTAGTTTGAACACGTTTTGTGTGAGTATCTTGTTTACACCATCCATACCGTGTAAAGGTAGTGAATATCACGTAGTTTGAACACGTTTTGTGTGAGTATCCTGTATCTTGTTTACACCATCAATACCGTGTAAAGGTAGTGAATATCACGTAGTTTGAACACGTTTTGTGTGAGTATCCTGTATCTTGTTTACACCATCAATACCGTGTAAAGGTAGTGAATATCACGTAGTTTGAACACGTTTTGTGTGAGTATCTTGTTTATACCATCCATACCGTATAAAGGTAGTGAATATCACGTAGTTGGAACACGTTTTGTGTGAGTATCTTGTTTATACCATCCATACCGTATAAAGGTAGTGAATATCACGTAGTTTGAACACGTTTTGTGTGAGTATCCTGTATCTTGTTTACACCATCAATACCGTGTAAAGGTAGTGAATATCACGTAGTTTGAACACGTTTTGTGTGAGTATCTTGTTTATACCATCCATACCGTATAAAGGTAGTGAATATCACGTAGTTGGAACACGTTTTGTGTGAGTATCTTGTTTATACCATCCATACCGTATAAAGGTAGTGAATATCACGTAGTTTGAACACGTTTTGTGTGAGTATCTTGTTTATACCATCCATACCGTATAAAGGTAGTGAATATCACGTAGTTTGAACACGTTTTGTGTGAGTATCTTGTTTATACCATCCATACCGTATAAAGGTAGTGAATATCACGTAGTTGGAACACGTTTTGTGTGAGTATCTTGTTTACACCATCAATACCGTGTAAAGGTAGTGAATATCACGTAGTTTGAACACGTTTTGTGTGAGTATCCTGTATCTTGTTTACACCATCAATACCGTGTAAAGGTAGTGAATATCACGTAGTTTGAACACGTTTTGTGTGAGTATCTTGTTTATACCATCCATACCGTATAAAGGTAGTGAATATCACGTAGTTTGAACACGTTTTATGTGAGTATCTTGTTTATACCATCCATACCGTATAAAGGTAGTGAATATCACGTAGTTTGAACACGTTTTGTGTGAGTATCTTGTTTATACCATCCATACCGTATAAAGGTAGTGAATATCATGTAGTTGGAACACGTTTTGTGTGAGTATCTTGTTTACACCATCCATACCGTATAAAGGTAGTGAATATCACGTAGTTTGAACACGTTTTGTGTGAGTATCTTGTTTACACCATCCATACCGTGTTAAGGTAGTGAATATCACGTAGTTTGAACACGTTTTGTGTGAGTATCTTGTTTACACCATCCATACCGTATAAAGGTAGTGAATATCACGTAGTTGGAACACGTTTTGTGTGAGTATCTTGTTTACACCATCCATACCGTATAAAGGTAGTGAATATCACGTAGTTGGAACACGTTTTGTGTGAGTATCTTGTTTATACCATCCATACCGTATAAAGGTCGTGAATATCACGTAGTTTGAACACGTTTTGTGTGAGTATCTTGTTTATACCATCCATACCGTATAAAGGTAGTGAATATCACGTAGTTGGAACACGTTTTGTGTGAGTATCTTGTTTACACCATCAATACCGTGTAAAGGTAGTGAATATCACGTAGTTTGAACACGTTTTGTGTGAGTATCTTGTTTATACCATCCATACCGTATAAAGGTAGTGAATATCACGTAGTTTGAACACGTTTTGTGTGAGTATCTTGTTTATACCATCCATACCGTATAAAGGTAGTGAATATCACGTAGTTGGAACACGTTTTGTGTGAGTATCTTGTTTATACCATCCATACCGTATAAAGGTAGTGAATATCACGTAGTTTGAACACGTTTTGTGTGAGTATCTTGTTTATACCATCCATACCGTATAAAGGTAGTGAATATCACGTAGTTGGAACACGTTTTGTGTGAGTATCTTGTTTATACCATCCATACCGTATAAAGGTAGTGAATATCACGTAGTTTGAACACGTTTTGTGTGAGTATCCTGTATCTTGTTTACACCATCAATACCGTGTAAAGGTAGTGAATATCACGTAGTTTGAACACGTTTTGTGTGAGTATCTTGTTTATCCCATCCATACCGTATAAAGGTAGTGAATATCACGTAGTTTGAACACGTTTTATGTGAGTATCTTGTTTATACCATCCATACCGTATAAAGGTAGTGAATATCACGTAGTTTGAACACGTTTTGTGTGAGTATCTTGTTTATACCATCCATACCGTATAAAGGTAGTGAATATCACGTAGTTTGAACACGTTTTATGTGAGTATCTTGTTTATACCATCCATACCGTGTAAAGGTAGTGAATATCACGTAGTTTGAACACGTTTTGTGTGAGTATCTTGTTTACACCATCCATACCGTGTTAAGGTAGTGAATATCACGTAGTTTGAACACGTTTTGTGTGAGTATCTTGTTTATACCATCCATACCGTATAAAGGTAGTGAATATCACGTAGTTTGAATACGTTTTATGTGAGTATCTTGTTTACACCATCCATACAGTGTTAAGGTAGTGAATATCACGTGGTTTGAACACGTTTTGTGTGAGTATCTTGTTTACACCATCCATACCGTGTTAAGGTAGTGAATATCACGTAGTTGGAACACGTTTTGTGTGAGTATCTTGTTTACACCATCCATACCGTATAAAGGTAGTGAATATCACGTAGTTTGAACACGTTTTGTGTGAGTATCTTGTTTATACCATCCATACCGTATAAAGGTAGTGAATATCACGTAGTTTGAACACGTTTTGTGTGAGTATCTTGTTTATACCATCCATACCGTATAAAGGTAGTGAATATCACGTAGTTGGAACACGTTTTGTGTGAGTATCTTGTTTATACCATCCATACCGTATAAAGGTAGTGAATATCACGTAGTTTGAACACGTTTTGTGTGAGTATCTTGTATCTTGTTTACACCATCAATACCGTGTAAAGGTAGTGAATATCACGTAGTTGGAACACGTTTTATGTGAGTATCTTGTTTATACCATCCATACCGTATAAAGGTAGTGAATATCACGTAGTTGGAACACGTTTTGTGTGAGTATCTTGTTTATACCATCCATACCGTATAAAGGTAGTGAATATCACGTAGTTTGAACACGTTTTGTGTGAGTATCTTGTATCTTGTTTACACCATCCATACCGTGTAAAGGTAGTGAATATCACGTAGTTTGAACACGTTTTGTGTGAGTATCTTGTATCTTGTTTACACCATCAATACCGTGTAAAGGTAGTGAATATCACGTAGTTGGAACACGTTTTATGTGAGTATCTTGTTTACACCATCCATACCGTGTAAAGGTAGTGAATATCACGTAGTTGGAACACGTTTTGTGTGAGTATCTTGTTTATACCATCCATACCGTATAAAGGTAGTGAATATCACGTAGTTTGAACACGTTTTGTGTGAGTATCTTGTTTATACCATCCATACCGTATAAAGGTAGTGAATATCACGTAGTTTGAACACGTTTTGTGTGAGTATCCTGTATCTTGTTTACACCATCAATACCGTGTAAAGGTAGTGAATATCACGTAGTTTGAACACGTTTTGTGTGAGTATCCTGTATCTTGTTTACACCATCAATACCGTGTAAAGGTAGTGAATATCACGTAGTTTGAACACGTTTTGTGTGAGTATCTTGTTTATACCATCCATACCGTATAAAGGTAGTGAATATCACGTAGTTTGAACACGTTTTGTGTGAGTATCTTGTTTATACCATCCATACCGTATAAAGGTAGTGAATATCACGTAGTTTGAACACGTTTTGTGTGAGTATCCTGTATCTTGTTTACACCATCAATACCGTGTAAAGGTAGTGAATATCACGTAGTTTGAACACGTTTTGTGTGAGTATCTTGTTTATACCATCCATACCGTATAAAGGTAGTGAATATCACGTAGTTGGAACACGTTTTGTGTGAGTATCTTGTTTATACCATCCATACCGTATAAAGGTAGTGAATATCACGTAGTTTGAACACGTTTTGTGTGAGTATCCTGTATCTTGTTTACACCATCAATACCGTGTAAAGGTAGTGAATATCACGTAGTTTGAATACGTTTTGTGTGAGTATCTTGTTTATACCATCCATACCGTATAAAGGTAGTGAATATCACGTAGTTTGAACACGTTTTGTGTGAGTATCCTGTATCTTGTTTACACCATCAATACCGTGTAAAGGTAGTGAATATCACGTAGTTTGAACACGTTTTGTGTGAGTATCCTGTATCTTGTTTACACCATCAATACCGTGTAAAGGTAGTGAATATCACGTAGTTTGAATACGTTTTGTGTGAGTATCTTGTTTATACCATCCATACCGTATAAAGGTAGTGAATATCACGTAGTTTGAATACGTTTTGTGTGAGTATCCTGTATCTTGTTTACACCATCAATACCGTGTAAAGGTAGTGAATATCACGTAGTTTGAACACGTTTTGTGTGAGTATCTTGTTTATACCATCCATACCGTATAAAGGTAGTGAATATCACGTAGTTTGAACACGTTTTGTGTGAGTATCTTGTTTATACCATCCATACCGTGTAAAGGTAGTGAATATCACGTAGTTTGAACACGTTTTATGTGAGTATCTTGTTTATACCATCCATACCGTATAAAGGTAGTGAATATCACGTAGTTTGAACACGTTTTGTGTGAGTATCCTGTATCTTGTTTACACCATCAATACCGTGTAAAGGTAGTGAATATCACATAGTTTGAACACGTTTTGTGTGAGTATCTTGTTTACACCATCAATACCGTGTAAAGGTAGTGAATATCACGTAGTTTGAACACGTTTTGTGTGAGTATCTTGTTTACACCATCCATACCGTGTAAAGGTAGTGAATATCACGTAGTTTGAACACGTTTTGTGTGAGTATCTTGTATCTTGTTTACACCATCAATACCGTGTAAAGGTAGTGAATATCACATAGTTTGAACACGTTTTGTGTGAGTATCTTGTATCTTGTTTACACCATCCATACCGTGTAAAGGTAGTGAATATCACATAGTTGGAACACGTTTTGTGTGAGTATCTTGTTTACACCATCAATACCGTGTAAAGGTAGTGAATATCACGTAGTTGGAACACGTTTTATGTGAGTATCTTGTTTACACCATCCATACCGTGTAAAGGTAGTGAATATCACGTAGTTGGAACACGTTTTATGTGAGTATCTTGTATCTTGTTTATACCATCCATACCGTATAAAGGTAGTGAATATCACGTAGTTGGAACACGTTTTATGTGAGTATCTTGTTTACACCATCCATACCGTGTAAAGGTAGTGAATATCACGTAGTTGGAACACGTTTTATGTGAGTATCTTGTTTACACCATCCATATCGTGTTATGGTAGTGAATATCACGTAGTTGGAACACGTTTTGTGTGAGTATCTTGTTTACACCATCCATATCGTGTTATGGTAGTGAATATCACGGAGTTGGAACACGTTTTATGTGAGTATCTTGTTTACACCATCCATATCGTGTTATGGTAGTGAATATCACGTAGTTGGAACACGTTTTGTGTGAGTATCTTGTTTACACCATCCATACAGTGTTAAGGTAGTGAATATCACGTAGTTGGAACACGTTTTGTGTGAGTATCTTGTTTACACCATCAATACAGTGTTAAGGTAGTGAATATCACGTAGTTGGAACACGCTTTGTGTGAGTATCTTGTTTACACCATCCATACAGTGTTAAGGTAGTGAATATCACGTAGTTGGAACACGTTTTGTGTGAGTATCTTGTTTACACCATCCATACAGTGTTAAGGTAGTGAATATCACGTAGTTGGAACACGTTTTGTGTGAGTATCTTGTTTATACCATCCATACCGTATAAAGGTAGTGAATATCACGAAGTTTGAACACGTTTTATGTGAGTATCTTGTTTATACCATCCATACCGTATAAAGGTAGTGAATATCACGTAGTTGGAACACGCTTTGTGTGAGTATCTTGTTTACACCATCCATACAGTGTAAAGGTAGTGAATATCACGTAGTTGGAACACGTTTTGTGTGAGTATCTTGTTTACACCATCCATACAGTGTAAAGGTAGTGAATATCACGTAGTTGGAACACGTTTTGTGTGAGTATCTTGTTTACACCATCCATACAGTGTTAAGGTAGAGAATATCACGTAGTTGGAACACGTTTTGTGTGAGTATCTTGTTTACACCATCCATACAGTGTTAAGGTAGTGAATATCACGTAGTTGGAACACGTTTTATGTGAGTATCTTGTTTACACCATCCATACAGTGTTAAGGTAGTGAATATCACGTAGTTGGAACACGTTTTGTGTGAGTATCTTGTTTACACCATCCATACAGTGTTAAGGTAGTGAATATCACGTAGTTGGAACACGCTTTGTGTGAGTATCTTGTTTACACCATCCATACAGTGTTAAGGTAGTGAATATCACGTAGTTGGAACACGTTTTGTGTGAGTATCTTGTTTACACCATCCATACAGTGTTAAGGTAGTGAATATCACGTAGTTGGAACACGTTTTGTGTGAGTATCTTGTTTATACCATCCATACCGTATAAAGGTAGTGAATATCACGTAGTTTGAACACGTTTTATGTGAGTATCTTGTTTATACCATCCATACCGTATAAAGGTAGTGAATATCACGTAGTTGGAACACGTTTTGTGTGAGTATCTTGTTTATACCATCCATACCGTATAAAGGTAGTGAATATCACGTAGTTGGAACACGTTTTGTGTGAGTATCTTGTTTACACCATCCATACCGTGTAAAGGTAGTGAATATCACGTAGTTGGAACACGTTTTGTGTGAGTATCTTGTTTACACCATCCATACAGTGTTAAGGTAGTGAATATCACGTAGTTGGAACACGTTTTATGTGAGTATCTTGTTTACACCATCCATACAGTGTTAAGGTAGTGAATATCACGTAGTTGGAACACGTTTTATGTGAGTATCTTGTTTACACCATCCATACAGTGTTAAGGTAGTGAATATCACGTAGTTGGAACACGCTTTGTGTGAGTATCTTGTTTACACCATCCATACAGTGTAAAGGTAGTGAATATCACGTAGTTGGAACACGTTTTGTGTGAGTATCTTGTTTACACCATCCATACAGTGTTAAGGTAGTGAATATCACGTAGTTGGAACACGTTTTGTGTGAGTATCTTGTTTACACCATCCATACAGTGTAAAGGTAGTGAATATCACGTAGTTGGAACACGTTTTGTGTGAGTATCTTGTTTACACCATCCATACCGTGTTAAGGTCGTGAATATCACGTAGTTGGAACACGTTTTGTGTGAGTATCTTGTTTACACCATCCATACAGTGATAAGGTCGTGAATATCACGTAGTTGGAACACGTTTTGTGTGAGTATCTTGTTTACACCATCCATACCGTGTAAAGGTAGTGAATATCACGTAGTTGGAACACGTTTTATGTGAGTATCCTGTTTACACCATCCATACAGTGTTAAGGTAGTGAATATCACGTAGTTGGAACACGTTTTGTGTGAGTATCTTGTTTACACCATCCATACCGTGTAAAGGTAGTGAATATCACGTAGTTGGAACACGTTTTATGTGAGTATCTTGTTTACACCATCCATACCGTGTAAAGGTAGTGAATATCACGTAGTTGGAACACGCACGTTTTGTGTGAGTATCTTGTTTACACCATCCATACAGTGTTAAGGTAGTGAATATCACGTAGTTGGAACACGTTTTGTGTGAGTATCTTGTTTACACCATCCATACAGTGTTAAGGTAGTGAATATCACGTCGTTGGAACACGTTTTGTGTGAGTATCTTGTTTACACCATCAATACAGTGTTAAGGTAGTGAATATCACGTAGTTGGAACACGTTTTGTGTGAGTATCTTGTTTACACCATCCATACAGTGTTAAGGTAGTGAATATCACGTAGTTGGAACACGTTTTATGTGAGTATCTTGTTTACACCATCCATACCGTGTAAAGGTAGTGAATATCACGTAGTTGGAACACGTTTTGTGTGAGTATCTTGTTTACACCATCCATACAGTGTTAAGGTAGTGAATATCACGTAGTTGGAACACGTTTTGTGTGAGTATCTTGTTTACACCATCCATACAGTGTTAAGGTAGTGAATATCACGTAGTTGGAACACGTTTTATGTGAGTATCTTGTTTACACCATCCATACAGTGTTAAGGTAGTGAATATCACGTAGTTGGAACACGTTTTATGTGAGTATCTTGTTTACACCATCCATACAGTGTTAAAGTAGTGAATATCACGTAGTTGGAACACGTTTTGTGTGAGTATCTTGTTTACACCATCCATACAGTGTTAAAGTAGTGAATATCACGTAGTTGGAACACGTTTTATGTGAGTATCTTGTTTACACCATCCATGCAGTGTTAAGGTAGTGAATATCACGTAGTTGGAACACGTTTTATGTGAGTATCTTGTTTACACCATCCATACCGTGTAAAGGTAGTGAATATCACGTAGTTTGAACAAGTTTTATGTGAGTATCTTGTTTACACCATCCATACAGTGTTAAGGTAGTGAATATCACGTAGTTGGAACACGTTTTATGTGAGTATCTTGTTTACACCATCCATACAGTGTTAAGGTAGTGAATATCACGTAGTTGGAACACGTTTTATGTGAGTATCTTGTTTACACCATCCATACAGTGTTAAAGTAGTGAATATCACGTAGTTGGAACACGTTTTATGTGAGTATCTTGTTTACACCATCCATGCAGTGTTAAGGTAGTGAATATCACGGAGTTGGAACACGTTTTATGCGAGTATCTTGTTTACACCATCCATACCGTGTAAAGGTAGTGAATATCACGTAGTTTGAACACGTTTTATGTGAGTATCTTGTATCTTGTTTACACCATCCATACCGTGTAAAGGTAGTGAATATCACGGAGTTGGAACACGTTTTATGTGAGTATCTTGTTTACACCATCCATACCGTGTTAAGGTAGTGAATATCACGTAGTTGGAACACGTTTTATGTGAGTATCTTGTTTACACCATCCATACCGTGTTAAGGTAGTGAATATCACGGAGTTGGAACACGTTTTATGTGAGTATCTTGTTTCTTGTTTACACCATCCATACCGTGTAAAGGTAGTGAATATCACGAAGTTGGAACACGTTTTATGTGAGTATCTTGTTTCTTGTTTACACCATCCATACCGTGTAAAGGTAGTGAATATCACGGAGTTGGAACACGTTTTATGCGAGTATCTTGTTTACACCATCCATACCGTGTAAAGGTAGTGAATATCACGTAGTTGGAACACGTTTTATGTGAGTATCTTGTTTCTTGTTTACACCATCCATACCGTGTAAAGGTAGTGAATATCACGGAGTTGGAACACGTTTTATGTGAGTATCTTGTTTCTTGTTTACACCATCCATACCGTGTAAAGGTAGTGAATATCATGTCGTTGGAACACTTTTTGTGTGAGTATCTTGTTTCTTGTTTACACCATCCATACAGTGTTAAGGTAGTGAATATCACGTAGTTGGAACACTTTTTGTGTGAGTATCTTGTTTACACCATCCATACAGTGTTAAGGTAGTGAATATCACGTAGTTGGAACACGTTTTGTGTGAGTATCTTGTTTACACCATCCATACAGTGTTAAGGTAGTGAATATCACGTAGTTGGAACACGTTTTGTGTGAGTATCTTGTTTACACCATCCATACAGTGTTAAGGTAGTGAATATCACGTAGTTGGAACACGTTTTGTGTGAGTATCTTGTTTACACCATCCATACAGTGTTAAGGTAGTGAATATCACGTAGTTGGAACACGTTTTATGGGAGTATCTTGTTTACACCATCCATACCGTGTAAAGGTAGTGAATATCACGTAGTTGGAACACGTTTTATGTGAGTATCTTGTTTACACCATCCATACCGTGTAAAGGTAGTGAATATCACGTAGTTGGAACACGCACGTTTTGTGTGAGTATCTTGTTTACACCATCCATACAGTGTTAAGGTAGTGAATATCACGTAGTTGGAACACGTTTTATGTGAGTATCTTGTTTACACCATCCATACAGTGTTAAGGTAGTGAATATCACGTAGTTGGAACACGTTTTATGTGAGTATCGTGTTTACACCATCCATACCGTGTTAAGGAATGAATATCACGTAGTTGGAACACGTTTTATGTGAGTATCTTGTTTACACCATCCATACAGTGTTAAGGTAGTGAATATCACGTAGTTGGAACACGTTTTATGTGAGTATCTTGTTTACACCATCCATACAGTGTTAAGGTAGTGAATATCACGTAGTTGGAACACGTTTTATGTGAGTATCTTGTTTATACCATCCATACCGTGTAAAGGTAGTGAATATCACGTAGTTGGAACACGCACGTTTTGTGTGAGTATCTTGTTTACACCATCCATACAGTGTTAAGGTAGTGAATATCACGTAGTTGGAACACGTTTTATGTGAGTATCTTGTTTACACCATCCATACAGTGTTAAGGTAGTGAATATCACGTAGTTGGAACACGTTTTATGTGAGTATCTTGTTTACACCATCCATACCGTGTAAAGGTAGTGAATATCACGGAGTTGGAACACGTTTTATGCGAGTATCTTGTTTACACCATCCATACCGTGTAAAGGTAGTGAATATCACGTAGTTTGAACACGTTTTATGTGAGTATCTTGTATCTTGTTTACACCATCCATACCGTGTAAAGGTAGTGAATATCACGTAGTTTGAACACGTTTTATGTGAGTATCTTGTATCTTGTTTACACCATCCATACCGTGTAAAGGTAGTGAATATCACGGAGTTGGAACACGTTTTATGTGAGTATCTTGTTTACACCATCCATACAGTGTTAAGGTAGTGAATATCACGTAGTTTGAACACGTTTTGTGTGAGTATCTTGTTTATACCATCCATACAGTGTAAAGGTAGTGAATATCACGTAGTTGGAACACGTTTTATGTGAGTATCTTGTTTACACCATCCATACAGTGTTAAGGTAGTGAATATCACGTAGTTTGAACACGTTTTGTGTGAGTATCTTGTTTACACCATCCATACAGTGTTAAGGTAGTGAATATCACGTAGTTTGAACACGTTTTGTGTGAGTATCTTGTTTACACCATCCATACAGTGTTAAGGTAGTGAATATCACGTAGTTGGAACACGTTTTGTGTGAGTATCTTGTTTACACCATCCATACAGTGTAAAGGTAGTGAATATCACGTAGTTTGAACACGTTTTATGCGAGTAACTTGTTTACACCATCCATACAGTTTTAAGGTAGTGAATATCACGTAGTTGGAACACGCTTTATGTGAGTATCTTGTTTACACCATCAATACCGTGTAAAGGTAGTGAATATCACGTAGTTTGAACACGTTTTGTGTGAGTATCTTGTTTACACCATCCATACCGTGTTAAGGTAGTGAATATCACGTAGTCTGAACACGTTTTGTGTGAGTATCTTGTTTACACCATCCATACCGTGTAAAGGTAGTGAATATCACGTAGTTGGAACACGTTTTGTGTGAGTATCTTGTTTACACCATCCATACAGTGTTAAGGTAGTGAATATCACGTAGTTTGAACACGTTTTGTGTGAGTATCTTGTTTACACCATCCATACCGTATAAAGGTAGTGAATATCACGTAGTTTGAACACGTTTTGTGTGAGTATCTTGTATCTTGTTTACACCATCCATACCGTGTAAAGGTAGTGAATATCACGTAGTTGGAACACGTTTTGTGTGAGTATCTTGTTTACACCATCCATACCGTATAAAGGTCGTGAATATCACGTAGTTTGAACACGTTTTGTGTGAGTATCTTGTTTATACCATCCATACCGTATAAAGGTAGTGAATATCACGTAGTTTGAACACGTTTTGTGTGAGTATCTTGTTTATACCATCCATACCGTATAAAGGTAGTGAATATCACGTAGTTTGAACACGTTTTATGTGAGTATCTTGTTTATACCATCCATACCGTATAAAGGTAGTGAATATCACGTAGTTTGAACACGTTTTGTGTGAGTATCCTGTATCTTGTTTACACCATCAATACCGTGTAAAGGTAGTGAATATCACGTAGTTTGAACACGTTTTGTGTGAGTATCCTGTATCTTGTTTACACCATCAATACCGTGTAAAGGTAGTGAATATCACGTAGTTTGAACACGTTTTGTGTGAGTATCTTGTTTATACCATCCATACCGTATAAAGGTAGTGAATATCACGTAGTTTGAACACGTTTTGTGTGAGTATCTTGTTTATACCATCCATACCGTATAAAGGTAGTGAATATCACGTAGTTGGAACACGTTTTGTGTGAGTATCTTGTTTATACCATCCATACCGTATAAAGGTAGTGAATATCACGTAGTTTGAACACGTTTTGTGTGAGTATCTTGTTTATACCATCCATACCGTATAAAGGTAGTGAATATCACGTAGTTGGAACACGTTTTGTGTGAGTATCTTGTTTACACCATCAATACCGTGTAAAGGTAGTGAATATCACATAGTTTGAACACGTTTTGTGTGAGTATCCTGTATCTTGTTTACACCATCAATACCGTGTAAAGGTAGTGAATATCACGTAGTTTGAACACGTTTTGTGTGAGTATCTTGTTTATACCATCCATACCGTATAAAGGTAGTGAATATCATGTAGTTTGAACACGTTTTATGTGAGTATCTTGTTTATACCATCCATACCGTATAAAGGTAGTGAATATCACGTAGTTTGAACACGTTTTGTGTGAGTATCTTGTTTATACCATCCATACCGTATAAAGGTAGTGAATATCACGTAGTTTGAACACGTTTTGTGTGAGTATCCTGTATCTTGTTTACACCATCAATACCGTGTAAAGGTAGTGAATATCACGTAGTTTGAATACGTTTTGTGTGAGTATCTTGTTTATACCATCCATACAGTGTTAAGGTAGTGAATATCACGTGGTTTGAACACGTTTTGTGTGAGTATCTTGTTTACACCATCCATACCGTGTAAAGGTAGTGAATATCACGTAGTTGGAACACGTTTTGTGTGAGTATCTTGTTTACACCATCCATACCGTATAAAGGTAGTGAATATCACGTAGTTTGAACACGTTTTGTGTGAGTATCTTGTTTACACCATCCATACCGTGTTAAGGTAGTGAATATCACGTAGTTTGAACACGTTTTGTGTGAGTATCTTGTTTACACCATCCATACCGTATAAAGGTAGTGAATATCACGTAGTTTGAACACGTTTTGTGTGAGTATCCTGTATCTTGTTTACACCATCAATACCGTGTAAAGGTAGTGAATATCACGTAGTTTGAACACGTTTTGTGTGAGTATCTTGTTTATACCATCCATACCGTATAAAGGTAGTGAATATCATGTAGTTTGAACACGTTTTATGTGAGTATCTTGTTTATACCATCCATACCGTATAAAGGTAGTGAATATCACGTAGTTTGAACACGTTTTGTGTGAGTATCTTGTTTATACCATCCATACCGTATAAAGGTAGTGAATATCACGTAGTTGGAACACGTTTTGTGTGAGTATCTTGTTTATACCATCCATACCGTATAAAGGCAGTGAATATCACGTAGTTTGAACACGTTTTATGTGAGTATCTTGTTTATACCATCCATACCGTATAAAGGTAGTGAATATCACGTAGTTGGAACACGTTTTGTGTGAGTATCTTGTTTACACCATCCATACCGTATAAAGGTAGTGAATATCACGTAGTTGGAACACGTTTTGTGTGAGTATCTTGTTTACACCATCCATACCGTATAAAGGTAGTGAATATCACGTAGTTTGAACACGTTTTGTGTGAGTATCTTGTTTATACCATCCATACCGTATAAAGGTAGTGAATATCACGTAGTTGGAACACGTTTTGTGTGAGTATCTTGTTTATACCATCCATACCGTATAAAGGCAGTGAATATCACGTAGTTTGAACACGTTTTGTGTGAGTATCTTGTTTATACCATCCATACCGTATAAAGGTAGTGAATATCACGTAGTTGGAACACGTTTTGTGTGAGTATCTTGTTTACACCATCCATACAGTGTTAAGGTAGTGAATATCACGTAGTCTGAACACGTTTTGTGTGAGTATCTTGTTTACACCATCCATACCGTGTAAAGGTAGTGAATATCACGTAGTTGGAACACGTTTTGTGTGAGTATCTTGTTTACACCATCCATACCGTATAAAGGTAGTGAATATCACGTAGTTTGAACACGTTTTGTGTGAGTATCTTGTTTATACCATCCATACCGTATAAAGGTAGTGAATATCACGTAGTTGGAACACGTTTTGTGTGAGTATCTTGTTTATACCATCCATACCGTATAAAGGCAGTGAATATCACGTAGTTTGAACACGTTTTATGTGAGTATCTTGTTTATACCATCCATACCGTATAAAGGTAGTGAATATCACGTAGTTGGAACACGTTTTGTGTGAGTATCTTGTTTATACCATCCATACCGTATAAAGGTAGTGAATATCACGTAGTTGGAACACGTTTTGTGTGAGTATCTTGTTTATACCATCCATACCGTATAAAGGCAGTGAATATCACGTAGTTTGAACACGTTTTATGTGAGTATCTTGTTTATACCATCCATACCGTATAAAGGTAGTGAATATCACGTAGTTTGAACACGTTTTGTGTGAGTATCTTGTTTACACCATCCATACCGTATAAAGGTAGTGAATATCACGTAGTTGGAACACGTTTTGTGTGAGTATCTTGTTTACACCATCCATACCGTATAAAGGTAGTGAATATCACGTAGTTTGAACACGTTTTGTGTGAGTATCTTGTTTATACCATCCATACCGTATAAAGGTAGTGAATATCACGTAGTTTGAACACGTTTTGTGTGAGTATCTTGTTTATACCATCCATACCGTATAAAGGCAGTGAATATCACGTAGTTTGAACACGTTTTATGTGAGTATCTTGTTTACACCATCCATACCGTGTAAAGGTAGTGAATATCACGTAGTTTAAACACGTTTTGTGTGAGTATCTTGTTTACACCATCCATACCGTATAAAGGTAGTGAATATCACGTAGTTTGAACACGTTTTGTGTGAGTATCTTGTTTATACCATCCATACCGTATAAAGGTAGTGAATATCACGTAGTTTGAACACGTTTTGTGTGAGTATCTTGTTTATACCATCCATACCGTATAAAGGCAGTGAATATCACGTAGTTTGAACACGTTTTATGTGAGTATCTTGTTTACACCATCCATACCGTATAAAGGCAGTGAATATCACGTAGTTTGAACACGTTTTATGTGAGTATCTTGTTTACACCATCCATACCGTGTAAAGGTAGTGAATATCACGTAGTTTGAACACGTTTTGTGTGAGTATCTTGTTTATACCATCCATACCGTGTAAAGGTAGTGAATATCACGTAGTTGGAACACGTTTTGTGTGAGTATCTTGTTTACACCATCCATACCATATAAAGGTAGTGAATATCACGTAGTTTGAACACGTTTTGTGTGAGTATCTTGTTTATACCATCCATACCGTATAAAGGTAGTGAATATCACGTAGTTTGAACACGTTTTGTGTGAGTATCTTGTTTATACCATCCATACCGTATAAAGGTAGTGAATATCACGTAGTTTGAACACGTTTTGTGTGAGTATCTTGTATCTTGTTTACACCATCAATACCGTGTAAAGGTAGTGAATATCACGTAGTTTGAACACGTTTTGTGTGAGTATCTTGTTTACACCATCCATACCATATAAAGGTAGTGAATATCACGTAGTTTGAACACGTTTTGTGTGAGTATCTTGTTTATACCATCCATACCGTATAAAGGTAGTGAATATCACGTAGTTTGAACACGTTTTGTGTGAGTATCTTGTTTATACCATCCATACCGTATAAAGGTAGTGAATATCACGTAGTTTGAACACGTTTTGTGTGAGTATCCTGTATCTTGTTTACACCATCAATACCGTGTAAAGGTAGTGAATATCACGTAGTTTGAACACGTTTTGTGTGAGTATCTTGTATCTTGTTTACACCATCAATACCGTGTAAAGGTTGTGAATATCACGTAGTTTGAACACGTTTTGTGTGAGTATCTTGTATCTTGTTTACACCATCAATACCGTGTAAAGGTAGTGAATATCACGTAGTTGGAACACGTTTTATGTGAGTATCTTGTTTATACCATCCATACCGTATAAAGGTAGTGAATATCACGTAGTTGGAACACGTTTTGTGTGAGTATCTTGTTTATACCATCCATACCGTGTAAAGGTAGTGAATATCACGTAGTTGGAACACGTTTTGTGTGAGTATCTTGTTTATACCATCCATACCGTATAAAGGTAGTGAATATCACGTAGTTTGAACACGTTTTGTGTGAGTATCTTGTTTATACCATCCATACCGTATAAAGGTAGTGAATATCACGTAGTTTGAACACGTTTTGTGTGAGTATCCTGTATCTTGTTTACACCATCAATACCGTGTAAAGGTAGTGAATATCACGTAGTTTGAACACGTTTTGTGTGAGTATCCTGTATCTTGTTTACACCATCAATACCGTGTAAAGGTAGTGAATATCACGTAGTTTGAACACGTTTTGTGTGAGTATCTTGTTTATACCATCCATACCGTATAAAGGTAGTGAATATCACGTAGTTTGAACACGTTTTATGTGAGTATCTTGTTTATACCATCCATACCGTATAAAGGTAGTGAATATCACGTAGTTTGAACACGTTTTGTGTGAGTATCTTGTTTATACCATCCATACCGTATAAAGGTAGTGAATATCACGTAGTTTGAACACGTTTTGTGTGAGTATCTTGTTTATACCATCCATACCGTATAAAGGTAGTGAATATCACGTAGTTGGAACACGTTTTGTGTGAGTATCTTGTTTATACCATCCATACCGTATAAAGGTAGTGAATATCACGTAGTTTGAACACGTTTTGTGTGAGTATCCTGTATCTTGTTTACACCATCAATACCGTGTAAAGGTAGTGAATATCACGTAGTTTGAACACGTTTTGTGTGAGTATCCTGTATCTTGTTTACACCATCAATACCGTGTAAAGGTAGTGAATATCACGTAGTTTGAATACGTTTTGTGTGAGTATCTTGTTTATACCATCCATACCGTATAAAGGTAGTGAATATCACGTAGTTTGAACACGTTTTGTGTGAGTATCTTGTTTATACCATCCATACCGTATAAAGGTAGTGAATATCACGTAGTTTGAACACGTTTTGTGTGAGTATCTTGTTTATACCATCCATACCGTGTAAAGGTAGTGAATATCACGTAGTTTGAACACGTTTTATGTGAGTATCTTGTTTACACCATCAATACCGTGTAAAGGTAGTGAATATCACGTAGTTTGAACACGTTTTATGTGAGTATCTTGTTTACACCATCCATACCGTGTAAAGGTAGTGAATATCACGTAGTTTGAACACGTTTTGTGTGAGTATCCTGTATCTTGTTTACACCATCAATACCGTGTAAAGGTAGTGAATATCACGTAGTTGGAACACGTTTTGTGTGAGTATCTTGTTTATACCATCCATACCGTATAAAGGTAGTGAATATCACGTAGTTTGAACACGTTTTGTGTGAGTATCTTGTTTATACCATCCATACCGTGTAAAGGTAGTGAATATCACGTAGTTTGAACACGTTTTATGTGAGTATCTTGTTTACACCATCAATACAGTGTTAAGGTAGTGAATATCACGTAGTTTGAACACGTTTTGTGTGAGTATCTTGTTTACACCATCCATACCGTGTAAAGGTAGTGAATATCACGTAGTTGGAACACGTTTTGTGTGAGTATCTTGTTTACACCATCCATACCGTGTAAAGGTAGTGAATATCACGTAGTTTGAACACGTTTTATGTGAGTATCTTGTTTACACCATCCATACCGTGTAAAGGTAGTGAATATCACGTAGTTTGAACACGTTTTGTGTGAGTATCTTGTTTACACCATCAATACCGTGTAAAGGTAGTGAATATCACGTAGTTTGAACACGTTTTATGTGAGTATCTTGTTTACACCATCCATACCGTGTAAAGGTAGTGAATATCACGTAGTTTGAACACGTTTTGTGTGAGTATCTTGTATCTTGTTTACACCATCAATACCGTGTAAAGGTAGTGAATATCACATAGTTTGAACACGTTTTGTGTGAGTATCTTGTATCTTGTTTACACCATCCATACCGTGTAAAGGTAGTGAATATCACATAGTTGGAACACGTTTTGTGTGAGTATCTTGTTTACACCATCAATACCGTGTAAAGGTAGTGAATATCACGTAGTTGGAACACGTTTTGTGTGAGTATCTTGTATCTTGTTTACACCATCCATACCGTGTAAAGGTAGTGAATATCACGTAGTTGGAACACGTTTTATGTGAGTATCTTGTTTACACCATCCATACCGTGTAAAGGTAGTGAATATCACGTAGTTGGAACACGTTTTATGTGAGTATCTTGTATCTTGTTTATACCATCCATACCGTATAAAGGTAGTGAATATCACGTAGTTGGAACACGTTTTGTGTGAGTATCTTGTTTACACCATCCATACCGTGTAAAGGTAGTGAATATCACGTAGTTGGAACACGTTTTGTGTGAGTATCTTGTTTACACCATCCATACCGTGTAAAGGTAGTGAATATCACGTAGTTGGAACACGTTTTATGTGAGTATCTTGTATCTTGTTTACACCATCCATACCGTGTAAAGGTAGTGAATATCACGTAGTTGGAACACGTTTTATGTGAGTATCTTGTTTACACCATCCATATCGTGTTATGGTAGTGAATATCACGTAGTTGGAACACGTTTTGTGTGAGTATCTTGTTTACACCATCCATATCGTGTTATGGTAGTGAATATCACGTAGTTGGAACACGTTTTATGTGAGTATCTTGTTTACACCATCCATATCGTGTTATGGTAGTGAATATCACGGAGTTGGAACACGTTTTATGTGAGTATCTTGTTTACACCATCCATATCGTGTTATGGTAGTGAATATCACGGAGTTGGAACACGTTTTATGTGAGTATCTTGTTTACACCATCCATATCGTGTTATGGTAGTGAATATCACGTAGTTGGAACACGTTTTGTGTGAGTATCTTGTTTACACCATCCATATCGTGTTATGGTAGTGAATATCACGGAGTTGGAACACGTTTTATGTGAGTATCTTGTTTACACCATCCATATCGTGTTATGGTAGTGAATATCACGGAGTTGGAACACGTTTTATGTGAGTATCTTGTTTATACCATCCATACCGTATAAAGGTAGTGAATATCACGTAGTTGGAACACGTTTTGTGTGAGTATCTTGTTTACACCATCCATATCGTGTTATGGTAGTGAATATCACGGAGTTGGAACACGTTTTGTGTGAGTATCTTGTATCTTGTTTACACCATCCATACCGTGTAAAGGTAGTGAATATCACGTAGTTGGAACACGTTTTGTGTGAGTATCTTGTTTACACCATCCATACCGTGTAAAGGTAGTGAATATCACGTAGTTGGAACACGTTTTATGTGAGTATCTTGTTTACACCATCCATATCGTGTTATGGTAGTGAATATCACGGAGTTGGAACACGTTTTATGTGAGTATCTTGTTTACACCATCCATATCGTGTTATGGTAGTGAATATCACGGAGTTGGAACACGTTTTATGTGAGTATCTTGTTTACACCATCCATATCGTGTTATGGTAGTGAATATCACGTAGTTGGAACACGTTTTGTGTGAGTATCTTGTTTATACCATCCATACCGTATAAAGGTAGTGAATATCACGTAGTTGGAACACGTTTTGTGTGAGTATCTTGTTTACACCATCCATATCGTGTTAAGGTAGTGAATATCACGTAGTTGGAACACGTTTTGTGTGAGTATCTTGTTTACACCATCCATACCGTATAAAGGTAGTGAATATCACGTAGTTTGAACACGTTTTGTGTGAGTATCTTGTTTACACCATCCATATCGTGTTATAGTAGTGAATATCACGTAGTTGGAACACGTTTTGTGTGAGTATCTTGTTTATACCATCCATACCGTATAAAGGTAGTGAATATCACGTAGTTTGAACACGTTTTGTGTGAGTATCTTGTTTATACCATCCATACCGTATAAAGGTAGTGAATATCACGTAGTTTGAACACGTTTTATGTGAGTATCTTGTTTACACCATCAATACCGTGTAAAGGTAGTGAATATCACGTAGTTTGAACACGTTTTGTGTGAGTATCTTGTTTACACCATCAATACCGTGTAAAGGTAGTGAATATCACGTAGTTTGAACACGTTTTATGTGAGTATCTTGTTTACACCATCCATACCGTGTAAAGGTAGTGAATATCATGTAGTTTGAACACGTTTTGTGTGAGTATCTTGTATCTTGTTTACACCATCAATACCGTGTAAAGGTAGTGAATATCACATAGTTTGAACACGTTTTGTGTGAGTATCTTGTATCTTGTTTATACCATCCATACCGTATAAAGGTAGTGAATATCACGTAGTTGGAACACGTTTTGTGTGAGTATCTTGTTTACACCATCCATACAGTGTTAAGGTAGTGAATATCACGTAGTTTGAACACGTTTTATGTGAGTATCTTGTTTATACCATCCATACAGTGTAAAGGTAGTGAATATCACGTAGTTGGAACACGTTTTGTGTGAGTATCTTGTTTACACCATCCATACAGTGTTAAGGTAGTGAATATCACGTAGTTTGAACACGTTTTGTGTGAGTATCTTGTTTACACCATCCATACCGTGTAAAGGTAGTGAATATCACGTAGTTGGAACACGTTTTGTGTGAGTATCTTGTTTACACCATCCATACAGTGTTAAGGTAGTGAATATCACGTAGTTTGAACACGTTTTGTGTGAGTATCTTGTTTACACCATCCATACAGTGTAAAGGTAGTGAATATCACGTAGTTGGAACACGTTTTATGTGAGTATCTTGTTTACACCATCCATACAGTGTAAAGGTAGTGAATATCACGTAGTTGGAACACGTTTTGTGTGAGTATCTTGTTTACACCATCCATACAGTGTAAAGGTAGTGAATATCACGTAGTTGGAACACGTTTTGTGTGAGTATCTTGTTTACACCATCCATACAGTGTTAAGGTAGTGAATATCACGTCGTTGGAACACGTTTTGTGTGAGTATCTTGTTTACACCATCCATACCGTGTAAAGGTAGTGAATATCACGTAGTTGGAACACGTTTTGTGTGAGTATCTTGTTTACACCATCCATACAGTGTTAAGGTAGTGAATATCACGTAGTTGGAACACGTTTTGTGTGAGTATCTTGTTTACACCATCAATACAGTGTTAAGGTAGTGAATATCACGTAGTTGGAACACGTTTTGTGTGAGTATCTTGTTTATACCATCCATACCGTATAAAGGTAGTGAATATCACGTAGTTGGAACACGCTTTGTGTGAGTATCTTGTTTACACCATCCATACAGTGTTAAGGTAGTGAATATCACGTAGTTGGAACACGTTTTGTGTGAGTATCTTGTTTACACCATCCATACCGTGTAAAGGTAGTGAATATCACGTAGTTGGAACACGTTTTGTGTGAGTATCTTGTTTACACCATCCATACCGTGTAAAGGTAGTGAATATCACGTAGTTGGAACACGTTTTGTGTGAGTATCTTGTTTACACCATCCATACAGTGTTAAGGTAGTGAATATCACGTAGTTGGAACACGTTTTATGTGAGTATCTTGTTTACACCATCCATACAGTGTTAAGGTAGTGAATATCACGTAGTTGGAACACGTTTTGTGTGAGTATCTTGTTTACACCATCCATACAGTGTTAAGGTAGTGAATATCACGTAGTTGGAACACGTTTTATGTGAGTATCTTGTTTACACCATCCATACAGTGTTAAGGTAGTGAATATCACGTAGTTGGAACACGTTTTGTGTGAGTATCTTGTTTACACCATCCATACAGTGTTAAGGTAGTGAATATCACGTAGTTGGAACACGCTTTGTGTGAGTATCTTGTTTACACCATCCATACAGTGTTAAGGTAGTGAATATCACGTAGTTGGAACACGTTTTGTGTGAGTATCTTGTTTACACCATCCATACAGTGTTAAGGTAGTGAATATCACGTAGTTGGAACACGTTTTGTGTGAGTATCTTGTTTATACCATCCATACCATATAAAAGTAGTGAATATCACGTAGTTGGAACACGCTTTGTGTGAGTATCTTGTTTACACCATCCATACAGTGTTAAGGTAGTGAATATCACGTAGTTGGAACACGTTTTGTGTGAGTATCTTGTTTACACCATCTATACCGTGTAAAGGTAGTGAATATCACGTAGTTGGAACACGTTTTGTGTGAGTATCTTGTTTACACCATCCATACAGTGTTAAGGTAGTGAATATCACGTAGTTGGAACACGTTTTGTGTGAGTATCTTGTTTATACCATCCATACCGTATAAAGGTAGTGAATATCACGTAGTTGGAACACGCTTTGTGTGAGTATCTTGTTTACACCATCCATACAGTGTTAAGGTAGTGAATATCACGTAGTTGGAACACGTTTTGTGTGAGTATCTTGTTTGCACCATCCATACCGTGTAAAGGTAGTGAATATCACGTAGTTGGAACACGTTTTGTGTGAGTATCTTGTTTACACCATCCATACAGTGTTAAGGTAGTGAATATCACGTAGTTGGAACACGTTTTGTGTGAGTATCTTGTTTACACCATCCATACAGTGTTAAGGTAGTGAATATCACGTAGTTGGAACACGTTTTGTGTGAGTATCTTGTTTATACCATCCATACCGTATAAAGGTAGTGAATATCACGTAGTTGGAACACGCTTTGTGTGAGTATCTTGTTTACACCATCCATACAGTGTTAAGGTAGTGAATATCACGTAGTTGGAACACGTTTTGTGTGAGTATCTTGTTTACACCATCCATACAGTGTTAAGGTAGTGAATATCACGTAGTTGGAACACGTTTTATGTGAGTATCTTGTTTACACCATCCATACAGTGTTAAGGTAGTGAATATCACGTAGTTGGAACACGCTTTGTGTGAGTATCTTGTTTACACCATCCATACAGTGTAAAGGTAGTGAATATCACGTAGTTGGAACACGTTTTGTGTGAGTATCTTGTTTACACCATCCATACCGTGTTAAGGTCGTGAATATCACGTAGTTGGAACACGTTTTGTGTGAGTATCTTGTTTACACCATCCATACAGTGTTAAGGTAGTGAATATCACGTAGTTGGAACACGTTTTGTGTGAGTATCTTGTTTACACCATCCATACAGTGTAAAGGTAGTGAATATCACGTAGTTGGAACACGTTTTGTGTGAGTATCTTGTTTACACCATCCATACCGTGTTAAGGTCGTGAATATCACGTAGTTGGAACACGTTTTGTGTGAGTATCTTGTTTACACCATCCATACCGTGTTAAGGTCGTGAATATCACGTAGTTGGAACACGTTTTGTGTGAGTATCTTGTTTACACCATCCATACAGTGTTAAGGTCGTGAATATCACGTAGTTGGAACACGTTTTGTGTGAGTATCTTGTTTACACCATCCATACCGTGTAAAGGTAGTGAATATCACGTAGTTGGAACACGTTTTATGTGAGTATCCTGTTTACACCATCCATACAGTGTTAAGGTAGTGAATATCACGTAGTTGGAACACGTTTTATGTGAGTATCTTGTTTATACCATCCATACCGTATAAAGGTAGTGAATATCACGTAGTTGGAACACGTTTTGTGTGAGTATCTTGTATCTTGTTTACACCATCAATACCGTGTAAAGGTTGTGAATATCACGTAGTTGGAACACGTTTTATGTGAGTATCTTGTTTATACCATCCATACCGTATAAAGGTAGTGAATATCACGTAGTTGGAACACGTTTTATGTGAGTATCTTGTTTACACCATCCATACCGTATAAAGGTAGTGAATATCACGTAGTTGGAACACGTTTTGTGTGAGTATCTTGTTTATACCATCCATATCGTGTTATGGTAGTGAATATCACGGAGTTGGAACACGTTTTATGTGAGTATCTTGTTTACACCATCCATATCGTGTTATGGTAGTGAATATCACGGAGTTGGAACACGTTTTATGTGAGTATCTTGTTTATACCATCCATACCGTATAAAGGTAGTGAATATCACGTAGTTGGAACACGTTTTGTGTGAGTATCTTGTTTACACCATCCATATCGTGTTATGGTAGTGAATATCACGGAGTTGGAACACGTTTTGTGTGAGTATCTTGTATCTTGTTTACACCATCCATACCGTGTAAAGGTAGTGAATATCACGTAGTTGGAACACGTTTTGTGTGAGTATCTTGTTTACACCATCCATATCGTGTTATGGTAGTGAATATCACGGAGTTGGAACACGTTTTATGTGAGTATCTTGTTTACACCATCCATATCGTGTTATGGTAGTGAATATCACGGAGTTGGAACACGTTTTATGTGAGTATCTTGTTTACACCATCCATATCGTGTTATGGTAGTGAATATCACGTAGTTGGAACACGTTTTGTGTGAGTATCTTGTTTATACCATCCATACCGTATAAAGGTAGTGAATATCACGTAGTTGGAACACGTTTTGTGTGAGTATCTTGTTTACACCATCCATATCGTGTTAAGGTAGTGAATATCACGTAGTTGGAACACGTTTTGTGTGAGTATCTTGTTTACACCATCCATACCGTATAAAGGTAGTGAATATCACGTAGTTTGAACACGTTTTGTGTGAGTATCTTGTTTACACCATCCATATCGTGTTATAGTAGTGAATATCACGTAGTTGGAACACGTTTTGTGTGAGTATCTTGTTTATACCATCCATACCGTATAAAGGTAGTGAATATCACGTAGTTTGAACACGTTTTGTGTGAGTATCTTGTTTATACCATCCATACCGTATAAAGGTAGTGAATATCACGTAGTTTGAACACGTTTTATGTGAGTATCTTGTTTACACCATCAATACCGTGTAAAGGTAGTGAATATCACGTAGTTTGAACACGTTTTGTGTGAGTATCTTGTTTACACCATCAATACCGTGTAAAGGTAGTGAATATCACGTAGTTTGAACACGTTTTATGTGAGTATCTTGTTTACACCATCCATACCGTGTAAAGGTAGTGAATATCATGTAGTTTGAACACGTTTTGTGTGAGTATCTTGTATCTTGTTTACACCATCAATACCGTGTAAAGGTAGTGAATATCACATAGTTTGAACACGTTTTGTGTGAGTATCTTGTATCTTGTTTATACCATCCATACCGTATAAAGGTAGTGAATATCACGTAGTTGGAACACGTTTTGTGTGAGTATCTTGTTTACACCATCCATACAGTGTTAAGGTAGTGAATATCACGTAGTTTGAACACGTTTTATGTGAGTATCTTGTTTATACCATCCATACAGTGTGAAGGTAGTGAATATCACGTAGTTGGAACACGTTTTGTGTGAGTATCTTGTTTACACCATCCATACAGTGTTAAGGTAGTGAATATCACGTAGTTTGAACACGTTTTGTGTGAGTATCTTGTTTACACCATCCATACCGTGTAAAGGTAGTGAATATCACGTAGTTGGAACACGTTTTGTGTGAGTATCTTGTTTACACCATCCATACAGTGTTAAGGTAGTGAATATCACGTAGTTTGAACACGTTTTGTGTGAGTATCTTGTTTACACCATCCATACAGTGTAAAGGTAGTGAATATCACGTAGTTGGAACACGTTTTATGTGAGTATCTTGTTTACACCATCCATACAGTGTAAAGGTAGTGAATATCACGTAGTTGGAACACGTTTTGTGTGAGTATCTTGTTTACACCATCCATACAGTGTAAAGGTAGTGAATATCACGTAGTTGGAACACGTTTTGTGTGAGTATCTTGTTTACACCATCCATACAGTGTTAAGGTAGTGAATATCACGTCGTTGGAACACGTTTTGTGTGAGTATCTTGTTTACACCATCCATACCGTGTAAAGGTAGTGAATATCACGTAGTTGGAACACGTTTTGTGTGAGTATCTTGTTTACACCATCCATACAGTGTTAAGGTAGTGAATATCACGTAGTTGGAACACGTTTTGTGTGAGTATCTTGTTTACACCATCAATACAGTGTTAAGGTAGTGAATATCACGTAGTTGGAACACGTTTTGTGTGAGTATCTTGTTTATACCATCCATACCGTATAAAGGTAGTGAATATCACGTAGTTGGAACACGCTTTGTGTGAGTATCTTGTTTACACCATCCATACAGTGTTAAGGTAGTGAATATCACGTAGTTGGAACACGTTTTGTGTGAGTATCTTGTTTACACCATCCATACCGTGTAAAGGTAGTGAATATCACGTAGTTGGAACACGTTTTGTGTGAGTATCTTGTTTACACCATCCATACCGTGTAAAGGTAGTGAATATCACGTAGTTGGAACACGTTTTGTGTGAGTATCTTGTTTACACCATCCATACAGTGTTAAGGTAGTGAATATCACGTAGTTGGAACACGTTTTATGTGAGTATCTTGTTTACACCATCCATACAGTGTTAAGGTAGTGAATATCACGTAGTTGGAACACGTTTTGTGTGAGTATCTTGTTTACACCATCCATACAGTGTTAAGGTAGTGAATATCACGTAGTTGGAACACGCTTTGTGTGAGTATCTTGTTTACACCATCCATACAGTGTTAAGGTAGTGAATATCACGTAGTTGGAACACGTTTTGTGTGAGTATCTTGTTTACACCATCCATACAGTGTTAAGGTAGTGAATATCACGTAGTTGGAACACGTTTTGTGTGAGTATCTTGTTTATACCATCCATACCGTATAAAGGTAGTGAATATCACGTAGTTGGAACACGCTTTGTGTGAGTATCTTGTTTACACCATCCATACAGTGTTAAGGTAGTGAATATCACGTAGTTGGAACACGTTTTGTGTGAGTATCTTGTTTACACCATCTATACCGTGTAAAGGTAGTGAATATCACGTAGTTGGAACACGTTTTGTGTGAGTATCTTGTTTACACCATCCATACAGTGTTAAGGTAGTGAATATCACGTAGTTGGAACACGTTTTGTGTGAGTATCTTGTTTATACCATCCATACCGTATAAAGGTAGTGAATATCACGTAGTTGGAACACGTTTTGTGTGAGTATCTTGTTTACACCATCCATACAGTGTTAAGGTAGTGAATATCACGTAGTTGGAACACGTTTTGTGTGAGTATCTTGTTTACACCATCCATACAGTGTTAAGGTAGTGAATATCACGTAGTTGGAACACGTTTTGTGTGAGTATCTTGTTTATACCATCCATACCGTATAAAGGTAGTGAATATCACGTAGTTGGAACACGCTTTGTGTGAGTATCTTGTTTACACCATCCATACAGTGTTAAGGTAGTGAATATCACGTAGTTGGAACACGTTTTGTGTGAGTATCTTGTTTACACCATCCATACAGTGTTAAGGTAGTGAATATCACGTAGTTGGAACACGTTTTATGTGAGTATCTTGTTTACACCATCCATACAGTGTTAAGGTAGTGAATATCACGTAGTTGGAACACGCTTTGTGTGAGTATCTTGTTTACACCATCCATACAGTGTAAAGGTAGTGAATATCACGTAGTTGGAACACGTTTTGTGTGAGTATCTTGTTTACACCATCCATACCGTGTTAAGGTCGTGAATATCACGTAGTTGGAACACGTTTTGTGTGAGTATCTTGTTTACACCATCCATACAGTGTTAAGGTAGTGAATATCACGTAGTTGGAACACGTTTTGTGTGAGTATCTTGTTTACACCATCCATACAGTGTAAAGGTAGTGAATATCACGTAGTTGGAACACGTTTTGTGTGAGTATCTTGTTTACACCATCCATACCGTGTTAAGGTCGTGAATATCACGTAGTTGGAACACGTTTTGTGTGAGTATCTTGTTTACACCATCCATACAGTGTTAAGGTCGTGAATATCACGTAGTTGGAACACGTTTTGTGTGAGTATCTTGTTTACACCATCCATACCGTGTAAAGGTAGTGAATATCACGTAGTTGGAACACGTTTTATGTGAGTATCCTGTTTACACCATCCATACAGTGTTAAGGTAGTGAATATCACGTAGTTGGAACACGTTTTATGTGAGTATCTTGTTTATACCATCCATACCGTATAAAGGTAGTGAATATCACGTAGTTGGAACACGTTTTGTGTGAGTATCTTGTATCTTGTTTACACCATCAATACCGTGTAAAGGTAGTGAATATCACGTAGTTGGAACACGTTTTATGTGAGTATCTTGTTTATACCATCCATACCGTATAAAGGTAGTGAATATCACGTAGTTGGAACACGTTTTGTGTGAGTATCTTGTATCTTGTTTACACCATCAATACCGTATAAAGGTAGTGAATATCACGTAGTTGGAACACGTTTTGTGTGAGTATCTTGTATCTTGTTTACACCATCAATACCGTGTTAAGGTAGTGAATATCACGTAGTTGGAACACGTTTTATGTGAGTATCTTGTTTATACCATCCATACCGTATAAAGGTAGTGAATATCACGTAGTTGGAACACGTTTTGTGTGAGTATCTTGTATCTTGTTTACACCATCAATACCGTGTTAAGGTAGTGAATATCACGTAGTTGGAACACGTTTTGTGTGAGTATCTTGTATCTTGTTTACACCATCCATACCGTATAAAGGTAGTGAATATCACGTAGTTGGAACACGTTTTATGTGAGTATCTTGTTTATACCATCCATACCGTATAAAGGTAGTGAATATCACGTAGTTGGAACACGTTTTGTGTGAGTATCTTGTTTATACCATCCATACCGTGTAAAGGTAGTGAATATCACGTAGTTGGAACACGTTTTGTGTGAGTATCTTGTTTATACCATCCATACCGTATAAAGGTAGTGAATATCACGTAGTTTGAACACGTTTTATGTGAGTATCTTGTTTATACCATCCATACCGTATAAAGGTAGTGAATATCACGTAGTTGGAACACGTTTTGTGTGAGTATCTTGTTTATACCATCCATACCGTGTAAAGGTAGTGAATATCACGTAGTTGGAACACGTTTTGTGTGAGTATCTTGTTTATACCATCCATACCGTATAAAGGTAGTGAATATCACGTAGTTTGAACACGTTTTGTGTGAGTATCCTGTATCTTGTTTACACCATCAATACCGTGTAAAGGTAGTGAATATCACGTAGTTTGAACACGTTTTGTGTGAGTATCCTGTATCTTGTTTACACCATCAATACCGTGTAAAGGTAGTGAATATCACGTAGTTTGAACACGTTTTGTGTGAGTATCTTGTTTATACCATCCATACCGTATAAAGGTAGTGAATATCACGTAGTTTGAACACGTTTTGTGTGAGTATCTTGTTTATACCATCCATACCGTATAAAGGTAGTGAATATCACGTAGTTTGAACACGTTTTGTGTGAGTATCCTGTATCTTGTTTACACCATCAATACCGTGTAAAGGTAGTGAATATCACGTAGTTTGAACACGTTTTGTGTGAGTATCTTGTTTATACCATCCATACCGTATAAAGGTAGTGAATATCACGTAGTTTGAACACGTTTTGTGTGAGTATCTTGTATCTTGTTTACACCATCAATACCGTGTAAAGGTAGTGAATATCACGTAGTTGGAACACGTTTTATGTGAGTATCTTGTTTATACCATCCATACCGTATAAAGGTAGTGAATATCACGTAGTTGGAACACGTTTTGTGTGAGTATCTTGTTTATACCATCCATACCGTGTAAAGGTAGTGAATATCACGTAGTTGGAACACGTTTTGTGTGAGTATCTTGTTTATACCATCCATACCGTATAAAGGTAGTGAATATCACGTAGTTTGAACACGTTTTATGTGAGTATCTTGTTTATACCATCCATACCGTATAAAGGTAGTGAATATCACGTAGTTGGAACACGTTTTGTGTGAGTATCTTGTTTATACCATCCATACCGTGTAAAGGTAGTGAATATCACGTAGTTGGAACACGTTTTGTGTGAGTATCTTGTTTATACCATCCATACCGTATAAAGGTAGTGAATATCACGTAGTTTGAACACGTTTTGTGTGAGTATCCTGTATCTTGTTTACACCATCAATACCGTGTAAAGGTAGTGAATATCACGTAGTTTGAACACGTTTTGTGTGAGTATCCTGTATCTTGTTTACACCATCAATACCGTGTAAAGGTAGTGAATATCACGTAGTTTGAACACGTTTTGTGTGAGTATCTTGTTTATACCATCCATACCGTATAAAGGTAGTGAATATCACGTAGTTTGAACACGTTTTGTGTGAGTATCTTGTTTATACCATCCATACCGTATAAAGGTAGTGAATATCACGTAGTTTGAACACGTTTTGTGTGAGTATCTTGTTTATACCATCCATACCGTATAAAGGTAGTGAATATCACGTAGTTTGAACACGTTTTGTGTGAGTATCCTGTATCTTGTTTACACCATCAATACCGTGTAAAGGTAGTGAATATCACGTAGTTTGAACACGTTTTGTGTGAGTATCTTGTTTATACCATCCATACCGTATAAAGGTAGTGAATATCACGTAGTTGGAACACGTTTTGTGTGAGTATCTTGTTTATACCATCCATACCGTATAAAGGTAGTGAATATCACGTAGTTTGAACACGTTTTGTGTGAGTATCCTGTATCTTGTTTACACCATCAATACCGTGTAAAGGTAGTGAATATCACGTAGTTTGAATACGTTTTGTGTGAGTATCTTGTTTATACCATCCATACCGTATAAAGGTAGTGAATATCACGTAGTTTGAACACGTTTTGTGTGAGTATCTTGTTTATACCATCCATACCGTATAAAGGTAGTGAATATCACGTAGTTTGAACACGTTTTGTGTGAGTATCCTGTATCTTGTTTACACCATCAATACCGTGTAAAGGTAGTGAATATCACGTAGTTTGAACACGTTTTGTGTGAGTATCCTGTATCTTGTTTACACCATCAATACCGTGTAAAGGTAGTGAATATCACATAGTTTGAACACGTTTTGTGTGAGTATCTTGTATCTTGTTTATACCATCCATACCGTATAAAGGTAGTGAATATCACGTAGTTGGAACACGTTTTGTGTGAGTATCTTGTTTACACCATCCATACAGTGTTAAGGTAGTGAATATCACGTAGTTTGAACACGTTTTATGTGAGTATCTTGTTTATACCATCCATACCGTATAAAGGTAGTGAATATCACGTAGTTTGAACACGTTTTATGTGAGTATCTTGTTTATACCATCCATACCGTATAAAGGTAGTGAATATCACGTAGTTTGAACACGTTTTATGTGAGTATCTTGTTTACACCATCCATACAGTGTAAAGGTAGTGAATATCACGTAGTTGGAACACGTTTTGTGTGAGTATCTTGTTTACACCATCCATACAGTGTTAAGGTAGTGAATATCACGTAGTTTGAACACGTTTTGTGTGAGTATCTTGTTTACACCATCCATACAGTGTAAAGGTAGTGAATATCACGTAGTTGGAACACGTTTTATGTGAGTATCTTGTTTACACCATCCATACAGTGTAAAGGTAGTGAATATCACGTAGTTGGAACACGTTTTGTGTGAGTATCTTGTTTACACCATCCATACAGTGTAAAGGTAGTGAATATCACGTAGTTGGAACACGTTTTGTGTGAGTATCTTGTTTACACCATCCATACAGTGTTAAGGTAGTGAATATCACGTCGTTGGAACACGTTTTGTGTGAGTATCTTGTTTACACCATCCATACCGTGTAAAGGTAGTGAATATCACGTAGTTGGAACACGTTTTGTGTGAGTATCTTGTTTACACCATCCATACAGTGTTAAGGTAGTGAATATCACGTAGTTGGAACACGTTTTGTGTGAGTATCTTGTTTACACCATCAATACAGTGTTAAGGTAGTGAATATCACGTAGTTGGAACACGTTTTGTGTGAGTATCTTGTTTATACCATCCATACCGTATAAAGGTAGTGAATATCACGAAGTTTGAACACGTTTTATGTGAGTATCTTGTTTATACCATCCATACCGTATAAAGGTAGTGAATATCACGTAGTTGGAACACGCTTTGTGTGAGTATCTTGTTTACACCATCCATACAGTGTTAAGGTAGTGAATATCACGTAGTTGGAACACGTTTTGTGTGAGTATCTTGTTTACACCATCCATACCGTGTAAAGGTAGTGAATATCACGTAGTTGGAACACGTTTTGTGTGAGTATCTTGTTTACACCATCCATACAGTGTTAAGGTAGTGAATATCACGTAGTTGGAACACGTTTTATGTGAGTATCTTGTTTACACCATCCATACAGTGTTAAGGTCGTGAATATCACGTAGTTGGAACACGTTTTGTGTGAGTATCTTGTTTACACCATCCATACCGTGTAAAGGTAGTGAATATCACGTAGTTGGAACACGTTTTGTGTGAGTATCTTGTTTACACCATCCATACCGTGTAAAGGTAGTGAATATCACGTAGTTGGAACACGTTTTATGTGAGTATCTTGTTTACACCATCCATACCGTGTAAAGGTAGTGAATATCACGTAGTTGGAACACGCACGTTTTGTGTGAGTATCTTGTTTATACTATCCATACAGTGTTAAGGTAGTGAATATCACGTAGTTGGAACACGCACGTTTTGTGTGAGTATCTTGTTTACACCATCCATACAGTGTTAAGGTAGTGAATATCACGTAGTTGGAACACGTTTTATGTGAGTATCTTGTTTACACCATCCATACCGTGTAAAGGTAGTGAATATCACGTAGTTGGAACACGCACGTTTTGTGTGAGTATCTTGTTTATACTATCCATACAGTGTTAAGGTAGTGAATATCACGTAGTTGGAACACGCACGTTTTGTGTGAGTATCTTGTTTACACCATCCATACAGTGTTAAGGTAGTGAATATCACGTAGTTGGAACACGTTTTGTGTGAGTATCTTGTTTACACCATCCATACAGTGTTAAGGTAGTGAATATCACGTAGTTGGAACACGTTTTGTGTGAGTATCTTGTTTACACCATCCATACAGTGTTAAGGTAGTGAATATCACGTCGTTGGAACACGTTTTGTGTGAGTATCTTGTTTACACCATCCATACAGTGTTAAGGTAGTGAATATCACGTAGTTGGAACACGTTTTGTGTGAGTATCTTGTTTACACCATCCATACAGTGTTAAGGTAGTGAATATCACGTAGTTGGAACACGTTTTGTGTGAGTATCTTGTTTACACCATCCATACAGTGTTAAGGTAGTGAATATCACGTAGTTGGAACACGTTTTATGTGAGTATCTTGTTTACACCATCCATACCGTGTAAAGGTAGTGAATATCACGTAGTTGGAACACGTTTTGTGTGAGTATCTTGTTTACACCATCCATACAGTGTTAAGGTAGTGAATATCACGTAGTTGGAACACGTTTTGTGTGAGTATCTTGTTTACACCATCCATACAGTGTTAAGGTAGTGAATATCACGTCGTTGGAACACGTTTTGTGTGAGTATCTTGTTTACACCATCCATACAGTGTTAAGGTAGTGAATATCACGTAGTTGGAACACGTTTTGTGTGAGTATCTTGTTTACACCATCCATACAGTGTTAAGGTAGTGAATATCACGTAGTTGGAACACGTTTTGTGTGAGTATCTTGTTTACACCATCCATACAGTGTTAAGGTAGTGAATATCACGTAGTTGGAACACGTTTTATGTGAGTATCTTGTTTACACCATCCATACCGTGTAAAGGTAGTGAATATCACGTAGTTGGAACACGTTTTGTGTGAGTATCTTGTTTACACCATCCATACAGTGTTAAGGTAGTGAATATCACGTAGTTGGAACACGTTTTGTGTGAGTATCTTGTTTACACCATCCATACAGTGTTAAGGTAGTGAATATCACGTAGTTGGAACACGTTTTATGTGAGTATCTTGTTTACACCATCCATACCGTGTAAAGGTAGTGAATATCACGTAGTTGGAACACGTTTTATGTGAGTATCTTGTTTACACCATCCATACCGTGTAAAGGTAGTGAATATCACGTAGTTGGAACACGTTTTATGTGAGTATCTTGTTTACACCATCCATACAGTGTTAAGGTAGTGAATATCACGTAGTTGGAACACGTTTTATGTGAGTATCTTGTTTACACCATCCATACAGTGTTAAGGTAGTGAATATCACGTAGTTGGAACACGTTTTATGTGAGTATCTTGTTTACACCATCCATACCGTGTTAAGGTAGTGAATATCACGTCGTTGGAACACGTTTTATGTGAGTATCTTGTTTACACCATCCATACAGTGTTAAGGTAGTGAATATCACGTAGTTGGAACACGTTTTATGTGAGTATCTTGTTTACACCATCCATACAGTGTTAAAGTAGTGAATATCACGTAGTTGGAACACGTTTTATGTGAGTATCTTGTTTACACCATCCATACAGTGTTAAGGTAGTGAATATCACGTAGTTGGAACACGTTTTATGTGAGTATCTTGTTTACACCATCCATACAGTGTTAAAGTAGTGAATATCACGTAGTTGGAACACGTTTTATGTGAGTATCTTGTTTACACCATCCATGCAGTGTTAAGGTAGTGAATATCACGGAGTTGGAACACGTTTTATGCGAGTATCTTGTTTACACCATCCATACCGTGTTAAGGTAGTGAATATCACGGAGTTGGAACACGTTTTATGTGAGTATCTTGTTTACACCATCCATACAGTGTTAAAGTAGTGAATATCACGTAGTTGGAACACGTTTTATGTGAGTATCTTGTTTACACCATCCATACCGTGTTAAGGTAGTGAATATCACGTAGTTGGAACACGTTTTATGTGAGTATCTTGTTTACACCATCCATACCGTGTTAAGGTAGTGAATATCACGGAGTTGGAACACGTTTTATGTGAGTATCTTGTTTCTTGTTTACACCATCCATACCGTGTAAAGGTAGTGAATATCACGGAGTTGGAACACGTTTTATGTGAGTATCTTGTATCTTGTTTACACCATCCATACCGTGTAAAGGTAGTGAATATCACGGAGTTGGAACACGTTTTATGCGAGTATCTTGTATCTTGTTTACACCATCCATACCGTGTAAAGGTAGTGAATATCACGGAGTTGGAACACGTTTTATGCGAGTATCTTGTTTACACCATCCATACCGTGTAAAGGTAGTGAATATCACGGAGTTGGAACACGTTTTATGTGAGTATCTTGTTTCTTGTTTACACCATCCATACCGTGTAAAGGTAGTGAATATCATGTCGTTGGAACACGTTTTGTGTGAGTATCTTGTTTACACCATCCATACAGTGTTAAGGTAGTGAATATCACGTAGTTGGAACACTTTTTGTGTGAGTATCTTGTTTACACCATCCATACAGTGTTAAGGTAGTGAATATCACGTAGTTGGAACACGTTTTGTGTGAGTATCTTGTTTACACCATCCATACAGTGTTAAGGTAGTGAATATCACGTAGTTGGAACACGTTTTGTGTGAGTATCTTGTTTACACCATCCATACAGTGTTAAGGTAGTGAATATCACGTAGTTGGAACACGTTTTGTGTGAGTATCTTGTTTACACCATCCATACAGTGTTAAGGTAGTGAATATCACGTAGTTGGAACACGTTTTATGGGAGTATCTTGTTTACACCATCCATACCGTGTAAAGGTAGTGAATATCACGTAGTTGGAACACGTTTTATGTGAGTATCTTGTTTACACCATCCATACCGTGTAAAGGTAGTGAATATCACGTAGTTGGAACACGCACGTTTTGTGTGAGTATCTTGTTTACACCATCCATACAGTGTTAAGGTAGTGAATATCACGTAGTTGGAACACGTTTTATGTGAGTATCTTGTTTACACCATCCATACAGTGTTAAGGTAGTGAATATCACGTAGTTGGAACACGTTTTATGTGAGTATCTTGTTTACACCATCCATGCAGTGTTAAGGTAGTGAATATCACGTAGTTGGAACACGTTTTATGTGAGTATCTTGTTTACACCATCCATACCGTGTAAAGGTAGTGAATATCACGGAGTTGGAACACGTTTTATGCGAGTATCTTGTTTACACCATCCATACCGTGTAAAGGTAGTGAATATCACGTAGTTTGAACACGTTTTATGTGAGTATCTTGTATCTTGTTTACACCATCCATACCGTGTAAAGGTAGTGAATATCACGTAGTTTGAACACGTTTTATGTGAGTATCTTGTATCTTGTTTACACCATCCATACCGTGTAAAGGTAGTGAATATCACGGAGTTGGAACACGTTTTATGTGAGTATCTTGTTTACACCATCCATACAGTGTTAAGGTAGTGAATATCACGTAGTTTGAACACGTTTTGTGTTAGTATCTTGTTTATACCATCCATACAGTGTAAAGGTAGTGAATATCACGTAGTTGGAACACGTTTTATGTGAGTATCTTGTTTACACCATCCATACAGTGTTAAGGTAGTGAATATCACGTAGTTTGAACACGTTTTGTGTGAGTATCTTGTTTACACCATCCATACAGTGTTAAGGTAGTGAATATCACGTAGTTTGAACACGTTTTGTGTGAGTATCTTGTTTACACCATCCATACAGTGTTAAGGTAGTGAATATCACGTAGTTGGAACACGTTTTGTGTGAGTATCTTGTTTACACCATCCATACAGTGTTAAGGTAGTGAATATCACGTAGTTTGAACACGTTTTATGCGAGTATCTTGTTTACACCATCCATACAGTGTTAAGGTAGTGAATATCACGTCGTTGGAACACGTTTTGTGTGAGTATCTTGTTTACACCATCCATACAGTGTTAAGGTAGTGAATATCACGTAGTTGGAACACGTTTTGTGTGAGTATCTTGTTTACACCATCCATACAGTGTTAAGGTAGTGAATATCACGTAGTTGGAACACGTTTTGTGTGAGTATCTTGTTTACACCATCCATACAGTGTTAAGGTAGTGAATATCACGTAGTTGGAACACGTTTTATGTGAGTATCTTGTTTACACCATCCATACCGTGTAAAGGTAGTGAATATCACGTAGTTGGAACACGTTTTGTGTGAGTATCTTGTTTACACCATCCATACAGTGTTAAGGTAGTGAATATCACGTAGTTGGAACACGTTTTGTGTGAGTATCTTGTTTACACCATCCATACAGTGTTAAGGTAGTGAATATCACGTAGTTGGAACACGTTTTATGTGAGTATCTTGTTTACACCATCCATACCGTGTAAAGGTAGTGAATATCACGTAGTTGGAACACGTTTTGTGTGAGTATCTTGTTTACACCATCCATACAGTGTTAAGGTAGTGAATATCACGTAGTTGGAACACGTTTTGTGTGAGTATCTTGTTTACACCATCCATACAGTGTTAAGGTAGTGAATATCACGTCGTTGGAACACGTTTTGTGTGAGTATCTTGTTTACACCATCCATACAGTGTTAAGGTAGTGAATATCACGTAGTTGGAACACGTTTTGTGTGAGTATCTTGTTTACACCATCCATACAGTGTTAAGGTAGTGAATATCACGTAGTTGGAACACGTTTTGTGTGAGTATCTTGTTTACACCATCCATACAGTGTTAAGGTAGTGAATATGACGTAGTTGGAACACGTTTTATGTGAGTATCTTGTTTACACCATCCATACCGTGTAAAGGTAGTGAATATCACGTAGTTGGAACACGTTTTGTGTGAGTATCTTGTTTACACCATCCATACAGTGTTAAGGTAGTGAATATCACGTAGTTGGAACACGTTTTGTGTGAGTATCTTGTTTACACCATCCATACAGTGTTAAGGTAGTGAATATCACGTAGTTGGAACACGTTTTATGTGAGTATCTTGTTTACACCATCCATACCGTGTAAAGGTAGTGAATATCACGTAGTTGGAACACGTTTTATGTGAGTATCTTGTTTACACCATCCATACCGTGTAAAGGTAGTGAATATCACGTAGTTGGAACACGTTTTATGTGAGTATCTTGTTTACACCATCCATACAGTGTTAAGGTAGTGAATATCACGTAGTTGGAACACGTTTTATGTGAGTATCTTGTTTACACCATCCATACAGTGTTAAGGTAGTGAATATCACGTAGTTGGAACACGTTTTATGTGAGTATCTTGTTTACACCATCCATACCGTGTTAAGGTAGTGAATATCACGTCGTTGGAACACGTTTTATGTGAGTATCTTGTTTACACCATCCATACAGTGTTAAGGTAGTGAATATCACGTAGTTGGAACACGTTTTATGTGAGTATCTTGTTTACACCATCCATACAGTGTTAAAGTAGTGAATATCACGTAGTTGGAACACGTTTTATGTGAGTATCTTGTTTACACCATCCATGCAGTGTTAAGGTAGTGAATATCACGTAGTTGGAACACGTTTTATGTGAGTATCTTGTTTACACCATCCATACTGTGTAAAGGTAGTGAATATCACGTAGTTTGAACAAGTTTTATGTGAGTATCTTGTTTACACCATCCATACAGTGTTAAGGTAGTGAATATCACGTAGTTGGAACACGTTTTATGTGAGTATCTTGTTTACACCATCCATACAGTGTTAAGGTAGTGAATATCACGTAGTTGGAACACGTTTTATGTGAGTATCTTGTTTACACCATCCATACAGTGTTAAAGTAGTGAATATCACGTAGTTGGAACACGTTTTATGTGAGTATCTTGTTTACACCATCCATGCAGTGTTAAGGTAGTGAATATCACGGAGTTGGAACACGTTTTATGCGAGTATCTTGTTTACACCATCCATACCGTGTAAAGGTAGTGAATATCACGTAGTTTGAACACGTTTTATGTGAGTATCTTGTATCTTGTTTACACCATCCATACCGTGTAAAGGTAGTGAATATCACGGAGTTGGAACACGTTTTATGTGAGTATCTTGTTTACACCATCCATACAGTGTTAAAGTAGTGAATATCACGTAGTTGGAACACGTTTTATGTGAGTATCTTGTTTACACCATCCATACCGTGTTAAGGTAGTGAATATCACGTAGTTGGAACACGTTTTATGTGAGTATCTTGTTTACACCATCCATACCGTGTAAAGGTAGTGAATATCACGAAGTTTGAACACGTTTTATGTGAGTATCTTGTATCTTGTTTACACCATCCATACCGTGTAAAGGTAGTGAATATCACGGAGTTGGAACACGTTTTATGCGAGTATCTTGTTTACACCATCCATACCGTGTAAAGGTAGTGAATATCACGTAGTTGGAACACGTTTTATGTGAGTATCTTGTTTCTTGTTTACACCATCCATACCGTGTAAAGGTAGTGAATATCACGGAGTTGGAACACGTTTTATGTGAGTATCTTGTTTCTTGTTTACACCATCCATACCGTGTAAAGGTAGTGAATATCATGTCGTTGGAACACGTTTTGTGTGAGTATCTTGTTTACACCATCCATACAGTGTTAAGGTAGTGAATATCACGTAGTTGGAACACTTTTTGTGTGAGTATCTTGTTTACACCATCCATACAGTGTTAAGGTAGTGAATATCACGTAGTTGGAACACGTTTTATGTGAGTATCTTGTTTATACCATCCATACAGTGTTAAGGTAGTGAATATCACGTAGTTTGAACACGCTTTGTGTGAGTATCTTGTTTACACCATCCATACAGTGTTAAGGTAGTGAATATCACGTAGTTGGAACACGTTTTATGTGAGTATCCTGTTTACACCATCCATACAGTGTTAAGGTAGTGAATATCACGTAGTTTGAACACGTTTTGTGTGAGTATCTTGTACCTTGTTTATACCATCCATACAGTGTAAAGGTAGTGAATATCACGTAGTTTGAACACGTTTTGTGTGAGTATCGTGTATCTTGTTTATACCATCCATACAGTGTTAAGGTAGTGAATATCACGTAGTTTGAACACGTTTTATGTGAGTATCTTGCATCTTGTTTATACCATCCATACAGTGTTAAGGTAGTGAATATCACGTAGTTGGAATACGTTTTATGTGAGTATCCTGTTTACACCATCCATACAGTGTTAAGGTAGTGAATATCACGTAGTTTGTACACGTTTTGTGTGAGTATCTTGTATCTTGTTTATACCATCTATACAGTGTAAAGGTAGTGAATATCACGTAGTTTGAACACGTTTTGTGTGAGTATCTTGTATCTTGTTTATACCATCCATACAGTGTTAAGGTAGTGAATATCACGTAGTTTGAACACGTTTTGTGTGAGTATCTTGTATCTTGTTTATACCATCCATACAGTGTTAAGGTAGTGAATATCACGTAGTTTGAACACGTTTTGTGTGAGTATCTTGTATCTTGTTTATACCATCCATACAGTGTTAAGGTAGTGAATATCACGTAGTTTGAACACGTTTTGTGTGAGTATCTTGTATCTTGTTTATACCATCCATACAGTGTTAAGGTAGTGAATATCACGTAGTTTGAACACGTTTTGTGTGAGTATCTTGTATCTTGTTTATACCATCCATACAGTGTAAAGGTAGTGAATATCACGTAGTTTGAACACGTTTTGTGTGAGTATCTTGTATCTTGTTTATACCATCCATACAGTGTAAAGGTAGTGAATATCACGTAGTTTGAACACGTTTTATGTGAGTATCTTGTATCTTGTTTATACCATCCATACAGTGTAAAGGTAGTGAATATCACGTAGTTTGAACACGTTTTGTGTGAGTATCTTGTATCTTGTTTATACCATCCATACAGTGTTAAGGTAGTGAATATCACGTAGTTTGAACACGTTTTATGTGAGTATCTTGTATCTTGTTTATACCATCCATACAGTGTAAAGGTAGTGAATATCACGTAGTTTGAACACGTTTTGTGTGAGTATCTTGTATCTTGTTTATACTATCCATACAGTGTTAAGGTAGTGAATATCACGTAGTTTGAACACGTTTTGTGTGAGTATCTTGTATCTTGTTTATACCATCCATACAGTGTTAAGGTAGTGAATATCACGTAGTTTGAACACGTTTTATGTGAGTATCTTGTATCTTGTTTACACCATCCATACAGTGTTAAGGTAGTGAATATCACGTAGTTTGAACACGTTTTGTGTGAGTATCTTGTATCTTGTTTACACCATCCATACAGTGTTAAGGTAGTGAATATCACGTAGTTTGAACACGTTTTATGTGAGTATCTTGTATCTTGTTTATACCATCCATACAGTGTAAAGGTAGTGAATATCACGTAGTTTGAACACGTTTTGTGTGAGTATCTTGTATCTTGTTTATACCATCCATACAGTGTTAAGGTAGTGAATATCACGTAGTTTGAACACGTTTTGTGTGAGTATCTTGTATCTTGTTTATACCATCCATACAGTGTTAAGGTAGTGAATATCACGTAGTTTGAACACGTTTTGTGTGAGTATCTTGTATCTTGTTTATACCATCCATACAGTGTTAAGGTAGTGAATATCACGTAGTTTGAACACGTTTTGTGTGAGTATCTTGTTTACACCATCCATACAGTGTTAAGGTAGTGAATATCACGTAGTTTGAACACGTTTTATGTGAGTATCTTGTATCTTGTTTATACCATCCATACAGTGTAAAGGTAGTGAATATCACGTAGTTGGAACGCGTTTTGTGTGAGTATCCTGTTTATACCATTTATACCGTATAAAGGTAGTGAATATCACGTAGTTGGAACGCGTTTTGTGTGAGTATCCTGTTTATACCATCCATACCGTATAAAGGTAGTGAATATCACGTAGTTTGAACACGTTTTGTGTGAGTATCTTGTTTACACCATCCATACCGTATAAAGGTAGTGAATATCACGTAGTTGGAACGCGTTTTGTGTGAGTATCCTGTTTATACCATTTGTACCGTGTAAAGGTAGTGAATATCACGTAGTTGGAACGCGTTTTGTGTGAGTATCCTGTTTATACCATTTGTACCGTGTAAAGGTAGTGAATATCACGTAGTTGGAAGGCGTTTTGTGTGAGTATCCTGTTTATACCATTTGTACCGTGTAAAGGTAGTGAATATCACGTAGTTGGAATGCGTTTTGTGTGCGTATCCTGTTTATACCGTTTGTACCGTGTAAAGTTAGTGAATATCACGTAGTTGGAACGCGTTTTGTGTGAGTATCCTGTTTATACCATTTGTACCGTGTAAAGGTAGTGAATATCACGTAGTTGGAAGGCGTTTTGTGTGAGTATCCTGTTTATACCATTTGTACCGTGTAAAGGTAGTGAATATCACGTAGTTGGAAGGCGTTTTGTGTGAGTATCCTGTTTATACCGTTTGTACCGTGTAAAGTTAGTGAATATCACGTAGTTGGAACGCGTTTTGTGTGAGTATCTTGTTTATACCATTTGTACCGTGTAAAGTTGGTGAATATCACGGAGGTGGAACACGCTTTGTGAGAGTATCTTGTTTATACCATTTGTACCGTGTAAAGTTAGTGAATATCACGTAGTTGGAAGGCGTTTTGTGTGAGTATCCTGTTATTACCATTTGTACCGTGTAAAGTTAGTGAATATCACGTAGTTGGAAGGCGTTTTGTGTGAGTATCTTGTTTATACCATTTGTACCGTGTAAAGTTGGTGAATATCACGGAGGTGGAACACGCTTTGTGTGAGTATCTTGTTTATGCCGTTTGTACCGTGTAAAGTTAGTGAATATCACGTAGTTGGAATGCGTTTTGTGTGAGTATCTTGTTTATGCTGTTTGTACCGTGTAAAGTTAGTGAATATCACGTAGTTGGAATGCGTTTTGTGTGAGTATCTTGTTTATACCATTTGTACCGTGTAAATGTGGTGAATATCACGTAGTTGGAACACGTTTTGTGTGAGTATCTTGTTTATACCGTTTGTACCATGTAAATGTAGTGAATATCACGTAGGTGGAACACGTTTTGTGTGAGTATCTTGCTTATGGATTGTTCCGTTGTTAAAGTGTTCACTGTTGGGCATGTTGGACCCTCGTGGATTGTAAACGGTTGATGGTCGTTTCGAATGTTGTGAACCAACTACCCAAATAATGATAGCAACTCGCGTCATGGGTCTTCGCCCGTCTGATCTTACTTTGCGGAGTACGCCGACCATTTGAGACGAGACATTTTAAGTCGGCTCTGCTGTCTGCATTGGGTCGTACCAAACACCGCCTGGAGACTTCAGACGCTCGGCTGATTGATAAGCTGATTGATGGAGGTCGGGCCACATAAGCTGATTGATGGAGGTCGGGCCACATTAGCTGATTGATGGAGGTCGGGCCACATGAGCTGATTGATGGAGGTCGGGCCACATGAGCTGATTGATGGAGGTCGGGCCACATAAGCTGATTGATGGAGGTCGGGCCACATAAGCTGATTGACGGAGGTCGGGCCACATAAGCTGATTGACGGAGGTCGGGCCACATAACCTGATTGACGGAGGTCGGGCCACATAAGCTGATTGATGGAGGTCGGGCCACATAAGCTGATTGATGGAGGTCGGGCCACATAAGCTGATTGATGGAGGTCGGGCCACATAAGCTGATTGATGGAGGTCGGGCCACATAAGCTGATTGATGGAGGTCGGGCCACATAAGCTGATTGATGGAGGTCGGGCCACATAAGCTGATTGATTGAGGTCGGGCCACATAAGCTGATTGATGGAGGTCGGGCCACATAAGCTGATTGATGGAGGTCGGGCCACATACGCTGATTGATGTAGGTCGGGCCACATCAGCTGATTGATGGAGGTCGGGCCACATAAGCTGATTGATGGAGGTCGGGCCACATAAGCTGATTGATGGAGGTCGGGCCACATAAGCTGATTGATGGAGGTCGGGCCACATAAGCTGATTGATGGAGGTCGGGCCACATAAGCTGATTGATGGAGGTTGGGCCACATAAGCTGATTGATGGAGGTCGGGCCACATAAGCTGATTGATGGAGGTCGGGCCACATAAGCTGATTGATGGAGGTCGGGCCACATAAGCTGATTGATGGAGGTCGGGCCACATAAGCTGATTTATGGAGGTCGGGCCACATAAGCTGATTGATGGAGGTCGGGCCACATAAGCGGATTGATGTAGGTCGGGCCACATAAGCTGATTGATGTAGGTCGGGCCACATAAGCTGATTGATGGAGGTCGGGCCACATAAGCTGATTGATGGAGGTCGGGCCACATAAGCTGATTGATGGAGGTCGGGCCACATAAGCGGATTGATGGAGGTCGGGCCACATAAGCTGATTGATGGAGGTCGGGCCACATAAGCTGATTGATGGAGGTCGGGCCGCATAAGCTGATTGATGGAGGTCGGGCCACATAAGCTGATTGATGGAGGTCGGGCCACATAAGCTGATTGATGGAGGTCGGGCCACATAAGCTGATTGATGGAGGTCGGGCCACATAAGCTGATTGATGGAGGTCGGGCCACATAAGCTGATTGATGGAGCTCGGGCCACATAAGCTGATTGATGGAGGTCGGGCCACATAAGCTGATTGATGGAGGTCGGGCCACATAAGCTGATTGATGGAGGTCGGGCCACATTCGCTGATTGATGGAGGTCGGGCCACATTCGCTGATTGATTGGAGGTCGGGCCACATTCGCTGATTGATTGGAGGTCGGGCCACGTTCGCTGATTGATGGAGGTCGGGCAACATAAGATGATTGATGGAGGTTGGTCCATATAAGCTGATTGATGTGTCCCATGCGATCACGTGGTGGGAGGTTGGGCCACATAAGCTGATCGGTGTGTGCCATGCGATTACCTGGTGGGAGGTCGGGCCACATAAGCCGATTGATGGAGGTTGGGCCACATAAGCTGTTTGATGGAGGTCGGGCCACATAAGGTGATTGATGTGTCCCATGCGATTATGTGGTGGGACGTTGGGCCACATAAGCTGATTGTTGTGTCCCATGCGATTACATGGTGGGAGGTTGGGCCACATAAGCTGATCAATGTGTCCCATGCGATTACGTGGTCGGAGGTTTGGCCACATAAGCTGATTGATGTGTCCCATGCGATTACTTGGTGGGAGGTTGGGCCACATAAGCTGATTGAGGTGTCCCATGCGATTACGTGGTGGGAGGTTGGGCCACATCAGCTGATTGATGTGTGCTGTGTGATTACTGGGTGGGAGATTGGGCCACATAAGATGATTGATACATGCCATGCGATTACCTGGTGGTATGTTGGGCCACATAAGCTGATCGGTGTGTGCTGTGCAGGTGAATGTGTTCCATGACATGATACGCCGGTGAAGTGTGTTGTGTACACCAGTTGAGGTACAATCATTTGGGGTATTTGGTTGGAAGAAGCCCAATTTGGGTGTTTTATGAGCTGAGATGTCATGCCACATTGATGTGTGCCTTGCTGAGATGTGTCATTCCATGTCAAATCATCAAAGAATCTGCCGTCATCTCTCAGATTTTTGTAAAACTTTGGGAACCAATTGGGACCCATGAAAAACAGCTAGAACTCAAATATTTTTGCTAACAGCCTCTTAATTAGTGAGATACAGGTTAACGAACTTTGGACTAATTAGCGCGATGTCGCGAATTCAAATGGCCATATCTCTAAAAGTATAACACCTAGAGAGCTGGTTTTGGTGTCATTTTAAAGGTATTTTCATGCCCTATAAATTTGTCCGGGCAACATTTTCCTACCTCCAATCACAAAAAAGTTATCACAAAATATAAACTTCAATCGTGAATCCCAAAAAAATGTATCCTTCAAATTTCCTCAAATTCATCCCAGATGTACCTTATGATGTCAAGAAGCTTCCACATAAGTTTTGTGATGGGCACTCCAATAGTTTCTGAGATATGAGCAATAATGTACATGTACGTATGGCATATAGGTTCGAAAATCAGCATTTGTAATGTATTATACAATCATTCTAACCTAGCCATGACAGGGAACACAGGGAACAACCATCAATTGCTTTGAAGTATCATATACTTTCATTTTCAACTGGGCCTGAGGGGAATTCTCATCTGGGGAATTCCAACTGGGATTTCCCATGTGGGTAAGTCGAGGTGATGCAACTTTCACAGTCTAAGATCCCCAGGGAAAGTCCAAGTTGGCTTAGTGTAATGCTTAGGCCTGCCACCAACAGAAATTGGCAGTTCACTTCTGAAGGAGCTGCAGAAAAATGACGACTGCCAAGGAAAAGTTCATCTTGAAGCAGAAATCCTGCTGCAATCCCTTTGGAGCTCATGAAAAACCAAAGTCGTCTGGCTTGAGAGCTGTTAGCCAAAAAGCCATAGCCGCTCATCCAAGCCTCAAACTGCAAAGTGCACAGAAAATCTGTACCCAGTGTCGTAAGAAACTGGCAAAAAGACAACCAGGTGTGGTAGAGACTCAGAGTGAAATACCATTACCAGTGACCAGCAGCGCTATTAGCAGTAGTGAGGACAATGATGGTGGAGGTGCATCACCAATACCAGGCAGGTCAGGGGAGTTTGAATTTCATTCTCCTGAAATGGAACTGAATACACTGAATGAGTCTTTGGGATTGATTGGAGAATCACCTATTCCAAAAAAGAGACTTGCTGCAGATAAATATGTGAAATCCAAAACCAAGAAAATCGGTGACACTGGTTAGTGAACCTAAGTCAGGTTAGTGAACACTGTGTACTTGAACTCACTTATTGATTGTATAATACATTACAAATGCTGATTTTCGAACCTATATGCCATACGTACATGTACATTATTGCTCATATCTCAGAAACTATTGGAGTGCCCATCACAAAATTTATGTGGAAGCTTCTTGACATCATAAGGTACATCTGGGATGAATTTGAGGAAATTAGAAGGATACTTTTTTGTTTGGATTCACGATTGAAGTTTATATTTTGTGATAACTTTTTTGTGATTGGAGGTAGGAAAATGTTGCCCAGACAAATTTATAGGGCATGAAAATACCTTTAAAATGACACCAAAACCAGCTCTCTAGGTGTTATACTTTTAGAGATATGGCCATTTGAATTCGCGACGTCGCGCTAATTAGTCCAAAGTTCGTTAGTCTGTATCTCACTAATTAAGAGGCTGTTAGCAAAAATATTTGAGTTCTTGCCGTTTTTCATGGGTCCCAATTGGTTCCCAAAGTTTTACAAAAATCTGAGAGATGACGGCAGATTCTTTGATGATTTGACATGGAATGGCTTGTTGTCCACATCGTGCGATTATATCGTTTTTGGCCCCATCTCTCAATGGTGAAAACACTCGGGAAAATTAATAAATTCCAATATCCAAATCCGGATCTTCGCAAAAATCGAATCATTTTGTCCTTGGCACACCCCCTGTCCACCAAGTTTAGTCCAAATCCGTCCATACCCTCTCTCGTCCAAAAGGCAAACTGGATTTTTTTGGGTTCGCCATCCGGTCCTGGCTACTTTAGTTTGACATGCTTTCGTGCAGCAGTGTCGCCTCAGAACATCATTTTTGGTGGATGCCTTCCAAAAAGGTGTAGCCGTGTGTGGTTTTGGCCCTTTGATGATGTCATACCAGAAACGACTAAATATACCGTTTTTATGCCAATGTTCAAGTCACAATGGCAGTTTTTATCGAGGTTTTTGTTGCAACTACTTTCTTTTATCATACTTAATGTTTTGAACGATATTTCTTACTTGGGGGAAGGGGAAATTTTTCTTGGAAAATGGGGTAGGTGAAAGTTTGAAGGGGGAAACCAATTTTTATATGAAACGATCTTTTCCTGGCTTGAACTGATTTTTAGGACAATTTAAACCACAAGACTCAATTATTGGTGATGTTTCTGCAATTGTTTCAGAGCACGCATTCTTCTGTTGTTAGAACGCTTAGGCTAGAACATCCATTGATTGATCAAAGCGCATTTTGTGTGAGAGTGAGTAAAAACAAAAACAGGCAAGCTGAGAAGGAGCAAGTGCAGTACATGATGCAGCAACCATCTGAAAAGATGATGATCGAAAAAAGTGTCGGTTATTGAGAAACTCGAAGAATACGGAGCAAAGTGGCATAACGACTGCTTTTCAACATTTACTCACAAAGAAAAACTCGGGCGGATTAAACAGCACGTTCCAGAAACTATTGATGCCACTTCTAATAGTGGGTCAAAGGGCAAATCACGAACAAGGTCATCCCACAAATCCAACCCAACGTAGGGAAATTGTTTCATCTGCGGGAAACCAAGGAAGAGGCTTTGTCAGATTTTAACTCTTCCAGCAGGTGGAGAGCTTCGAAATGCAGCATCTCATGCACGTCGAGATGTTTCATCACGGTCGAACTAACGCGGCACGTGTGATCCCAACCTGAACCTACGATGTGAGTACCTGTGCTTTGGTCATGATTTTTTGTCGATTCGGGTTCTCTGCGAGTTGCGACATCCGGTGCCTCTTGGTCAACTATGATGTTACTAACCCTTTGGATCGATCATCTTGATCACCAGAGATTTGCGATGGAGAAGCCCTGGATTACCGCGGCAATTTTATCACCAGGATGTTACTTTGACATGGGATGGATCGCCTACATCTTCGAGGTACGTGAACCGAGGTCTCATCTTCATCGCTCTGTGTCACCAAGCGCTTGAACAGAGAAGCCCCAACGCCCTACCTGACTTGTATTTCAAAGTACAATCGTGCCATCAAGTTTAAAGACTTTCAAGCTGTAGTCAGGTTCACTATGTCAATAAATTATATTTCGTTCAAAATCATGGTAGATTAGCAAACCTATACATTTTTGGAAAGGTTATAGCATAAGGAACCTAAAAATCAATGTTTACATTTGGAGAGATACCTGTATGGCGGCCATTTTGGATTTTCAAAATGGCCACTGTAAAATACATATTTTGTTCTATTTCTGCCTCTAATTACCCTAAAAACTTTTAAAAATATACTAAACCTATATTTTCAGGGACAAGGAATCCAATGAAAGTATCAAATTAGTGCTATGGGGAATGGTAAGACACGAATCAAAGGTTTTGAATTGCAAAATACTGTCTTTATATTCGCGATAAGTTGCATAATCAAATACATGTTATCATTTTGTACAGGCAGTTAATAACATCAAAATGTGTCACAATAATTCATATCACCAAACATACACAGGCAGTCAGCAAAATCATATATACACATGCAGTCAGTATAACTTCACATCTACACAGGCAGTTAATGACAAAATATACACAGGCAGTCAATGGCATCAAACATACACGATTACAGAATATGCCATTTAGAGTTCGTCATCACTGTCCTGTGTGTCGTATCCGACAATATAGTCCGCATCGTTTTCACAGTCCGTTCCACACAAGCAAAGGTCGGTCAAATTGATTGGCAAATCGAATTGGTCGAATGGTCGATCGAATCGAATCGATCGAATTGGTCGAATGGTCGAATGGTCGAATGGAATTGGTCGATTGGTCGAATTGGTCGAATCGAATTGGTCGGAATTGGCAAATGTAAACATTGATTTTCAGATTTTCCATGTAATAACGTTTCCAAAAATGTATAGGTTTGCTAATCTACCATGATTTTGAACGAAAAAACATAGTGAACCTGACTACTGTGTTTATGTTTATATTTGACCATCTCCACACACATGCTGTTTCCACCACAACCGATCCCAGGTTTTCCCTGCGGACTTCCCTTGCCCAGGAGGCCTTCTGCATGGCGACGTGTCGCAGGACAGTAGGATTGTTTGCGCTTCGGATTGCAACGTCAGTGTCAAGGCCATAATCACCAAACCTGCACTGAATCATTTCTACAAGTTGGTGCCTGCTTTGTCTCCTCCCTATGATTTTATCGTTATCCCGAAGTCAGTATGGCTCACTTGCTTAACTGCAAACCTTCATGATGTTCCATTTTTCACACACCCTAGCACCGAGGAGGAGTTGCATATGGAGCACATTAAAGGCAAAGCAATTCTCATTCGGGAGTTTTATACTGACCTGGATTTACATAAGGAACTGGTAAGACATTGTCCACAAATCGAATCTGCTGCTTGTGATGTCAACACCATGTCCTCAGTTAGGCCTTAATGCCCTCCTGTGTTCCAGAACAAGTGCGAGTTCTACTTGGTTGTGAAGAATTTTCGGTACCTGCCTGGTTGTTTCCAGCACATGGAGGTGCAACACTGGTACGAGAGTGGGGATGTGTACCTGGGATTAGTGTATACATATATGTGCATAATCATGTAATACTATTGTACTCCATATGTAGAGATGGCACGGGGAAAAAATGGCTGCCCATTTAAATGTGTACAAAATGATACACTTAAAAGTACTATAGAGTGAAGTCGTACGCATTTTAAAAGAAGTATCTTTTATTCTTGAATGTTTTCATAACTACAAAGAATGAGAAATACGCTAAAATAACAGATCGAGAGATCGCAAAATCGCTGATTGGTTCATCCTCAAAATGTTGATAAATGTCGTGCTGGGCATAATGAAGGCTGAAGCGATTACAATGATTCAAACGGAAGGAAGCGACATTTCTTGGGTATTGCACCCGTTCCATAACAAAATAAGATCGTACCATAACAATAATAGAATTATAGAATTACCCATGAGAACCTTTTATAATTATAGTATTACCCATTAGAGGCTTTTAGAATTATAAAATTACAATTCAGAACCTTTTAGAATTATAGAATTACCCGTTATAATTATAGAATTATAGAATTACCCTTTGGAAGCTTTTAGAATTATAGAATTACCCTGTAGAACCTTTTAGAATTATAGAATTACCCTTTAGAACCTTTTAGAACTATAGAATTACCCTTTAGAACCTTTTAGAATTATATAATAACCCTGTAGAACCTTTTAGAATTATAGAATTACCCTTTAGAACCTTTTAGAATTATATAATAACCCTGTAGAACCTTTTAGAATTATAGAATTACCCTGTAGAACCTTTTAGAAATATAGAATTACCCTGTAGAACCTTTTAGAACTATAGAATTACCCTGTAGAACCTTTTAGAACTATAGAATTACCCTGTAGAACCTTTTAGAAATATAGAATTACCCTGTAGAACCTTTTAGAATTATAGAATTACCCTTTAGAACCTTTTAGAATTACAGAATTACCCTTTAGAACCTTTTAGAATTATATAATAACCCTGTAGAACCTTTTAGAATTATAGAATGACCCTGTAGAACCTTTTAGAATTATAGAATTAACCTTTAGAACCTTTTAGAACTATAGAATTACCCTTTAGAACCTTTTAGAATTATAGAATTACCCTGTAGAACCTTTTAGAACTATAGAATTACCCTTTAGAACCTTTTAGAATTATATAATAACCCTGTAGAACATTTTAGAATTATGGAATTACCCTTTAGAACCTTTTAGAATTACAGAATTACCCTTTAGAACCTTTTAGAATGATAGAATTACCCTTTAGAACCTTTTAGAAATATAGAATTACCCTTTAGAACCTTTTAGAATTATAGAATTACCCTTTAGAACCTTTTAGAATTATATAATAACCCTGTAGAACCTTTTAGAATTATAGAATTACACGTTTACAACCTTTTAGAATTACCCATTAGAACCTTTTAGAATTATAGAATTACCCTTTAGAACCTTTTAGAATTATAGAATTACCATTTAGAATTATAGAATTACACGTTTACAACCTTTAAGAATTACCCTTTAGAACCCATTAGAATTACAGAATTACCATTTAGAATTATAGAATTACCATTTAGAACCGTTTAGAATGACCCTTTAGAACCTCTTAGGATAATAGAATTACCCTTTAGACCGTTTTAGAATCATAAAATTACCCATTAGAACCTTTTAGAATTATAGAATTACCATTTAGAACCGTTTAGAATTACCCTTTAGAACCTCTTGGAATAATATAATTACCCTTTAGTTCAGACCGTTTTAGAATTGTATAATTACCCATTAGAACCTTTTACAATCATAGAATTACCCATTTGAACCTATTAGAATGATATAATTACCCATTAGAACCTTTTAGAATCATATAATTACCCATTAGAACCTTTTAGAATTATATAATTACCTTTTAGAACAACAACAACAACAACAACATGCATTTTCAGGCCATTTTCCCTGCGAGAGCGTGGGTTAGCCTTGCGGTCCCCATGACAATCTTCTCCATTTTGCCCTATTTTCTGCATCTCTCCTTGTTAACCCCCTTGCCCGCATTTCTTCTTCCACCATCTTTAGCCAAGTCTTTCTCGGTCTTCCCCGTCCTCTACTTCCTTCTACATTCATTTCCCTCACTCTTCTCAACCAGTCACTTTCTTCCTTCCTCAACACATGACCAAACCATCTCAACCTGTTCCTCTTCACAGCATCAATCACAGGCTCTATTCCCATCATCTTTCGCAATTCATCATTTGTCTTCCTCTCTCTCAACGATACTCCACACATCCACCGAACCATTCGCATTTCCACCCTTTCCAGCCTTCGTTGCTGCTCTACGTTCATTACCCATGTCTCACTCCCATAAATCATAACACTTCTCACACATGCAGCATACACCTTTCCCTTCAGCTTCAACGACACTCCCCTCCTCATCAGCACGCCACTCAGTTCCCGAAACTTCTTCCATGCACATCTCACTCCAGCAACCGTTGCCGAGTCTGATCCACCTTCTCCATTCAGCATGTCTCCGAGGTAGTGAAATGTTTTCACACCTTCCAGCTTCACACCGTCTCCAAGATCCAACTCAACATTTCCTCCATCTGCAGCTCCTTCTGTGCACACCTTACATTTGAATGTAGCTGCCACACTGGTTGATGACACTCTCAAACCACTACATTTTTGATGAACCCAGTCAGCGCACATTGTACATTGAATGGAGTTCACTCCGACACCCTTCCTGCACACAGCACACGGCCACTTCACAGTTCTTTCCACCTCACCACATGCTTTACCACTTGCCATCACCTTCAGACCTTTTGTCTCCATACATTCCTTCCACTTGTTCATCTTCTCCTTCAGTCCACCCATACATTTCACAATCAACACCAGATCTTCTGCATACAACAACTCCCACGGTAAACCCTCCTTTACATTCCGAACCAGCACCTGCATCACAGTTACAAATAGTAGTGGACTTGGTATCGACCCCTGATGCACTCCCACCTTCACCTCAAACTCACCACTGTTCCCGTCCTTCGTCCTTACAGCTGTGCGCGCTCTTTTGTACATTGCCATCACGACTCTGATCAACCATTCCTCCACTCCTAACTTCCTCAATGCCCATGTCACTACTTCGCGTGAAACCCTATCGAATGGTTTCTCCAGATCAACAAACCCAAGAAACAACTTCTTCCTCTTCTCCATGTACTTCTCCTGCAACTGCCTTGCAATAAAAAGCGCGTCTGTCGTTCCTCTTCCTGGCTTAAATCCAAACTGCATTTCGTCGATCTTCACTTTCTTCCTTATTCTCCTCTCCAACACCCTTTCCAATACCTTCATTCCATGCTCCAATAACTTTATCGCTCGATACGAGCCACAGTCCAGAGGGTCACCTTTCCCCTTGTATAGAGGGACGAGGGTACTCGGTTCCCAATCCACTGGAATGCGGCCTTCTTTCACCACCAGATTACAGATCTCTGTCATTCTCTTCACACCCCAACTTCCTGCTGCCTTCAACATATCTCCCACAACTCCCGTCGGCCCTCCCACTTTTCCACTCTTCATTGCTTTTATCGCTTCCTCAACTTCCTTCTCAGTTATCTTCTCTGCCGGTCCTAAAACTGGGTTACTCTCTTTGTTGCCATCCCATTCATTCTCTGCATTCAACAGCATTTCCATATATCTCTTCCATCTTCCTTTAATTCCATCTGGGTCCACAACGATTTGTCCCACTTCATTCTTCAAGAAACCCACCCCCATCACATCACACCTCTCTTTCGCTGTCTGCTTTGCAATCCTGAATACCGCTCTCTGACCCTCTTCCAAATCCAAGCGTTCTCCAAACATTTTCCCCCATGCCTCCTGCTCTTTCTTTGCAGCCTTCTTGGCTGCCTTACAACTTTCATGCTCTGCTGTTTCTGCTCCCGTACCCTTCGCCTTCTGCCACTTCTTGAACTTTTTCCTCTCCTCGTCAATCCTCTTTCCAACTTCATCATCCCACCACCATGTTTCCGAGTGCCTCGGTGGTCCTTTTGTCCATCCACATACCTCACCAATGGCTCCCAACAGACTATCTTTCATTGACATCCAACCACTTTCAAGCTCAACCACATCATCCTCTACCCTACTCAGCCTCTCTTTTGATGCCTCCCTCACTGTCACCTCTTTCAACCTCCACACCTTCATTCTCGGTTGGTACTTCACCCGCCGAGCTCTCCTCGCACCTTTCACCCTTCTGTCACAGACATCCAAGTGGTGCTGTGAAACAGCCTCCTCCCCCAGGATCACCTTTGTGTCCCAGAGGTTCCCCCTATCTCACCTACGCACCAGCAGGTAGTCAACGGTTGTCGTCGACCCACCTGAGGTGTATGTAACAAGCTTATTATCCTCTTTCTTGAACAGAGTATTACAAATCAACAAATCGGCTCCATCAGCAAACTCCAAAATCCTTTCACCTTCTCTATTTCTCACACCATATCCGTAACCCCCCATGAACTCCCTCAAAACCGTCCATACTCCTTCCCACATGTCCATTCAGGTCTCCTCCTACCACAACAACTTCCTCATCTTTCACGTTTTCCATCAGCTTCTCTATTGCACACCAGAACTTGTCCTTCTCTTCATCGCTCCGACCAACCTGCGGAGCATATCCCGAGATGACGTTCACCAAGAGCTTTCCAATCATCATTTTCACCATCATCAACCTATCACTCACTCTCGTCACACTCACACACTTTAGAACCTTTTAGAATTGCAGAATTACCCTTTAGAACCTTTTAGAATTACGGAATTACCCATTAGAACCTCTTAGAATTATAGAATTACTCTTTAAAACCTTTTAGAATTAGAGTTACCCTTTAGAACCTTTTATAATTATAGACTTAACCTTTTGAACCATATATAGTTGGAGAATTACCTTTTTTATTACCCTTTAGAATTATAGGATTACCCATTAGAACCTTTTAGAATTATAGAATTACCCTTTAGAACCTTTTAGAATTATAGAATTACCCTTTAGAACCTTTTAGAATTAGTTACCCTTTAGAACCTTTTAGAATTATAGAATTACCCTTTAGAGTTTAGAACCTTTTTTAATTATAGAATTACCATTTAGAACCTTTTAGAATCACCCTTTAGAACCTTATATAATTATAGAATTACCATTTAGAACCTTTTAGAATTACCCTTTTGAATTATAGGATTACCCATTGGAACACTAGAATTACACTTTGGAATTACCCTTTGGAATTACCCTTTGGAATTACCCTTTGGAATTACCCTTTGGAATTACCCTTTGGAATTACCCTTTGGAATTACCCTTTGGAATTACCCTTTGGAATTACCCTTTGGAATTACCCTTTGGAATTACCCTTTGGAATTACCCTTTGGAATTACCCTTTGCAATTACCCTTTGCAATTACCCTTTGCAATTACCCTTTGCAATTACCCTTTGCAATTACCCTTTGGAATTACCCTTTGGAATTACCCTTTGGAATTACCCTTTGGAATTACCCTTTGGAATTACCCTTTGGAATTACCCTTTGGAATTACCCTTTGGAATTACCCTTTGGAATTACCCTTTGGAATTACCCTTTGGAATTACCCTTTGGAATGACCCTTTGGAATTACCCTTTAGGAATACACATGAGGATACCCTTTGGAATTACCCATTAACATTTTTCTTTAGAATTACCCATTAGGAATACCCATTAGGAATACCCCATTAGGAATACCCCATTAGGAATACCCCATTAGAATTACCCTTTAGAATTACCCTTTAGAATTACCCTTTAGAATTACCCTTTAGAATTACCCTTTAGAATTACCCTTTAGAATTACCCTTTAGAAATACCCTTTAGAAATACTCTTTGGAATTGCCCTTTCGAATTACCCCAAAGAATTAATGTTAATCATTAACGGTGGTTCTGATTTGGCTCACCCCTCCAATTTTTTCACCATATTTTCACAGAATTCTTTTTTTCTCGTGCTGAGTTTTTCAGACTTTTTCTGTTTAGTCTTGTGCATGTTTTGATACTAATTTTATCACAATCGGACCTCCGGTTCTATTTTTCAGTGCTACGCGCCATAAACCCTTGATTTTTCACATTTGCTTTGCACGGCACACATCTTTCCAGAGGTAATTATGTGCTGCATTCAATATCTTTCAGTTTGTCGCAATCTCACTTTCTCTATTTCATTATCTAATGCTCCTCGACATTCCCCAATTTTAGTTTTCATGGTCATCAAGTTAAGGCCACATTAGGTCAAGGTCAAGGTCATCAAAAAATTCCTTCTTCACGAAACATGTGGCGCTTATCTCGCCAAATATTGAAGCGGCTTCACCGCTTAAAAAAAAGAACTTTTTTTGAACCCTAGTGGATTCGACCCTTTAGAAAGTTTCGGGAACTGAGTGGCGTGCTGATGAGGAGTGGAGTGTCGTTGAAGCTGAAGGGAAAGGTGTATGCTGCATGTGTGAGAAGTGTTATGATTTATGGGAGCGAGACTGGGTCATGAATGTAGAGCCAGCAACGAAGGCTGGAAAGGGTGGAAATGCGAATGTTTCGGTGGATGTGCGGAGTATCGTTGAGAGAGAGGAAGACAAATGATGAATTGTGAAAGATGATGGGAATAGAGCCTGTGATTGATGCTGTGAAGAGGAACAGGTTGAGATGGTTTGGTCATGTGTTGAGGAAGGATGAAAGTGACTGGTTGAGAAGAGTGATGGAAATGAATGTAGAAGGAAGTAGAGGACGAGGAAGACCGAGAAAGACTTGGCTAAAGATGGTGGAAGAAGAAATGCGGGCAAGGGGGTTAACAAGGAGAGATGCAGAAAATAGGGCAATCTGGAGAAGATTGTCATGGGGACCGCAAGGCTAACCCCCACTCTAGCAGGGAAAATGGCCTTAAAATGCTTGTTGTTGTTGTTGTTGTTGTTGTTGTTGTTGTTGTTGTTGAACCCTCGTGGCCGGTCTACCGGCCGCCACCGGCTTTTGTTTTTCATGCTCTCAGGCTTGTAAGAGCTCGTTTTATACATGGTCTAAGGCTTGTAAGAGCTCGTTTTATACACGGTCTAAGGCTTGTAAGAGCTCGTTTTATACACGGTCTAAGGCTTGTAAGATCTCGTTTTATACACGGTCTAAGGCTTGTAAGAGCTCGTTATATACATGGTCTCAGGCTTGTAAGAGCTCGTTTTATACACGGTCTAAGGCTTGTAAGAGCTCGTTTTATACACGGTCTAAGGCTTCTAAGAGCTCGTTTTATACATTGTCTAAGGCTTGTAAGAGCTCGTTTTATACACGGTCTAAGGCTTGTAAGAGCTCGTTATATACATGGTCTCAGGCTTGTAAGAGTTCGTTTTATACACGGGCTAAGGCTTATAAGAGCTTGTTATATACATGGTCTCAGGTTTGTAAGAGTTCGTTTTATACACGGTCTAAGGCTTGTAAGAGCTCGTTTTATACACGGTCTAAGGCTTGTAAGAGCTCGTTATATACATGGTCTCAGGCTTGTAAGAGCTCGTTTTATACACTGTCCAAGGCTTGTAAAAGCTCATTTTTTCATCGTCTGAGGCTTGTAAGAGCTCGTTTTATACACGGTCTAAGGCATTGTAAGAGCTCGTTTTATACACGGTCTAAGGCTTTTAAGAGCTCATTTTATATATGGGCTAAGGCTTGTAAGAGCTCGTTTTATACACAGCCTAAGGCTTGTAATAGCTCGTTTTATACATGGTTTAAGATTTCTAAAAGCTCGTTTATATATATATATATATTATATTATATATATATTATATATATTTTATATATATATATATATATATATATATATATATATATATATATATATATATATATATATATATATATATATATATATATATATATATATATATATATATATATATATATATATATATATATATACAGTATATATATATACAGTATATATATATATATATATATATATATATATATATATATATATATATATATATATATATATATATATACAGTCATCCCTCGCTGTATCGCGCTTCACTTTTCGCGGCTTCGGTACATCACGGGTTTTTCTCGCTAGTATATGTAAAATTATATATCGGATTTTTCATTACATCGCGGGATTCTGCGGCCTATAGGTATTTTTATTTTTTTAGATTTTAATTATTTTTGCGGTAAAATAAGCATTTTCTAGCCTAAAAAATTAATAAGAATAAAAATAAAAATATAACACATTAATTAAAACCTATATTAAAAGAATCTTACAGTAAATCGAAATAAAATATGCATTATAAATGAGTAGACAAAGAATCGCGCATATGGAAAACCAAGCTTGGGTTGCTTGCGCTCGTTTGCCCAGATGATTTCGTACGCGGCACACTATTGGCAGATGGATGAGACGCGACCAATCAGAGCACGCTGTTCAGTATCCTGCGGTGTTGTGTTTTTGTGCATTTTGTGTAAAATTGTGAGGTTGTTTCAAGCCCTACGATGACGGGTAAACGTTCTGCGTCTTCTAAGGGTTCTGGCACTGAACCTAAGCGCCAGAGGAAGATGCTTAATATCATAGAGAAGGTGAAACTCCTCGACATGTTAAAGGAAGGGAGAAGCTTTGCGGCTGTAGGCCGCCATTACGGGCTCAATGAATCTACGGTCCGGTACATTAAGGACGAAAAGAATATAAGGGCGACGGCAGCAGTGTCCTTTAACCAGACAGCGAAAAGGGTGGTAACTTCACGCAATAAGGCCATTGTAAGGATGGAGTCTTCATTGGCCCTTTGGATCAGTGACTGCAGGAAGAAGAATATCCCACTGGATACCAACGTTATCCGTGAGAAGGCCAGGCAGCTTTACGCCAAGTTTGCTGAAGGCGCTGGCGACGACGACCCAGAATCCGAACCATCGACCGCATCTCCCACCAAACCAACCAAATTCGATGCCAGCAAGGGCTGGTTTGAAAAATTGTCAAAAACGATTTAAGCTAAAGAGCATGGTCCTGCATGGAGAAGCTGCTTCTGCTGATAAAGCTGCCGCCGAGGGGTACGTGAACGAGACGTTCAGGACGATCATCGAGGAAGGGGGTTATAAGCCTGAACAAGTTTTTAATATGGATGAGACAGCCTTATTTTGGAAACGGATGTCGTCTCGCACTTTCATCATGATCGAGGAAGCCAGAGCCCCTGGATTTAAGGCCCACAAAGATCGGGTGACTTTAGTAATGTGTGGGAATGCTGCGGGCTTTATGATAAAGCCTGGTCTTATTTATAAGTCCAAAAACCCAAGGGTCCTCAAAAACAAAAATAAGAACCTGCTGCCAGTGTATTGGATGCACAACCAGAAGTCCTGGATTACGAAACTCCTCACATCGGATTGGTTCCACCAGTGCTTCATTCCCGAGGTCAAGCTTTATCTCGCAGAAAAAGGACTCGAGTTCAAAGTGCTGTTGCTCATGGATAATGCAGGAGGTCACGCGCTCGACCTGTCGTATGATGGCGTACAAATAGAGTTCTTACCGCCAAACACCACATCGCTGATACAGCCCATGGATCAAGGCGTCATTCGCGCATTTAAGGCACTTTATACGCGAAACACCCTGCAGCACCTGGTCGAGGCTATGGAGTCGGACGAAAACTTCTCGCTGAAGGCGTACTGGCGTGAGTACACCATTGCAACGTGTCTGCAAAATATCCAGATGGCCATAAAGGAGATGAAGACAGAAACTTTGAATGCCTGCTGGAAAAAATTGTGGCCAGAAGTAGTCCACGATTACGTGTACAAGGGTTTCTCTCCTGACAAAGTCCACCACTCTGCAGTAGATAAGGCAGTGAAGCTGGCAAAATTACTAGGAGGAGATGGCTTCAACGATATGACTCCCGATGACGTTGAGGAACTGCTCGAGACCCACTCAGATCCGTTAATGGACGAAGACCTGGCGGAGATGACGAAGTCAGCAAGTGAGGAAGAAGAGGAAGAAGAGGGTCCAGGGGATGAAGAAGAAGAAGGCCTATCACTGGAACGCCTCGCAACCCTAGTGAGAATGGCAAAATAACTTAAGGAAAGGGCTGAAGACTGGGACCCCCAGATGATTCGTTCGTTGAAGTTCAGAAATGTAATCGACGGAGGCATTGAAGTCTATAAAAACCTCCTCGCCCAGAAGAAAAGGCAGCGCCAGCAACTGCCCATCACTATGTTCCTCACCAGAAAAAAGAAAGAAGACACGCCTACGTCTTCAGCACGAAAAGAAGTTCCGGACGACGACGAAGATACTGCACCACCTGACGAGGCGCCTGCTGAAGTGGCACCTTCAGAAGAGCTGTAATGCTCTTCTTTGCTGTGCAGTACAGTAAAAACTATTATTGATATACTTAGCCAGTATCGATTACAGTATTTTCAAATATACTGTACAGCTATACATACACATACAAATATTTTTCTAATACGTAAGGATGGGTCTCAAAAGTGTGTTTAAGAGTGTAGAAAGGGTTTATAAGAGTGTGGGAAAGGTTTATAAGAGTATGGGGAGGGTTTTTAAAGGCTTAAAATATATAAAAATAATAAAATAAATATATGGTTTCTACTTCGTGGATTTTCACCTATCACGGGGGGTTCTGGAACGTAACCCCCGCGATAAACGAGGGATGACTGTATATATATATATATATATATATATATATATATATATATATATATATATATATATATATATATATATATATATATATATATATATATATATATATTGTCGCGTTCCCGGGGGGAACACCCTTGGGGACTGATTAGCCGAGCAAGCTTTACACTCCGAGGCGTTCAATTCCAATATTGCGGAGTTAATATGTGCGGGGGAATGAGGGCAGCGAAAGGTAATGAAGCTCTTACCTTCACGGACCCCACTGAACGTCTTCGAACCTGGATAATAATCAATTAAGACCAACACGGAATTCAAATTGCAACAAATAAATAGGTTTAATGAAAATAAATGCAGGAAAACGAGAAAATGCACCATAACCTCATATTCCTAAATGGAGCGCTCCCAAAACAGACCCGTATGCACACAAGGGGAAAAATAACTGAAAGAAAAAATTTGTGAGGTGCGTTTGCCTGCTCCAGCTTCGATGAGCACTGTGGTGGGATTGGTCGACGAGAGGACCGTGCGTCGAAGCGCTCAACCAATGGCGCCAGTCAATCACGTGAGCGCCGCAGGCAGACAAACGTCTCGGCGCTCAATCCCGGGCCAGCCAGCACAACACGAACTCCAGCTCCCCTGAAGAGCACCAAGTCGCACAGCCTCCCCTCCTTCAATGCGGCAAAGGCTTCCCAAAGCTCCGAAAGGTTCTACTCACAGAGGCGCACACGAGCCAGGCACCGCCGATAGCTAGCACGAGGGAGCGAGTGCATGAACTGCCACCGCCCGTATTGAAAACCTCCCGCAAAAGGATGATATCTGCGACAGTACACTTTCAATGTCCCTCGCGCAAGAGCGTATAAACTGCGTCTGCTTGTAATGACTGTACCCATGCAAGAGAATAAAGTGTCCATGCCTCTTGATGAAATCCCCACGCAAGAGCGTATAAACTGCGTCTGCTTGTAATGACTGTACCCACGCAAGAGAATAAAGTGTCCATGCCCCTTGATGAAATCCCCACGCAAGAGGATATAAACTGCGTCTGTTCGTAATGACTGTATCCGCGCAAGAGCGAAAATGAATGTCACTGCTCGTGATGAAATCCCCACGCAAGAGAACAAAATGTTGGGACTCAAGTCTTTTATTCTCAGTGATCTTACGTCATCCGACGATCCCCGTGCGTGCTCCACTCAGCGAGTGCCATCTCACTCGCTCTATGGTACCGGACCAATCGTCCTTCGCGGCGTGGCCTCATGGTCACTTGCCGGCCTTTGTGATGGCTCGGCTGGCAGAACCCGCGGTAGTTTTCAATGTGTTTATTTTAGGTGTGGAGTGCATGGCGGGTGTGGTGTGTGATCAGGAACAAGGGGAAAAGTGCAGAGGTGATTTACATACAGGGGATTAATTACCCTTAATCCCTAACTAATTAACATAACCCCACCCCTCTCCTGGGGACAAATATACACTCTTACACGACATCTGGTCTAAATGGATTCCCTACTTATGGTACATGGTGGTTCTTCTTCTTCTTCATCGTCACTTACGGAGCATGGTAATCTATACACTTCTAAATGGACTAAGGACTAAGGTATTTCATTGCCTACCCCCCACGAACATTATATATATATATATATATATATATATATATAAAAATATATTATTTAGATATGATATGATATAAAGAGAGAGATGTATAGAGATAGATGGTTGGAGAGATAGATGGTGTCATTTGCAGGGACAACCTTTATTTAAAGAAACAAGTAGAGATGCTTTCACATGATAATATCTTGTGACCACCTGTACCTTGTTTATATTCTCTTTCATGTCATCGTTTTACACTTTGGAAAACTAAAACGTTTTTTTATTACTTGTGTGTAAAGGGACACTAGGTACAGACAGTCGTGGCCAAAAATATTGGCACCCTTGCACTTTTTCTTCCTTGCACAATAATAACTGTGCACCCTTGCACAATAATGCACCATTTCTTCCAGAAAATTGTTGAAATGAAAAAATATTTTGGTTTGCACTCGAACAAAACAAAAAAAAATCTGAAAAAATTACTAAATCTTAGCTTATTCCACACAGAAATCCTAAAATGGGCCGGACAGTATTATTGGCATCTTTTAGAAGTTGTAAGAAATAATTAGATTTCAAGCAGGTGATTCTCCTTTACTTTGGAATTGAACTCAACTGTGGTGAGTTGCAGGTTCCTGCAATATAAAAATCACTCATTCATCCAGTTTGAATAGAGAAAAGGAGTCATTCTGCTGTTTTGTGTCACTGTGTGTACCGTAATGAGCATGGAGAAAAAGAAAACGAGAGAATTGTATGGGGAGGTCAGACACAAGATTGTAGCCAAGCATGGACAATCTCAAGGCTACAATTCCATCTCCAGAGACCTTGATGTTCCTGTGTCCACCGTACACAATGTTATCAGGAAGTTTAAGGCCCATGGCACTGTAGCCAACCTCCCTGGACGTGGCCGCAAGAGAAAACTTGATCAAAGATTGCAGCGAACGATTGTTCAAATGGTGGAGAAAGCACCTTGATCAACTGCTAAACAGATTCAAGCTGACCTTCAGACACAAGGTACGACAGTTTCAACTCGCACCATCCGTCGCCAACTCAATGAAAGGGGGTTCTATGGTAGGAGGACCCCACTGCTGAGGGAGAGAGACATAAGAAAGCCCGACTGGCATTTGCCAAAACACACCTGAATAAGCCAAAATCCTCTTGGGAGAATATCCTGTGGACAGATGAGATCAAATTAGAGCTTTTTGGTAAAGCACATCATCTCTATGTTTACAGAAAACAAAATGAAGCCTTCAAAGAAAAGAACACCTTCCCTACAGTCAAATATTGAGGAGGTTCATTGATGTTTTGGGGTTGCTGTGCTGCCTCTGGCACTGGGTACCTTGAATGTGTGCATGGCATCATGAAATCAGGAGATTACCAAGGCATTTTGGAGAACAATGTTCAACCAAGTGTCAGAATGCTGGGTCTCCGTGGAAGGTCACAGGTCTTGCAGCAGGACAATGACCCCAAACACACTTCAAAAAGCACCCAGAAATGGTTCAAGACAAAATGCTGGACTGTTCTGAAGTGGCCAGCAATGAGTCCAGATCTAAATCCCATTGAACACCTGTGGGGAGATCTGAAAACAGCAGTTGGGAGAAGGCACCCTTCAAATCTGGGAGAACTGGAGAAGTTTGCACAACCAGAGTGGGCCAAACTGCCAGTAGAAAGGTGTAGGAAGGTCATTCATGGCTATAGGAAGTGCTTCACTGCAGTTATTTTGTCCAAAGTCTGTGATACCAGATATTAAGTCGAGGATGTCAATAATTTTGTCAATGCCATTTCTTTTTATTTTCTGATGTAAAAGGATATATTAAGTTCTGAATCAAAAACAAAGGCTCTGTAATATTTACAGTGAAATAAAGAATTTTGGAGAACAAATACTTTTGTCAATTTCAACTTATTTTTCGAGAAAATTGTGAGTTATTTGAAAAAAGTGCAAGGGTGCCAATATTTTTGGCCACGACTGTACGAACGACTGCTTACTTTGATTCAAACCTCCTTGCCATTCTGTTTGCCTGTTTTAGCTCCAGTCATCCACCTGTGTGGGAAAAGCAAAAGGAGCTATGGAGGTAATTTGTGGGGACCATGGTTGTGATGTGGTGTGCTGGTTGTGGGAAGAGAGAAAATATAACATCATTTACTTGGTGCAAGTAAGTCTGTTTGCTGTTTGATGTATCATCTCAAGATTACAAGAAATCTTTGCAATTTTGCTCAAAGTTCGACAACAAGTGATGTATCTCACTATCAAGGGTGTAATCATATTTAATCATTTGTTTTCTAAATAATAATATGGAATCGCTCCAGCTTGGAACCCCCACCTGCTCCGAGGCCGTGCTCTGTTCACCCATTTCTGTGACCTCGTTGGCATCTGACTAAATTGCTTACCTTCACAAACTTGATTCATGTACATTTTCCAACCAGAATTCATCCCCATCGCTAGGTAAACACCATCGTGTATTGATACACCTTGCAAGGGCTCATGGGAAGATGATTGGTTGTTGCTACCACATTACCGTATATGCCTTTTTTCTTTTTTTTAAAGAGGTCAACATAAAATGTACTTCCTTTGCTGTGAGTAAAATTTGTTTTTGTATGTGGGTGAAAACTGGGCCAGCAACCAATCGGATTACTTGGTAGATCGAGTGGATGGCCTTGACTGGAAGATGCTCCACTCCACCCAGAGTGTGGTTTTTAGCTTATCTGGAATTGGATTCCAGATAAGGTATTGTCACCATGCACCGTCCGGCGGTCTCCTATTTTGACTTCTCCGGCCAAACTGCTCGGCCAATCCGGTTGAAACAGCAAGGTTCCACTCCTAACTGGTAAGGGGGACTGCAAAGCTCGGTTCCGGTCATGTGACTTTTCAAAGTAGGTCAAAATGGCGGACTTTGTAAATTCCTTCAAAAATCTTATTCTCCAGACCCACCAGTCAGAACTCCACCACATTTGGGTTACAACATTAGGCCAGGGCCTAGATAAGCTACAGGTCCAGAGGTCCTATTTTTTTATCTCTGCCACCAAAAGTTATATTTTCACCACTGTCTGTTTGTCTGTTTGTTTGGCTTTGAACAGGACATCTCAAAATGTTGTGGATGGATTTGGCCGAAATTTGGTGGAGAGGATGGGTATGTGACCAGGACGAAATGACTAGATTTTATTGAAGATCTGGATGTGGATCTGAGAATTTTAAAACTGTTTTTCAACATTGGGAGATATGAAAAAAGAAAAAAAACAATGTATAGCACGATATCTCAAAAAGTTGTGGCCTGATTTGGACGAAACGTAGCGGCCAGATTGGGTGTGTGACAAGGAAGAATTGATTCAGTTTTGGTGAATATTCGATTCCTCACCCTCTCCCTCTCCTGCCGTCTCTTCCCCCCCCCCCCCCCCCACCCCGCAATGCTGGTTACTCCTGCTAGTATTGTATAATTTGCATTTTGAGGCCTGACTGGTCTTTGCTCACCACTCTTCCTGCTCCCCGCTCATTCTCCTCCTGCTCCCCGCTCATTCTCCTCCTGCTCCCCATTCATTCTCCTCCTGCTCCCCATTCATTCTCCTCCTGCTTCCCATTCATTCTCCTCCTGCTACCCGCTCACTCTCATCCTGCTCCCCGTTCATACTCCTCCTGCTCCCCGCTCATTCTCCTCCTGCTCCCCGTTCATTCTCCCCCTGCTCCCCGTTCATTCTCCTCCTGTTCCCCGCTTATGCTCCTCCTGCTCCCCGCTCGCTCTCCTCCTGCTCCCCGCTCGCTCTCCTCCTGCTCCCCGCTCGCTCTCCTCCTGCTCCCCGCTCGCTCTCCTCCTGCTCCCCGCTCACTCTCCTCCTGCTCCCCGCTCACTCTCCTCCTGCTCCCCGCTCCCCGCTCACTCTCCTCCTGCTCCCTGCTCACTCTCCTCCTGCTCCCCGCTCACTCTCCTCCTGCTCCCCGCTCACTCTCCTCCTGCTCCCCGCTCACTCTCCTCCTGCTCCCCGCTCACTCTCCGCCTGCTCCCCACTCACTCTCCTCCTGCTCCCCGCTCATTCTCATCCTGCTCCCCGATCACTCTCCTCCTGCTCCCCGATCACTCTCCTCCTGTTCCACGCTCACTCTCCTCCTGCTCCACGCTCATTCTCCTCCTGCTCCCCGCTCATTCTCCTCCTGCTCTCAGCTCACTCTCCTCCTGCTCCCCTCTCCTCCTGCTCCCCTCTCCTCCTGCTCCCCTCTCCTCCTGCTCCCCACTCCCTCTCCTCCTGTTCCCCACTCTCTCCTGTCCCCCGCTCTTCTCCTGCTCCCCGCTCACTCTCCTCCTGCTCCCCACTCACTCTCATCCTGCTCCCCGCTCACTCTCCTCCTGCTCCCCGCTCACTCTCCTCCTGCTCCCCGCTCACTCTCCTCTTGCTCCCCACTCATTCTCCCTCTGCTCAGCATGGAGGCAATGAGATTGTTGATGATGAGAGTTCTTCCACGATAAGAAAGTTGAAAGAGAAGTCCTTTCCAACATGTTAGTTTTTTTCATTACCTTGTCCAGAAATCCTGTCCAGTTTTGTAGTTCAAAAGCGTTATATCCCAGGAAGATTCCAAGGTATTTGACACAATTTTGTTGCTAGTTCATTCCTCTTGGTAGAGCAATTGGTGGGCAAGCTCCAGATCCTACCCAACGGGCTTCACTCTTTTCCCAATTTACCTGACCTGAACAAGCCTGACTGTTTTTAATGCCTGCAGTTGCATCAGCATTATTATTCACCAAAATACAGATATTGTCTGCATAAGCAGAAATTTTGAGTGGTGTAGTGAGATTAGATCCAGTGAAACCAGAAATGTGCGTACGTAATTGGAGCAGAAGAGGTTCGATGGTGAGAGGGTATAAAGGTCCAGATAGCGAGCAACCTTATCGTACGCCCCGCTGTATAGCGATGGGGCTGCACAACACTTTGTTAATTTTAAAAACACTTGCTATATTGCAATATAAAAGTTTAACATTAAATTAGGGCCAAAGCTGAAACTGTCTACAATTCTATAAAGGTGTGTGTGGTCAATCCAATCAAAAGCTTTTCCTTGGTCAATAAAAACCATAACATCGTTCATGTTAAAATTGTTACAAAACCGAATAGTGTCACGGATAAAGAGACATTATCAAAGACGGCACGTGCAGGGATACTAAAAGATTGATATTCTCCTACTGGTAGATTCATAAAATGTTTCAAGCGATTGGATAAGGTTATGTATGTATTTGATTTTCAAATGTAAAAATGCATTCCGCACCTGCTTTTCAGATATGGAATTCCGTAAGGATGTTTTTCCTTGAATTTATTGCCTTATTTCTTGGTAACTTGTGTTGTTGGTTCTACGGAGCTGTTCCTGTAATTACAGGATTTCATTTTCAAGTAAGGTTACGTGGTATTTTTTCATTTTGAGCACCATTTGCACCAAACTGTTGACAGAAGAGCCTAATGTGTGTTTTGGCATTATCCCACCATTGTTTTAGGTTGGAGAAACTCTCTTTCCATGCATCTAGGATATTCCAAGGTTGTGGAATTCATTAACAGACAGTCCTCCATAATCAGACGGCTCTGTTGTGTTGCACTAATTGTCATCATTTACCTCTTCACCTGTCTCGTCGCATCCTTCCACATTATCAGGTGTGGCAGAATATCATGGTTGGATAAGTGTCCACCTCCCCTGAGTTAATAACTGGTGGAAGCACCTTTGACAGCAATTACAGCTGTGAGTCTGTTGGGATAGGTCTCCACCAACTTTGCACACCTTGATTGGGCAATATTTTCCCATTCTGCACAAAACTGTTCAAGCTCAGTCAAGTTGTGTGGGGAGCATTGGACAGCAATCTTCAATCATGGCACAGATTTTTGATTGGATTTAGGTCGGGGCTCTGACTGGGCCATTCGAGGACATTTATCTTTTTGTTCCTTAGTCACTCGAGTGTAGCTTTGGCTGTGTGCCTCGGGTCGTTGTTATGCTGAAAGGTGAACTTCTATCCCAATTTCAGCTTTCTTGTAGAGAGCAGCTGGTTTTCTTCTAGGATTTTTTTTTTCTGTATTTTGCTCCATCCATTTTCCCTTCTATCCAGACAAGTGCCCCAGTCCCTGCTGATGAGAAACATCCCCATAACATGATGCTGCCACCACTATGCTTCACAGTAGGGATGGTGTTCTTTGGGAGGTGTGCTGTGTTTGCGCCAAACATAACATTTTGCATTCAGGACAAAAAGTTCCATCTTGGTTTCGTCAGACCACAAAACGTTTTGCCAAATGGCTTCAGAATCTCCGGAGTGGTTTTTTGCATACTTCAAATGGGACTCAAAGTGGGCTTTTTGAGTAATCGCTTCCTTCTTGCCACCCTACCGTACAGGCCAGACTTGTGGAGTGTTTGGAATATTGTTGTCACATGCACACAGTGACCAGTCTTTGTCATAAAAGCCTGTAGCTCTTTCAAAGTTGCCATTGGCCTCTTGGTGGCCTCTCTGATCGGTCTCCTCCTTGCTTGGTCATCCAGTTTGGAGGGACGGCCTGATCTAGGCAGGGTCTTGGTGGTACCATACAACTTCTACTTCTTAATGATTGTCTTGACTGTGCTCCAAGGGATTTTCAAGGCCTTTGAAATATTTTACACCCATCCCCTGATCTGTGCCTTTCCACAACTTTATCCCAAAGGTCTTTTAAAAACTCCTTGGTGCTCTTGGTTGTCTTTTCTGTGAAATGCACTACCCAGCAGAGGAAACCTACAGGAACAGCTGATTTTATTCTGAAATAATCAATCACTATAATTTAACACAGGTGGAGGCCAGTTAACTTGGTGTGTGATTTTGAAGGTGATTGGTTACACCTGAGCTAACTTACAATTACTATTATAATGGGGGTGGGGGGGGGGGGGCACTTATCTAACAAAGATATTCTAGTTTTGTATTTTTAATTAATTTTCTGAAATTTGTAGAACTAGGGCATGCCCGTACTATATATATATCTAAAATTATATCCCCCCCCTCTATTTACATGAAATGGTTTGGTCCATTCGCAAAGCCAAAGCGAACGGCTTGCGAGTACGGTGACAATCCCCCCCCTCTATTTACATGAAATGGTTTGGTCCAAAGCGAACGGCTTGCGAGTACGGTGACAATCCCCCCCCTCTATTTACATGAAATGGTTTGGTCCAAAGCGAACGGCTTGCGAGTACGGTGACAATCCCCCCCCTCTATTTACATGAAATGGTTTGGTCCAAAGCGAACGGCTTGCGGAGTTTGGTAAAGAAATCGCCATAGCGTGCACAAACGCGCAGGAAAGCGAATGAATCGCAAATTAGTTTTAATTAGTTGTAAAACATAGTTTAACGCCAACATAGTTTGCCAACGTGAAATAAATGAATACGCTCTCAAATGTGCCGTCCGAGGCAGAGTCTGTTCGCCACGTTCGGCACACGTGATAGCTCGCTGCTCTCTGATTGGTTGAATCGTTTTTTGGACATAGCTCGCTAACTACTTGTCCGATTAATATGAAACCTTGAAAAGGCACATCCTCGGGTCCCCAGCAATATACCTGGCAAGTTTCAAGTATATCGGACCCGTGGTTGTCGAGAAACAGCGGTCACAGACAGACACACAGAGATTACTGGCATTATAGATAGATGTTGTTTTTCACTTGAAAGTTGTTGGTTACGATGTGTAAATAAAGGTGGAAAAAGTCCGATTTAATGCATTTTAATTCCAGACTAAAAGGTAACAAAGGGTGAAAATTTTTAAAGGGGGTGCACACCTTCTATAGGCACTATATATATATATTCCCTGCAAAAAAAGAAACGCAAAACTGCAAAAAAAGAAACGCAAAAGTGATTTTAGATGTATATTTTATATACCATCTATCTATAATTCCATTAATCTCTGTGTATGTGTGTATGTGTGTATGTGTGTATGTGTGTATGTGTGTTTGTATGTTTGTCTGTGACCGCTGTTTCTCGACAACCACGGGTCCGATATACTTTAAACTTGCCAGGTATATTGCTGGGGACCCGAGGATGTGCCTTTTCAAGGTTTGAAATTAATCGGACAAGTACTTACCGAGCTATGGCGATTTAGCCGTTCGCCGTTCGCTTTGGCGTTGCGAATGGACCAAACCATTGCATGTAAATAGAGGGGGTGGGTTCTGTGGTCGTTGCGAATGGACCAAACCATTCATGTAAATAGAGGGGGGGGGGGTTCTGTGGTCGTTACTGCCACGTGGTTTCAAAGTTTTTTTTTGTTGTTGTTGTTTGCACGCATGTTTTTTTGCACCCACGTACGGGCACGCCCTAGGATGTTTACACACACACACCCCTACACAAATTTTTTTTTTTTTTTTTTTTTTGGCAAGGAACGGGCACCCACGTACGGGCACGTCCTAGCTTATATATAGTACGGGCATGCCCTAGTATAAATAATCAACAGATGGTAATCGATTGTTCAAAATTGGCAGACATCATTCTCATTGACCCAGGTTCCATATGGCACACATGGAACAGTAGATTTTCAAGGTGAAGGTCATCTGTGCTCAATATCTTGTATGGCCACCATTAAAGTCCAAAACTGACTGGCATCGTCGTCCCATGGAAGCAATCGGATCCCGAATTGTGGCCTGGTGAATGTTAACCCACTCTGCCTGCAGTGCTTGTGCCAACTGTCGGAGGTTCTGTGGTTGTTGCTGACGTGCTCGCAGTCGTTGATCCAGTGCATCCCATAAATGTTCGATTGGGTTTAAATCTGGAGACCTGGAGGACCATGGCAGGACCTGGATGTTGTGGTTCCTCAAAAAGGCTGTTGTCAGTCTTGCCGTGTGAGGTCGGGCGTTGTCTTGTTGGAAAATGACGTTCGCTTGTTGCATCATGGGAAGGACGTGTGGTCGAAGAATCTCATCCGTGAGTCGTGGCATGTTTTCGCTGTTCACTTGCTGTAAGATTGTGATGGCGTGCAAATGAAAACCCAACGTTTTTATAGCCCCACAAGTGATGTTGAACGTGCATGTCATGTTGCTGTGTTTCGGTGCCAGGCTCTCATGTGGTTGTGTTTTTGCGATTGTTCCATCTTTTCGCCAAATTTCTGCAGTACCTCATTCTCGCCACACAAATCAATCCCAATCCATGCAGAAATGACCAATTCATTTTTGGTATTAATTTTGTATGGATATTGGCAACACTCTGTCAGATATTTACGATTTTACTACTTTTGTGTTTCTTTTTTTTGCAGGGCATATATATATATATTACACTGTATATGCTAATGCCGCCTGTCTGTGTCCCACCCTGAAACACAAACGCTTCGTAGGAAAAAAAAAAAAAGAAGTATTCGGCAGAAGTTGCTTCAAATTAATCCAATCCTATGGGGGAATTATAAGTTTTTGATCGGACCGGAAATTTAACCTGGGGGGATGGTGGAGTGTGTGTGTGTGTGTGTGTGTGTGTGTGTGTGTGTGTGTGTGTGTGTGTGTGTGTGTGTGTGTGTGTGTGTGTGTGTGTGTGTGTGTGTGTGTGTGTGTGTGTGTGTGTGTGTGTGTGTGTGTGTGTGTGTGTGTAGTGTATATATGTTGCTTCTGGGACACTCATTTTCCCATTGACTTACATGTTAATTTTTCCCCTCCCTCATTGCCCCTAAACACCTCTATTTCTCTCACCCTGTTCTTTACGAACCTTCTAACCTTTTGACATGTTATCCTTATTCATTAGACCACTTAAACAATGGTCCTTCTGTGTGAACCTGTGATCCTTCTGACCTTATGGACCTTTTAACCTTTTACTCTTAATATCATCTGGTGAATCATCTTTGGCCCACTCAAACAACGACCCTACAAATATTTATTTATGCGTGGGAAATAATTTAATTCTCTTGCCACTCTCTTCACCATCTAATATATTAACAAAAAATATGTTTGAGTTTGGTTCTTTATTAAGATATTTTAACTGAGCTAAGATAAAATGGTAAACCTCCCTCAATGTTCTTGTTTGAGCGCCTCCAGTGCCACACACTTTTTGGTAGGCTCTGTCCACCTTTTGTTAAGCTCCGTCCACTTTTTGGTAAGCCCCGCCCCTTTTGTTAAGCCCCGCCCACTTTTAATAAGCCCCGCCCACCTTTGCTAAGCCCCACCCATTTTATAAACTCTTTAGCATTGTATCATTTCCAGGTAATACATTACATCATTTTCAGGGAATTCCCATCACATCATTTCCAGTTAAGACACGCCCAGGGAATTTCCACAGGAAATGACACACCCAGTCCTTATAAAAGGCACCCACCACACAGGCTTTTTCAAACACGCTTTCTGCTTCACTTGAGAATGGACTACTATGCCGAAATGGAATGGGATAACTTTGCTATTCCTTGGAGTCCTACTACCTGTGTAGAACTCAACCTTCAGATTGATGAACTGGACTCGAACCTCTTATCAATGGAGGTAAGTTTGTTTATTTATTTATTTATTTATTTAATTAATTAATTATTAATTTAATTATTTATTTTAATTTTTTTTTTTTTTAGATGAGACTCGTGTAAGAGTTAACAAAGTTTATTTTAATATTCATAGAGCTTGATTTATACAAATAAAAATATTGTATTAAATTAATACATTGTTATTTTCTTTCACAGGAAATTGTATCTGAGATACGAAATGAAAATTCTGCTTTTAACACAACTTGGGATGAAGTTATTTTTTTGTTTGAAGACATTTTGAACAACCAAGACCCCCAGAACGAGTTCTACCTTGATGACCCAGCCAAAGAGTTATACCTTGGAGATCCACAAAATCCTGAAAAAGAGTTTTACCATGATGATACTTGTTGTGAGTTATCAAAACAAAACCCACTGAACAAGTTCTACCTTGATGAGCCAGAATACAAGTCATACATTGGAGACCCACAAATTTCTGAAAATTGGGAAACGGGAATTCTCCCTGATGGTCCGCAGTTATACTATGTGAGACACATCATAGAAACCCTAAAAAATTGGGCAAGGGGAGTTCTCCCTGATGGTCCGCAGTTATACTATGTGAGACACATCATAGAAACCCTAAAAAATTGTGAAATGGGAATTCTCCCTGATGGTCCGCAGTTATACTATGTGAGACACATCATAGAAACCCTAAAAAATTGGGCAAGGAGAGTTCTCCCTGATGGTCCGCAGTTATACTATGTGAGACACATCATAGAAAGTATGTTTCTCGCGGGAAGATCTCGCGGGAAGATCTCGCGAGATCTTGGAGATGGCGGCAGGGATTTTCGAAGCTCCACACGGTCTCCACGTTTTTCGAAGTGAAGTCTGTTCACAATTGTATTTTGTCGAAACTGTATTTATCTTTCGGTGTGTGAAGTTATTGTGTGCAACTTTGGTTGTTTCTCGGTGTTTATCTTTCATAAATTGATCGTCTGTTTGCCGTGTCGCGAGCAAGGCCTTGTACAGTGTGCACTGTACAACCTTGAGGCTTTGTTTTTCTCTCAGTGGTCCGTCGTTTGTGATCCAATAACTTTCGTTCTCTGTATTCCCAGTCTTTTCACCCATAGCCTACTTCCTTGTGTAAAGCTCAACTCAAAAAAAACAAAAAAAAAAAAAAAAAAAACATTTCCTTCTCTGTTCTCATTCGTTTATTCATTCTTATTCGTTCAGTCGTTCTTCGACCACGTGTTTCTCCCCCATTTCCCCAGATAGTTTTCACTCATTAACCTTCAATGTTTACACTTTCCCCTCAAGTTATGTATTCCGTCATATTTTATAACACCTTTTTCTTCTTCTTCTTTAAAAGGCTGCTTTCGACTTGCTCACCAAAGCAATTCATCCCAAAAAAAATATCCATCTCCTATAGTGCCTTTTTTCTACATTCCCTAAACTCTCCTGCACTCCATCCTCCATCCAGCGTCCTTAAACGTATTTTTAACTCGAAGGTCACAAGAAACTCATTTTGCAATAAATGTTCGTTTCCCATAAATCGTACACTTTCAAAAATCCAATCTCACCCCTCCCCTCCAAATCTTCCCCATAACCCCTCCCCTCCAAATCTTCCCCATCACCCCTCCCCTCCAAATCTTCCACATCACCCATCCCTTTCAAATCTCCCCCCTTGCCCCCTCCCTCCTAAACTACCCCCTCACCCCTCCCCGCCAAGACGCCCCCTCGCCCCTCCCCTCCTAGACTCCTGCCTCACCCCTCCCCTCCAAATCTCCCCCATATCCCATCCCTTTCAAATCCCTCCCCTTGTCCCTTCCCTCCCAAACTCCCCCCTCACCCCTCCCCTTCAAATCTCCCCACCCTCATTGCTTCTCAATTTCCCCCCTCTCACTCCCCCTCCTCAAAGCGTCCTCCCCACTTCTTCCCCCTTCAAACTCTCACCTCCATCTCCCCCAACCTTCTGCCTCGCTCTTCCCCCTCCTCAAATAACACCTCATTGTGGCTCACCCAATCACCATCAAACCTTTTGTCCGCCCCATCCTTCCCTTTCTCCGAGCTATTCTGAAATCTCTGACACACCTTCAACAGCTCTCCCTACCTCTTCCACCTCTTCCACATCTTACCCTACCCCTCCTCCCCCCTGTTCTGTATCTGATGCTCCCCCTTCCTCTTCATTAACGGTATGGACCTCAAACATCCGGGGCCTTCGTTCAAACTTAACTGATCTCTCCATACAGGTTGCTTCTGTCAAACCAGACGTGATCTGCTTAACAGAAACTTTCCTCCTTTATGATGTCTCTGATTCCATAGTATCTCTCCCGGGCTACTCCCTCCTCCGGTATGATAGACCTGAGCCTCGTCCTGGAGGCGGGGTTGCTATCTTTATCAAAAACTCTCTTCCTCACTCGCCCTGCACTGCACTCTCTCCACCTCACCCCCAGGAATACCTCTGGCTACGGCTTCCCCTTCGCTCCCACCTCTTGTTCATATGTGTGTTGTACCGTCCACCAAACAGTGATGACTCCATCTACATCTCGCTGTCTGATGATATGGACCAACTTCTATCTACTCATCCCAACTCTCTCTTCCTCATATGTGGTGATTTCAACTGTCATCATGCCAGTTGGCTGGGTGTGGGTACCTCTCTCACCAGCCATGGCTCCTCAGCAAAGGACTTCTGCGACTCACTGGGACTGACACAATCTGTCAATTTCCCGACCCGGATCTCAGTCAACGGAACATCTTCTCTTCTGGACTTGGTTATGACTAACTTCCCTGAAAATGTCTGCTGCTCTTCTTCTGCTCCGATCGGATCATCTGATCATGTCCTTGTTAAAGTGGACATCTCTCTGACCATCCTCAGGGAGCCTGCTCAGCGTCGACGAGTCTGGCATTTCACTCAGGCCAACTGGCACGGTCTTCAAGCAGCCATCAATCATCTGGACTGGTCTCCCATCTCTACCACCTCTAACATCAACTCATCCTGGGAATTCTTCCAAAGTAAATTGCTCTCTCTCATGCACAGATTTATCCCATCTCGTCTTCAGTTGTCATACCCTTCCTCCCGTCCATGGTACACGGAATCTTGTGCTGAGGCTGTTGCCCAGAAACAACTTGCCTTCGTCTCCTGGAAAGCAAATCCAACGGAAGGAAATCTCATTTCCTTTCACAAAGCCCGAAACAAGTGTGTGTCCACCCTCAGGAGAGCCAGGAAACAATATCTCTCCGTTCTCAAGACCGAACTCTCTTATCTGTCTTCCTCTTCCAAATCCTGGTGGCGTCTGGTCAAATCCGTTTCTGGTGTTTGTTCCCCCTCCATCCCCTCCCTTACCTCAAACGGCTACACAGCTGACTCCGCACGTGAAAAAGCTGAATGCCTCAACTCTGTGTTTGCCTCTAAATCTTGTGTCCCAAACCCATCCCTCTCTGTACCCACCATACCCAGTCGTACCCTGCTGCTCCTGGACTCCGTGTCCTTTCCTCCTGACAAGGTGGAAAAGTTTCTGTCAACCCTCGACTCTGATTCTGCAACTGGACCCGACGACATCAGCCCACGGGTCCTAAAATCCTGCTCTGCTGCTCTATCTCACCCTCTCTCTGTTCTCTTCACCCTCTCTTTTGCTCAAGGTCAACTGCCATCTGCTTGGAAATCAGCCAACATCACCGCTTTGCACAAAAAAGGTGCAAAAACAGATCCTAGCAACTACAGACCAATCAGCCTTCTCCCAATTATCAGCAAAGTCATGGAATCCATCATTGCTTCTGATATGAAATCTTTCCTCTTCTCCAATGGCTTGATCTCTGATCATCAATTTGGTTTCAGACCAGGTCACTCTACTCTGGACATGCTGCTTCTGCTAACTCAACAATGGATGGAGGTCCTCAATGCCAAACAGGAAATTAGAGCTGTCTCCCTCGACATATCACGTGCCTTCGACACGGTCTGGCACCCCGCTCTGCTCACCAAACTCTCCTCCTTTGGTATCCATGGAAATCTCCACGCATGGCTGGCGGACTTCCTCTCTAGTCGTCGTCAACGTGTGGCCCTGAATGGGTTTCTCTCATCTCCTCTTCCTGTTCAGGCTGGAGTTCCCCAAGGCAGTGTTCTGGGCCCCGTGCTTTTTCTGGTCTTCATCAATGATCTCTCTGACTCTCTCGAAAATCCTCTCTATCTCTTTGCTGATGACTCCACTCTCTGCCGCTCCATTCCTCTTCCCTCAGATCGGCAGTCTGCTGCCTCCTCACTCTCTGAAGACCTGGACAAAATCACAGACTGGTCAAACAAGTGGAACATGTCTTTCAATCCTGACAAATCTCACACTCTTACTATGTCTCTCCGAAAAGATCGACTGGACAACCCTCCCATCTACTTTCTCAACAATCCTCTCCAAGAAGTTCTGTCGCTCAAGATTTTGGGTCTCACTATCTGCCATGATCTTTCTTGGGAAAACCACATTTCCAAGCTGGCCTCCAAAGCCAGTCGCCGACTGGGCATCCTCCGTCGTGCGAAGTCCTTCCTCGGCACACCTGAGCTCCTCACCACATACAAGGCTTTCATCCGCAGCTCAATGGAATACTGTTCTCCCCTATGGGCCGGTGCTCCTGCCTCACACCTAGCTCGGCTTCACGCTGTTGAAACCAAAGCTTTCAGAATTATTGGAATCTCCCGCGATGAAGCTATCTCTGAGGGCCTTTCACTCACTCACCGCAGGCAGGTAGGTGGTCTTTCTGTCTTCTACCGACTCCTCTCCGGCCTTGCACCCCCAGCTCTCTCTGTGCTCTGTCCCCCAAATATTCCTACAGGTCGCACAAGATCTGCCAGCAACCCTCTGATGGTTAAACTGCCGAAATCTCGGCTCTCCGCTCACCTTCACTCTTTCATTCCTCTTTTCTCCCGCCTCTGGAACAAACTCCCTCACTCCCTTCAATCCCACTCCTCCCTCCAGGTCTTTAAAACAGCTGTTCACCACCATCTCTTATCTTCCCCCATCCAAAACCTTGATCTTTTCTACCCCCGCTAATTCACCCCAGATCCACCTTGTTTGAAATTCCAACTTCTTTCCTGGAAGTCCTGGCAGTGTCCATATGTTTTATACCTCTCCCACTGCCCCCTTCCCACGCCCCCCCCCCCCCCCCCCAAAGCCCTCGCCCTCTCTCAGATCTCTCGATGTCTCCATGTCTCTCGGTCCCTGCTCTCAAATGTTGTGTTTGTGTCCTTCCCCCTCTCTCCCCATCTTGTCTACCGCTCCCTATGTTATATGTTTTATGTGTCGGTTTGTCTTTCTGTGTGATTAATGTTCGCTCTTTCACGAGCCTCGATCTTGTATACAAAAAAAAAAAAAAAAAAAAAAAAAAATAAATAAATAAAAAAAAACCCTAAAAAATTGGGCAAGGAGAGTTCTCCCTGATGGTCCGCAGTTATACTATGTGAGACATCATAGAAACCCAAAAAAATTGGGAAAGGGAAGTTTTCCCTGATGGTCCGCAGTTATACTATGTGAGACTTATCACGGAAACCCCCAATATTTCTGAAAATTGTGGTTCTACCTTGGGGACTTGGAAAGATGGTTATATTTTTGGAGACTCGGAATGGGGGTTTTGTTTTGATGACTCGGAATGTGATACCTATCTTGGAGGCTCAACAGGAATGTGGTTATACCTTGGGAACTTGGAAAGTTGGTTTTATTTTGGAGACTCTACCTGTGGGGTTCCTCTTGGAGACTCTTTGGATTCTAAAGCAATGAACAATGTTCTTTATTTAATGACGCTTGATTTAAGCAATATCAAGAAAGTTCGAGGAAGAAAATGCTGGAAAATTCTTTCTTCCCATTTCTACTTCTTCAAACTTGAAAGCCTTGAAAGACAGAATTGGAGGAAGAGGAAAAAAAGAAAAAAAGAAATACGTATTTAAAAAAAAGAAGAAAAGAAAGATTATGTTAGGGTTTGGGTGGGATTTTGAATGTGAGGGTTAGGGATGGGGTTGGGTTAGGGATGGGGTTGGGTTAGGGTTGGGATTTTGAATGTGAGGGTTAGGGTTGGGGTTGGGTTAGGGATGGGATTGGGTTAGGGTTGGGATTTTGAATGTGAGGGTTAGGGATGGGTTGGGTTAGGGATGGGGTTGGGTTAGGGTTGGGTTAGGGATGGGGTTGGGTTAGGGATGGGATTGGGTTAGGGTGGGATTTTGAATGTGAGGGTTAGGGATGGGGTTGGGTTAGGGATGGGGTTGGGTTAGGGTTGGGATTTTGAATGTGAGGGTTAGGGATGGGTTGGGTTAGGGATGGGGTTGGGTTAGGGATGGGATTGGGTATGGGATTGGATTGGATTGGGTTGGGTTAGGGATGGGGTTGGGTTAGGGATGGGGTTGGGTTAGGGATGGGGTTGGGTTAGGGATGGGGTTGGGTTAGGGATGGGTTTGGGTTAGGGATGGGTTTGGGTTAGGGATGGGTTTGGGTTAGGGATGGGTTTGGGTTAGGGATGGGGTTGGGTTGGGGTTTGTATATTATTATGACTCACTCACACATACACACACACACAAAAGTTAAGCCCCAACTGGAAAGTTGAGGGATTCTGTGTCTGGGGTTCACAGATTAAAAAACGTATCCCCATTATACACACACAAAAGTTAAGCCCCAACTGAAACGTTGTGGGATTCTGTGTTTGGGGTTCACAGATTTAAAAACGTATCCCCATTATACACACACAAAAGTTAAGCCCCAACTAAAAAGTTGTGGGATTCTGTGTTTGGGGTTCACAGATTTAAAAACGTATCCCCATTATGCACACACAAAAGTTAAGCCCCAACTGAAAAGTTGTGGGATTCTGTGTTTGGGGTTCACAGATTTAAAAACGTATCCCCATTATACACATACAAAAGTTAAGCCCCAACTAAAAAGTTGTGGGATTCTGTGTTTGGGGTTCACAGATTTAAAAACGTATCCCCATTATACACACACAAAAGTTAAGCCCCAACTAAAAAGTTGTGGGATTCTGTGTTTGGGGTTCACAGATTTAAAAACGTATCCCCATTACATTTTATTTATTTATTTATTATTTTCAAGGGTATTATCTGCTTACTTGTTTTTTTTGTAATTCGTGTGAGTAAAATGAACCCAAGATTTCTTCTCCATTTAAATCATATAATTTGTAGGTCCAAGGGTTTGTAGCCATTACATCAACGATTTTAAATAATTCATTAGTCCATCTCTTTGTATAACCTTTCTCAAAATGGCTTTTCCATTTGTATATTCTTACAATATCACCAACTTTGAACTTGGGCTTTCTCAAATTAATCTCCTTTTCATATTCTAATTTTCTAAATGTTTCTGATGGTTTTGATTTTGTTGATGAATGAACTGTATTATTGTAATTATCTACAATATCCTGAATTAAATACACCCATTTTTGAGAACCGAGTTGTGTGAATTTTTTTATAATTTCTCTTTTAAAGTACGATTAAAACGCTCAATAACAACTGCCTTTCCTTCATTAAAGGTGCTGTATAATTTAATACCCTTCCCCTTAAGAAATTTCATGAATATTTTGTTATAGAACTCTGTTCCCTCATCAGTCCATAACTTCTTTGGTTTCCTTTTATCCCGATCAAATATTAGCTTAAAGGCTAACATTAAAGTATCACCCTTTTTATTTTTTAAAGGGACAACCCAGGCAAATCTACTCCTCAAATCAATAACGGTTAAAGCATACCTGTATCCCCTGTCATTATTCAATTCAATTAAATCAGCGGACCATATGTGGTCGGTGTATTTAGAATAAACCTTCCTTCTTTTAAACTTTGTGATTATAGGTTTGTGTAATTCTTCAGCCAAAAGCTCCTCAGTCTTGATGACATCATTAGAGCCTAATAGTTTTTTGAGGAATAACCAAGACCAAGTTTCAATTTAGCATTTATCAAATTTCTCACAATAAACCTATCAACTTTCTCTCTCAACGTTGGATTTTGTATCAAAGACAAATTATACAACATTTCGCTGTCGGCTTTATGTTTTTCAGTCAACGTAGTGGTTTTCCCATAAGCAATATCATGCTTCATACACACTTCGTCAACCCTATTTGTAGGTTTAGACCAAGGTTTAGGATTGTCAGCCTCATCTAATCTTTTATCCAAGTTTGTTCCTGGACCACAGAAAGAATACCCTGGAAGGTGTAATTCCCCTGGAATTCCAGTTGTTGTAAATTTACTTCCTGACAGAAACTTTTGTATGTCTCCTCCTCTTTTAGGAGAGATGAATTGGCACTTTTTAGAGCCACACACTTGACATATTCCTTTTTGATAAACTCTATTATTTTTAGCTTTAACATAAGAGATATTTTTAGATTTAGTTTTCTTTTTACATTTGAGACAATAACTCATATTTATTTATCAGAAAAATTCCGACAGAGTATCAAAACCTTTTTGGTTTTCAACATATACATTTCAATCTTTATTTTTAAAACATAAAGAATCCTAAGGAATGCCTTCACTCTCTCCTCCATTTATTTACAAATAAAAACTAACTAAAGTCAATGACACCAACATCATCAATCACATAATCTTTTCCTTCTTCTTCTTCTTCTTCTTCACCACTTTCTCGTTTAAATCTCCTCCCTGAAATTGAAGACATTGACGTTGTTATTTTTGAAACCATTATCTTCATAAGAGTTGTTAATTCTTTAATTTCCTCTTCGGTGCGTTGAGATTGATTTATTTGCTGTAATACACTCAATCTTTTACGAATCTCACTGATTTCCATCTTTTTATATTTTTCCTCCCTCTCTCTTTGCTCCCTTTCCTCCCTCTCCTCCTTCTCCTTTTTCTCCCTTTCCTCCTTCTCCTTTTTCTCTCTTTCCTCCTTCTCTTCTTTAACTCCTTCCTCATTTATCTTAGCAATTTTTGATATCAATATTTTCACAGCATTCATTCTTTCTTTATTTTCCTCTTCGGTGAGTTGAGATTGATCTTCTTGCTGTAATACATCCACTCTTTTTTGAATCGCTCTGATTTCCATCTCCCTCTCCTCCCTCTCTCTTTGTTCCCTCTCCTCCTTCTCTCTTTTCTCTCTTTTCTCTCTTTTCTCCTTCTCTTCTTCAACTCCTTCCTCATCCCTTGCTACCCTTGAGTTTAAACCCCAAAGAATATTATACATATACTCATCTGGATTTTGAGATATTCTTGTATCTATAATTATTTTTCTCATAATAGGATACCAATAAGATTTGTTGACGATTTCTAAAAGAGTTTTATATTTCATAACTTTGAGAAGTTCATTTTTATTTAATACTTTAAACAAGTCTCTATTTGTGGGTTTAACAATATCAGTATAAGGCCAGTTTTTTATGACAAAATTCCCATGTATATGCTCCAAATCATAAGGTATGTAATACCGAGCACCCTTTTCTTGTAGGTATCCTTGAATACAAAAATTATAATTCTCTTGTAGTCTTCTTCCTGCCATTTATGTATCAGAAATATATGTGAGATTAATATTATGACAGGTAATACCACCCCATCTTCCCACTACCAAATCGGTTTGTATTCCTCGGCTTTCTATCCTTATCTCATGACCTTCCTTCTTTGTCATGCTAACCATCGCTATACTATCATATATTTTTCTTTTCTTAAAACCATGTATTTGTTGTTTATTAATTGTACTTCCACATAAATCCATATCCTCACCAAGTGGATAATATTCTTCTTTACGAGACTGATTCAAATCATGTAGGTCTTCTATGTTTATTGAAAAAGACCAATTATACCCTAAATCAGGCATATCGTACCCCCATTTATTAATTCGCATATTAACTATATGTCCTTCTTTATAAAATTCAATTGTAAGCAGGTAGTTAAATTCAATGAGGAAAGGTGTATGGTCAGTATAACCATGTGTTGTGGTTGTAAATTTTACTTGTTTAACAAAACGTGCTGTTTTCTTTAAAAATACTAGGGCATGCCCGTACTATATCTATATCTAAAATTATATCCCCCCCTCTATTTACATGAAATGGTTTGGTTCATGAAATGTTTTGGTCCATTCGCAACGCCAAAGCGAACGGCGAACGCTTTACATGAAATGGTTTGGTGCATGAAATGTTTTGGTCCATTCGCAACGCCAAAGCGAACGGCGAACGGCTTGCGAGTACAGTGACAATCCCCCCGGGGTTTTTATTAGTTTTAAAACATAGTTTAACGCCAACATAGCGCCAACATAGTTTGCAAACGTGAAATAAATGAATACGCTCTCAAATGTGCCATCCGAGGCAGAGTGTGTCCGCCACGTTCGGCACACGCGATAGCTCGCTGCTCTCTGATTGGTTGAATCGTTTTTTGGACATAGCTCGGTAAGTAATTGTCCGATTAATATGAAACCTTGAAAAGGCACATCCTCGGGTCCCCAGCAATATACCTGGCAAGTTTAAAGTATATCGGACCCGTGGTTGTCGAGAAACAGCGGTCACAGACAAACAAACGTACAAACGTACAAACAAACAAACACAGAGATTACTGGAATTATAGATAGATATATTGTGATAAATCACTAAATCTAATTAAGTCATTTGCATCTGTAGGGTTTGGATAATTGATTAATTTATAAGTATTCTTCATATTAATATTTTTACTTACACTATATTTTTGTCGTTCAGCCTGTGCCTTTGTATAATAATTTGATAAATCAATATCCTGAGAGGATTTTCCAAAGATAGAACCATCTTTTCCAACATAAGTCATTTATATTAGATTAAAAATGATATCATAAAAATTTTCATTATTGTTGAGTTGAAATAATACATATAAACATAATTGACCACAACATTTAGAATTAATTTCTTGAACTTGAAATGTTTGATAAACACCATTCTGTAAGAATTGTATTACTTCAACAGGTGGTGGCATACCATAACTATCAAAATAATATTTATCCTGACTATTATGAATACAAACCCAATGAGAACCATTCTGTGTGTCTAAATTCATAATAATATTCTTTGTATTCTTATTTATATGTATTAATTCATCTCTCATACAAATAACCACATTATCAATTTTTAGTGTTTTACAATACTTAGTAAGTTCTATATTTGACGTTGTATTCTTTCCAAATTGTTTAAACCATTTATCCATTTATTTATGAGAAAGATACAATCCATTACCCCGTTTAGTTAGTTTAACACCCGCTTGAGCGATAGAGGAAAGCATATCTCTCACCAACAATCTAGCTTTATCAGGTAGACTTTCAAGTTTTTGAGCAAAATCTACAATTACACCACTTCCACTAATTTGTTTCTCCAACTCCTTGTTATGTCTTTCCAATTCTTTTTGAGCTTTTAGTTGTGCCTTCCTTTCGTTAGCAGTTTTTACCGCTGCTGAAATACCACCAGTCAATGCTCCCGCCGCACTTAAACCAGCAAATAAAGGAATTAGAAACGGGAGAAATCCTCCTCTTGACTCGTCTATTGAATATTTCTTTAACATAGGTTTTGTCATTTTAATTTTAAGTGAACCAGTATCATTTAGTGTTTTTACTTGTGTGTGTGTGAGTAAAACATCAATTCTTACAGCTCCTTTTCTTTGAATTGTATTAACATTAATAATACAAGGCTTTTGATTTTGAATACAAGATGTTAATTTATTAAGATTGATTTGATTAACATATACCCCAACCATTTATTTATGAGAAAAAACCTATGTGATATTAATCATAACACCATTATCTGTATTAATCTGTAATTCTGTTTCCTCCAAAAGCAAACAATATGCATTAACCTCTTCACTCTCCCCTCTTTCAATGTATAGAGAAGTATCCACTCGATTAGACTTTATAGTTTCCTTTTGAGAACTCAGGTCAATTGCGTAGATTGTATAAAGTTTTTGAAACGCAACCATATCCAAAATAGGATCATTATTACCATTACTTTCACACACCTTTTGGTAGGACTTGTAGGCTTCCGCATAATCATTTTTTTCCCAATCAATTTCCAATCTATCTCGCGGATAAAATGTGCCATCAAGAGAAACCCGAAGTTGTTTCACCTTAGCATTATCACTCAGCGCATTATTCTTATTAGTACCGTCCTCTCCATCTGGTTTTTAAAAAATGAGCCAGAGGTATCGTGGCTTTCCTTGAAGAACACCCAAATTCCAAGTGTAGGTAGTGTGTTCCAGTTTAACGTGTTGACATCTTCTTTTAAGGTATGATACATTTAGCGGTTTCTTTGAGTTAAGTCTTCTATTTAACATCTCTTCCGTTTTAAGATTAGGAGTATATTCACTGATATACCAACACAAATCATTAATAACAAATTTATTGTTGTCTCCAAAAGCATTTTCAACCCCAAAAAGCAACCTATTTACATTATCATTCCTTTGTAGTTGAAATCTAATTTTAAGACCATACAAAACTTTGTCATAATCACAAAATCCAAATATACCTTTCAGAGGTACTGCTACGGTAAAACTATTCTCTGGTTTTGTGTCATCATTATACATTGCCTTCCTTTGACTATAACCAGGGTCTGTGTTTGTACCCGTTGACATATCAGGAATAAAACCTTCAACAGCTCCCTTACCCATTCTATCACCAAACGAATATAGTGTAAATTTCATCATTTCAGATGTAGCAGAGACATAATCAACCGCTTCAACCTCTTGTGTTCCAATATACAGGCGAACACTATCAAACATTTTCCAGAAGAAATCATTTACGAGTGTAGCATTAGTATTATTCGCAGCCTTAGTGAATTTAAATTTACACAGCAAGAAACTATCAGCTATATTCAAGTAAGTTTGTTGATTATTTATTTCAAAACTTTTTGTTCCGTTTGAATTCCAGTCTGTTCCTGTTATAGCATTTACCTTAAAATAGTCTTCCTTTTTTGTGGCGTTTGAAATGATAATTGTATCATCCAAATTTTCGGGATTTTCGAAGCTCCACACAGTCTCCACGTTTTTCGAAGTTAAGTCTGTTCACAATTGTATTTTGTCGAAACTGTATTTATCTTTCGGTGTGTGAAGTTATTGTGTGCAACTTTGGTTGTTTCTCGGTGTTTATCTTTCATAAATTGATCGTCTGTTTGCCGTGTCGCGAGCAAGGCCTTTGCCGCGTCGCGAACGATTTGAAATCGAAGTTAAGTGATTGTTCCCATTTGTATTTTCGTTAAAACTGTATTTATTTATGGTGTTGTACGTATATTGTGTCCCGACGAAGATTTTTCGGTGCAAATCTTTCATACCTGTATTGAAAATCGTGTTAATTCGTGTCGTGTCTTGAGGCCTTGTACAGTGTGCACTGTACAACCTTGAGGCTTTGTTTTTCTCTCAGCGGTCCGTCGTTTTGTGATCCAATAACTTTCGTTCTCTGTATTCCCAGGCTTTTCACCCATAGCCTACTTCCTTGTGTAAATCTCAACTCAAAAAAAAAACAAACAAACAAAAAAACATTTCCTTCTCTATTCTCATTCGTTTATTCATTCTTATTCGTTCGTTCGTTCTTCGACCACGTGTTTCTCCCCCATTTCCCCAGATAGTTTTCACTCATTAACCTTCAATGTTTACACTTTCCCCTCAAGTTATGTATTCCGTCATATTTTATAACACCTTTTTCTTCTTCTTCTTTAAAAGGCTGCTTTCGACTTGCTCACCAAATCAATTCATCCCAAAAAAAATATCCATCTCCTATAGTGCCTTTTTTCTACATTCCCTAAACTCTCCTGCACTCCATCCTCCATCCAGCGTCCTTAAACGTATTTTTAACTCGAAGGTCACAAGAAACTCATTTTGCAATAAATGTTCGTTTCCCATAAATCGTACACTTTCAAAAATCCAATCTCACCCCTCCCCTCCAAATCTTCCCCATAACCCCTCCCCTCCAAATCTTCCCCATCACCCATCCCTTTCAAATCTCCCCCCTTGCCCCCTCCCTCCTAAACTACCCCCTCACCCTTCCCCGCCAAGACGCCCCCTCACCCCTCCCCTCCAAATCTCCCCCATATCCCATCCCTTTCAAATCCCTCCCCTTGTCCCTTCCCTCCCAAACTCCCCCCTCACCCCTCCCCTTCAAATCTCCCCACCCTCATTGCTTCTCAATTTCCCCCCTCTCACTCCCCCTCCTCAAAGCGTCCTCCCCGCTTCTTCCCCCTTCAAACTCTCACCTCCATCTCCCCCAACCTTCTGCCTCGCTCTTCCCCCTCCTCAAATAACACCTCATTGTGGCTCACCCAATCACCATCAAACCTTTTGTCCGCCCCATCCTTCCCTTTCTCCGAGCTATTCTGAAATCTCTGACACACCTTCAACAGCTCTCCCTACCTCTTCCACCTCTTCCACATCTTACCCTACCCCTCCTCCCCCCTGTTCTGTATCTGATGCTCCCCCTTCCTCTTCATTAACGGTATGGACCTCAAACATCCGGGGCCTTCGTTCAAACTTAACTGATCTCTCCATACAGGTTGCTTCTGTCAAACCAGACGTGATCTGCTTAACAGAAACTTTCCTCCTTTATGATGTCTCTGATTCCATAGTATCTCTCCCGGGCTACTCCCTCCTCCGGTATGATAGACCTGAGCCTCGTCCTGGAGGCGGGGTTGCTATCTTTATCAAAAACTCTCTTCCTCACTCGCCCTGCACTGCACTCTCTCCACCTCACCCCCAGGAATACCTCTGGCTACGGCTTCCCCTTCGCTCCCACCTCTTGTTCATATGTGTGTTGTACCGTCCACCAAACAGTGATGACTCCATCTACATCTCGCTGTCTGATGATATGGACCAACTTCTATCTACTCATCCCAACTCTCTCTTCCTCATATGTGGTGATTTCAACTGTCATCATGCCAGTTGGCTGGGTGTGGGTACCTCTCTCACCAGCCATGGCTCCTCAGCAAAGGACTTCTGCGACTCACTGGGACTGACACAATCTGTCAATTTCCCGACCCGGATCTCAGTCAACGGAACATCTTCTCTTCTGGACTTGGTTATGACTAACTTCCCTGAAAATGTCTGCTGCTCTTCTTCTGCTCCGATCGGATCATCTGATCATGTCCTTGTTAAAGTGGACATCTCTCTGACCATCCTCAGGGAGCCTGCTCAGCGTCGACGAGTCTGGCATTTCACTCAGGCCAACTGGCATGGTCTTCAAGCAGCCATCAATCATCTGGACTGGTCTCCCATCTCTACCACCTCTGACATCAACTCATCCTGGGAATTCTTCCAAAGTAAATTGCTCTCTCTCATGCACAGATTTATCCCATCTCGTCTTCAGTTGTCATACCCTTCCTCCTGTCCATGGTACACGGAATCTTGTGGTGAGGCTGTTGCCCAGAAACAACTTGCCTTCGTCTCCTGGAAAGCAAATCCAACGGAAGGAAATCTCATTTCCTTTCACAAAGCCCGAAACAAGTGTGTGTCCACCCTCAGGAGAGCCAGGAAACAATATCTCTCCGTTCTCAAGACCGAACTCTCTTATCTGTCTCCCTCTTCCAAATCCTGGTGGCGTCTGGTCAAATCCGTTTCTGGTGTTTGTTCCCCCTCCATCCCCTCCCTTACCTCAAACGGCTACACAGCTGACTCCGCACGTGAAAAAGCTGAATGCCTCAACTCTGTGTTTGCCTCTAAATCTTGTGTCCTAAACCCATCCCTCTCTGTACCCACCATACCCAGTCGTACCCTGCTGCTCCTGGACTCCGTGTCCTTTCCTCCTGACAAGGTGGAAAAGTTTCTGTCAACCCTCGACTCTGATTCTGCAACTGGACCCGACGGCATCAGCCCACGGGTCCTAAAATCCTGCTCTGCTGCTCTATCTCACCCTCTCTCTGTTCTCTTCACCCTCTCTTTTGCTCAAGGTCAACTGCCATCTGCTTGGAAATCAGCCAACATCACCGCTTTGCACAAAAAAGGTGCAAAAACAGATCCTCGCAACTACAGACCAATCAGCCTTCTCCCAATTATCAGCAAAGTCATGGAATCCATCATTGCTTCGGATATGAAATCTTTCCTCTTCTCCAATGGCTTGATCTCTGATCATCAATTTGGTTTCAGACCAGGTCACTCTACTCTGGACATGCTGCTTCTGCTGTCTCAACAATGGATGGAGGTCCTCAATGCCAAACAGGAAATTAGAGCTGTCTCCGTCGACATATCACGTGCCTTCGACACGGTCTGGCACCCCGCTCTGCTCACCAAACTCTCCTCCTTTGGTATCCATGGAAATCTCCACGCATGGCTGGCGGACTTCCTCTCTAGTCGTCGTCAACGTGTGGCCCTGAATGGGTTTCTCTCATCTCCTCTTCCTGTTCAGGCTGGAGTTCCCCAAGGCAGTGTTCTGGGCCCCGTGCTTTTTCTGGTCTTCATCAATGATCTCTCTGACTCTCTCGAAAATCCTCTCTATCTCTTTGCTGATGACTCCACTCTCTGCCGCTCCATTCCTCTTCCCTCAGATCGGCAGTCTGCTGCCTCCTCACTCTCTGAAGACCTGGACAAAATCACAGACTGGTCAAACAAGTGGAACATGTCTTTCAATCCTGACAAATCTCACACTCTTACTATGTCTCTCCGAAAAGATCGACTGGACAACCCTCCCATCTACTTTCTCAACAATCCTCTCCAAGAAGTTCTGTCGCTCAAGATTTTGGGTCTCACTATCTGCCATGATCTTTCTTGGGAAAACCACATTTCCAAGCTGGCCTCCAAAGCCAGTCGCCGACTGGGCATCCTCCGTCGTGCGAAGTCCTTCCTCGGCACACCTGAGCTCCTCACTACATACAAGGCTTTCATCCGCAGCTCAATGGAATACTGTTCTCCCCTATGGGCCGGTGCTCCTGCCTCACACCTAGCTCGGCTTCACGCTGTTGAAACCAAAGCTTTCAGAATTATTGGAATCTCCCGCGATGAAGCTATCTCTGAGGGCCTTTCACTCACTCACCGCAGGCAGGTAGGTGGTCTTTCTGTCTTCTACCGACTCCTCTCCGGCCTTGCACCCCCAGCTCTCTCTGTGCTCTGTCCCCCAAATATTCCTACAGGTCGCACAAGATCTGCCAGCAACCCTCTGATGGTTAAACTGCCGAAATCTCGGCTCGCTGCTCACCTTCACTCTTTCATTCCTCTTTTCTCCCGCCTCTGGAACAAACTCCCTCACTCCCTTCAATCCCACTCCTCCCTCCAGGTCTTTAAAACAGCTGTTCACCACCATCTCTTATCTTCCCCCATCCAAAACCTTGATCTTTTCTACCCCCGCTAATTCACCGCAGATCCACCTTGTTTGAAATTCCAACTTCTTTCCTGGAAGTCCTGGCAGTGTCCATATGTTTTATACCTCTCCCACCGCCCCCTTCCCATGCCCCCCCCCCCCAAAGCCCTCGCCCTCTCTCAGATCTCTCGATGTCTCCATGTCTCTCGGTCCCTGCTCTCAAATGTTGTGTTTGTGTCCTTCCCCCTCTCTCCCCATCTTGTCTACCGCTCCCGATGTTATATGTTTTATGTGTCGGTTTGTCTTTCTGTGTGATTAATGTTCGCTCTTTCACGAGCCTCGATGTTGTATACAACAAAAAAAAAAAAAAAAAAAAAAAAAAAACACATCATAGATACTATCAATCGCTTCCATACTTGTATTTATATAGTATTACAATCGTTGAAACCCTGACCCAAGTATTTTAATGTTTTTTTGTCGTTCTTGTGAAGATAGTTGAGTTTTACCTTTTTTTATTTCTTTGTTTGCTTGTAATTTATGAGACTCCTTTTGAGCATCTTTTATACTCTTTATAGCACCCGCAACGGAGCCCACGGCAGAAGCAGTTGAACCAATTAGGTCTTTATGTTTAAGGATGGTTGAACCAATACCCATTAGAGTATCAATTATCCCATCTCCTTTATTTCGAAATTGATGACCTACACCTCGTTGTCTCTTAGGTTTATAGTATCCTTTACCCACATACCTTGTATAGTATGGTGAAAGGTACATGCCCTCCCCTGTAATTATTTTATATTTTCCCAACTCGTGTTTTCTCACAATAACCATTTTTTATTTATTGAAAAACTTCACGTAGGTGAATTCTGATGGATATAATTTCATCATTAAAGGATATCATACGATTATCTTGGTCGGTTATCCTAAAATTTACTCTGTATATGGTTTTTCCTGACACAGGTAAATAGACAAGATTTTTTGGTTCCATATTAAATTTATAACCAATCGGGGTTGAGTATGCACTGAATGAAAATATTGTATTTGTTCTTATTCCATCGTTATAAGCACCATCAATCAAATCACAATGAATTAATACTGAATTTATACCGGAGGATATTTGGATAACATTATCACTGTAAAACGTCCCGTTATTTTCAATCTTTTTTGAAGAGAAACCCAATAGCTCTCTAAACGAATTTTCAATCGTGAAATCAACTTTATAATTATTTTTAAGTTTAATAGTTGATTTTGAAGTGTGTTTTTGAATATCTATTACAATATTTTTTGGTTCATCACCTTTTTCTTTCATAAGGCGAGAGACTTCTGAAGATATTTGAGAAATCTCGTAAGCTCCAGGTGAAACGGTTATAGTTTTATATCCACTTCCTGGATTATAACTAAACTTGTTGTTTTTCTCTGTGATATTAAACAAGGTATTATAAGTTTCCATCGACAATAAAGATGCCTCATATGAGGTAAGGGGGTCAAGTTGTAGTGGGTAAGGGAATGAAGCTGTGTAATCGCTCGTTGTGAAATTAAAACTAAGAATTGTGCTTCTCATCTTATTTAATATCTAATAAAATATCTTTGTATTGACATTTATTAATTATTTTCATTTTCATCAACTGATCTAAAATGGCTGAGGATTCATTAAAACAATTGTTGTTTCCAGCCTTCTTACTACCTAACAACAATAATAGCCTATTAACTAATTGTGATGGGTCATTTGGAAGAAAACTAACACCCGAACCAAGCTTACTTAAAGCATCAATAACATGTTTCTCCTTCTCATTCTTCTTACTTTTACCAGCAACAGAAACTCCATAATCAAGTGCATTTAGCAGCTCAATATATACCCTATCTTCCTCTCTTTCCATATCAAGTGGTTCCTCAAAATATTTTGAACCGCTGAATCCGGGGTTTGTTAGAAGAAACATTAATCTTGGAGTTAATTTAACATTTGGTTGAGTAGAACTCAAGAACATCAATTCATCATTAAATATCAATACCTTTTCTTTCACAAGATGGAACACTGCTGGTTCTTCTGTTGGAATGAGACCTGCTCTGGTTTTTGAATCTGCCAAATATTCATTGTTTTGAAGAGCTTCCACTACATAATTAGGGGGTTGATTTACCTCCTCAAGTTTCTGAAATAATTCTTCATCATTATATTCTAATTTTCCAAGTTCTTGTTTTGTTATCTGACTAAAATCTTTGAGCATTTGAAGTTTTTTCGGAGTAAATTCTACCATGGGAACTGTAGGGTGTTGAGTTTTTAAAAGCGGTTTAAAAAATTTCTCTTGTTTTCTTTCAAAGGCTTCTTCACCAGTTAGTTTCTGTCTCCGTTTCTTCTTTATCTCTTCCTGTTGCTTTACAACTTTTGAAACCAACTCTTGATGTTCTTTAAACTTTCTTGCTCTTTCTTCGGTATTCATTTTCTGTATTTATTGATTGAAAAATATCATTTAATGAATTGTAAAGGTCAATGGGAAAATTTTCCTTTTCTTTGTCATTATAGTAAACTAGGGCATGCCCGTACTATATCTATATCTAAAATTATATCCCCCCCCTCTATTTACATGAAATGGTTTGGTCCAAAGCGAACGGCTTGCGAGTGGTGACAATCCCCCCCCTCTATTTACATGCAATGGTTTGGTCCAAAGCGAACGGCTTCCGGAGTTTGGTAAAGAAATCGCCATCGCGTGCACAAACGCGCAGGAAAGCGAATGAATCGCAAATTCGTTTTTATTAGTTGTAAAACATAGTTTAACGCCAACATAGTTTGCAAACGTGAAATAAATGAATACGCTCTCAAATGTGCCATCCGAGGCAGAGTGTGCCCGCCACGTTCGGCACACGCGATCGTTCGCTGCTCTCTGATTGGTTGAATCGTTTTTTGGACATAGCTCGGTAAGTAATTGTCCGATTAATATGAAACCTTGAAAAGGCACATCCTCGGGTCCCCAGCAATATACCTGGCAAGTTAAAAGCATAGCGGACCCGTGGTTGTCGAGAAACAGCGGTCACAGACAAACGTACAGACAGACAGAGATTACTGGAATTATAGATAGATGTGTTGAAATAAATCCTTTTCTTTAAATATTTCATCAAATTCTTTATTGGTATTAATACGAGTTGTTATTTCTTCTTCACTAATACTTGTATCTCTGCTTTTCATACGTTTGCGTTGAGTCTCCTCATCGATATCAAAACCGAATGATAAAATCTTAACTCCATCACCACACAATTGTTTAATAATTTGTCTCATTCCTTCAGGATTAGTTTCTAAAATCCCAAGACCATTAGATTTTACTTTATTTAACTCACTCTTACAATGTGAATATTTTGTAGAACCAAGAGAGACCTCCTCAAATATTTGACCTTCGTTCCTCAATCGCATATGTTCCTCCATTGAAATGTAGTAATAATCTTTCCCTTCTACTTCTCCTGGTCGCTTTGCTCTGGTTGTAGTACTCACAAAACGAATCATAGGGTGTTTTTAAAAAAAACTTACAATCTTTTCATTTTTACTATTCAAGAGTTTAGATTTATGAAAGTTCTTTCCAGAAGCAGATTTACCCACAAGGTTAATAATAATTGTTGTCATTTATATATGTAATTATGTTTAAAATAAAAATACATCCTTTAATATCTCATCTTGTTTCACAACAATATATTTATATTTTCCAATCGTGTTTCATATAATTTTCAAATTCTTTTTTACTACATAACGTAGAGCAATTATCTCTCCAAAAATTATTTACATCTATTGAATTTAACTTAAATAAAATAAAAGTATTAGCATTGTTTCTTATTGAGCGTCGAAGGAGTTGAAAATATGACTGACTAAGATAAATACAATTACAAGAAGAATGTCTCCCTCTTGTATAGTAGCTATCCATTACTGTTTGGTTTCTCTCATTAACACAATCATCAAAGATGACGAGGTTCTTTTTTGATTTATCTAAATCTTGAGGTGAAGGTATAATCATCCGTATTATCACTGAGAATACAAGTTATGGGTTTTGGTTTCGATTTTGATTTCTGTGTATCACAAAATAATTGTATTATATCTTCAATATTATAATCATTTAGTTTGTTTTGAAGTTTAAATAAACCGATAATGTCTTCCTTTTTAAGACCTGCATTAAAACCCTGTGAGAGTAGTTGATACTCGGGTTGAAAACTAGACTTTGTAAAAATTATTAAATTATCATAATCTAAAAAATTAGGACCAAGGAGCATCTTTAAAAGTAAACAGGTTTTTCCACATCCGCTTGAACCAACTATTAGACATCTCAATGAATTTGGAATGTTTTTATGGTTATTAAATTGTATCTTATTTTCCCAAACGGGTAAAAAATCATTCATTTATATATTTGGAAAACAAGTCATCTAACTTTTTTTGAGCTATTTTAGAAACTCTATATTTTATCCTGAGTTCGGGTTTAATTTCAAAATAATTCATTATTTTATTTATATAGTATCTTGTATTAACATTTCCATTAAAATTATTTTGAATAATAAATATCATTAAACCCTTATACATTTCCTCAATACAAATAGTCTCTTCCCTTGAAAGAAATGGTGTATTATCATCACAATACTTAACATTCATCTCTCTTATTAATCTTGTAAAGTAATTCATTTTTGGTTCTAATTTAAAAGAGTTATATATATTTTTATATTTTTTATTATCATTAATTAAAATTAAATCACAGAAAATACATTGTTTATATGAACCCTCATTATTAAGCCCTATTCTATCACAAGCCGGACAATTCTCTAATTTATCATATGGAGAGTCTGGAAATTCTAAATATCCTTCAGAACTTATCATATTTATATGGTAAATTTTTACTTAAACTAAACGCAAGTTTATTCATTAATAAATACAATGTTTCAAAGCACAAAAGACAAATTTCAATCAATCTCTACTTCGGTGAAAGATATAGAAAAATATGTCAAAGATGTTAAATTGAACAAAGATAAATATGGAAATTTTTGGGTAAAACCAGTTATGGAAAATAACATGAGCCCCTCTATTTCATTTAAAGGAAGAGCTCTAACTATACCTGGAAAGACATCCATTAAAGTAAATCTAACAAAAGTTTCTCCTCTACTCCTGGCAATTTATTCAAAGCTTGAAAAAGTGATTGACCACGATACTTTGAAAAAGAATGATAAGACCATCAACAATACTCGTGGAGAAATTTGTATTTACTTTAATAATCCAAAGGGTGTAGATCAAAGTAAAATGAATGATGTTAATATTTCTGGTGAAATGTCATTTCGTTCTATGATAGTTAGAGATTATTTAAAGATAACTTTTGATATTAAAAATGTAGAGATTGAATCCGTTAATGAAAGAAAGTATATTGGTATAGATGGAAAGGTTTTTGCTGCTAATTAAATATGAGTCATTACAGCAGTGAAGATTTTACTATTTCATTGAACTCGGACGATAGTGATGATAGTATTTCATTGAACTCGGACGATGGTGATGATAGTATTTCATTGAACACAGATGATAGTTATGATACTAATAGTTTGTGCTCAAATGATAGTTATGACTTATGAGAGTAGCTTTATTGATGACTCTGAGTATGATTCTGAGTATTCATGTGATAGTTATGACTTAGATGATTCTGAGTGAAAAAGTGTTTTAGTTTAAGCACAGCGATATATATAAAACGGAGCTGTAAAGCTCAAAAGTGTTTTATTTTAAGCACAGTGATATATATAAAACACCACGTTTTCTCACGCTATAAATATGGTTTATTGTGATACTTGCGAGAAGGAAGTAAAATATTATAAACAACATATTCTCACCGCAAAACATACATACAACATTCTTAACAAACTTTCCCCTCTTCCACCTAAAACAAAACATTGTAAGGTCTGTAAAACAACCATCCTCAAGAAGGGGTTTAAAGCCCATCTTAAAACTAACAAACACTTGTCAAAATTGTTTACTATTAAAAATACTGATGGTGCTTTCAAAAGACATATCAGGATTCGAATCTTTAACTTCAAACCTCCCGAACCAAAGTCTATAGTTGATGCTGTAGAAATAGTCAAACCTGCTGTTCAAACATTGATTGAAAAAACACTAAAAGAAATGAAACCACTTAAATTTTATATGGGGGTAAAATTAGAAATGACAAAGGATAAAGGAGTTATAGATACACCATACATGAGAACTGAGCCACACTTTATATCTTCATATCAAGATTTTAAAACATCAGGAGTCTATGATGAACTTATTAAACAAGAGCAAGATGTGGATAATTCAATCGTAGGAAGTGGATTCAATATAGGAAAAATTATTTACATAGACATTCATATTCTTAAATCAGATCCTCTAAAAGCTTCTTCTTACATTGATTTACCCAGTGTTATCAAAAATAGAAAAGCAGTTATCAATATCAAAAATAAAGACAATAAATGTTTTCTCTGGTCTATTTTAGCACACTTACATCCTCCACATTTTCATGATGAAAGAGTATCTCATTATAAAAAATATGAGAATACATTAAATACGAAAGATCTAAAGTTTCCGATGACTTTAAATGATATTCCTAAATTTGAAAAGATGAATAATTTATCAGTTAATGTTTATGGTCTAACAGAAACAAACAACATTCAGGTTTTAAAGCTTTCTGACAATTGTAAACAAACTCATATTAATCTTCTATATTTTAATTCAGAGGAAAATTCACATTATACATACATCAAAGATATTACAAAATTAATAAAACCACAAGTATGTAAAAGAACAAATAAAATATATATTTGTATGCGTTGTCTTAACTTCTTCCATACACAAGAAAGATTAGATAAACATTCAAATTATTGTGGTGAACATAAATCAACGGTAATCAACATGCCTAAAAAAGGCTCAAAGATCACATTCAAAGATGAAAAGAAAACAATAAAACATCCATTTGTTATATATGCTGATTTTGAAAGTATTTTAGAAAAAATTGATACTGCTTCTCCAGATCCAAAAGAATCATACACAAATAAATATCAAAAACATACTCCTTGTGGTTTTTGTTATTATATCAAATCATCCGTTGGTGATAAATATAACAAGTTAGAGATGTATAGAGGCTCAAATACCCCAGAGGAGTTTGTGAAACGACTAGAAAAAGACTGTGTTCGATTAACCAAGATAATGAGAGAAACCAATAAACCAATGTCCTTAACAAGTAAAGAAAAAAGAGAATTTATAAAAAACAATGTCTGTCATATTTGTGAGGAGAAAATTGGTAAAGGTCTAAAGGTTAGAGACCATTGTCATCTCACTGGTATATATAGAGGTCCGGCTCATCAAAGTTGTAATATTAATTATCAACTCCCCTCTTTCATTCCTGTCTTTCTTCATAACAACGCTCATTATGATACACATCTATTTATCAAGGAACTCTCAAAGACTTCTGGAAGTATCTCAGCAATTCTAAACACGGATCAGAAATACATTTCATTCACAAAAACAATTCACACATCTCCTATTACTCATATCAGATTTCTTGATACATTTAAATTCATGGCAAGTCCATTGGCTAACTTGGTTCAAAATCTAAAAGAGTTTCCATGTCTTTCAGAGTATTTTTTAGATAAAGATTTTCTAACACAAAAGGGAATTTACCCCTATGACTATATGGACTCATTTGAGAGATTCAATGAAACACAACTTCCTTTAAAAGAAAATTTCTATAACAAATTCAATAATAGTCATATATCTGATAAAGATTATGTACACGCACAAAATGTTTGGAAAAAATATAACATTAAGAATCTTGGTGAGTATCACGATTTGTACCTCAAAACTGATGTGCTTTTGTTGGTGATGTGTTTGAGGCTTTCAGAACAATCTGTCATTCTGGATATGGATTGGATCCTGCTCACTATTACACTGCTCCTGGATTGGCTTGGAGCGCGATGTTAAAAATGACAAAACAAGATTTGGATTTGATAACCGATGTTGATATGCTTTTGATGATTGAAAAGGCAAAGAGAGGAGGAATTTCACAAGTCTGTTCAAAGAGATATGCTAAAGCAAATAACAAGTACATTCCAAATTATGATCCATCGGTAGAGAGCTCCTACTTGATGTATTATGATGCGAACAACCTGTATGGCTGGGCAATGTCTCAGGCTCTTCCTTATGGAAAACTTGGATGGGTAAAGGAAAAAGATTACAAAAAGGTTTTACAAGATGTATGTATCTCTACACAAAAAGAATTGGATGATTCAAAGGTTGGTTATTATTTTGAGGTCGATTTGAAATATCCAGAGGAACTTCATAACCTACACAAAGATCTCCCATTTGCTTGTGAAAAGGAAAGTCCAAAGAAGGAGTGGTTAAGTGATTATCAACAATCATTTAATATAGGTGAATCAACAGAAAAATTACTTACTACATTATATAACAAGAAAAATTATGTTCTACACCAAAGAAATTTGCGACAATATTTATCAAAAGGTCTAAGAGTAGAGAAGATCCATAGGGTTCTAAAGTTCAATCAAAGTCATTGGTTAAAGGGGTACATTGATTTTAATACACAAAGAAGAACAGAGTCAAAAACAGATTTTGAGAAAGACTTTTATAAATTGATGAATAATGCGGTCTTTGGTAAGACTATGGAGAATGTGAGGAAAAGACAAAATATCAGACTATCAACATCTTGGGAACAAGCATCAAAATTAATTAATAGACCGAGTTTTACTCGAGCTGAGGTCTTTACTGAGAACTTTTGTGCGATCCATTTGATTAAAGAGAGTATTGAAATGAACAAACCTATTTATATTGGAACATCAATTCTTGATTTATCAAAGTCATTAATGTATGATTACTTTTATAATAACTTGAGGAAGAAATATCAAAATGATGTTAATCTACTTTATATGGACACAGATAGTTTTATTTTGAAAATTAATACCAACGATGTTTATTCAGACATGAAAAGAGACATTAATATCTATGACACGAGTAATTACAGTCCAGAGAGTGAGTTGTTCTCTTCTAAAAATAAAAAGGTGATTGGAAAGTTCAAGGATGAATTGGGAGGAAATGTTATGAGTGAATTTGTGGGATTGAGGTCAAAGGCTTATGCTTATAAATACATTGTGAATAACGTTGAAAAGACTGATAAGAAGTTAAAAGGTGTAAAGAAAAATGTTATTAAAGAAACAATAAACTTTAAGGATTATTATAACTGTTTAACAACAAAGAAAGAAGAGTTTAGAAAGATTAATGGAATAAGAAGTTATAAACATCAATTATATTCAGAAGAGATAAATAAGAAAGCATTGGGGGCTTTTGATGATAAGAGGTTTATTTTAGAAAATGGAATTGATAGTCTCCCTTATGGTTATATAAGTATATAAGTGATAAGATATATATAAGTGATAAGATATATATAAGTGATAAGATATACATAAGTGATAAGATATATATAAGTGATAAGATATATATAAGTGATAAGTTAAAAAGGGGGGGTTGTGGATTTTAACGGTCTACCGCCGCCTTTTTTACTATTATATAAATGATAGAACCAAGTATCAACCAGACTAAAGAGTGGAGGTGTAATCAACCTTGGTATATAAATGGAAAACATAATGAATGTGAAAAATATCAAATAGGTATAATTGAAAAGGCAACTGGTAAAAAAGTTCACAAAACAAATAAGAGAATTAATTTAAATACCGGTGATTTGGGTAAAAAAGATAAAAATATTTTTGAGTGGACGGAAAACTTTGATGGTTGTCAGGAAAATATATACATTCATTTAAAAATTGTATGTGGGAGAGGAGGCGCTCAGACAAGAACATTGAGGGAGGTTTATCATTTTATTTTAGCTCAGTTAAAATATCTTGAGAAAGAACCAAACTCAAACATATTTTTTGTTAATGTATTAGATGGTGAGGAGAGTTGTAGGAGAATTAAATTATTTCCCACACATAAACAAATATTTGTAGGGTCGTTGTTTGAGTGGGTCAAAGATGATTCACCAGATGATATTAAGAGTAAAAGGTTAAAAGGTCCATAAGGTCAGAAGGATCACAGGTTCACACAGAAGGACCATTGTTTAAGTGGTCTAATGAATAAGGATAACATGTCAAAAGGTTAGAAGGTTCGTAAAGAACAGGGTGAGAGAAATAGAGGTGTTTAGGGGCAATGAGGGAGGGGAAAAATTAACATGTAAGTCAATGGGAAAATGAGAGTGTCCCAGAAGCAACATATATACACTACTTGTGTGTGTGTGTGTGTGTGTGGGGGGGGGGGTTGGGCGGGGGGTGCATAAGGCCACAGACTGCTGCTTTGATCGCTCCCAGGTTAAAAAATAAAATTGCTCTTAGGAAATATGCCACGGTATATTTAGTGTTAACAAGCGTTACGCCGAGGTCCCCCATCGGTGAAGTGATGAGTTGACAAAGTGGAAGACGCAAGGCGGCCATCTTGGATTTTGACGTGGCGACCCAATTTGCAATAGCGTTCTTCCTTATGCGTAGATACACCCACACACCAGATTAGAAGTTCGTAGTTCGTTTAGTTTTCAAGATATTTCGTTCACAAGGTTCAGACATATATATGGTGGCGGCCACCTTGAATTTTGACGTGGCTACCCAATTTTCCATAGCGTTCTTCCTTATGCCTAGATACACCCACACACCAGATTAGAAGTTGGTACTTCGCTTATTTTTCAAGATATTCCGCTCACAAGGTTCAGACATACACGGCGGTGGCCATCTTGGATTTTGACCTGGCGACCCAATTTTCAATAGCGTTCTTCCTTATGCGTAGATACACCCACATACCAGATTAGATGTTAGTACGTTTATTTTTCAAGATATTCCGCTCACAAGGTTCAGACATATACAGACTTGGCATTTAATATGGAATATTTTTTTGTGGGGGTGAACTTACTTTTCAAGATGACTTAGAACCAAAAGTTCATTGAAATTATGTTGAAATTATTCTAGATTTTGTTAATGTGACCTTTAAAAGAAACAAAAACCACATTTGACATTTTGAAGCAAATAAATTGATCCTTGAAAGTGATGCAAACTGATATCGAACTCAATTCACGGACAGTACTGTGTTAAACTTCTGCGCGTTTTCCAGAAGTATCTCTTTATTTTGCACATTAGCCAAAAATTTGTTTTTAACAAAAACAAAAGTTAAATTACGACTGGGATTACGGACAGTAAAATTACAGTTCAGTACTTCGTGTAACCCCCACGAGCATTCAGGAGAGCACGTACACGTTGAGGCATGCTGTTCATGAGATTTGCCAAGGTTTGGACAGGAATCGCTTGCCATGCAGTTACAATAGCCTGCTGCAGTTCACGCACAGAGGCAGGCTGCTGGTCCAAGTTGTCGATTTGACGCGTTAATTCTGCCCACAATTTCTCTATCGGATTCATATCCGGGGACATGGCAGGCCACTCCATATGCTCTACACCACGGTCAGCAAGAAAGTGTTGGATCGTGCGAGCACGATGAGGCCGTGCATTGTCATCTTGGAAGGCAAAGTTTCCTCGAAAGGCTGCACGAACAAATGGAAGCAATGTTTCTTCCAGAATGGCCCTGTGCTTGAACTGGTTCAGGTTTCCATTCAGAACAACCAGGTCAGTTTTGCCCCCTGCATGAAAAGCAGCCCAAACGGTCACCCCACCACCTCCAGCTTGGACTCTTGGCACTATATAATCTTCGTTGTAGGCTTCATGCACTTGTCTGTGCACTCGGACGCGGCCATATTGACGATAGACCAGAAATCTAGACTTGTCACTGAAGATCATGTGATTCCAGTGTCCTGGTTGCCATTGAGGGTGCTCTCTGGCCCACTGCAATCAGCGCTGGCGGTGTTGTCTAGTCAGACGTGGCTTTCTCAGGGGACGCCTGGCACGATAGCCTGCTTGAACCAGTCGTTGGTTGACTAGCCTTCTGGATACAGGCACATTTGTCAGTTGCTGCCACTCAGCCCAAAGCCGATTAGCTGACTTGGTACAGCCATTGCGGACTAACCGGTGCAGCTGGCGATCATCCCTCCTTGTGGTTCTGTGGGGACGTCCTGACCTCGGTATTGGAGTAGGGACACCCCTCTGAGCATTTCGTTTCAGGATCTTTGACACCTGACCTTGAGTGATGCCATACTGCCGAGCAATAGCACGCTGTTTCATGCCAGAATTTCGTAAAGCCACCACTAAATGACAAACGGCATTGTCGAGTTGACGGACCATCTCCAGGGGAAGCGGCAATAACTTTTGTAGACGTGCAGCAGTTGTTTTCCACTATACAGAACGCAACAACCCTTATATACCCAATTGTGAAGCCAATCGTCAAATGTACCTGTCCGTACATTTTGTCACGCCACCTGTGATATAATCCTGTTATTGACTTCTTGCTGCGACAGACAATCAGTGACATGGTTCTTTTAACAAAGAAATCACCGAAGCGTAAAAGAAACTCACCAGATTGATATATCGAGTTCAGAAAGTAAACCCAAGTCAAGAAAAAAATATATTCCATATTTAATGCCAAGTCTGTATATGGTGGCGGCCATCTTGGATTTTGACGTGGCGACCAAATTTTCAATAAGGTTCTTCCTTATGCCGAGATACACCCACACACCAAATTAGAAGTTGGTACTTCGCTTATTTTTCAAGATATTGCACGCACAAGGTTCAGACATTCATGACGTCAGACATGCATGGCGGCGGCCATCTTGGATTTTGACGTGGGTTGCACCCACACACCAAATTAGAATTTGGTCCTTCGCTTACGCATGCCCGCATGCACGCATGGATGGATGGACACACGGACGGAGGGGAAAACCATAGTCCCCCTTTCGCTCTGCGGTGCGACGGGGGACAACAAGCATTATGCCTAGGTCTCCCGTCGGTGAAGTGATGAGTTGACAAAGTGGAATTCGCAAGGTGGCCATCTTGGATTTTGACGTGGCGACCCAATTTTCAATAGCGTTCGTCCTTATGCCGAGATACACCCACACAGCAGATTCGAAGTTGGTACTTCGCTTATTTTTCAAGATATTTCGCTCACAAGGTTCAGACATATATATGGTGGCGGCTATCTTGGATTTTGACGTGGCGACCAAATTTTCAACAGGGTTCTTCCTTATGCCGAGATACACCCACACAAGATTAGAAGTTGGTACTTCGCTTATTTTTCAAGATATTCCGCTCAAGGTTCAGACATTCATGACGTCAGACATACATGGCGGCGGCCACCTTGGATTTTGACGTGGGTTGCACCCACACACCAAATTAGAATTCGGTCCTTCACTTACGCACGCACGGACGGACGGACACGGACGGAGGGGAAAACCATAGTCCCCCATTCGCTCTGCGGTGCGATGGGGGACAACAAGCGTTACGCCTAGGTCCCCCGTCGGTGAAGTGATGTGAGTTGACAAAGTGGAAGACGCAAGGCGGCCATCTTGGATTTTGACGTGGGTTGCACCCACACACCAAATTAGAATTCGGTCCTGCCGGCATGCACGGGCGGACGGAGGGGAAAACCATAGTCCCCCTTTCGCTTCGCGGTGCGACGGGGGACAATAAATATGCTGATTTTGGAATTTCACAATACTCTATGTAGTTAGGCAGTTAAGAGGAAGCATCGTTCATTTTTTCAGGAAAGCACCAAATTTGGCACAGATGTAGTATGGACCTATACAATTGTTTTCCTGAGTGGCGCCAAAAAATTCAGAAAATTCAAAAAATCCAAAAAAATGTCCTGGATGCCGTGAAAAAGGGGAGAAAACGGGTATTGATTCGAACTGTAGATTCTGATATTGTGGTCTTGGCAATAGCACACTACTTTACCTACCAGTCACACGGTGTGGAGGAACTCTGGATTGCCATTGGCACTGGTAAAAGCTACCGCTACCTTGCCATCCATAAAATTGCCAACGGCCTTGGCCGCAGGAAGTCCGAGTCTTTGCCATTATTTCATGCCTTCACTGGCTGCGACACTGTCATTTTTTGCCCAAATTGGGGAAAAGACTGCCTAGAAGGCTTGGGAGGCATACCCCAGCATCACGCAGACCTTTCATGCTCTCGCTTATAGGCCATCTGTGGATGCTATTACTATGGAACTACAGAGCATAGAAAGATATGTTGCCATCCTCTATGACCGGACTACCGAGATAAAGACAGTGAATGACATGCGCCGACACTTGTTCACAAAGAAGGCAAGAACAATTGATCACATTCCCCCAACAGCAGACGCCTTCGAACAACACCTAAAACGTGCATGTTTTCAGGCTGGACACGTATGGAGTCAGGCACTTGTGCCCTACCCAGAACTTCCATTACCAGCTGATTGGGGCTGGATGAAAACGGGGACTTCTTGGACACCAATTTGGACCACAATACCACTGATACAGGAGGCATGTTCAGAGCTTACAAGCTGCCATTGTAAGTCGGCCTGTAAAGGCAACTGTAAATGCTCTAGGGCAAATCTGCCCTGCACATCACTGTGTGACTGCGATGGACAGTGCTTGTAGTACTACGCGTCTGTGCGAGAGCCTCCACCTTTCAAGTGCCCACAATATTTTAAGTTAAAACTGCAACTGTGTGTAACTTTGATTAATTAATACCGTTCCATTGTTATCAGAGACCAATAAAACAATGTGTATCACTTGGAATTGAAATTTTACCTAAAATACTATGAGAGATTCAAGGAAAATGGAAACACCATGGCGGCCATCTTGAAATTAACGATGATGGATGCCAATCTTTATGCAATTGATCCCATTGGATTCAGAGACCATGAAACATGGGGTAAGACACTGGAACTGTGGTGTTATCGCTCATAGTATCGAAGTTATTGAGGGAAATAGGTCACAGAGGGCGGTCATGTTGAAATTCAATATGGCGGCCACCAGGGGTTCTGAATTTTTGGGTGCCCCTCAGGAAAACAATTGTATAGGTCCATACTACATCTGTGCCAAATTTGGTGCTTTCCTGAAAAAATGAACGATACGCCCTATTTTTCGGTCTTAACTGCCTAAGTAATCTATATATATATATATAAAACACAGTTTGTGTGTGTGTGTGTGTGTGTGTGTGTGTGTGTGTGTGTGTGTGTGTGTGTGTGTGTGTGTGTGTGTGTGTGTGTAATATTACTGATAGACTCCTAAACGGAGAGGCTTTCGTGCTTGATATTTGGCATAGACTTGGCCATTGAGCCTGGGACGAACATGGCCGAACTCAAAATATTTGACGATCCATATTTTTTATTCATATTTACCTCAGCGCATTTCAGCGCACGGAATCAACGGAATCAGAGCAGGTGGGCGCTGATTCGCTCAGAGCGATCACGTGATGACGCTATGAACGCTATGAACGCTATGACGCTATGAAAAAAAAAATCGCTATGACGCTATGAAACGCTATGAACGATATGACGCTATGACGCTATGAAAAAAAAAATCGCTATGACGCTATGAACGCGATGACGCTATGAACGATATGACGCTATGAACGCTATGACGCTATGAAAAAAAAAATCGCTATGAACGATATGACGCTATGAACGCTATGAACGATATGACGCTATGAAACGATATGACGCTATGAAAAAAAAAATCGCTATGACGCTATGAATGCGATGACGCTTTGAACGATATGACGCTATGAACGCTATGACGCTATGAAAAAAAAAATCGCTATGACGCTATGAACGCGATGACGCTATGAACGATATGACGCTATGAACGCTATGACGCTATGAAAAAAAAAATCGCTATGAACGCGATGACGCTATGAACGATATGACGCTATGAACGCTATGAACGATATGACGCTATGAAACGATATGACGCTATGAAAAAAAAAATCGCTATGACACTATGAAACGCTATGACGCTATGAACGATATGACACTATGACGCTATGAAACGCTATGAACGCTATGAACGATATGACGCTATGAAAAAAAAAAATCGTTATGACGCTATGGAACGCTATGATGCTATGAAAAAAAAAAATCGCTATGAACGCTATGACGCTATGAAAAAAAAAATCGCTATGACGCTATGAACGATATGACGCTATGAACGATATGACGCTATGAACGATATGACGCTATGAAACGCTATGAACGCTATGAACGATATGACGCTATGAAAAAAAAAATCGCTATGACGCTATGGAACGCTATGATGCTATGAAAAAAAAAATCGCTATGAACGCTATGACGCTATGACGCTATGAAAAAAAAAATCGCTATGACGCTATGAAACGCTATGACGCTATGAAAAAAAAAAATCGCTATGACGCTATGAAACGCTATGACGCTATGAAAAAAAAAATCGCTATGACGCTATGAACGCTATGACGCTATGAAAAAAAAAATCGCTATGACGCTATGAACGATATGACGCTATGAACGATATGACGCTATGAAACGCTATGAACGCTATGAACGATATGACGCTATGAAAAAAAAAATCGCTATGACGCTATGGAACGCTATGATGCTATGAAAAAAAAAATCGCTATGAACGCTATGACGCTATGACGCTATGAAAAAAAAAATCGCTATGACGCTATGAAACGCTATGACGCTATGAAAAAAAAAAATCGCTATGACGCTATGGAACGCTATGATGCTATGAAAAAAAAAAATCGCTATGAACGCTATGACGCTATGAAAAAAAAAATCGCTATGACGCTATGAACGATATGACGCTATGAAACGCTATGAACGCTATGAACGATATGACGCTATGAAAAAAAAAATCGCTATGACGCTATGGAACGCTATGATGCTATGAAAAAAAAAATCGCTATGAACGCTATGACGCTATGACGCTATGAAAAAAAAAATCGCTATGACGCTATGAAACGCTATGACGCTATGAAAAAAAAAAATCGCTATGACGCTATGGAACGCTATGATGCTATGAAAAAAAAAAATCGCTCGCTCTCCCCCCGTGAAGCTTCCCCCTCCCCCCTCCCCTTCCCCCTCCCCTTCCCCCTCCCCTCCCCCGCCCGGCAATGCCGGGTACTTCTGCTAGTGGTCTATACAGTGTATTTAATAGGCTAATTACGTCTGTGTTCCTCCCCTGAAACATGGAAATGCTCCTCGGAGACGATAAATTAACGTAAAGGTTGCTTCAAATGAATCCACACCCACAGGAAAATTAGTCCCTCACAAACTGCCTCAACTTTGCTTTTTCAACCAGCGCAAGAATAAAGGCTTCCTTCTATTTTATTTTTCTATCGTGGATTTTTTACCATGGGCTTTCAGCTGGTGTAAATATAAAAGGTTTCTCTGCCCCTGAGGCTTTAGTCAAAAGAGTTTTGCAGTCATCGAATAATACAAAGAGTACCGTTGTAAAGACGATCAATTTATTCGTTGGAAAACTAATAATTGATTTCCTTTGAACAAAAATGCATTTGTTTCACCTCAAACTTGCCTCTTTTAAAAGTTTGTGCTTCTGGAATTGAAGAAGAAGAAGCAGGCTATTGAGCTTTATTGTTGTGTTTCTGATACTATACGAGCATTTATTATTCCACACCAGCAGGAACCTTTTGTACAAGGACACGGTGGAAGGACACAAAAGGAATTGTCGTAATACTTCTTGAAGGAAAAAAAATATATATATAAAAGCACACGGAAGGAGTACTCAGAGCAACAACCACAGCCAGGAGAACTGCATCTACATGTTACAGAACATCCATTCCATTTTACATCCGCATTGAGATTCACAGATATACATAAAATATGTTTGTGACGTACAACATGCTCTCCTTTGATTAAACGCGTCAGCGAAGTGACGGGAGGCACGCCAAGTATTTATGATTGAAGAGGAACCCGCTGCCATTTCCTACAAGTGATTAAATCCCCCGATTCTTGTATTCTCGAGCACACCGAAAGGGAAACTGCTCCAGGATCATGCCGGATCATTTACGGCATCTATGTTTTTGTTGGCAGAAGGTGCTTCTCCAATGAGCAATGATCATCACGGGAATCAGTCATTGATTGGAAAGAAGCAAGTCGCGTAGAGGTCTGGAGATTTTTATTTATTTTTGATTTTGTATCCAAGATCGAGGCTCGCGAAAGAGCTCACATTAATCACTCAAAAAGTCAAACCAACACATAAAACACAAAATAAGGGGAGCGGTAGACAAGAGGGGGAAGGACACAAACACAACATTTGAGAGCAAGGACATCGAGAGAACTGTGGGAGGGAGAGGGCTTGGGGAGGGGGAGGGAGGCATGGGAAGGGTGGGTGGGAGAGGTATAAAACATATGGACACTGCAAGAACTTCCAGGAAAGAAGTTGGAATTTCAAAAAAGTGTATCTGGGGTGAATTAGTGGGGGTAGAAAAGATCAAGGTTTTGGATGGGGGAAGATAAGAGATGGTGGTGAACAGCTGTTTTAAAGACCTGGAGGGAGGAGTGGGATTGAAGGGAGTGGGGGAGTTTGTTCCAGAGGCGGGTGAAAAGGGGAATGAAAGAGTGAAGGTGAGTAGAGAGCCTAGATTTTGGCAGTTCTAACCATAAGAGGATTGCTGGCAGATCTTGTGCGACCTGTAGGAATATTTGGGGGACAGAGCACAGAGAGAGCTGTGGGAGCAACGCCGCAGAGGAGTCGATAGAAGACAGAAAGACCACCAACCTGCCTGCGGTGAGTAAGTGAAAGGGGCCCTTGGAGTTAGCTTCATGGCAGGAGATTCCAATAATTCTGAAAGCTTTGGTTTCAACAGCGTGAAGCCGAGCTCGGTGTGAGGCAGGAGCACCGGCCCAGAGGGGGGAACAGTATTCCATTGAGCTGCGGATGAAAGCCTTGTATGTGGGGAGGAGCTCAGGTGTGCCAAGGAAGGACTTCGCATGACGGAGGATGCCCAGTCGGCGACTGGCTTTGGAGGCCAGCTTGGAAATGTGGTTTTCCCAAGAAAGATCATGGCAGATAGTGAGACCCAAAAGCTTGAGCGACAGAACTTCTTGGAGAGGATTGTTGAGAAAGGAGATGGGAGGGTTTTCCAGTCGGTCTTTTCAGAGAGACGTAGCGAGACTGTGAGATTTGTCAGGATTGAAAGATGTTCCACTTGTTTGACCAGTCTGTGATTTTGTGCAGGTCTACAGAGAGTGAGGAGGCTGCAGACTGCCGATCTGAGGGATGCGGAATGGAGCGGCAGAGAGTGGAGTCATCAGCAAAGAGATAGAGAGGATTTTCCAGTGAGTTGGAGAGATCATTGATGAAGACCAGAAATGGCACAGGGCCCAGAACACTACCTTGGGGAACTCCAGCCTGAACAGGAAGGGGAGATGAGAGAAATCCATTCAGGGCCACACGTTGACTACGACCAGAGAGGATGTCCGCAAACCATGCGTGGAGATTTCCATGGATATCATAGGAGGAGAGTTTGGTGAGCAGAGCTGGGTGCCAGACTGTATCAAAGGCACGTGATATGTCAAGGGAGACAGCTCTGATTTCCTGTTTGGCATTGAGGACCTCCATCCATTGTTGAGACAGCAGAAGCAACATGTCCAGAGTAGAATGACCTGGTCTGAATCCAAATTGATGATTGGAGATCAAGCCATTGGAGAAGAGGAAGGATTTGATATCCAAAGGAATGATGGATTCCATGACTTTGCTGATAATTGGGAGCAGGCTGATTGGTCTGTAGTTGCAAGGATCTGTTTTTGCACCTTTTTTGTGTAAGGCGGTAATGTTTGCTGATTTCCAACATGCTGGCAGATGACCTTGAGCAAAAGAGAGGGTGAAAAGAACAGAGAGAGGGTGAGATAGAGCAGCAGTGCAGGATTTTAGGACCCGCGGGCTGATGCCGTCTGGTCCAGTTGCAGAATCAGTCAAGGTTTGACAAAAACCTCTCCACCTTGTCAGGAGAGAAGGACACAGTGCAGGAGCAGTTGGGTTTGACTGGGTAAGGTGGGGACAGAGAGAGGTGGGTTTGGGACACAATATTTGAGGAAAACACAGAGTTGAGGCATTCGGCTTTGTCAGGTGCGGTGTCAACTGTGTAGCCATTTGAGGTAAGGGAGGGGATGGAGGAGGAACAAACACCAGAAACAGATTTGACCAGATGCCACCAGGATTTGAAGGAAGGAGACAGGTTTGAGAGTTCAATCTTGAGTGTGGAGAGATAGCGCTTCCTGGCACTCCTGAGGGTAGAGAAACACTTGTTCCGAGCTTGGTGGAAGAAACTGAGATTGCCTTCAGTTGCCTTCCAAGAGGCAAAGGCAAGTTGTTTCAGGGCAACTGCCTCACCACAAGATTCAGTGTACCATGGACGGGAGGAAGGGTAAGACAACTGAAGACGAGACGGGATAAATCTGTGCATGAGAGAGAGAGCAGTTTCTTTTGGAAGAATTCCCAGGAAGAATTGATGTCAGAGGCAGTGGAGATGGGAGACCTTTCCAGATGATTGATGGCTACTTGCAGACCATGCCAGTCAGCCTGAGTGAAATGGTAACTCGTCGACGCTGAGGAGGCTCTCTGAGAATGGTCAGAGAGATGTCCACTTTAACAAGCACATGATCAGAAGAACCGATTGGAGCAGAAGAAGAGCAGCAGACATTTGTAGGAAAGTTTGTCATAACCAAGTCTAGAAGAGAAGATACTCTGTTGACTGAGATCCGGGTCGGGAAATTGACAGATTGTGTCAGTCCCAATGAGTCGCAGAAGTCCTTTGCTGAGGTGCCATGGCTGGTGAGAGAGGAACCCACACCCAGCCAGCTGGCATGATGACAGTTGAAGTCGCCACATATGAGGAAGAGAGAGTTGGGATGAGTTGATAGAAGTTGGTCCATGTTGTCAGACAGCGAAATGTAAATGGAGTCATCACTGTTTGGAGGATGGTACAGAACACATATGAACAAAAGGTGGGAGTGGAGAGGAAGCCATAGCCAGAGGTACTCCTGGAGGTGGGGTGGAGAGAGGGCAGTGCAAGGAGAGTGAGGAAGAGAGTTTTTGATAAAGATAGCAACCCCACCACCAGGATGAGGCTCAGGTCTATCATACCGGAGGAGGGAGTAACCAGGAAGAGATATTAAGGAATCAGAGACATCTTGAAGGAGGAAAGTTTCTGTTAAGCATATTACGTCTGGTTTGTCAGAAGCAACCTGTATGGAGAGATCAATCAGGTTTGAGCGAAGGCCCCGGATGTTTGAGGTTCATACCGTTAATGAGGAGAGACGGGGAGCATCGGGTGCAGGACAGGGAAGGGGTAGGGTTAAATGAAGGATGAGAGGGGGAGGTAGGGAGAGCAGTTGATAGTGTGTCAGAGATTACAGAAGAGTTACAAGAAAGGGAAGGATGAGGAGGACGAAAGGTTTGATGGTGATGGGATGAGGAACAGTGAGGGGTTGTTTGAGGGGGGTGGGGGGGGGGGCAGAAGAAAGTAGAAGGTTGGGGGAGGTGGAGGTGTGAGATAGAAGGGAGACGAAGTGGGGAGGAGGCGGCTTTGAGGAGGAGGGGGGAGAATTGGAGAGGTATGGTAGGGGGGGAGATTTGAAGGGGAGGGGCTGGGGGGGTAGTTTTGAAGGGGAGTGGCGAGGGGGGAGTTTAGGAGGGGAGGGGTGAGGGGGAGTTTAGGAGGGGAGGGGAAAGGGGGGAGATTTGGAGGGGAGGGGCAAGGGGGGAGTTTAGGAGGGGAAGGGCAAGGGGGGAGTTTGGAGGGGAATGGAAGGGCAAGGGGGGAGTTTAGGAGGGGAGGGGCAAGGGGGGAGTTTAGAGGGGAAGGGCAAGGGGGGAGTTTAGAAAGTGGATGATTCATGAAAGACGAACATTTATAACAGGGTTTATTGGGTTTATTGTGATTTTCAAGTTAGCGATCCGTTTAAGAGCGATGGAGGAGGGGTGGAATGAATGTGAATTTAGAGTACGTAGTGAGGAAGAATTATAAGAGATTGAATTTTTTTTTTTTGAAGTGGAATGAGTTGAAGAGGAAATTGAAAAAAGCCTTTTAAATAGGAAGAAAAACGGCGTGTTGTAATAAACCACTGAATAAAACCCTGCAGGGGAAAGTTTAAGAATATTTAAACAGAACAGTGAAGAACAATCTTATATTCACAAATATACTGCTACGGTTTTGAGATTTGCACATATTGATCATTGAAGTTTAAAGGGTTGCCCCCCATAGTTAGTCCACGAGCAACACGTAGGCTCCCTTATGGTATTATATTAGTTATGTCATAGTATGTGTAAGTATAGGCCATTTCCCCTATTAATACCTGCGTTGTGTAGACATGAGATTAGGCCCCGTTAATTTTTGCGCCCACCCTCCAATTCCACCTCGATGGGCGTAATTGATCACGCGCCCCATTTGGCTGCCCGCTCAGTGTTATGCTTTGGCTGCCCGCTCAGTGTTACGCTTTGGCTGCCCGCAGCATCTGCTGCCCTTCGCTCGCTCACTAGTCGAGTAACACGAGGTAGACCTGAGAAGAAGGAGGAGCGCGAGGTTGGGGTAGGGGCGGCGTCAAGGCGAAGCGTCAGAGGCGATGACGGTAAGAGCCACCAGCCAACCAGGGCTCGCGCGGCATGGCATGAAAGGGCGTGGAGAGGCGCGTCTGGTGAGTTCTCGAAGGTTCGCTGGGGGTGCCTATATAAGTCACTGCACAAAGCCCTTGAGAGGACTAGCGCTGGAGGACTTGAACGACTGGTGGAAAAGGACTCGTTGGTGAGGGGACTCGCGTGCACACGGCATTAGCGATAGGACTCGTTGGAAGAGGGCTTGGTGAGAGGACTGATTGAGGAGAACTTGACTCGCATCACTCGCTTTGAGGCATTGAACTGTAACTCGCCATCGTATAACGTACGCGCCAGAGGAGAGGAAGAAGAGGCGTTGAGTACACGGCTGCAGCCAGACGCGCCGGTGGCGAATAGCGCCTACTTCAGCCACGCGAGTAAATGCGGTAATAGCCTGCCAGTGATTAACCGCCAGAGCCCACACCTTACCGTTCGCCCCGTAATAACCTTGTGCGTCCAAACGACATGCGGATAGCTCCTGCCTTCTCTACTTACCATCTGCACGGGACGAGCCGGAGACAGGAGGGAGCTGCACGAGAGCCATCCTTGGACGCGGACCATCATCCTGCAGCTGCAAGCCCCGTGTGAGTGTGTTTGTGTGACGGGCCCGTTTGTCCTGGGTATTAAGTATAAGACTGTTTAAGGCTGCACTGTGTCCCCTTTTTCTCTGAACCATTGTGAATAGTGTAAATAAATTCTGTTCTTCCTTTTCCAATTCGACCGCTTTTGTGATTTATCCATTGACTAAGCGTGGTACGAATAATATCGCTAGAACTGGGTTCACCAACTAAACGACACGGATCACGTGTACGCACCGCTCGGCGTCTCAACACACGTGGTTCGTGCGGGGCTTATTTCCACGTTTCAGGGCAGCGCGAGTAATTAGGTAATAGCGAACTCTAGTCCTAATACCCTATTTCGCGCTGTCCGGGAGGGACGTCATAGGTCCCGGGTCCCGTCAGGCCAGTCAAAGACAAGGGGACTAAACCCCCTTTGGTAAGGGGAGAAGGCCGGCGGCAGAGCCGCAATAAAAATGATGCAGGTTGTGGTGCCCACTCCTGACAGGATCACATGGATCACAGGATCGCTACACAAAGCCCTTCGAGAGGACTGGAGGGACTTGTTGGGAGAGGGCTTGATGAAAGGACTTGAATGGCTGGTGGAAACGGACTAGCGCTGGAGGACTCCCGTGCACACGGCAGTGGCGATAGGACTCGTTGGGAGAGGGCTTGATCGAGAGGACTGACTCGCAAGTGGAGAGAGAGAAATAACTTGAATCGCATCACTCGTTTTGAGGCATTGAACTGTAACTCGCTATCGTATAACGTACGCTCCAGAGGAGAGGAAGAAGAGGCGTTGAGTACACGGCTGCAGCCAGACGCGCCGGTGGCGAATAGCGCCTACTTCAGCCACGCGAGTAAATGCGGTAATAGCCTGCCAGTGATTAACCGCCGAAGGCCGCTCCCTACCAAATCGCCCCGTAATAACCCTGTGCATACAAACGACACGCGGAGAGCTCCTGCCTTCTCTACTTACCATCTGCACGGGATGAACCGGAGGGAGCTGCACGGGAGCCATCCTTGGATGCGGAGCATCATCCTGCAGCTGCAAGCCCCGTGTGAGTGTGTGTGTGACGGGCCCGTTTGTCCTGGGTATTAAGTTAAGACTGTTTAAGGCTGCACTGTGTCCCCTTTTTCTCTGAACCATTGTGAATAGTGTAAATAAATCTGTTCTTCCTTTTTCCAATTCGACCGCTTTTGTGATTTATCCATTGACTAAGCGTGGCACGAATAAGATCGCTAGAACCGGGTTCACCATATAAACGGCACGGATCGCGTGTATGCACCGCTCGGCGTCTCAACACGCGTGGTTCGTGCGGGGCTTATTTACTCGTTTCAGGGCAGCGCGACTAATTAGGTAATAGTGAATTCTAGTCCTAATACCCTATTTCGCGCTGTCCGGGAAGGACGTCATAGGTCCCGGGTCCCGCCAGGCCAGTCAAAGACAAGGGGACTAATCCCCCCCTTGGTAAGGGGAGAAAGCCGGCGACGAGATCCGCAACATTTGGTGTCAGGAGTGGGATCACAGGAGTCACAGTCCAGTGGGATCACAGGAGTTCCCTGCAGGGGAAAGTTTAAGCATATTTAAACAGAACAGTGAAGAACAATCTTATATTCACAAATATACCAACGGGGAGAGGGCCGAGAGGGACAACCACGAGTCACGTGAACAGGGCAAAAGGTGAAAGATTGTGGATTCCGGTACCTTTGCTGTGATGGATCGGAGGCTCCGCTGCCACCGAGTGTTGTTGCAGTAGAAGCTCATGATCACCCATTTCCTCTCTGCTTGCAAATGTCAAGCTGTGCATTCTGCCCCTTTGAAGTGCTTGAGTTTGCATCCTTTGGCAGCCACACGCTGTCCCATTGAGCAGTGCCACAAGTCTGATCCTGTTCCTTGTTGACCTCAACGCACTCGCAGCACCACACACTTATTGACATTAACGCACTCGTAGCACCACAACCTTATTGACATTAACGCCCTCGCAGCACCACGCACTTATTGACATTAACGCACTCGCAGCACCACACACTTAATGACATTAACGCACTCGCAGCACCACAACCATATTGACATTAACGCACTCGCAGCACCACACACTTATTGACATTAATGCACTCGTAGCACCACACACTTATTGACATTAACGCACTCGCAGCACCACACACTTATTGACATTAACGCACTTGCAGCAGCACCACACACTTATTGACATGAACACACTCGTAGCACCACAACCTTATTGACATCGACACACTTGCGGCACCACAACCTCATTGACCTCGATGCACCTGCAGCACCACAACCTTATTGACATGAACACACTCGCAGCACCACAACCTTATTGACATTAACCCATCGCAGCACCACACCCTTATTGACATTAACGCACTCGCAGCACCACACCGTTATTGACATTAACGCACTCGCAGCAGCACAACCTTATTGACATCAATACACTCGCAGCACCATAACCTTATTGACATTAACGCACTCGCAGCACCACACCTTATTGACATTTACGCACCCGCAGCACCACAATTTGCCTTTTTCGTTTTCGTCGCTCTTTATTTTAAGTTTGTGTAGTTGGGATTTATGTTCTGCTCACTTTTTGTAGATGTACCATTTTATTGCCCTGTGGTCATTGACACTCGAGTACAAAGTGTGGGCCGGCACCACACATAGACCAAACCAAGTGGGGCAGGATCATTGCCCATTGTGGAGGTCATTGAGCCAGCTGGAAAAATTTCCTTCTTTTTCCTTTTTTCTTTTTCTTTTCCCCTGGCAATTCCATATCAACATGGTTTTCCTGAGATGAGCTCACAATCCTGAAGCCTGGTGCCTTCAGGTGCATTTAAGTTGATAACCTTTGGGGTACCAGTCCAGCATCTTTACCGTTAGGCCATTTTATTGTTTATTAGAGTATGTAATACTTTTTCTCTATTTATCGACATTATTGTGTCAAATTGATTTGCAAAACTGGATAACCTTCCCCGAAAGTGTTTTTTTTTTTTTGTGGTATTCTGAGTGAATCATTCCTTTACATCTGTGTGATCATTGAGTGAATCATTACCTTACATCTGTGTGATTATTGAGTGAATCATTCCCTTACATCTGTGTGATCATTGAGTGAATCATTCCCTTACATCTGTGTGATCATTGAGTGGATCATTCCCTTGCATCTGTGTGATCATTGAGTGAATCATTCCCTTACATCTGTGTGATCATTGAGTGAATCATTCCCTTACCTCTGTGTGATCATTGAGTGAATCATTCCCTTACATCTGTGTGATCATTGAGTGAATCATTCCCTTACATCTGTGTGATCATTGAGTGGATCATTCCCTTACATCTGTGTGATCATTGAGTGGATCATTCCCTTACATCTGTGTGATCATCTGATGGCAGAAGTAAAATGACAGTTACGGACTGAGCACATGTCCAGACTAGCCTCCCACCTGCCATTCTTCAGCCTCTCACCTGCCATTCTTCAGCCTCTCACCTGCCATTCTTCAGCCTCTCACCTTTCATTCTTCAGCCTCTCACCTTTCATTCTTCAGCCTCTCACCTGTCATTCTTCAGCCTCTCATCTGCCAATCCTCAGACTCCCACCAGCCATTCTTCAGCCCCCCACCTGCCATTCTTCAGCCTCTCATCTGCCAATCCTCAGACTCCCACCAGCCATTCTTCAGCCCCCCACCTGCCATTCTTCAGCCTCTCACCAGCCATTCTTCAGCCTCTCACCTGCCATTCTTCAGCCTCCCACCTGCCATTCTTCAGCCTCCCACCTGCCATTCTTCCTCCTCTCACCTGCTATTCTTCCCCTTTCTCGCTTGTTCTCAGCTGCTCACAAGGAGAAATGTGCTGGAGGAAAGCTTCCTGGTTTTTTTTCTTTCCTATTTTGTTTCCCCCATTACACCCAGCAATGCCCGCGCGGGTCTACCTCAAATATCGCTTTCAGCATTTTGTAAACCAAGGATGTAAAAATTAAATGAAGAGTTGGGAACCTTTTTTAACTCCTGGAGTTTGTAGCTTTTTTCATTTGTGTTCACCTGTTTTGGTGTTCCCATCTGTGTACTTGGCCCATGATACTATTTGCTTTGTTTGCTTTGTTTGTTTGATTTGTTTGTTTGATAAATATTAGCTCTTTCACGAGCCTCGATTCTGTATACAAAAAAAAAAAAAAAAATTATAATAATACTAGGACTCAGGTTCAAATTCCATATATACTAACAATGCATTGTTATCCCCTAATGGTCTCATCCTATGAGGTACATCTGATGTAGTTGCAAGTCCTTCCAAAATACTGGCAGTCGTGGGTTCCACCACCAAAAACCAAGGTGAGCTCCCTCCGACACGTCAAGAATAGAGTGACAGGAGAAGAACAAAATGGCACAAGCAAAATCTTGCCACAAGAGGATTCTCAGGCAGAGGCAGAGGTAGCTTGTCAGGCAGTGGCGACGCCTTTGGAGTAATAAGGGGAAGCTGTTGATCCGCCAGGGCTTGTGCGGCATGAAGGCCTTAGTTTTAGAAATAGTTTGTATTCGTTTTGGACATAATGTTAGCAGATTTTTTTTTTCTTCCATAGCTGAATTACCTCATCCTCAGATTCTTCAGTTCAGAAATTCACCGTTTGGTTCAAGAAGAAAGCGTGAGGCAGACTGCTCTGTGATTGGCTCAGCGGGAGCATGTTCACCGATTGAAGTTGTGAGGGTGTCTATACCGCCACCCAACTCTGACCAACCGAGATCAAACATGTTTGGTCGGTGCGACGGGGCTCGACACGACGCAATGCAATTTAACACGACAGGCCGTCCGCACCGACTGATTTCCTATGACAACACTGCCCACTTGCATCACCTCACAATACATTGGTTTGTGTGTCCTAGGCCCAATGCTGAAACTCCGCTGACAGTGTTATGCCTTTTGAGTGTTGAGTTAAAATTCCTGGGAAACGTTCTGCTCAAGTCCCTGTTCCTGCTATGCGCCAACTTGAGTGCAAGTCAAAATTTCTTATTTCAGCTGAAAATGATCTTCCTGTTCTCCTTTTAACCCTCTTCCTCCCTCCCCCTCTCACTTCCTCTCTCCCTCCCCCTCTCACTTCCTCTCTCCCTCCCCCTCCCTCCTTCACTCTCTCCCTCATTGACAGAGAAATGCAGAACAAATCAGAGGACAACTCAGGTTGGTCTCCAACCCTCACCTCGTCTGGCCCGTGATGACTTTTTTCTCTTGCTGCACTCGACACCTGTATTGCCATTGTCACATAGGGCTCACATGAACATGAACATACAACATGAACACATGAACATAGGGCTCACATGACAATCTTATTTGTGAACAAAATTCAAAGCATGAACATCAGAGGGTTTTTCTTTCCTTAAAAAAAATCAAATAAGCACACCACCTTTCTTCGAACTGTTACCTCTGCTTGTCGCAGGCCCCAAACTTACTCAGCTGCTTAATATCATGGACAAAATGGGTGAGGAGACCTGGGTTTCCCGAGCCTTCGCCTGTCTGAATGCGGTTTCCGACGACAAACGAGGGGGTGGCCATGAATCTCCGACACCTTGGGACCGTGCTCGAGACTTGGCAGAGGAGGAAAGGTCCTCGGTGAGATTATGATCGAGCACACACTTCTCTGCTCTTTGGGCCGTGAGTCACTCGACTCTCCCACTGTGATCTAAGATTGTGTGTTTTGTTGTTTTACTGCACTGTGCAGGCCTCTAAAGAGCTGTTTGAAGCTTCTTCCATCACGATCTGCTTCCCTGAGGAGTCAAATGATGGCTTTGGAAGTGCAGGTATGAGTTTGTTTTGGTACTTTGTTGTGTTGCTGAAGGAGTTTGGGAACCTTGTCTTTCTTTCTTTGATGCACATCTCCACCTTTGTTTATTCTCTTGATTTCTTCATTGTTCATCCATGGTTTCTTTCCCTTAGACCTGACTGTGTCTGATGGTGAAGAGGGACGGTGTGCGACACCAGTAGTTTCCAAGCCTCTTGATGAACAGGCCTCCTTTGCTCTCGCAGATTTTACTGGTGTATATCAATTTGAACTGCATCCGCAATTGTTTCTGTCTTGGGTCCAAATAAATGGGACACATGCCCTAACGATCCATGATAAGAGCACAAACACCCGATATCATTTTGAAACACAGCCGCCATTATCCTTATGATGTGTAGTGAACACATTTACTTTGCTTTCACCGCGTGCACATTTTTTTTTTTTTTTTTTTGATACATAATCGAGGCTCGTGAAAGAGCTAACATTTATCACACAAACAAACAAACAAAGTATATAAAAAGGGGAGCGGTAGACAAGATGGGGAGAGAAGGGGAAGCACATAAACACAACATTTGAGAGCAGGGAATGTGTGGGAGGGAGAGGGCTTGGGGGGAGGCGGCGTGGGAAGGGGGGGGGGGGTGGGAGAAGTATAAATACAAGGACACCAAGGACTTTCAGGAAAGAAGTTGGTATTTCACAAAAGTGGATTTGGGGTGAAATTAGTGGGGGTAGAAAAGATCAAGTTTGGATGGGGGAAGATAAGAGATGGTGGTGAACAGCTGTTTTAAAGACCTGGAGGGAGGAGTCGGATTGAAGAGAGTGAGGGAGTTTGTTCCAGAGGCGGGAGAAAAGAGGAAGGAAGGAGTGAAGGTGAGCAGAGAGTCTTGATTTTGGCAGTTTAACCATAAGAGGGTTGCAGGCAGATCTTGTGTGACCTGTAGGAATATTTGGGGGACAGAGCCCAGAGAGAGCTGGAGGAGCAAGGCCGGAGAGGAGTCGGTTGAAGACAGAAAAACCACCAACCTGCCTGCGGTGAGTAAGTGAAAGGCCCTCGGAGGTAGCTTCATCACGGGAGCTTCCAATGATTCTGAACGCTTTGGTATCAACAGCGTGAAGACGAGCTAGGTGTGAGGCAGGAGCACCAGCCCAGAGGGGAGAGCAGTATTCCATTGAGCTGCGGATGAAAGCCTTGTATGTGGTGAGGAGCTCAGGTGTGCCAAGGAAGGACTTCGCACGACGGAGGATGCCCAGTCGGCGACTGGCTTTGGAGGCCAGATTTGAAATGTGGTTTTCCCAGGAAAGATCATGGCAGATAGTGAGACCCAAAAGCTTGAGTGACAGAACTTCTTGGAGAGGATTATTCAGAAAGTGGATGGGAGGATTGTCCAGTCTGTCTTTTCGGGGAGACATCGTAAGAGTGTGAGATTTGTCAGGATTGAAAGACATGTTCCACTTGTTTGACCAGTCTGTGATTTTGTCCAGGTCTGCAGAGAGTGAGGAGGCTGCAGACTGCTGATCTGAGGAATGAGGAATGGAGTGGCAGTGAGTAGAGTCATCAGCAAAGAGATAGAGAGGATTTTCAAGAGAGTCGGAGAGATCATTGATGAAGACCAGAAAAAGCACAGGGCCCAGAACACTGCCTTGGGGAACTCCAGCCTGAACAGGAAGAGGAGATGAGAGAAACCCATTCAGGGCCACACGTTGACTGCGACTAGAGAGGAAGTCCGCCAGCCATGCGTGGAGATTTCCATGGATACCAAAGGAGGAGAGTTTGGTGAGCAGAGCGGGGTGCCAGACCGTATCGAAGGCACGTGATATGTCGAGGGAGACAGCTCTAATTTCCTGTTTGGCATTGAGGACCTCCATCCATTGTTGAGACAGCAGAAGCAGCATGTCCAGAGTAGAGTGACCTGGTCTGAACCCAAATTGATGATCAGAGATCCAGCCATTGGAGAAGAGGAAAGATTTCATATCCGAAGCAATGATGGATTTCATGACTTTGCTGATAATTGGGAGAAGGCTGATTGGTCTGTAGTTGCTTGGATCTCTTGATTAAGCAATGGGAAGAAACCATAGAAAGCTGCTTTGTTTTGTTGAAATCACGAACGTAAAGCAAGAGAGGACTTTGGGTGTTGTTTGTACGGGTGTGCTGCTAGGTTTCAAAGAGAGCCTAAGGGTCGATGCGATGTCACAGTAGACCTATAAGTAGTGTCTGTGATGTCGAAAATGCTCTCAAAGAGCGCCATCGCAAATCGCTCAACTTTCATTCTTTAAATGAGTTAAAATACAACTCTTTGTGACGATTCTTTCAATTTGTTTAATTCGTGGATTTTCATCCTGTTTTTCCCGTTTTTCTTTGTGATTTCCGTTTGTGAAGAACGACAGGTATGAGCACTTGCCTGGGGGGAGAAATACAAAATTTTACTTTGCTTGGAGGATAAATTGAAGGCCACCTCAATGTGTTTAGTTCTTGAATTCCATTGCAGTAGGAAATGTTGAACAGTAAGTCCTTTTGATTTCTTTCACAGATGCGAGCAGAATGAGTCCTGAGGGTAGCAAATCCCTGTCCCCTACGAACCTCTGCCCAAATGTGCGACCGTACGCAGGTGCAGGGAATACTTCTGGTGGTTCTTCATCCTGCTTTGGCTTGTCGCTGCAAGGAAAAAGAGGCTCGGCAGTGACCGTGCAAAAGGACGATGAGCAGCGGGACGAATCGGAAAAGGCAGGTGTTGATAATAGGGAAGAGAAAGCCATGAGGTGGATGAAACAAGCTAGCATCTCCTCAGCCATACCTGCTTGCAGCCCTGCCCTACATTTACACCCTAATTCTAACTCTCCATTGCGAATGTCTTTGCTTAAGATCGTGCTTGAATCGGATGAAAAGGGAGACTGCCAGAGGCCTCATGATTCCGTGCGGGTGATGCACCTCTCTCCCAGCATAACAGATGTCTGTCTGGAGGATGATGTCTCTCTTCAATTCTGTTTCCTACAAACACCACAAGTAATCCAGTACCAGGTCGACTCGGGTTCCTCACATGGGCCGTTGCTTCGTCAATCATCCACAGCGCCTTCCCCTCCACGCTCGCCTCGGCACGTCGTCGGTGAGCCCTCGCCTTGCCACGACATCGGTGAGCCTTCGCCTTGCCACAACATCGGTGAGCCTTCGCCTCGCCACGACATCTGTGAGTCTTCGCCTCGCCACGACATCGGTGAGCCTTCGCCTTGCCACGACATCGGTGAGCCATCGCCCCTCCACGTCGTCGGTGACCCTTCGCCTCGCCACGTCGTCGGTGACCCTTCGCCTCGCCACGTCATCGGTGAGCCTTCGCCTCGCCACGTCGTCGGTGAGCCTTCGCCTCGCCACGTCGTCGGTGAGCCTTCGCCTCGCCACGTCGTCGGTGAGCCTTCGCCTCGCCACGTCGTCGGTGAGCCTTCGCCTCGCCACGTCGTCGGTGAGCCTTCGCCTCGCCACGACGTCGGTGAGCCTTCGCCTCGCCACGTCGTCGGTGAGCCTTCGCCTCGCCACGTCGTCGGTGAGCCTTCGCCTCGCCACGACGTCGGTGAGCCTTCGCCTCGCCACGACGTCGGTGAGCCTTCGCCTCGCCACGACGTCGGTGAGCCTTCGCCTCGCCACGACGTCGGTGAGCCTTCGCCTCGCCACGACGTCGGTGAGCCTTCGCCTCGCCACGACGTCGGTGAGCCTTCGCCTCGCCACGACGTCGGTGAGCTTTCGCCTCGCCACGTCGTCGGTGAGCCTTCGCCTCGCCACGTCGTCGGTGAGCCTTCGCCTCGCCACGTCGTCTGTGAGCCTTCGCCTCGCCACGTCGTCGGTGAGCCTTCGCCTCGCCAATTGCTTTGTATGGCACCACTTAAGCAGTTGTCTCCTCACCAATCATTCCGATCACCGTCTCAGAAATCGTCCGACAAACCGCCCGTGCAATCGCCTCGCCCGTTATTGAGCTCGCATGCCTCTTGCGGGTTATCTTGTCCGCCATCTTCTTGCAACGGTGGAACTACATTGTCGGTCTCTTCTGCACCGCCACGTATTCAGCGAAGACTGGAGCCAAGGAACCTGGAGTGCCGTGTTGAAATGATGAAGGTAAAGAATGATGAAATGATGAAGGTAAAGAATGATGAAATGATTGAGGTGAAGAATGATGAAATGATGAAGGTAAAGAATGATGAAATGATTAAGGTAAAGAATGATGAAATGATTAAGGTAAAGAATGATGAAATGAGGAAAGTAAAGAATGATGAAATGAGGAAAGTAAAGAATGATGAAGGTAAAGAATGATGAAATGATGAAGGTAAAGAATGATGAAGGTAAGGAATGATGAAATGACTAAGGTAAAGAATGATGAAATGATTGAGGTGAAGAATGATTAAATGACTAAGGTAAAGAATGATGAAATGATTAAGGTAAAGAATGATGAAATGATTAAGGTAAAGAATGATGAAATGATTAAGGTAAAGAATGATGAAATGATTAAGGTAAAGAATGATGAAATGATTAAGGTAAAGAATGATGAAATGATTAAGGTAAAGAATGATGAAATGATTAAGGTAAAGAATGATGAAATGATTAAGGTAAAGAATGATGAAATGATTAAGGTAGGGCCTTCGTGACGCAACATCTTTACATGAGCTGTTTTAATAGCAATTTGAGCAGTTGTCGTGTCGATGTTCAGGTTACCTTCAGTAGATATTTGGACACAGTTACCTAAAAGTTATTTGTTGTTTAAGAAATCCTCAACCTGTGATCACCTTTGAGAACATCAGGCTCCGAGGTATTGCCATGAGTTTGGAATTGTCATTTCCTGAGCGTTGTTTTTCTTTGTGACTGACAGAAGCACCATGATGGTTCCCTCTTTCGTTACACATACGCACCCCCAAGTGTGGAGTTGTGTGAGACTGTGTGCAGTATGAGGTAAGCTTTGACGGAGGGCTGGCGGTGGGGGGTTTAATGGAGGTGAAAGCATCAGGCAAGATGCGAATTGTGAGATGAGCATGTTGATAAAGACCTATTGGAATGGAACTTTATAAACTTCAAGTGAACAGGATCACCAAATACTTTTTGATTACCTGACAGTTATACCTTTGTATTTTTCTGCACAGGTTACCAGGTAGCTTGAGGTTGTGGGCACAGAGTGCGTTTCATCAAGAGGAGACGACGAAACATGACCAAGAGGCTTGTGACCTAATTTGAAATATTTTCTTTCTATGTCAATAGTTCAAAGTTCATCCTGTTAAACCGAAGATGCCGTCTGTGGAAAATAAATAAATAAAGTCAGCTGGGACCACCATGTGCAATGTTTCTCATAATGTAACATGTTTTAGGCCTGGGAGCGTTTCGTTTTTGTTGATGACAAAGGCACAAAAGCTTTTTGTGCTTATTTATTGTTCGTTATTATGAGTAAAATTTATTGAGATGAAGAAAAATTTGTTTAGTTTTGAAATTCCAGGTTATTTTAACAATAAAGTTATTTGGTCATCTCAACTGGATTCTCGAAGAGATGAACTTATAAAATGGGTCATGATGTCTGTCCGTCCGTCCGTTAACCTTTTTGCGACTCCTCCCTTGCTACCCGGCTGATTGATCTGAAACTTGATGCATGAATACAACAAGGTATCCCACACCTTCGATTTTTCGATTTTGGATAATGTCCTCCCCCCCCCCCCCCCCACTACAGGGGGAGGGTGAGTTACCCCCTGAAACTTCGGATCCTGACTCGTCCATTATTTACCAACCGATTGCTCTAAAACCTGACACAATCCTTCCAACTCTGTTGGCTCAGTTTTATGAGACCACTCGGTCACATTTTTCTAACTTGGATCATGGGGGCTCCCAGGACTAGGGGAGGGGGATGGGGGGTGGGGGTGGGGTGAGGTTATTCGTCCCTTATTCCGACATTTACCAACTGATTGCTGTGTAGTATCGGATTTCCAGGAGTGTGTAACTGTCATTCTTTAGAACTTGTGTTACAATTTGTAATAGTTTTGCTGTTGTACTGGATATGGATTACTCCACTCTGGATAGTGGATAGGGGATATCCATATCAGTATTACTCCACTCTGGATAGCGGATATCCATATCACTATTACTCCACTCTGGATAGGGGATATCCATATCACTATTACTCCACTCTGGATAGGGGATATCCATATCAGTATTACTCCACTCTGGATAGCGGATATCCATATCACTATTACTCCACTCTGGATAGCGGATATCCATATCACTATTACTCCACTCTGAATAGGGGATATCCATATCAGTATTACTCCACTCTGGATAGGGGATATCCATATCAGTATTACTCCACTCTGGATAGGGGATATCCATATCAGTATGACTCCACTCTGGAAAGCGGATATCCATATCAGTATTACTCCACTCTGGATAGGGGATATCCATATCAGTATTACTCCACTCTGGATAGGGGATATCCATATCAGTATGACTCCACTCTGGATGGAGGATACCCATATCAGGATTACTCCACTCTGGATAGGGGATATCCATACAAGTATTACTCCACTCTGGATAGGGGATATCCACATCAGTATTACTCCACTCTGGATGGGGGATATCCATATCAGTATTACTCCACTCTGGATAGGGGATAACCATATCAGGATTACTCCACTCTGGATAGGGGATATCCATATCAGTATTACTCCACTCTGGATAGGGGATACCCATATCAGGATTACTCCACTCTGGATAGGGGATATCCATATCAGTATTACTCCACTCTGGATAGGGGATATCCATATCAGTATTACTCCACTCTGGATAGGGGATATCCATATCAGTATTACTCCACTCTGGATGGGGATATCCATATCAGTATTACTCCACTCTGGATGGGGATAGCCATATCAGTATTACTCCACTCTGGATAGGGGATATCCATATCAGTATTACTCCACTCTGCATAGCGGATATCCATATCAGTATTACTCCACTCTGGATAGGGGATATCCATATCAGTATTACTCCACTCTGGATAGGGGATATCCATATCAGTATTACTCCACTCTGGATAGGGGATATCCATATCAGTATTACTCCACTCTGCATAGCGGATACCCATATCTGGATTACTCCACTCTGGATGGGGATACCCATATCAGTATTACTCCACTCTGGATAGGGGATATCCATATCAGTATTACTCCACTCTGCATAGCGCATACCCATATCTGGATTACTCCACTCTGGATGGGGATACCCATATCTGGATTACTCCACTCTGGATAGGGGATAGCCATATCAGGATTACTCCACTCTGCATAGCGGATACCCATATCAGGATTACTCCACTCTCGATAGGGGATAGCCATATCAGGATTACTCCACTCTGCATAAGGGATACCCATATCAGCATTACTCCACTCTGGATAGGGGATACCCATATCAGGATTACTCCACTCTGGATAGGGGATACCCATATCAGCATTACTCCACTCTGGATAGGGGATAGCCATATCAGCATTACTCCACTCTGGATAGGGGATACCCATATCGGGATTACTCCACTCTGGATAGGGGATACCCATATCAGGATTACTCCACTCTGGATGGGGATACCCATATCAGGATTACTCCACTCTGGATGGGGATACCCATATCAGGATTACTCCACTCTGGATAGGGGATACCCATATCAGGATTACTCCACTCTGGATAGGGGATACCCATATCAGCATTACTCCACTCTGGATAGGGGATACCCATATCAGCATTACTCCACTCTGGATAGGGGATACCCATATCAGCATTACTCCACTCTGGATAGGGGATACCCATATCAGCATTACTCCACTCTGGATAGGGGATACCCATATCAGCATTACTCCACTCTGGATAGGGGATACCCATATCAGTATTACTCCACTCTGGATAGGGGATACCCACATCAGCATTACTCCACTCTGGATAGGGGATACCCATATCAGCATTACTCCACTCTGGATAGGGGATACCCATATCAGGATTACTCCACTCTGGATAGGGGATACCTATATCAGCATTACTCCTCTCTGGATAGGGGATAGCCATATCAGGATTAATCCACTCTGGATAGGGGATACCCATATCAGGATTACTCCACTCAGGATAGGGGATACCCATATCAGCATTACTCCACTCAGGATAGGGGATACCCATATCAGAATTACTCCACTCTGGATGGGGGTTAACTATATCAGAATTACTCCACTCTGGATGGGGGTTAACTATCTCAATATTACTCCACTCTGGATGGGGATTAACTATATCAGAATTACTCCACTCTGGATGGGGGTTAACTATATCAGAATTATTCCTCTCTCGATGGGGGTTAACTATATCAGCATTACTCCACTCTGTATGGGGGTTAACTATATCAGAATTACTCCACTCTGGATGGGGATTAACTATATTGTGGTGCTGTGCACACACGACTGGATTGCCAGAGAGGTAGGCCACAACGCGTTGGTACAAACAGAGTCTTTATTAAGAGCTCGCACTTCAGCACTGGGCGGGCTCGAGCTTAGAGCCCACATGTATGTCCCGAGGCCACGCCTTGCCCCCGGGCGTGGCCGATCGGTCGAAAGGCGGGGAATGCGTTTTCGTTCCCCGCCTGGACGCTCGCGCCACCCACTGGTGCGCGGAATTATTGTCCCTTGTGCCCGCCACACGCGCCCCCCCCCCAGAATTCCCGCGCACCTGAAGGGTGAGTTTGCGGGGAAGCCGGATGACCGGGCTGAAACGCCCCCTGGCGATGCTTGCAGGGCTGGGGGGTAGGGGGACGGCGGGGCTGGGGGGTGCCGGGGGTCCGACCGCCGGGGGGCAGCCTCGACGCGGAGGCAGAGCTGCTTGCGGGGGGTGGTCCAGATCGAGGTGGGCTGGCTTGAGGCGGTCCACGGAGATGCGATCCGGGGCACCGCCGATGTCGACGGTGAAATATTTGTCCCCGGTCTCCAGCACGCGGAAGGGCCCGTTGTACGGGGGCCGCAGCGGTGCCCGGGGGGGCGTCGTGCCGGACGAAGACGTACTCTGCCGTGCGAAGCTCCGGGGCGACGTGGGAAGACGGGCAACCGTGGTGTGCCGTCGGCACCGGGGCGAACCTCCGGGCGGTCTCCTGAATGGCGGAGCGCTGTTGCGCCGCGGACCAAGGAGCCGGGGAGTCGGGGATAAATTCACCCGGTACCCGCAGTGGTTGCCCGAAGACCAGCTCTGCTGAGGACGCGCGCAGGTCGTCCTTGGGCGCTGTCCTGAGGCCCAGCAGGACCCAGGGGAGCCTGTCGGCCCAGCTGCCGTCGCGGAGGCTGGCCCCGGACGCGGCCTTCATCGAGCGATGAAAGCGCTCGCACAGACCATTGGCCTAGGGGTGGTAGGCCGTGGTGCGGTGTAGTTTCACGCCGAGCCCTTGCGCCACCGCAGCCCAGAGCTCCGAGGTGAACTGGGGGCCGCGGTCGGACGAGATGTCCGAGGGGGCACCGAACCGGGCAACCCAAGTGGCGATGAAGGCTTGCGCCACATCAGCCGCAGACGTCGCCGCCAATGGGACGGCCTCCGGCCACCGTGTGGTGCGGTCCACCATGGTGAGGAGTTGGGTGAACCCCCGCAAGGGGGGCAGAGGTCCCACCAAGTCGACGTGCACGTGGTCGAACCGATGCTCGGGCACCGCAAACGGGGCCTGGGTGTGGCGGTGGACCTTTGCGCGCTGGCACGCGAGGCACATCCTGGCGCAGTCGCGGACGTCCTTCCTGAGGCCATGCCAGCCAAACTTCGCCGCGACGAGCTTCTGGGAGGCCTTCGTGCCCAGGTGGGACAGGCCGTGGATGGCGTCGAACACTGGGTGCTGCCAGCCGAGAGAGACGTCGCACAGGAGGGCCGTGCCCGCGGTGTCGAACGGCACCTCGGTGACGCGGAGGCCCGTGACGGCGGTCCACAAGGCCTGGACGCCGGGGTCGGCGGTCTGGTCCTCCGCCATCCGGGCACAGTCGATCCCGAGTTGGACCGCGTGCGCGACAGACCGGGAAAGGCAATCCGCCACCGGGTTGTCTTTACCCGCCACGTGATGGATGTCCGTCGTATACTCGGACACGGCAGAGAGGTGACGCTGCTGCCGTGCCGACCATGGCTCGGCGACCTTGGCCATCGCGAACACAAGGGGCTTGTGGTCGACGAAAGCCGTGAACGGGCGGCCCTCCAGCAGATGGCGGAAGTGTCGGACCGCCAGGTGGAGCCCGAGCAGCTCGCGGTCGAAGGTGCTGTAGCGGCGTTCGTGCGGGCGAAGCTGCCGGCTAAAAAACGCCAGTGGTTGCCAAGCACCACGCACCCACTGCCCGTGCACCGCGCTCACTGCGTAGTCCGGCGCGTCGGTGGTGAGGGCGATCGGCGCATCGGGCGCCGGGTGCGCCAGCATGGTGGCGTTGGCCAGGGCCAGCTTTGCGCCCGCAAACGCCACGGCCATCGTCTCCGACCAGGCGATGTCACCTTTGCCCGGCTTGCCCCGGAGGGCCTCGTGCAGGGGGCGGAGGAGCCGGGCGACGTGAGGCACGAAGCGGTGGTAAATATTTACCATGCCCAGGAACTCCTGGAGCCCCTTGATCGTGCGGGGTCGCGGGAAATCCCTGACCGCCTCCACCTTGGCCGGTAAAGGGACGGCCCCGTGCCTGGTGATGCGGTGCCCCAAGAAGTCGATGGTGGCGATGCCGAAACGGCACTTTGCGGGGTTGATGATTAGGCCATGCTGGCCCAGGCGTTCGAAAAGCATGCGGAGGTGGAGCAGGTGCTCCTCCCGGGACGCACTCGCGACTAGGATGTCGTCCAGGTCGACAAAGAGGAAAGGTAAGTCGCGCAAGACGCTGTCCATAAGCCATTGGAACGCCTGGGCCGCATTCTTCAACCCGAAAGGCATTCGCAGGAACTCGAAGAGGCCGAAAGGGGTGATGACGGCCGTCTTCGGGACATCGCCCGGTTGTACGGGGACCTGGTGAGGGGATGGGGGTTAACCATATCAGGATTTCTCTACTCTCGATAGGGGTTAACCATATCAGGATTACTCCATTCTGGATGGGGGTTAACCATATCAGGATTACTCTACTCTGGATAGGGGTTAACCATATCAGGATTACTCTACTCTGGATAGGGGTTAACCATAGCAGGATTACTCTACTCTGGATAGGGGTTAACCATAATCAGGATTACTCCACTCTGGATAGGGGTTAACCATATCAGGATTACTCTACTCTGGATAGGGGATATCCATATGGGCTTTATGGCAGAGTGGCCAGACGGAAGCCTCTCCTCGGTGAAAGACACATGAAAGCCCACAGAATCTTGTTTCTCAGTCTGAAAGTCCTTTAGGTGCTTTTTTGCAAACTCCAAGCGGGCTTTATATCAGTGGAGTGTTGCAGTGATGGTTATCCTTCTGGAAGTTTCTCCCATCTCCACACAGGATCTCTGGAGCTCAGCCAGAGTGACCATTGGGTTCTTGGTCACCTCTCTTACCAATGCCCTTCTCCCCCGATTGCTCAGTTTGGCCGGGCGGCCAGCTCTAGGAAGAGACCTGGTTGTTCCAAATTTCTTCCATTTCAGAATTATGGAGGCCACTGTGCTCTTGGGAACCTTCAATGCAGCAGAAATTTTTTTGTAGGCTTCCCCAGATCTGTGCCTCGTCACAATCCTGTCTCTGAGCTCTGTAGGCAGTTCCTTCGACCTTATGGCTTGGTTTTTTTCTCTGATATGCATTGTCAGCTGTGAGACCTTATATAGACAGGTGTGTGCCTTTCCAAATCATGTCCAATCAATTTAATTTACAACAGGTGGACTCCAATCAAGGTGTAGAAACATCTCAAAGATGATCAAGAGAAATGGGAGGCACCTGAACTAAATTTCAAGTGTCATAGCAAAGGGTATGAATACTTATGTCAATGTGATATTTCAGTTTTTTCTTTTTAATAAATTTGCAAAACTTTCTAAAATCCTGTTTTCTCTTTGTCATTATGGGTTGGTGAGGGAAAAAATGAATTTAAACGATTTCAGCATAAGGCTGCTGACATTCAGCATTCAGCACATAACAAAATGTGAAAGAAGTGAAGGGGTCTGAATACTTTCTGAATGCACTGTATATCCCATGGGGCCTGTCAATTTACCCAAATTGCCTTTTATCCTGGCAGGTATGTGGAGCCGCTTTCTCCGGTGACCTTAACTTCACTTCCACATTTGGCTACGACAGCTCTGCCCTGCTACCATACGAGGGCCATCGGGTAAGTTGAGCAGCCGAATCGCCAACACAGCCCACGAGTGTCCATAAGGGTGCGACCCACCATCCATCCTTCAGCCCCCTGTGAGGACCACGGCTCCACTAGCCCAAGCTGGCCAATGTGGTGAGCACCTGCCGCCAACTCCACCATTCCCAAGGCCTCGGACCTGGGAGGCACGGTCACAGTGCGTGGCACTTCCATCCATGTCCCCTGCACCGCCTCTTCATCCCCCTGTCCAACCAATTGCAGCCTCTCAGTGCCCACCCACATATGACCATGCCCAAGGTCAAGTCGACAGTCCTGTTAGACCAGGAGACTCCATCCCAGAAGAAACGGTCCGCACACCTCCGCCACCCATTACACCACGTTGACCCCCAGACTGCCCAACTCCATCCCTATAACCCCGCATCACAATATTGGCGCTGTTGCCCCCGTAGCCAGTGGAAGGCTGTGTCCTACTACTCTATCAATTTTGTCCCAGCCTCCAACACTTTGGTCTAGCACACTTGGATCAATAATGGTGTCACTAGCCCATTGTCCACCATGGCATCACAAAATTCACCCTTAAATTTTGCATCTAACCCTCAGATTACCCATGCCAATTTTTCCACCATTCACTATTTCCACCAAGGAAGGGCGCTTCTCCATACACTTGCCAGCCGAGCATGGCCCCGTATGCTCGGCTCGTTCCAATTTCCCAATCAATCAAACCCATGGCTCTCTTCCAAAGCCGAAAGTCCACAAATCACAGCGGAACATCTGTGGAAGACCATGCTCTTACCATCATGTTCCACAGATGCCCCAATGGTTGTCCGGTGGGCTATAATCATACCTGTCCATGCGGTTCGATCCACTTCCATAGACCAGCACAGCATGGCAGGTCACCACATGCTGACTGTCCCAGAATTTCAGGGAGAGGTTGCAAGCCGCATGCCCAGGTGGTCGCCACATCAGGCCCTTGTTGGCTGTCCGTAGTGCCGTCACCAAAGTGCGGCCCGCAACACCTCCCCCTAGTGGTCCTCATGATACACCATACCAGGTGCCCATGAGTCACCACCTCGGACCCCCCAGAGGTCTCAACCCCCTCCAGGGTCCAGCTACCCTGTCGGCCTGGGACACTCGCTCGGACGGTGCCCCGACTAACAAGGGACGCCACACTCAACCAGACCCCCTGTGGGACCCAAGGGGTCTTGTTGTACGTACGTGCGTGTCTGCATTTTAAAAATTCATTTTCTCGGCAACCGTTAGTCCGATTGACATGAAATTTTCACCATAGGAGGGCCTCCTGTAGAATATTTTAGTGTACATTATGACGTCACAGGTCATGTGATATGGGCGCCATCTTGGAAAAAAAACAAAAAATGTTGCACCTCTATATCTCAAAAACCACTGCACAGAAAGAATAAATAATTGAGACAGGTCTTATTGCAAAGAACTCTCCATGTGGAATAACATATGTGAATGATGGCGTCATAGGTGCCGCAGTTATGACGTCATAATTCAACAAGTAAAATGTTTTTATCCGATCAGGATGAAATTTCTTGAGCATCTTCTCGGTATAAATTGATGCAGAAATAAAATTATGATGTCATAGGTCACGTGGTTCGCACGCCATATTGTTTTGAGTGAAGAGCCTGAAAAACCACTAAAATCCAATTTTCTCCTAAACGACTGAACAGATCGAGGCCAAACTTTGCAGGCAGAATCGCATACCCATGACAAACAAAAAAGTCAGCGCGCATGACGTCATGCATCACATGGTTTCGGAGATGTGACGTTTTTCAGCATAAACCTTTAACACCTAGCTCCTCCCTCATTTTTGATCCTATCGAGGGGAAACTTTACAGATGTGTTCAGCATATCAGTCTACTAAAATGACCTTTTGGAATTTGTGATAGGTCACGTGGTTTGGCAGATATAAATAATTCAACGAAAATAAAAAAAATTGTATTACTCTTCAACCGCTTCATTGATCGACGTGAAACTTTATATTATAGGAGAGGTAATGAAGTGTAACATGTGTGCAAAGATGATTGGATGTATGGTCTGGAAGCTAGAAGTTGTTATTGCATGAAGAAGAAGAGTCTTCTAGAGTGGGCATGGAATTAATTATCACACTGCACATGACGAGCAGGCAAAGTACGGAGCGACTTCACGGGGTCATTTTGACCTCAAATAAAATTCTGATTTCAGATTTGTCAATCGCTGAGGTATATTAACACATGACCAAAACAGATTTGGCGAAATTCCGACGATTTTTGACGAAAATATAACATTTGTGTCTGCATTTCAGTGAAGTAAAGTGTGTGTGGTGTCGGCATTTAAAAAATTGAAACGTGGCTCATTTTAAATAACTCCATATGGGGAATAGGTGTTAACGATGACGTCATTGGTGCCATAATTATGACGTCATAATTCGACAGGGACAATGCTTAGTCTGATCAGTTTGAAATTTATTGAGCATGATCTATGCAACAAGTATTTAGAGAATATAAATTTATGATGTCATCGCTCACGTGGTCTGGCAGCCATATTGGATCAAAAAAAAAGAAACGTTCAAAAACAGAAGAGTTGGCTCACACCAATTTGACTGCGCAGGGTAAGTATTCTATGAATACCATCTAGTTGTTTTGTGTCCGTTTATGTTTTTTGTGTTTTATGTGCTAACTTGTGTTTAATGTGCTGGCTCTTAAACGAGCCTCGATCTTGTATAAAAAAAAATAAGAAGAAATCACTGCCCTTGTGCTGCAAAAATTCCAATTACTCCCCCTGCTGGTGCATTCTGGCATCTGCGCAGATCCGACAGCCTTCCAGGTCATTTCCAGTCAAACATTCCCTGTTTCCTTCTGAACATTCCCTCTTTACTTTTGAACATTCCCTCTCCTGTGCCCCAAGTTCATTCTTTTGTTCTCTTTGGGCTTTTATTTCTTCAGTTTGGGCATCCCTTTGTTCACTACAGGCCTCCATTCATTCAGTATTTTTTTTCCTGTCTCTCCGTATTTGTTCCCCCCATTCCTTAATATAGTCACTCTGGGCATTCATATCTCCCTTCAATCCAGCAATTTTACACAATGTTGCAAACATGGCCTGGAAACCAGTTGTCGTGCGTCTACCCTGAAGTGAAGACCTCAGGGTGACGGATGTCTGACCGAGCTTTACCTCCGACGCGTATACCGAACTATGGCGGGAGTGACACTCGCGGGGGTAGTGGAGGGCAGTGAGACCCTTACCTGTATGGATTTCACTTGGGCGTCCTCGAACCCATGACAGATAAACAAGACAGACACGAAATTGAAAATGTAACAAATAAAGGTTTGACGAAAATAAATGCAACACGATAAAAATAATGCTGAGGTAAAATAAATCCTATATCGAGACGTCTCCATACGGACTCATATACAGGCACAGGGAGAAATCGATGAAAGTAAAAATGAGGTGTGTAGTGTTAGCTCTGGTCTCCTCCAGTGGCCCTCAAAACCTGGCAGTCGTCGAACGGGTCCCCGAGTCTCTGCGCGGGAAACGCCCAATGGCATGAACTCACGCCGCAGCCAGCTGCCCATGCGAGGCAGCCAAAAATCTCACCTCCGCCATTCCACGCTCCACAAAGCTCCGCTGTTTCTCACCCAGTACAAAGCACAGCCGTCACGAAGCCATCACCAATGAGCGGAAGATATCCGTCTGCTCGCTTGAAACACCGCACCGGAGAGCGCGCGAACGTGACCGCCAAGCCACAAACAAAAGAGAGACCGGGAATGCAAATCGACTGTTCGTCACGAACCCAGGACAAGAGAGAGAGAGTATAACTGTGACTGCTCATCATGAAAGCCAGCGCAGAAGAGCGAGAGAGAGTATAACTGTGACTGCTCGTCATGAAAGCCAGCGCACAAGAGAGAGAGAGAGAGAGTATAACTGTGACTGCTCGTCATGAAAGCCAGCGCACAAGAGAGAGAGAGAGAGAGAGTATAACTGTGACTGCTCGTCATGAAAGCCAGCGCACAAGAGAGAGAGAGAGAGAGAGTATAACTGTGACTGCTCGTCATGAAAGCCAGCGCACAAGAGAGCGAAAATGGCGGTGCTTCACCCTTTTACTCCTTGCGCTAGAATGTTCTTTCTGACGTCACACTCTCACCAATCAACGAGCACCACCCGCTCATCCCATCATTCTTTACCCAATCATTCTTCGGAGCATGGTCTCACGACCCCCATTGGTGGCCATCGAGAAGATTCTCATCCCCAGTCACGAGGTGGTGTTAGTGGTGTCTGGGAATTGTCGGCGATTATGTTATTTAATGTAGGTGCTGATTGCATGGCTGGTGTTGTTCGTCTCATAAGGAACAAAGGGGAAACCACAGAGGCAACCTACACACTGAGAAAGTTACCTTTATACCCTAATTAATTAGCATAGCTACACCCATCGCATGGAGACAAATATACACTTATATGACATCCGGGCCCACTTCGCTACAGGAAGGTTTCTTCTTCCTTGCGACATTCGGAGCACACCACTTTATTCAATTCTACCTGGATTAAGGTATGTCATGACCTGCCCCCCCACACACACATATACAGTATATATATATATGTATATATATATATATATATATATATATATATATATACATATATATATATATATATATATATATATATATATATATATATATATATATATATATATACTGTATATATATACTGTATATATATATGTATACAGTGCATTCAGAAAGTATTCAGACCCCTTCACTTTTTTCATATTTTGTTATGTTGCAGCCTTATGCTGAAATCGTTTAAATTCCTTTTTTCCCTCATCAATCTACACTCAATACCCCATAATGACAAAGAGAAAACAGGATTTTAGAAAGTTTTGCAAATTTATTAATAAGGAAAAACTGAAATATCACATTTATATAAGTATTCAGACCCTTTGCTATGACACTTGAAATTTAGCTCAGTTGCCTCCCATTTCTCTTGATCATCTTTGAGATGTTTCCACACCTTGATTGGAGTCCACCTGTGGTAAATTCAAATGATTGGACATGATTTGGAAAGGCACACACCTGTCTATATAGGGTGTGTCAGCTGACAATGCATATCAGAGCAAAAACCAAGCCATGAGGTCGAAGGAACTGCCTGCAGAGCTCAGAGACAGGATTGTGTTGAGACACAGATCTGGGGAAGCCCCCCAAAAAAATTCTGCTGCATTGAAGGTTCCCAAGAGCACAGTGGCCTCCATAATTCTTAAATGGAAGAAGTTTGGAACAACCAGGACTCTTCCTGAGTGCAACAGGGCTGGCTGCCCTAAGCTCCAGAGATCCTGTGTGGAGATGGGAGAAACTTCCAGAAGGACAACCATCACTGCAACACTCCACCGATCTGGGCTTTATGGCAGAGTGGCCAGACGGAAGTCTCTCCTCAGTGAAAGACACATGAAAGCCCGCTTGGAGTTTGCAAAAAAGCACCTGAAGGATTCTCAGGCTGTGAGAAACAAGATTCTGTGGGCTTTCAGCCAGAGTGACCATCGGGTTCTTGGTCACCTCTCTTACGAAGGCCCTTCTCCCCCGATTGAGAAATGAGAAACTGAGCTCAGCATGAGAAACTGAGCGAGCTCTCCTCTGTCGACTGTCGTTTCCTTCATGCAGCTTCAGATTTGTGGAGTACCTGGATTGGAATGGTTTCATAGATGTCAACCATGTCTGAACTGCGTTCATGGAGAGCCTTCCTAAGAGCGGCGCACTGACCACGGAGAGATCATTGAGGGAATGCAGAGGAAATGGCATCAAAACTCATCATTATAATCGCCAAGCAATCGCCAAGTTGTAATGTGGTATTCAATGCCTCGCTTGTACGTCTTGCCACCATAGATCCCGTGAAGGGCTGCAGAGGTGTATGTTCCGCTTTCAATGGCACATGCGTCGATACCACTTCCATCATTTGTTTTGCCAAGGGCATGCAAGGCAGCAAAGGCAATGTGCAAAAGTCCTGCCCGGAGAATCCAGTTGGTGTTACCCACTGTCTGCTGAATCTGGAGTGCGTGGCTGTAGATCCAGGTCATGCGTAATGATGGTTCTTCTCTCTGGACCGAGCACAAAAGCAGAGATGCCCTGTGTCAACATCAGAACAGTGTAAAGGGTTGCATAGTCCGTACAGGTTCCAAAAGGTCTTCAAAATAAAACAACATTCCTAAAATTGGTTCATAAATCAGTGGAGATAGACATAAGTTCAGTCCCGGATTGAGGAGGGAGGATGGCATACAGGGGGGCTCCAGAATGATATCTAGGGACAGGAAAATTTGAACCCCATCATTTTTCAACATCTAGACTCGAAATCAAACTAAAATGCAAAAAAATCAATTTTAGCACACAAGTCCTATGGGATTACACTTCATACCACACTCAGAGGAATGACCCTTCCTGCCGCTCCTGTCGTGAGCGAGTGTACGAGTTAATTATATATATATATATTCGCTTCATCTCTAATTAGCCTGGTGTTGGCTTAGCGGTTAGGGTGCAGGCTTGGGATCCTAGGATACACACATGGGATCCGAGAATCCTGAGCTCGAATCCCGGTCAATCGCCGAATTAACGCCAGGGGGGGCTGACTCAGCCTGTCGGCAAATTGAGTACCGGCTTGCTGGGATGAATGATCCCGGTGTGTACCCCGATTGAAGAAGAGGTACACCAACCATGTCCCTGTGCATTGTATGAGGCGACTGATGGTTGGCGTCAGGAAGGGCATCCGGCCATAAAAACTACCTCAAACAGGGAACCATGATTGTCATGGGGCCCACAAGGCTAACCCCTGCTTGAGCAGGGGAAAATGGCCTTAGAACGAACATTCATTCATTCATTCATTCATTCATTCAAATAATTCATTCTTAATCTCGACAATCGTAAATATATTAATTTTGTTTTACTTTCTATAAGCATAAATATATAGATTTTTTTGGACTTTCTAAAATCATAAATCCATAGATTTTGTTTTACTTTCTATAATCATAAATATATAGATTTTGTTTTACTTTCTATAATCATAAATATATAGATTTTGTTTTACTTTCTATAATCATAAATATATAGATTTTGTTTTACTTTCTATAAGCATAAATAGAAAGATTTTGTTTTACTTTCTATAAGCATAAATATATAGATTTTTTTGGACTTTCTAAAATCATAAATCCATAGATTTTGTTTTACTTTCTATAATCATAAATATATAGATTTTGTTTTACTTTCTATAATCATAAATATATAGATTTTGTTTTACTTTCTATAATCATAAATATATAGATTTTGTTTTACTTTCTATAAGCATAAATAGAAAGATTTTGTTTTACTTTCTAAAATCATAAATATATAGATTTTGTTTTACTTTCTATAATCATAAATATATTTATTTTATTTTACTCTTTATTAATCATAAATATTTTGATTTTTTCCCATAAATAGTACACAAAGCAACTTCCGTAAAAAGTTTTGTTCTTTTGCACCCTGCACGACATTCTACTCACTGGACCACTCTCCGAGCTTGGATGGAGCCCGTTGTCACCCTGCACCCCTCAGCCCCGCCCTGCATGCCTCAGCCCCGCCCTGCACGCCTCAGCCCGCCCTGCACCCCTCAGCCCCGCCCTGCACTCCATAAGCACCGCCCTGCACTCCTCAGCCCCGCCCTGCACTCCTCAGCCCCGCCCTGCGTGCATCCCTCAGCCCCGCCAGGCACCCCTCAGCCCTGCCCTGCACCACTCGCCCTGCCCTGCACCCCTCGCCCCGCCCTGCAACCCTCGCCCCGCCCTGCACCCATCGCCCCGCCCTGCACCCCATAGCCCCGCCCGGCACCCCTCAGCCCTGCCCTGTACTCCTCAGCCATGCCCTGCACCCCTCACCCCCGCCCTGCACCCCTCAGCCCACCCTGCGCCCATCAGCCCCACCCTGCGCCCATCGCCCCGCCCTGCACCCCTCAGCCCTGCCCTGCACCCCTCAGCCCTGCCCTGCACCCCTCAGCCCTGCCCTGCACCCCTCATCCCCACCCTGCACCCCTCAGCCCCACCCTGCACCCCTCAGCCCCACCATGCACTCCTCAGCCCCACCCTGCACCCCTCAGCCCCACCCTGCACCCCTCAGCCCCGCCCTGCACCTCTCGCCCCGCCCTGCACCTCTCGCCCCGCCCTGCACCCCTCACCCCGCCCTGCACCCCTCACCCCGCCCTGCGTGCATCCCTTCTCTCGAGCTACGTGCTGTTCTCTTTGCCCGAGTTGCCCCTCCCTCAGAGCCCCGTCCCGACCCCCATCGCGGCCGCAGAGCGCACGATGCGGTGTTTGTCCTTGTGGTCGCGGCCAGTCCATGTAAAGTGATATGTTAAGCTCTGCCGCAGCACTTTTCCGCTCCCATTGCGCACTCGGCACTTGCTGCGATAACAAATCCAAGTTCCTCATGTGACCAAACAGGGTCGTGTGGTTAGAAAAGTAATAATGTTTGCGAAAAATTCCAGCTGACGCAAAACTTCCAACAAACAAACAAACGGTTTTGATTGACCCACCTTGCATGTCCATCTTGCATGTCCACCTTGCATGTCCACCTTGCATGTCCACCTTACATGTCCATCCTGCATGTCCACCCTGCATGTCCATCCTGCATGTCCACCCTGCATTTCCACCTTACATGTCCACCCTGCATGTCCACCCTGCATGTCCACCTTACATGTCCACCTTGCATGTCCACCTTGCATTTCCACCCTGCATGGCCACCTTGCATGTCCACCTTGCATGTCCACCTTGCATGTCCACCCTGCATGTCCATCCTGCATTTCCACCCTGCATGTCCACCCTGCATGTCCACCCTGCATGTCCACCTTGCATGTCCATCTTGCATGTCCACCCTGCATGTCCACCCTGCATGTCCACCCTGCATGTCCATCTTGCATGTCCACCTTGCATGTCCACCTTGCATGTCCACCCTGCATGTCCACCTTGCATGTCCATCTTGCATGTCCACCCTGCATGTCCATCCTGCATGTCCACCCTGCATTTCCACCCTGCATGTCCACCCTGCATGTCCACCCTGCATGTCCACCTTGCATGTCCACCTTGCATGTCCACCTTGCATGTCCACCTTGCATGTCCACCTTGCATGTCCATCTTGCATGTCCACCCTGCATGTCCACCTTGCATGTCCACCTTGCATGTACACCTTGCACTCAACATACGTGCACCGAACAGGAGACCGAGGATATACAAGGTTCACATTTTCCTGCTATTTTGATGATATTGATGAAGAACACAAATCCACCATCAATATGGAATCGATATAAAATGATAAATCGTCTTGGTACAAGAGTCCAAAACGTACACAGGTAACAGGTAATGAATGCTGCAACCTTGATACGAGTTCACATTAAACGGAGTAAAACGTGAAGTTTGGAACGTAAAGAATAAACAATTAATATACTAATTGTATCTGAACACAAAATAGCTTTTGTACCTCAACAAATTAACTGATATCGAATCCAATGCTTTTCCATGAGAAATCGTTGAAGTGGACAGTTTTCGCCCATTACCACGTGACCTTGGCGTTCACTTTTGGACGCGTCATCATGCAAGCCCCACCCCCAGTACCTCCCATTTCGTTTGCCTTTTATATTGTGCCGTGATGCGCGGAGCAGAGCACAGACCGATCGGAGGGTTGCGTTCATCCGAGGTCCATCGTGCCGAGGAGTGCGCGCCAAGACCGGAGGATCGACCATTGACAAGACCCGAGGAGTGCGCGCCAAGACCGGAGGATCGACCATTGACAAGACCCGAGGAGTGCGCGCCAAGACCGGAGGATCGACCATTGACAAGACCCGAGGAGTGCGCGCCAAGACCAGAGGATCGACCATTGACAAGACCCGAGGAGTGCGCGCCAAGACCAGAGGATCGACCATTGACGAGACCCGAGGAGTGCGCGCCAAGACCGGAGGATCGACCATTGACAAGACCCGAGGAGTGCGCGCCAAGACCAGAGGATCGACCATTGACGAGACCCGAGGACAAATGTAAGTGAAACATTCTCCCTGAAATGGTTTCGTTTTAACGTGAATCAGGTGTTTCTGCGCACAAAGCGAATTGTCAACTGTCAAGTCGTGTATCGGTTACGTCACTACGTGTCTTGCTTACGTCATCGTACGTAAGGCTCGCTGTACGAGGTGTGATTAATTATTCGTGCTTTATGAACTTTGTGTGGAATCTGTAGTTTATGTTCAACTGCGTACCTTGTGTTGCAGAATCCCCGGGACCCACCTCAAGGAAGATGAAGTCAGCACTGAGAGGAACCTGCGTGCTGATTGCGTCATTGGTGGATATAAGCCCCGCCCCCTCAAAAAAAAAAAAAAAAAACCACGTGGGGGGTTCATAGACCGGGAATTATTGATCAACCCACTCCGGCTCCAGCGAGCCTGTCCAAAATATCATCTGCCCACCCACGACTACCACCACTACCACCATGCCTACCACCACCATGCCTACCACAACCAAGATGTCCATGGTGAAGGTGCCAACCCCACCTCCTGAAACGTTTGGCCGTGTCATGAACGCGTGCGCGTACTTTCCTTCGTACATCTTCCTCCACCTGGTACACGGGCTCACGGCGGTGCCCCTGGTTTACCTGATATGTCACGCCTCGCAGCTGCTCTGATCATGCGCTCCCGTCCAACATTTTGTCACTTCCAAGGATGACCCCATGAGTGCTCTTCACCTTCTTCCTTCAACTCTTCTTCCTCATGAATATACTTTGGCGCTTCCAGCTCTTCCATGGCATTTCAATTTATTACACAAAATCTGTTTCTTCGAGAGACAGAGTGATGCACACGCGACGTCATCATGGATTCTTACCTTGTTACTTGTCACAATTTATTATCCTCGAGAATCATCACTTTATCCTGAACTCTTCCTGAACGTCATCGGTTCATGTTCATATCACCTGCACCTACCTGCCAAGAACATGTGTGCCGTTCCAGCCTTTTCCTCCAACGAATCCGGTTTCCATTGGGTACTCGGACTCGGACCGGCCCTTCTGCGAGCTTTGCCTTGTTTTTCCACTGGGTACTCGGACCGGCCCTTCTGCGAGCTCTGCCTTGTTTTTCCCCTGGGTACTCGGGCCGGCCCTTCTGCGAGCTCTGCCTTGTTTTTCCCCTGAGTACTCGGACCGGCCCTTCTGCGAGCTCTTCCTTGTTTTTCCACTGGGTACTCGGACCGGCCCTTCTGCGAGCTCTGCCTTGTTTTTCCCCTGAGTACTCGGACCGGCCCTTCTGCGAGCTCTGCCTTGTTTTTCCCCTGAGTACTCGGACCGGCCCTTCTGCGAGCTCTTCCTTGTTTTTCCACTGGGTACTCGGACCGGCCCTTCTGCGAGCTCTGCCTTGTTTTTCCCCTGGGTACTCGGACCGGCCCTTCTGCGAGCTCTGCCTTGTTTTTCCCCTGAGTACTCGGGCCGGCCCTTCTGCGAGCTCTTCCTTGTTTTTCCCCTGAGTACTCGGACCGGCCCTTCTGCGAGCTCTGCCTTGTTTTCCCCCTGAGTACTCGGACCGGCCCTTCTGCGAGCTCTGCCTTGTTTTTCCCCTGAGTACTCGGACCGGCCCTTCTGCGAGCTCTTCCTTGTTTTTCCACTGGGTACTCGGACCGGCCCTTCTGCGAGCTCTGCCTTGTTTTTCCCCTGAGTACTCGGACCGGCCCTTCTGCGAGCTCTGCCTTGTTTTTCCCCTGAGTACTCGGACCGGCCCTTCTGCGAGCTCTTCCTTGTTTTTCCACTGGGTACTCGGACCGGCCCTTCTGCGAGCTCTGCCTTGTTTTTCCCCTGGGTACTCGGACCGGCCCTTCTGCGAGCTCTGCCTTGTTTTTCCCCTGAGTACTCGGGCCGGCCCTTCTGCGAGCTCTGCCTTGTTTTTCCCCTGGGTACTCGGACCGGCCCTTCTGCGAGCTCTGCCTTGTTTTTCCCCTGAGTACTCGGACCGGCCCTTCTGCGAGCTCTGCCTTGTTTTTCCCCTGAGTACTCGGACCGGCCCTTCTGCGAGCTCTTCCTTGTTTTTCCACTGGGTACTCGGACCGGCCCTTCTGCGAGCTCTGCCTTGTTTTTCCCCTGAGTACTCGGACCGGCCCTTCTGCGAGCTCTTCCTTGTCTCGACAAGTCCCAAATGAGATAAACGAATCCTCGATTTTAGGTTTCCTGTCTGACGAGCCAATCATTTGTCTCATTGCAATTGTCCGTAATCTATCATTGTGTACAACGTGCTCGTGTTATCATGAACTCGCCATCGGTTTGAACCTATCGCAATTTATACGCCATTAGCACTTTTATGTAACATTTTCACTGATATAATTCATCTTGCAGGTGGATGTTTGTTGATTCCATTGTTTGCCTAACGTTGTTTGCCTGAAGTGATGTTCCTAATCTACTCATTGCTGCAATGTTTCTGCACAATAAAGGGTTAAAAAACACCTACAAGTGTCATTGTTCTTATAAAGCTTGTTTCATTTTGGAGAAAGATAGGACTCGTGACAGCATTTCTGGGGTCAGGGTTAGGATGACAGGTTGGGGTTGGTGTGGGGTTAGGATGACAGGTTGGGGTTGGTGTGGGGTTAGGATGACAGGTTGGGGTTGGTGTGGGGTTAGGATGACAGGTTGGGGTTGGTGTGGGGTTAGGATGACAGGTTGGGGTTGGTGTGGGGTTAGGATGACAGGTTGGGGTTGGTGTGGGGTTAGGATGACAGGTTGGGGTTGGTGTGGGGTTAGGGTGACAGGTTGGTGTGGGGTTAGGATGACAGGTTGGGGTTGGTGGGGGGTTAGGATGACAGGTTGGGGTTGGTGGGGGGTTAGGATGACTGGTTGGGGTTGGTGGGGGGTTAGGATGACAGGTTGGGGTTGGTGGGGGGTTAGGATGACAGGTTGGGGTTGGTGGGGGGTTAGGATGACAGGTTGGGGTTGGTGGGGGGTTAGGATGACAGGTTGGGGTTGATGTGAGGTTAGGATGACAGGTTGGGGTTGGTGGGAGGTTAGGATGACAGGTTGGGGTTGGTGTGGGGTTAGGATGACAGGTTGGGGTTGGTGGGGGGTTAGGATGACAGGTTGGGGTTGGTGTGGGGTTCAGATGACAGTTTGGGGTTGGTGGGGAGATAGGATGACAGGTTGGGGTTGGTCGGGGGGGGGGGGGGGGGGGTTAGGATGACAGGTTGGGGTTGGTGTGGGGTTAGGATGACAGGTTGGGGTTGGTGGGGGGTTAGGATGACAGGTTGGGGGGTTAGGATGACAGGTTGGGGTTGGTGGGGGGGGGGGGGGGGGTTAGGATGACAGGTTGGGGTTGGTGTGGGGTTAGGATGACAGGTTGGGGTTGATGTGAGGTTAGGATTACAGGTTGGGGTTGGTGGGGGTTAGGATGACAGGTTGGGGTTGGTGTGGGGTTAGGATGACAGGTTGGGGTTGATGTGAGGTTAGGATGGCAGGGTGGGGTTGATGTGGGGTTAGGATGACAGGTTGGGGTTGATGTGAGGTTAGGATGACAGGGTGGGGTTGGTGTGGGGTTAGGATGACAGGTTGGGGTTGGTGTGGGGTTAGGATGACAGGTTGGGGTGGGTGGGGGGGTTAGGATGACAGGTTGGGGTTGGTGTGGGGTTAGGATGACAGGTTGGGGTTGGTGGGGGGTTAGGATGACAGGTTGGGGTTGGTGTGGGGGTTAGGATGACAGGTTGGAGTTGGTGTGGGGTTCGGATGTCAGGTTGGTGTGGGGGTTAGGATGACAGGTTGGGGTTGGTGGGGGGTTAGGATGACAGGTTGGGGTTGGTGTGGGGGTTAGGATGACAGTTTGGGGTTAGGATGACAGGTTGGAGTTGGTGTGGGGTTAGGATGACAGGTTGGGGTTTGTGTAGGGGTTAGGATGACAGGTTGTGGTTGGTGCGGGTTAGGATGACAGGTTGGGGTTGGTGTGGGGTTAGGATGACAGGTTGGAGTTGGTGTGGGGTTAGGATGACAGGTTGGGGTTGGTGTGTGGGCTAGGTTAACAGAAAGAAAGTCATTGATTAGTAAAGCTGATTATCTGAATATTTTCATAAATTATTATCAGCACATTTGTCCACTTTTGGTAGATCTTGGTTTGGCAATTTCAAATGTTAATTAAACAAAGTGCAAACGGTTTTCAAAGAATTAAATTCTACCAAGTACAAAGTGCAAACAGCAAATTCGAAATGGAGAAGTAAGTAAGTGCAAAACAACCGTCAGCGATTAGTTGGGGGCAAGACCGCAATTTTTTTTGTTAGTCAGCCTTGCGGTGTCTGCAGAGGCATGCACGTGTCCGCCTATGGTCAGACGGGCCAGGGTAACATAAGTTAACCATTAATGTTGAGCAAACCTCTTGTCTCAGCAGAACAGAGGATTCATGAAGGTTAGAGTTTCGCTTGTGCTCTTTAACCTCGTTTCCTGTACGATGTCATTCATTCTGATGAGGTGGGGAGCAGGTTTTCAGGTCATGGTGGATGCATTCCTCAACACTGCGAGCTCTGCCTAGGATCAATGAGATCAATGAATTGAAAGAATAATTTATATTATAGGTGCAGGGAAATCCAACAGATACATTTCGTCAAAGGTATGTAAAATATCGAAATATCCCTCCAGGCGTTTTGCGAAGAACACAAAAGGATGATTTCACAAAAAGGCAAATATCTTAATGTCCAGATGATAAAAATAGTAGATGGAAAATAATAAATGGAGTGCTTGGAAAGAAAAAAGAAACCTCCATTGCAACAATAAATATGAATGATGCTTTAATTGAAGATAGCATAATGGATCATTGAAATGATCACTCTATAAATATTTGGGCAAAACCTAGCAAATAATATTCCTGGTGTAAATAGATTCATTGAAATGATCACTCTATAAATATTTGGGCAAAACCGAGCAAATAATATTCCTGGTGCAAATAGCTTCATTGAAAATATCACTCTATAAATATTTGGGCAAAACCTAGCAAATAATATTCCTGGTGTAAATAGATTCATTGAAAAGATCACTCTATAAATATTTGGGCAAAACCTAGCAAATAATATTCCTGGTGTAAATAGGTTCATTGAAAAGATCACTCGATAAATATTTGGGCAAAACCTAGCAAATAATATTCCTGGTGTAAATAGATTCATTGAAAAGATCACTCTATAAATATTTGGGCAAAACCGAGCAAATAATATTCCTGGTGTAAATAGATTCATTGAAATGATCACTCTATAAATATTTGGGCAAAACCTAGCAAATAATATTCCTGGTGCAAATAGATTCATTGAAAAGATCACTCTATAAATATTTGGCCAAAACCTAGCAAATAATATTCCTGGTGTAAATAGATTCATTGAAAAGATCACTCTATAAATATTTGGGCAAAACCTAGCAAATAATATTCCTGGTGTAAATAGATTCATTGAAAAGATCACTCTATAAATATTTGGGCAAAACCTAGCAAATAATATTCCTGGTGTAAATAGATTCATTGAAAAGATCACTCTATAAATATTTGGGCAAAACCTAGCAAATAATATTCCTGGTGTAAATAGATTCATTGAAAAGATCACTCTATAAATATTTGGGCAAAACCTAGCAAATAATATTCCTGGTGCAAATAGATTCATTGAAAAGATCACTCTATAAATATTTGAGCAAAACCTTGCAAATAATATTCCCTGTGTAAATAGATTCATTGAAAAGATCACTCTATAAATATTTGGGCAAAACCTAGCAAATAATATTCCTGGTGTAAATAGATTCATTGAAAAGATCACTCTTATAAATATTTGGGCAAAACCTAGCAAATAATATTCCTGGTGTAAATAGATTCATTGAAATGATCACTCCATAAATATTTGGGCAAAACCTAGCAAATAATATTCCTGGTGTAAATAGATTCATTGAAAAGATCACTCTATAAATATTTGGGCAAAACCTAGCAAATAATCTTCCTGGTGTAAATAGATTCATTGAAATGATCACTCTATAAATATTTGGGCAAAACCTAGCAAATAATATTCCTGGTGCAAATAGATTCATTGAAAAGATCACTCTATAAATATTTGGGCAAAACTGAGCAAATAATATTCCTGGTGTAAATAGATTCATTGAAATGATCACTATAAATATTTGGGCAAAACCTAGCAAATAATATTCATGGTGCAAATAGATTCATTGAAAAGATCACTCTATAAATATTTGGCCAAAACCTAGCAAATAATATTCCTGGTGTAAATAGATTCATTGAAAAGATCACTCTATAAATATTTGGGCAAAACCTAGCAAATAATATTCCTGGTGTAAATAGATTCATTGAAAAGATCACTCTATAAATATTTGGGCAAAACCTAGCAAATAATATTCCTGGTGTAAATAGATTCATTGAAAAGATCACTCTATAAATATTTGGGCAAAACCTAGCAAATAATATTCCTGGTGTAAATAGATTCATTGAAAAGATCACTCTATAAATATTTGGGCAAAACCTAGCAAATAATATTCCTGGTGTAAATAGATTCATTGAAAAGATCACTCTATAAATATTTGGGCAAAACCTAGCAAATAATATTCCTGGTGTAAATAGATTCATTGAAATTATCACTTTATAAATATTTGGGCAAAACCTAGCAAATAATATTCCTGGTGTAAATAGATTCATTGAAATGATCACTTTATAAATATTTGAGCAAAACCTAGCAAATAATCTTCCTGGTGTAAATAGATGAATTTAAATGTTCACTTTAGAAATATTGAGTACACCCATTCCCTATTAGTCCATGAGCCAGGTACGAGGTCGGTACCATCTGAGGGCACCTCAAAAAACCTATTGTTTATTGATGGTACATATGAGGACATAACAAAAATGCATGATGGACATTCCAAACTCACAGCTCAAGTTTTCTACAGCGATTTTAATATTTTGATGAAAATGTGGCAAAAATGACCATTTCTGACACATGGAAGTTGTTACAATATTGCTTATGACGACCAAACAAAATAATCAATAATGAATGTTGCTTTTTTGTGTGTGTGGTTGTGTGTGGATGTGATAAAACATGTATATTTGTTTAATAAATATTTTTGGAACTTATTTTGTGTCCATTAATTGCATTATCATTTCATATAAACGTGGTATTATTTGTGCAAAAAGTGAAAATTTGATATGTGTGCAATTTCTACTGGATATTAACAAATACAATTTGCTTTACTTACAGGCAAGACATGCGATATTAATTTTTATATTTAAGGGTTTCCAGCTGATATTTTGTTCGTGCTGTGATGATCTACAACAGTTTTTGGTATGACCATATTTGTTATAAACTATAAACTTATAAAATATTTGTTATGTGCTTTAAATATTAATTTTTAAATGCATAAGCAAAAATATTTAAGATATAATTAAGTCTAATATATACTTTTACAGATATCAGATGAAGAAAATTTATTTAAGGTTTGAAATGTAGATTATCAAACAAAATGAACGATTCTGAACGTTTCTTTATATATCATTTCAGGTGTGTGACTGAGTTCAGAATGTGAACATCAAAACATTATGGAGTCACCTAGGAAGAAGCGCAAACAATCTTCAATCGAAAGAACCTGCATTATTTGTTCCAAACAATCATCTGAATCTAATGTTACCAAGCCTAGAGATGCAGAATCCCTTAACGTACTGTTGAATGCAGCCAAAATACAAAACTTTGCTCCTATCAATGACCTCGAGGAACATGAATATGACGAACGCTTGTTTTACCACAGAGACTGGCGAGCCAGTTTCACACATAAGAAAACACTCGCAAAGTTTGTCGAAACATCGGAATCAGAATGTTCCAGTGAAACAAGAAGATCTTCTCGAAGCACACCTACCACATCACGTGTTTTAGAGGCAGTTTGCATCTTTTGTGAAAAGAAAAGCAAGTATGCTTCAGGCTCTAACACTAGAGAGGTCCTCCTGCAGTCTCGAGAGATGCGTGCAGATGATAAAGTAAGAAATGCAGCTCTTACAAAGCTGGATGATCGTATCCTCGCAATTACATCTAGGCCTAGGGAGTTGATTGCTGCTGAGGCTCATTACCACAAGTCTTGCTACCGTAACTATACCAGAGATGAGAAACAAACACCTCCAAATACAAACTCAACTGACGACGACGAAGTGGCTTAGAAGGCAGCCGAACATGAATCCTACCTACATCTCTCCATGTACATCAGAGAGACATTGTTTGTGGAGCCAACAGTGGTGAAAATGACAGTTCTGACTGAGAAATTTGTGAACCATATACAATCATTTGGTTGCAATAATGTGAAATTACAAACCAAAAAACACATACGACGAAAACTAGAATGTGAATTTGGCAAATCACTTCATTTTGTCACCAACAACAGTGCTAAGCTTTTAGTGAATCCAGATAGTCTTTCCTTGGAGAAGGTAGTTGTTGAACTGACGAAGAATGAAGATCGACTGGAGCGTTTAAAGCATGTAGATGATATGGAAAATGTTGTGAAACTGTCAGCGACCCACATAAGAGGACAAATCAAGAAGCTCAAAACAAAACCGTGGCCTCCGCATCCTGATGAACTGAACTCTGAGTACAGTATTTTGCCAGATGCTTTACAAACCTTCTTGAATTTGCTTCTACTTGGTGAAGCAGAGGATGGAACGGAAAAACTGAAACGTGTTGTGCAGTCAATAGGACAAGATTGCCTGTATGCTGTGAGTAGAGGGGCACTTGCGCCCACCAAGCACATTCTACTGCCGTGGGGAGTAAAATCCCTCACAGGCAATGTTGAGCTTATTAAGTTGCTCAATCGACTGGGACACAGTATCTCGTATTCCAAGCTTGAAGAGATGGACACTGCATTATGTCTTCAGAAACAAAGGAAGGAAGCAGACCGAGGGGTTGTTCTCCCATTCACCTCTCATACAGGTATTCCAACAACACTTGCCTTTGACAACATTGACAGACTCGAAGAGACGCTTAGCGGTGGTGGTACCTCTCACAGGGTGAATGGAATTATCATACAGCCTCAAGTCCAGACCGTGAAGCTACCAGAGAGTAAATTTGCCCAATCAAACGAGAAGAAGCGGACCATTACACCCGTAGCTCTGGAAGTGCCAGACTACAATGCAGGCAACAGAGAAGGACCACCAGCCATGAAACCTCTGGATATGGATATGCAATCAGCAGTGGAAACAGCGAATTGTAAAAACCTTGTGTGGTCATTGACTCGTCTTTCTGATGCCAGAAATCAGTCTATCAGTTCCTGGACTGGCTTCAATTTGACGACGAGAGACGATATATCAGTCAAGAAAGACACCGAAGGATATCTCCCTACAATCAACGCTCCAGCCACACATTTATCAACAGATCACCAGATCTTGCATCAGGCTGCCAAGATAAAGGATGAACTAAACGTTCAGGAGATAGTTTGTGTCTTCGACCAAGCCTTGTATGCAAAAGCTGTGGAGATCAAATGGAAACACAACCAACTGTTTCAGAAGGTGGGGCTACGAATGGGAACGTTCCATACCTTGTGTAACCTGTTATCAATCATTGGAAAGAGGTTCAGTTCGGCTGGATTGAGGGATCTAGCTGTTGAATCAGGCATAATAGCTGAGGGCTCAATCACATCAGTCCTCGAAGGTCGCAAGTACAACCGAGGGGTTCGGCTCTGTAAACTTGTGTATGAAGCCTTGCTCAGATTCGCCTGGAAAGGCTTCTATCCATGGTTCGAAGACCACCATGCTGAAGATGTAAAGTACCTGAACGAGACCACCAAAGCCATCAGATCCTTACATGAAGATGTGTCCCACGAAACTGAGGACTCGGTGTTGAGGAATGATTCTGTCTCTCCGGTGCTTTCGCGTTTTACACAGTATCTTGATCATCTACACAGCAACCAAGGGCAGCTGGCATCCTTCTGGATCTCCTTCATTGACATTGTAGGCGTTCTCCTGGATCTCATCCGAGGCTCACGAGAAGGAATCTGGTCTCTCCACCTGTCTGCAGTCAAGAGAATGATACCGTGGTGCTTCGCGTACGATAAGCAGAAATACGCCAGGTATGATTAATAATTAAGCAGTAAATTGGTGATCATTAAATCATATATCAAAATTTCTTCCTCATATGCACCTGCATAATAATATTTTTTTTGCAGGTACTTGTCGCTCTATTACTGTGAAATGACAAGGCTTCCAGAGACGCACCCCGAGGTATACAAACACATGTTAGATGGCGGTTTCTCGGTTCAACTGGATGACAGTAACCCCTTTGGACGTATTCCGGTTGACCAAACAATCGAAGAGACCATCAATAAAGACACGCAAACAGCAGGTAGCAAATTAAGCTAAAACGTTACATTTCTAGCTGAACAAGTGCAGCAACTGCACAAAATACCTGTAATGAAACAATGTACTTCCCAAGGTTTTATATTACAGGTGGCACAAAAGGATTCTCTTTCAACCCTGGTGCAGTGAGTCGGTTCTACATGACAGCAGAGTATCACAGCTCATGTCTACAACAACTACGTAAGATGACAGATGTTTCCGAGTCTAGTGTTCATCATGATTTGACATCTTCCCGTATTAAGAAAGATGAAGATGCTGTACAGTCTCTTGGAGATATTCTTGAAGCCAACTGGACGAATCCTTTCGAGACAGGCGAAACCGAGCTCATCAGTATCTCAATTGGTGCAGCTGCTCCACCAGCTGTTTCTGCTGATTTGGTGTCTGCACAGAAGAAGGGAGAAGAAACGTACCAACAATTCCAAGAGGATCGAATAGCGAAAGGAGAAAAATTATATGAGAAGATTCCAAGGTTGAGCTAGAAGACATTGGACAGTATCAAGCAACGGAAAACCAAGAAATCCACAAACAAGGAAGTTGTTCTGAAGAGTGACAATAAGCTGTTCGGTCATATGGTCTTGGTTGCTTCATCAAGAAAACTCGACATGAAAGAAGTCCTAAAGCATCCTCTAGGTCCTATCCCGTGGTCGTTAGCAAACACTGATGGGACACTGAAAAAGACAAATAAGGCAGCATTGGCAAGAAAGTTGGAAACTATGGCCGCATCTGCTGACCATATAGAAACCCCGTCTGCATGTATCATTGACGGAATGACTATTGTACAGAAGATGAAGGGTGATAACCTAACGTTTGAAGACTTAGCGGATCAGATGCTGGCATCTGTACTGAGAACTGCTGGTACGAGTGAGCGAATTGACTTGGTCTTTGATGTGTACCAACAGATGTCTATCAAAGCAGCTGAGAGGACAATGAGAGGTTCAGAAACAGGAATTCGATTCACCAATATCATCCCAGGTCACAAGATCCAACAATGGCGACGCCTTCTTTCTTGTGGAGCTAGCAAGATGAAACTTATAAGTTTCATTGTGAACCAGTGGAAAGAGCCAAACATGAGGTTGAAAGTTGGTGGCAGAATCATGTATGTTACATGCAGTAATAAATGCTTCAAGATCACCTGCGATGAAGTAAAAGAGGAAAAGGATCTAAGCACATCCCAGGAGGAGGCTGATACAAGAGTAATCTTCCATGCCAAACATGCTGCACCAGCCATGTCCTCAATCGTCATAGTAGCGGAGGATACTGATATCATACTCTTATGTCTGGCCTTTCAGAAAGACATTGACTGTGCCATATATGTCAAGTGTGGTACGACAACTCGCACGCGATTTGTCAGCATCAGCAAAGTGTCTGCAGCGCTGGGACAGGATGTATGCGATGGATTACTAGGCTTACATGCGTTTTCTGGCTGTGACACTGTTAGTGCTTTTAGTGGTCGTGGAAAGCTTGGTGCACTAAAACTGCTAATAAGCAACGACAAGTTCAGGGACGCTTTCACAAAATTGGGATCAGAATGGCAGCTGTCAGATGACGTTTTCAAGGTCTTGGAAGCATTCACATGCCGACTCTATGTCAGTCAGACTGATATCTGTGATGTTAACGAGATGCGGTATGAACTATTCAGGGTGAAAGATGGTAATGTAGAATCTGGTCAGTTACCACCATGCCATGACTGTCTTCATCTTCATGCAGTCAGAGCAAACTACCAAGCTGCTGTGTGGCACCGCTCCTCACAAGCTGATCCCCAGACACCAAGTCCACTGGACAGCAACGGTTGGGTATTGAGTGATAATGGAGACCTGATGATAAACTGGATGACAGGAGAGCCAGCACCGAACATCGTATTGGAGTTCCTGTCCTGCAAGTGTAAGAAGTCATGCAAACTGCCCCGTTGTCAGTGTATGGTGAATGGACTGCCTTGTACTCAGGCTTGTACTCTACAAGACTGTGACAATATGAAGGTTGACGAGGATCTCAGCGAGGACCAGCAATCTGACAGCGATAGTGATAGTGACACCCATTAAGTATCTGATAGTAAATATGATGAATTTGTGTGTACATCTATATGTAAGAGAAGGTTTAAAATACACATTGAGTACTTAAGAGAAATTCTGAAAGACATGTTGACTGTGAGTTATGAATGATAGGACATTGACGACATTGTACATTCAATTTGTTACTTGTATGATTATTATGCGCAGAATGATGAGTATGCCTTGCCAATTTTGCTATTAGGCGCACTTCTGTTTTTGGCATGATGGACGTTGAAATATTACAAAATAGTGTTTTAAGTATTAATTTTATCACAGTGATGATTGAATTAATTAAATGTGTTCAAAATACGCTATCCGGTTTATTAACAACATGGACCAATAGGATTGGCTATTGGCCGGTCCTCCTCTAGATCTCTGTTCAGCTACAGCGGCCCTATTAAGAACTGGAAGGTTCACTAAGTCGTAAACATTTGCACTGTTTAAATCTTGATTATATGTATTTAAAAAAAATACTTTTGTAAGAGAAATTTCAGATGTATGCAATAAACAATTGAAAAAATGCTTTCTTTCACTGAACAAATATACGTTTTTTTCACCTACCCCACCCATATGAATATGGCTCTACTGAGCTTGAGCTGTGAGTTACAAATGTCCATCATGCTGTTTTGAGTTCCAGAAACATCCAGCTATCAGAAAATAGCAAAATTTTGAGGTGCCCTCAGATGGTACCAATGGACCCAAATTAAGGGATCAGCTCACGGACTATATGGGGGTGGCAGGAAGGGGGAAGGGTGGCAGGAAGGTGTGTGTGTGGCACACACCAACCCCAATTCCTCTCTGCAATATATAGATTACAATAGATGTACGGTTGGGCCTCAACAACGTTGGACAGTGGGGAGGGGGGGGGGGGGGCAAATATTCGAGCTCGAAACAGAAAGCATTCGAGCAAACACTCCATTCAAAGCCGTTAAGGAACAGCTGGCTTGGCAAGCGCTAGCTAGCAGCTTGGTAGCTGAACACATCCTGCATTTCCTCGCTTTCAGTTTAGTTTCAAACAGCATTAGCGACCGTTTCAAAACGTAATTATATCATAACGTGTTTGTGGTTTATAATATTTTTACTTCTGGTATGGGTCGTTGCTCCCACAAAACGGCACAATAAGCTATTTAAAAATGTTAACACAGCATTTGTTTAAGGAGGAGAAACCCCATGGGGAGTTGTATTATTTTGTCCATGTTTTGTAATAACATTATTTTTATGCTTTTGTTATTCGAAACGGCCTTGGAAAAACGCCATTATAAAGCTATCTTAACATGGATATACACCTCAACACTTAACCCCATTGGTGGGGAAACCCCCTTTCATGAACAAAACCCCCTTGGGGAAGGGTGGGGGGGGAATTAATTTGCTACAACCTTCATTGTGTGACCCTTAGTTCTCCTGTCAAGTTTGGTTGAGATTCGATAAGCAACAACCGAATGTATTGCAGTCAAAAATCATCAGACAGACATCCCTCTAGGTCAAATAGTTTCAGAGTTATGACTCGTGGGAAAATGTGACATAGTGAAGAGCAGGGCTCTTGCTTGAGACGGACGAAGTGACGGGCAAGACACAAACTCGTCCGAGAAGATGTTTATTGTAAAAACCAACTCGGGAACTCTAAAAAGCCCGTTTATCGGGCTGCATATATATCACAACCAGAAAGCACAACCGAAACCGAAAGCCACGCCTCTCAGGCGAGGCGCGCTTTGGTGGTCACGTGACCGACAGGTGCAAAGGATTATAACCGCACGCGCGGCACGCTTTGGTGGTCACGTGACCGGCCACCCCGGCGCCGTGGTTTGCCCGCCGGTTACGTCACCGGCTGGAGCAAGGAGATTCTGTTGTTGGTCTCGCTTGGGGGACCCATGGGTCGCTACAATAGTCCCTATGGGTTGCCATCTTGGATTTCTGGTGACCTAGACCTCAGGTAACCTTGATTCCTCCTTCAATCAATCAGGCAACTTTGATTTAGTGGGGAAGGACACCTCATTCATCCCTCTACGTCAAATCGTTTCTGAGTTATTACCATGAAAAATTTCAACTGGTTGCTATGGTGGCCATCTTTGATTTCAGTAACTTTTGTTACGGATTCGTCACTTCCGCCATTGTTGTTATATACTTGTAAGATTTTAATTAAAATGAATTGTGGTTTCAGATAAAATGATAAGAATGATTTGTGTGAAATGGAGATGACTTTAGTAAAAGGTAAAAATAAATGTTTGTGAAGGAAAAAAGAAAACGTGGCAAAGAGACCGGAAGAAGAGAGATCGATAGAGAGAGAGAGACTGACTGTTTCTTCCTTTTATTACAAGAGTACAAAAAATCAGTTATGTTCAGTCACAAAGAAACAAAACACAATAAAATGGTCTCAAGGAAAGGTTATTTTCAAATCATCATCATCAAGTGTGCATATGACATCATTAAAAACCCACTTTTCTTTAAAACATGTTAAATTCTTGTTCATTTTAAAAAACCGGTACTCTAGCTTTAGTCTTGCATTTACAAGAGCCTTAAGGGTGAGCAGTACATCACATGACGAGTCAGAAGCGTTTCCCATTTTTTTCTTCCTGGATTTATAAATTGCAAACTTGGCCTGGCCAATTAAAAAATTCATTAAAACCACATTCCTAAGGGAAGACGGTCCTAAAACACCATAAATAAAAACATTGTGATTGAAGAGGGAACCAAGCTTCACAAAGCGTTCCTGAAGGAATGTAAAAAGAGGTTGCAATCGTTCACACTCCAGGTATATATGCGGTAGGGTTTCAATGGATGCACAGAAAGGGCATAGATTAGAGTTAGCAGTAGAAAACCGGTTCAGTAAAACATTATAAGGTAAAATCCAGTGTACAAGTTTCCATTGAATATCTCCAACATACTTTGGAGTAGGCAAGAGATAAAAACTTCGCCAATTGGGTGGTATTGGGGGTAAAACATCCCGCCATCGAAGCCTCGGGTGCTCAGAAAATGTTTTTGCGTATAAAATTTTAACGTACGCGTTGTACAGAGTTTTCTTTGGAAAGGCGGGAAGGGATAATGCAGTATCATCAGGGCTGTTCAGGCCAGGGGACAGATTAAGTGGCGGGCTGAAGACTAGGAGTTTGGGGAAGTCACCCGCTGTTTCCTCGGGGGAAGGGCCAAGTTCCTCGCAGGTATTACGATACGTTGTGGATATCCCTTGAAGGAACCGAGAGATGATCCTGACAGATTTTATTCCGGTTTTTTGTGCCACAGCGGCAGCACTCAGCCGGCAGCTCCCAGACTCTGTCATGAGGTCTTTCACTCGCAGCAGCTTGGCATCAACAAAACGTTGAACGAGTCCCCTATTATTCAAGCTGTTTTCCAGGAAGGGGTTGTAGCATAGGGGCTCGTTCAACAACATTTCCATGTTGTATGTTGCCATTTCACGGGAAAAGGACAGGGCTTGCCAGGCGTTCATCACCCCTTGGTAAAAGGTGGGCAGCAAGGATGAATCGATTTGATGAGGGTTCATCAAGAAAAGTTCTCGGTCGTAACCCAGCTTGCATGTGAGCTGTAATATGCAGTTAGCCAGAGGCCTCCAGAGTAGGGCTTCATCTCCATATACAAGTTGGCGCACGATATGAAGCCGGAAGACCATAATCCGGCTGCGGATATCAATAAGACCTTGGCCACCTTCAGCGAGTGGCAAGTATGCCACGGGGGGTTGGAGCCAGTGTTTCCCGCTCCAGAAAAAGTCGACAATGCTCTTTTGCAGTGTAATAAGAAGGCTCCCAGGCGGTTGTAGGCATATCATCTTATGCCATAGCATAGAGGCGACAAGATTGTTAATGACGAGAGTTCTTCCGCGGTACGAAAGTTGGAAAAGACGTCCTTTCCAGCGGGCCAGTTTTGCCATTACCTTGTCTGGTAATCCCACCCAGTTCTGCTGCTCAAAGGTGTTGTCTCCGAGGAAAATACCGAGGTATTTAATGCCACTTTTCTGCCAGTTCACTCCTCCTGGTAGGACAATTGGCGGGCAATCTCCAGGTCCTATCCAAAGGGCTTCACTCTTCTTCCAGTTTACCTGGCCTGAACAAGCCTGACAATATGTTTTTAGTGCCTGAGCCACCGCAGTGACGTCAGTACTATTTTTTATATAAATACAGACATCATCTGCATAGGCAGAGACTTTTAGCGGTGTGGTAAGAATTGATCCAGTGAAGCCAGAAATGTGCGTACGTAATTGGAGCAGAAGAGGTTCGATGGCAAGAGAGTATAAAAGTCCAGATAGCGGGCAACCTTGCCGTACTCCCCGTTGTACAGCAATGGGGCTACACAATACTTGATTAATTTTAAGAACACTGGATATATTACAATACAAAAGTTTAACGTATGAGATAAAAATAGGTCCAAACCCAAAATTCTCTAAAACTCTAAAAAGGTACATGTGGTCAATACAGTCAAAGGCTTTTCCTTGGTCAATAAAAAACAGACCAACATTCATATTAAAATTGTTACAAAACCGAATGGTATCACGGATAAGAAAGATATTATTAAAAATAGTACGTCCAGGAATACAAAAGGATTGATGTTCTCCTATTAGTACATTCATAAAAGGTTTCATTCGATTAGACAAGGCTTTGGCTAAAATTTTATAATCCGTACATAAAACAGAAATAGGACGCCAGTTCTCTATAAGTTGAGTGTCCGCTTTCTTAGGAATTAAGGTGGTGACTGCTCTCCGGCAACTCCACGGCAGTTGTCCATCCTCTAAACATTCATTCAATACCCGCAGTAGGTGAGGTCCAGTGGTGTCCCAAAAAAACTGGAAAAATTCACTTGTCAGCCCATCCAGTCCAGGGGCTTTATCAGGTTCCAAGGCCTTCAAGGCAGCGGTGAGCTCAGGTAACCTAAGAGGATCCTCCAACTGCTGCTTCTGATCCTCCGCCAATGTTGGAAGGTTAGAAACAAGTTCCGATATTGCATCCTGGTTAATGTCATGCCGCATAAACCGTTGTTTAAAATGTTTCCGGGCACATTCCCTGATTCTGCCATCTTCATAAAGGAGTTCCCCATCATGGAGCAAGCGTGTAATCATTGACGAAGAGGCCCCCCTTTTAAGGCTGAAGAAGAATTTGGTTGGAGCATCAAGGTCGTGTATGTACCTCATCTTCAGGCGCAATAAAGCATTTTGTGCTCGCCTTTCGGATATGGAATTCAGTAAGGCCGTTTTTCCATGGATTTGTTGCCTCATTCCCTGGTAGCTCACACTTGCGGTTCCCTGAAGCTGTTCCTGTAATTCCAGGATTTCATCTTCAAGTAAGGTTGTGGTTTTTCTTTCCTCTTGAACACCATACGCACGATATTGTTGGCAGAACAGTCTGATGTGCGTTTTGGCATTATCCCACCATTGTCTGAGGTTTGAGAAATTCCCTTGGGAGGCAACCAGAATATTCCAAATTTCCGGAAAAATGTCCTTAAAGGTACTATCATCAAGTAAGTTGTTATTAAATTTCCAAAAAGCACTCTTGTGTTTCGGGCAGGGGGCAGAAATTTTGAGAAATGTTGCGCTGTGGTCCGAGAATCCTGATGGGCAAATTTTGGATGACAGAACGAGGCGTTCAAGTGGAGGATTAATATAAAACTTGTCCAAGCGAGCAAGTACAATATTACCCTGAATACATCGACACCATGTGTATTGCCTGATTGATGGGTGCTGTACCCGCCATATATCTGTCAAATTCATTTGTTTTAAAAATTTGGTGAGAGGGATTGTGGAGGCAGGATGGGGCTCTGCACTGTTCCTGTCGAGTTGGGGTTGGAGGGTGCAGTTAAAATCTCCACCAATACAAACATGATTGTCTTGGTTTTTTAGGGCGTTTTGACTGTCGAGGGACGTTAGGTGTGTCCCAAGGTCATTAAAAAAAACTCGCCGAGCTACAGGCGTACTTGGGGCATAGATATTAAAAATAGTATAGAATTTTCCATAGTAGTGGAATTCTAGGGATGCTAGGGATCCCTTGTGTATTTCGTCGAATTTAAGCGATGAAGGCGAAAAGGAGGGGCTAAGAATTATTGCGACACCGCCTTTGCGGGAGTCACCGTTACTAAAGAAGGACAGGCCGGGGAAGAGCCTACACCACTCTGCGACACAGCAGTCGTTGGCATGGGTCTCTTGTAAGAGGGCAATGTCAACTTTCTTCTGTAATAAAAAATCCCTTACTTGAACTTTACGGACAGAGCTACATCCTCCGTTAATATTCAGGCTACAAATGGAAAAACTCATTACAGCTATAAGGAGGAGTGACCACCACTCAATTTTTTGATAGCAGTTCATTCTTAGCTTTTTGCAACCACTTCTTTAAACGGTGACGTTGGGAGGAATTGAAATTAAAAACGTGGGGCCGTTTTACCATCAGTTTAGCGGAATGTATAAAATCAGGTAGCTCCGGAAAAAAGGTTTCTATTACAACATTCCTTTTTCGGAATGTGTCCTTAAGAAACCTTTTTATCTCGGAGGGAGGGATTGGAGGGATTTCTTCTTCCTTAAGGCTACCACATTCACTAACAGAGTCATCTATATCAGATGGCTCAGATGGTGTGTCACACTGGTTTTCATCATTTATCTCCTCACCGTCATCACATCCCTCCACGTTATCGGATGGGGCATAGTCCATAGAGGGGGGGGGGGGGACGGGGAGGGAGAGAAATGAGCCATCTTCAGGGGAGGGGGGGGGGGTACTAATTTTTGTGGTTCAACCATATCAGTTTCTAGGTCAGTAGACAAGGGCGAGGATTCATCCACATCTATGTCCTCCAATACCGAGAAACGATTTTCTGTGACGAGGGACAAATCTAGGCCAGAGAGGAGGGGCTGTCGGTTTTCAGTTGTAGGTTTTTTAAAGAGGTGACCGTTTTCATCTGTTGTTTGCAGATGTCTTTTTCCTTTTGGGCAGACTAATTGAAACTCGTCCTGGTTAGTGGGAAGAGATTGCAAGGGTTTGGGGGGAGGGGGGGGGGAGGGAGGACGTGATCATCGGGAGGGGGATCCCATCGGCTACCACGGCGGGAGAGGTAGGATCAGTTATAGCAGGCAACAAGCTGTGATTGGACGATGTCGCCTGGGGGGGTGAGATCTATAGTTAACAGGAGATGGCTGCAATTAGATCCTTCAGTAGAGGGAGGGGCCCTGTTTCAAGGGGAGGGGAGGGGGGTACGGCGGGGGGGTTTGGATTGGTGGTAAGAGGGCTTGGGTCGGTGGTGGACAGATTGGGATCAGTGGTGGTAAGGCTTGGGTCGATGGTGGGAAGGTTCGGGTCGGTGGTGGGAGGGCTTGGTTCGGCGGCGGGAGGGCTTGGTTCGGTGGTGGGAAGGTTTGGTTCGGTGGTGGGAAGGCTTGGGTCGGTGGTGGGAGGGCTTGGGTCAGTGGTGGGAGGGTTTGGGTCAGTGGTGGGAGGGTTTGGGTCAGTGGTGGGAAGGCTTGGGTCGGTGGTGGGAGGGTTTGGGTCAGTGGTGGGAAGGCTTGGGTCGGTGGTGGGAGGGCTTGGGTCGGTGGTGGGAGGGCTTGGGTCAGTGGTGGGAGGGTTTGGACCGGTGGTGGGAAGGTGGGGGGGGGGGGTTGCTTATTCCCGGTTCGGAGGGGAGGTTGCACTTGTGGAGAATTCTCTTTTCGGGGGCAGTCATGCTTAACATGCCCAAATTGTCCGCAGCCAAAACATTTTAGAACGTTGGTGGACACGTACACTGTATATTCGTTCTGTTGATGTTTTAATTTTATTATAAGGTTTAAATCCTTCTGGGAATTTTTTAAAATCATAAACACTTGCCGCCGGAATGAAACCACGTGCCTTAAATCGTTGTTTCGTGACCCGAAGGGAATCATGGAGATACGAGACACGATGGTACCGTATCGGGACAACTCTTTAATTAGTACATCGTCGGATACAAATGGGGGGCAATTTGATATCACGACTTTTATCGCTGGGCTATCAAGTGGGGAAATCATTACAAATAAATCTGGATCGATTGTCAAACCCTGTTCGACAATTTGTGGGACACAATCCACGTCGGACAAAAAAATAACGATCCGCTTGTTCATCCGCGAAGCGGCAACAACCTTGTCGATCCCGACAACACGACCGGTTGCGAGGACAACGTCCTCGACACTAACCTCACGTTCCGGAGGTACACAAAAGAACCCGTGCTTACGGGTCAGGCTCTGAAAGGCCGTAAATCGAGATAGTGCAGCTGCCATGCTTTCGGTCTTTGAGGCCGGCCGATAGGCACGAGGTTCTCCTGACCACGTGGCCCTTGACTTGGTTTGTCCGCACAATGTGGGCGCTTTCAGGATGAACTTTAGCCGGGGAGCGTTTGGGTGCGTGGCGCCTTTGGGCGCCCCGGTCTGATACTGCCGCCCACGCGCAGAACACCATGTGAGTGCACGTGGGTCCCGGCGGTCCCACTGGCCTAGCGCTACCATGTTTAGACAGCGAGATCCGTCCCCGGGCACCGGCAAGCCAGGCACGGTAGGACACCCGCGGAGCCCCGGCGGACCAGGGGCGCGCGAGCCTACGCGTTAGCGTGCTACGGCGGAATCAACGGCTTCGGCCACGGCCGGGCCGATACTCGGCCCGGTCGCACCGGAAATGAACTGGTTTGACGCCCGCGCTAGAGAGGTCGCGGGCGACTGAGATGTTTTAACAAATAATTAATTAATTTGAGACGTCCGATTTCTAGTGTTTGGAAATTTGGAAGAGCTTGACCCTAGCCTTTCCCTTGCGAGGGCAAGGAGGAACTTAACACTTGACACTTAAGCTTAGTTTGAAGTACACCCTGCCAGCGCTCCCGGTGGGACGGCAGGGCAACCAGAAGGGACGAGGTTCTCCTGACCACGTGGCCCTCGATCTGGGAAGCGAGAGGCGTTCCATTAGTGGACGCGCCCCTCACGCCCGACTTTTGGGCGGCCCCGGCAGGCCGTTTGTTTTGACGTTCCGTGACAGGCCCCGCACCCCCACCTCAGGGCCGACCGGGCGACCGGAATGAATCCCGGTGTCCCGATCCGAACCTTCAGAGCGGGCCGGCTGCACTTTCCGTCCCTGCGGTCCCAAATACCGGAACCACCCGCATACCACTTTATTCGACAAAATGAGGTGCGGCCTACAGCCTTAGAGAACCAACCCTATATAAGTCAATACCTCCAACGAGAGGGTGGTGGGAGTGGGTGATGGCAGAGGGTGATGGGGGAGGGTGATGGCAGGGTGATGGCAGGGTGATGGGAGGGTGATGGGGGAGGGTGATACCTCCCAAATACCGGAACCACCCGAATACCACTTTATTTGACAAAATGAGGTGCGGCCCACAGCCTTAGAAAACCAACCCTAAATAAGTCAATACCTCCAACGAGAGGGTGGTGGGAGGGTGATGGCAGGGTGATGGGAGGGTGATGGCAGGGTGATGGGAGGGAGATGGGGGAGGGTGATGGGGGAGGGTGATGGGGCAGGGTGATGGGGCAGGGTGATGGGGCAGGGTGATGGGAGGGTGATGGCAGAGGGTGATGGCAGAGGGTGATGGCAGAGGGTGACGGGGGAGGGTGACGGGGGAGGGTGACGGGGGAGGGTGATGGGAGGCACGCGATGGCGATTTCTTTACCAAACTCCGGAAGCCGTTCGCTTTGGACCAAACCATTGCATGTAAATAGAGGGGGGGGATTGTCACCGTACTCGCAAGCCGTTCGCTTTGGACCAAACCATTTCATGTAAATAGAGGGGGGGGGGATATAATTTTAGATATAGATATAGTACGGGCATGCCCTAGTATAATACAATCTTCCCTACCCGAACTCCGGGAATGGGAAGCAATCAGACCTCTCCGATTTCCCTAACTTCGGAAAGGGGAGGCAACAAAACAAACTGAAGGAAGGATAAACGAAAGGAAAAAAAGGAAATAGAGGTTTAACATGAAGGAGCAAACACCGATCGGGCGACGCCCAAAAACGGCGAACCCTTACCAGCGATCACCCTGTGCTCTCCGGCTCTCTCTCCCGTCTCAACGTATATGGGAATCACCAGGGAAGACTCCACGAACAGGTACAAGGACACAGAGGGGGGAAAACGGGGGGGGGGGGGGGGGGGGAATGGAGCAACAACACAGAGCACTCACAGGCCTCCACAAGCAGACGCCATGACAGTACAACCAGCATGCAAACGACCAGCAGGGGGCGCGAGAGAGAGAGAGAGAGAGAGAGAGAGAGAGAGAAGAGAACAGAAGAGAAGAGAACAGAAGAGAAGAGAAGAGAAGAGAAGAGAAGAGAGAGCTGTGAGTCACGTCGAGGCTGCGAGCGGACTTGTTTTTATATATTGGTCGCGAAGGAGTGAAGCTGAATAGAGAGTCTTGATTTTGGCAGTTTAACCATAAGATGGTTGCAGGCAGATCTTATGCGATCTGTAGGAATATTTGGTGGACACAGCACAGACAGAGCTGGGGGAGCTAGGCCGGAGAGGAGTCGGTAGAGGACAGAAAGACCACCAACCTGCCTGTGGTGAGTAAGTGAAAGGCCCTCGGAGTTAGCTTCATTGCGGGAGATTCCAATGATTTTGAAAGCTTTGGTTTCAACAGCGTGAAGCCGAGCTAGGTGCGAGGCAGGAGCACCGGCCCAGAGGGGGGAACAGTATTCCATTGAGCTGCCGATGAAAGCCTTGTATGTGGTGAGGAGCTCAGGTGTGCCAAGGAAGGACTTTGCATGACGGAGAATGCCCAGACGGGACTGGCTTTGGAGGCCATCATGAAAATGTGGTTTTCCCAGGAAAGATCATGTCAGATAGTGAGATCCAAAAGTTTGAGTGGCAGAACATTTTGGAGAGGATTGTTGAGAAAGTGGATGGGAGGGTTGTCCAGATGGTTTTTCGGAGAGACATAGTAAGAGTGTGAGATTTGTCAGGATTGAAGGATATGTTCCACTTGTTTGACCAGTCTGTGATTTTTGTCCAGGTCTGCAGAGAGTGAAGAGGCTGCAGACTTCCGATCTGAAGGTTGGGATATGGAGCGGCAGAGAGTGGAGTCATCAGCATAAAGGTAGAGAGGATTTTCAGAGAGTTGGAGAGATCATTGATGAAGATCAGAAAAAGCACAGGGCCCAGAACACTGCCTTGAGGAACTCCAGCCTGAACAGGAAGGGGAGATGAGAGAAACCCATTCAGGGCCACACGTTGACTGGAACAGGAGAGGAAGTCCGCAAGCCATGCGTGGAGGTTTCCATGGATTCCACAACAGGAGAGTTTGGTGAGCAGAGCGGGGTGCCAGACCGTATCGAAGGCACGTGATATGTCAAGGGAGACATCAATGATTTCCTGTTTGGCATTGAGGACCTCCATCCATTGTTGAGACAGTAGAAGAATATAACATCCAGAAAAGAAACTCCTCTCTGGTCGCGTCGAGACAGCCCTGAGAATATTGCGTGATCTCACTTCTCACTCCTCATTGGGTTCATTGACAACATGCAGGTTCTGTTTTTGAGGTCACTCAGTTTGGTATGTGGACACAGGATTCGTATGCTTGCTTATGTGAGACCAAGCTCACTGGGAGGACTTGCAACGCAACTGGCATGGTCAGACTTCAACCTGTACAACCCATCAGGACAAGATCGTTTGAATGTGTGAAGTGCAGACCCCGACCATCTGTAACCTGCCGAGGTCTTGTGTGTTAAGAACTGGTTACCGGAGATAAGTTGCCAACCAGGAAAGTTTGAGTTAATCCATGACTGCATACAAATCTGTGAAATGTGTGTTTTATATTCTGGGGAATTTTAATCATTGAGTTTTCTTTTCATCATTATTAGTTAGTTTACATATTTTAATTAAACCTTGATCTTTTCTACCCCCGCTAATTTCACCCCAATTCCACTTTTTTGAAATACCAACTTCTGTCCTGGAAGTCCTTGGTGTCCTTGTGTTTTATACTTCTCCCTCCCCCCCCCCCCCCCTTCCCACACCTCCTCCCCCCAAGCCCTCTCCCTTCCACACATCTCCCTGCTCTCAAATGTTGTGTTTGTGTGCTTCCCCTTCTCTCCCCATCTTGTTTTCCGCTCCCTCTTTTTATATATTTTGTTTGTCTGGTTGATTTGTTTGTGAAGTAAATGTTACCTCTTTCACGAGCCTCGATTCAGTATACAAAACAAAAAAAAAAAAAAAACAAAAAAAAAAGGTAGGCAGCAGGCATTAATAAATATTGTTTATTAAATCACATTCTGCCTCATGTCATATGTTGGTTTCACCTGAGTAATGACCAACAGGACATATTATTGTCCAAAAATCGTTCTACCGTGCTCCCGTCGAGGTAACTGGTGCACCCGCATTGGTGCTTCGAGGCAGTACGGAACAGAAATTGGGGGATGTCTGGAATCTCAAATAATAAGAGAAATTAGGATTTGAAATTATGACAGAAATTGGGGGTTTGTTTGGTTAGGAATTGTAATATATAATGAGGGCTCGGTTGAGAGGAACCCTTAAAAACTTGATATTCTTGTCGAGAGATCTGAAATCGTAAGGGAACTTGGACTCTTTCCTGAGATAAGAACCCACAAAAGAAAATGTGGGCTCGCACAATAAATATCCCAATTGCTAATGGTACCAATAACGTGAGCAAAAGATAACCAGGTGAAATGCACAAACGATCATAATGTCATTTTATGCGAAAGAGTTTATGGAGTCACGAAGTGTGGAATAACTTGATAAGTTAAAGAAATATGGGCTTTTGGAGTTGGCTACGCATTGTGATACAGAGGTTAGACTAAGTCTAATGAAAACAGAAATTCTAGAATTGTTGTTGAAAACTATATAGGTGAGAAGTATTTGTGGGAATCGGCTATCCAATTGTTAAAGGATAAAAAGGGAGTAAATGTGGAATTGCTAAAGTTCAGTTGCTGTTCAAAGAAAATAACTGCCAGCGAAAAGAGTGGGAGAGGTGGAATAAAGAAAAAGAGGAAGAATGGCAAAATAAGATAAGGAAATTAAGTTTTGGGAAAGAGTAAAGAGTTGGAGCTTTGGGGGGGGGGGGGGGGGCATGTGGGGAAGAAAAATTGAGATTTAGGGACAGATTAAACTTTTGGAATTAGAAATAGAGAAGTAGAGAAATTGCAATGTGGTAGAAACGCATGAGGAGACTTGGACCAAGTTATTGCAAAGAGTTTTTTTAGGGAAGGTTTAAGATGTTGCTCGGCTTTCTCTCTTGTTACGTGCCCACCGTATGACGAGATAGAAACGGCAATTCTTAAAGAATATGAAATGGGGAAAGAGTTGGACAGAATAAGGCAGTTGATGTTAGTGGAGGAGTTTAAGCAGTGTGTGCATTCGGACGCATTTGAATGAATGGGAGGTAGAGGCTTTGCACACCGCAGCAACAACCGCTGATGATTAGGCATTGACTAACAAAATCCATCTCAAATATCCGAGCTTTCCAACCAAAACTAACCTGGGGAGTTATAGTCAGTAAGTCAGACCTAATCATAAAGCAAGACTTCACACCTAGCTTGTCTTCACGCTTTTGAAACCAAAGCTTTCCGAATCATTGGAATCTCCCACCATTAAGCAAACTCCGAGGGCCTTTCACTTACTCACCGCAGGCAGGTTGGTGGTCTTTCTGTCTTCTATCGACTCCTCTCCGGCCTGGCTCCCCCCCCCCCCCCCCCCAGCTCGGTCTGTGCTCTGTCCCCCAAATATTCCTACAGGTCGCACAAGATCTGCCAGCAACCCTCTTCTGGTGAAATTGCCAAAATCAAGACTCTCTGCTCACCTTCACTCCTTCATTCCTCTTTTCTCCCACCTCTGGAACAGACTCCCTCACACTATTCAATTCCACTCCTCCCTCCAGGTCTTTAAAACAGCTGTTCACCACCATCTCTTATCTTCCCCCATCCAAAACCTTGATCTTTTCTACCCCCGTTAATTAACCCCAGATTCACTTTTTTGAAATACCAACTTCTTTCCTGGAAGTCCTTGCAGTGTCCATGTGTTTTATACCTCTACCACCCCCCCCCACCCCCTTCCCATTCCTCCTCCCCTCAAGCCCTCTCCCTCCCACAGATCTCCCAATGTCCCTGCTCTCAAATGTTGTACTTGTGTGCTTCCCCCTCTCTCCCCATCTTGTCTCCCGCTCCCTTTATCATAGGTTTTATGTGTCAGTTTGTCTTTTTGTGATTAATGTTAGCTCTTGCACAAGCCTCGATCTTGGATACAAAAAAATAAGACAATTAAAGGTTCTTGGGGAAACTTCCATGCCAAGTTTCAATATTTTAAGCCAGTTTAAACTGCGCTTGGTAAATGTTAGAAACGACAAGTTAAGGACAGTGACTATTGAAGGGTCAACCAAAAAGTAGGTGATGCCAGGTTTAGACTTCATTAATGGGGGATACAAGCATTTCCTTACAGAAGAGAGGTGTCGTTCAGCTGCAGGTGACACCGCCACTCAGTGACTTCTTTAAATAGAGAATCAGTGTTTGATATGAGAGAGTTGTCGGTCAGCTGTACGTGATACCGCCACTCATAGACTTTAAATAGAGAATCAGTGTTTGATATGAGAGAGTTGTCCGTCAGCTGCAGGTGACACCGCCACTCATAGACTTTAAATAGAGAATCAGTGTTTGATATGAGAGAGTTGTCCGTCAGCTGCACGTGACACCGCCACTCATAGACTTTAAATAGAGAATCAGTGTTTGATATGAGAGAGTTGTCCGTCAGCTGCAGGTGATACCGCCACTCATAGACTTTAAATAGAGAATCAGTGTTTGATATGAGAGAGTTGTCGGTCAGCTGCAGGTGACACCGCCACTCATAGACTTGTTTAATAGAGAATCAGTGTTTGATGTTAGAGAGTTGTCGGTCAGCTGCAGGTGACACCGCCACTCAGTGACTTCTTTAAATAGAGAATCAGTGTTTGATATGAGAGAGTTGTCGGTCAGCTGTACGTGATACCGCCACTCATAGACTTTAAATAGAGAATCAGTGTTTGATATGAGAGAGTTGTCGGTCAGCTGCAGGTGACACCGCCACTCATAGACTTGTTTAATAGAGAATCAGTGTTTGATGTTAGAGAGTTGTCGGTCAGCTGCAGGTGACACCGCCACTCAGTGACTTCTTTAAATAGAGAATCAGTGTTTGATATGAGAGAGTTGTCGGTCAGCTGTACGTGTTACCGCCACTCATAGACTTTAAATAGAGAATCAGTGTTTGATATGAGAGAGTTGTCGGTCAGCTGTAGGTGACACCGCCACTCATAGACTTGTTTAAATAGAGAATCAGTGTTTGATGTTAGAGAGTTGTCGGTCAGCTGCAGGTGACACCGCCACTCATTGACTTCTTTAAATAGAGAATCAGTGTTTGATATGAGAGAGTTGTCGGTCAGCTGCAGGTGACACCGCCACTCAGAGACTTGTTTAAATAGAGAATCAGTGTTTGATATTAGAAAGTTGTCGGTCAACTGCAGGTGACACCGCCACTCAGAGACTTGTTTAAATATAGAATCAGTGTTTGATGTTAGAGAGTTATCGGTCAACTGCAGGTGACACCACCATTTAGAGACTTGTTTAAATAGAGAATGAGTGTTTGATGTTAGAGAGTTGTCGATCAGCTGTAGGTGACACCACCATTTAGAGACTTGTTTAAATAGAGAATGAGTGTTTGATGTTAGAGAGTTATCGGTCAGCTGCAGGTGACACCGCCACTCAGAGACTTGTTTAAATGGAGAATCAGTGTTTGATATTAGAAAGTTGTCGGTCAACTGCAGGTGACACCGCCACTCAGAGACTTGTTTAAATAGAGAATCAGTGTTTGATGTTAGAGAGTTGTCGATCAGCTGGAGGTGACACCACCATTTAGAGACTTGTTTAAATAGAGAATGAGTGTTTGATGTTAGAGAGTTATCGGTCAACTGCAGGTGACACCGCCACTCAGAGACTTGTTTAAATAGAGAATCAGTGTTTGATGTTAGAGAGTTGTCGATCAGCTGTAGGTGACACCACCATTTAGAGACTTGTTTAAATAGAGAATCAGTGTTTGATATTAGAAAGTTGTCGGTCAACTGCAGGTGACACCGCCACTCAGAGACTTGTTTAAATAGAGAATCAGTGTTTGATGTTAGAGAGTTATCGGTCAACTGCAGGTGACACCGCCACTCAGAGACTTGTTTAAATAGAGAATCAGTGTTTGATGTGAGAGAGTTGTCGATCAGCTGTAGGTGACACCACCATTTAGAGACTTGTTTAAATAGAGAATGAGTGTTTGATGTTAGAGAGTTATCGGTCAACTGTAGGTGACACCACCATTTAGAGACTTGTTTAAATAGAGAATGAGTGTTTGATGTTAGAGAGTTGTCGATCAGCTGTAGGTGACACCACCATTTAGAGACTTGTTTAAATAGAGAATGAGTGTTTGATGTTAGAGAGTTATCGGTCAGCTGCAGGTGACACCGCCACTCAGAGACTTGTTTAAATGGAGAATCAGTGTTTGATGTTAGAGAGTTATCGGTCAACTGCAGGTGACACCGCCACTCAGAGACTTGTTTAAATAGAGAATCAGTGTTTGATGTTAGAGAGTTGTCGATCAGCTGGAGGTGACACCACCATTTAGAGACTTGTTTAAATAGAGAATGAGTGTTTGATGTTAGAGAGTTATCGGTCAACTGCAGGTGACACCGCCACTCAGAGACTTGTTTAAATAGAGAATCAGTGTTTGATGTTAGAGAGTTGTCGATCAGCTGTAGGTGACACCACCATTTAGAGACTTGTTTAAATAGAGAATCAGTGTTTGATATTAGAAAGTTGTCGGTCAACTGCAGGTGACACCGCCACTCAGAGACTTGTTTAAATAGAGAATCAGTGTTTGATGTTAGAGAGTTATCGGTCAACTGCAGGTGACACCGCCACTCAGAGACTTGTTTAAATAGAGAATCAGTGTTTGATGTGAGAGAGTTGTCGATCAGCTGTAGGTGACACCACCATTTAGAGACTTGTTTAAATAGAGAATGAGTGTTTGATGTTAGAGAGTTATCGGTCAACTGTAGGTGACACCACCATTTAGAGACTTGTTTAAATAGAGAATGAGTGTTTGATGTTAGAGAGTTATCGGTCAACTGTAGGTGACACCACCATTTAGAGACTTGTTTAAATAGAGAATGAGTGTTTGATGTTAGAGAGTTATCGGTCAGCTGTAGGTGACACCACCATTTAGAGACTTGTTTAAATAGAGAATCAGTGTTTGATAATAGAAAGTTTTTGGTCAGCTCTCGGTGACACCGCCACTCAGAGACTTGTTTAAATAGAGAATGAGTGTTTGATATGAGAGAGTTGTCGATCAGCTGAAGGTGACACCGCCACTCAGAGACTTGTTTAAATAGAGAATGAGTGTTTGATATGAGAGAGTTGTCGATCAGCTGAAGGTGACACCGCCATTCAGGGACTTGCTTAAATAGAGAATGAGTGTTTGATATGAGAGAGTTGTCGATCAGCTGAAGGTGACACCGCCATTCAGGGACTTGCTTAAATAGAGAATCAGTGTTTGATATGAGAGAGTTGTCGGTCAGCTGTAGGTGACACCGCCATTCAGGGACTTGCTTAAATAGAGAATGAGTGTTTGATATGAGAGAGTTGTCGATCAGCTGAAGGTGACACCGCCATTCAGGGACTTGCTTAAATAGAGAATCAGTGTTTGATATGAGAGAGTTGTCGGTCAGCTGTAGGTGACACCACCATTTAGAGACTTGTTTAAATAGAGAATCAGTGTTTGATGTTAGAGAGTTGTCGATCAGCTGTAGGTGAAACCGCCATTCAGGGACTTGTTTAAATAGAGAATCAGTGTTTGATGTTAGAGAGTTGTCGATCAGCTGTAGGTGACACCGCCATTCAGGGACTTGTTTAAATAGAGAATGAGTGTTTGATGTTAGAGAGTTGTCGATCAGCTGTAGGTGACACCGCCATTCAGGGACTTGTTTAAATAGAGAATGAGTGTTTGATATGAGAGAGTTGTCGGTCAGCTGTAGGTGACACCGCCATTCAGGGACTTGTTTAAATAGAGAATGAGTGTTTGATGTTAGAGAGTTGTCGGTCAGCTGAAGGTGACACCGCCATTCAGGGACTTGCTTAAATAGAGAATCAGTGTTTGATATGAGAGAGTTGTCGGTCAGCTGTAGGTGACACCACCATTTAGAGACTTGTTTAAATAGAGAATCAGTGTTTGATGTTAGAGAGTTGTCGATCAGCTGTAGGTGACACCGCCATTCAGGAACTTGTTTAAATAGAGAATGAGTGTTTGATGTTAGAGAGTTGTCGATCAGCTGTAGGTGACACCGCCATTCAGGGACTTGTTTAAATAGAGAATGAGTGTTTGATATGAGAGAGTTGTCGATCAGCTGAAGGTGACACTGCCATTCAGGGACTTGTTTAAATAGAGAATGAGTGTTTGATGTTAGAGAGTTGTCGGTCAGCTGTAGGTGACACCGCCATTCAGGGACTTGTTTAAATAGAGAATGAGTGTTTGATGTTAGAGAGTTGTCGATCAGCTGAAGGTGACACCGCCATTCAGGGACTTGTTTAAATAGAGAATGAGTGTTTGATGTTAGAGAGTTGTCGATCAGCTGTAGGTGACACCGCCATTCAGGGACTTGTTTAAATAGAGAATGAGTGTTTGATATGAGAGAGTTGTCGATCAGCTGAAGGTGACACCGCCATTCAGGGACTTGCTTAAATAGAGAATCAGTGTTTGATATGAGAGAGTTGTCGGTCAGCTGTAGGTGACACCACCATTTAGAGACTTGTTTAAATAGAGAATCAGTGTTTGATGTTAGAGAGTTGTCGATCAGCTGTAGGTGACACCACCATTTAGAGACTTGTTTAAATAGAGAATGAGTGTTTGATGTTAGAGAGTTGTCGATCAGCTGTAGGTGACACCACCATTTAGAGACTTGTTTAAATAGAGAATGAGTGTTTGATGTTAGAGAGTTGTCGATCAGCTGTCGGTGACACCGCCATTCAGGGACTTGCTTAAATGGAGAATCAGTGTTTGATATAAGAAAGTTGCTGTGTCTGTGTCTGTCTGACCCTGTGTCTCCAAAATTTATCTTTAAAGGTTTTTTTGGGTTTTTAAAAAAATACATATATTTTTTCCCAAGGAAAGTATTCTCTTTACAGGATAATATTTACATGCAACTGGTTATACTGAGTATAGGAGATGATTAACATTTTTATTGATAGCATGATTATAGTGTAATTATCAGCCTCCATAATATATTTTTAAGGCGATGATAATTTTCAAAAAGGCAGAATCTCAAAGGCGTATATGGAAATATGGCATAGGAAATGGAAAGAAAAGGTAAGTAATGTTTTTGGTTTAAAAAAATGTTTTTAAAAGACAGTGGTGAAGGAGCTGGGGCTCCCACGTCGATCGGAAGAATGGACGCGACAAAAAGCTGGAATTCATCCGAGTTGCTTTAATCAAACCAAACACTCAGGCACTCTGAAAAGCCCGTTTATCGGGCAGCAATATATATACATACATATTATCCCGGAGCGTTTGCCCAGGAAAGGCGAGAGGGGGCGTGGCCCAGCGTCCTTGGACCTTGGCCCGTTGGCAGGCCGGGCAGGTGCTGGTCCAATCGCGGACGTCCCGACGAAGGCCGCTGGCCGTGCCAGACGAATCGCGCCGACACCAGCTTCTGGGAAGCTTTCCGGCCCGGGTGGGAAAGGCCGTGGAGGGAGGCGAAGATGCGGCGTTGCCAGGTGACGGGCACGATGGGGCGAGGCTGGCCTTGGGAGACGTCGCAGAGCAGGACAGTGTCCGTGAAGGGGATGTCGGCCAGGCGGAGGCCCGTGTCCGCCGCCCGGAGGGCTTGCACCGTGGTGTCGGTGGTTTGGTCCGCCGCCATAAGCGCAAAGTCCACGCCCAGGTGGACCACGTTCGCGCTGGCCCGGGAAAGACAGTCGGCCACGGCGTTGTTTTTGCCGGCGACGTGCCGGATGTCCGTGGTAAACTCCGACACGGCGGAGAGGTGGCGCTGTTGGCGGGCCGACCACGGCTCCGTGACCTTGGCCATGGCGTAAACCAACGGCTTGTGGTCGACGAACGCCGTGAAAGGTCGGCCCTCCAGGAGGTGGCGGAAATGGCGGACGGCCAGGTGTAGACCGAAGAGCTCCCGGTCAAACGTGCTGTATTTGAGCTCGTTCGGCCGGAGATGCCGGCTGAAAAAAGCGAGTGGCTGCCAAACCCCGTTCACCCATTGCTCATGTACGGCGCCCACCGCGTAGTCGGAGGCATCCGTGGTGAGGGCGATGGGAGCGTTGAGCACCGGGTGAGTGAGCAGTGTTGCGTCGGCGAGGGCCCGCTTTGAGCTTTGGAAGGCCGCATCCATTGCTGCGGACCAGGCGATGTCGTGCTTGGCCGGCTTGCCCCGGAGGGCTTCGTAGAGGGGCCGCATGAGTTGAGCAGCGCGGGGCACGAAGCGGTGATAAAAATTCACCATTCCCAGGAATTCCTGCAGGGCCTTTATGGTGCGGGGACGCGGGAACGTGGTGATGGCCTCGACCTTGGTTGGCAGCGGCACGGCCCCGTTCCTGGTGATGTGGTGGCCCAAAAAATCAACGGCCGTCGTGCCGAAGTGGCATTTGGCCGGGTTGACAATTAAGCCGTGCTCGCTGAGGCGACCGAACAGTGTTCGGAGGTGGAGGAGGTGCTCGGCCCGGGACGTGCTGGCGACGAGGATGTCGTCCAGGTAAACGAAAAGGAACGGCAGGTCACGCAGCACGCCGTCCATCAAGCGCTGGAACGCCTGAGCCGCGTTCTTGAGACCAAACGGCATCCGCAAGAATTCGAATAAGCCGAACGGCGTGATGACTGCCGTTTTAGGGACGTCGGCCGCCCTGACAGGTACCTGGTGATATCCCCGTATGAGATCAATTTTCGAAAAAATGACCCGTCCCGCCAGACGGGCGGAGAAGTCTTGGATATGCGGGATCGGGTACCTGTCGGGGGTGGTAGCGTCATTGAGATGGCGGTAGTCACCACACGGGCGCCATCCACCCTCCGGCTTTGGCACGATGTGCAGTGGCGAGGCCCACCAGCTATCGGAGCGCCGCACGATGCCGAGGTGCTCCAACGCGTCGAATTTGGCCTTCGCCACGGCGAGCTTGGCTGGGTCGAGGCGGCGGGCCCTGGCGTAGACCGGCGGGCCCGTGGTTGGTATGTGGTGCTCGATCCCATGCCGTACTGCGACGGCCGAAAACGTCGGCCGCGTGAGGGCCGGGAACTCCGTGAGCAGGCGAGCAAACTCGTTCGCCGCCGGGACGGCGCATGCCAGCTCGGTCGGCGCGGAGCTGCTCAATGTGCATACCAGGGAGCTGATGGTTTCAGCGTTGATTAAACGACGCCGTTGGACGTCCACCAGCAGTCCGTGTGCGCAGAGGAAGTCGGCGCCTAGCAGAGCCATGGGCACGTTTGCGATTACAAACGTCCAAGCAAAGCGTTGGCCGCCGAAGCAGAGGGTGACGTTGCGCGGGCCGAAGGTGCGGATGGTCGATCCGTTGGCCGCAACCAAGGAGGGGCCGCAAACCGCGGATTGCCTGTCCTGGTCAGAGGCGGGTATGACGCTCAGTTGGGTGCCGGTGTCGCACAGGAAGCACCGTCCGGACGCTTTATCCATGATGAACAGTAAGTTGCCCGTGTGGCCGGCGCTCATGGCTGGTAATGAACGCCGGCCCGGCCGTTTCCCGGCCTGCCGAAGGTGCACGGGGGTCGGCATGTCCGGGCCTTCTGTCCGAACCTGGCATGATAGTAACACCACGCTTGGTCAGGTGGAGGCCCCGGTCGTCGTGCTGGAGGTGTTCGGCTCGGTGTAGCGGCCGCCAATTGCGTCGGCAGTTCGGTCGTCGACCGTGCCGGGTGCTCGGGCGCCATGGGTGTTGCGTCGGACGGCGGTGGGTCCCATGTCGCCGCTGCGATGTGCTGTCCTGCGGCGGAGATCTTGTCGGCTTCTCTGGCAAGGGCCCGGGGATCTGTGATCGTCGTGCTTGCCAGGGCGAGGCGTACCGGGTTAGGCAGCTGATGGAGGAACAGCTCCCGGAACAGGAATGCCGGAGAGTGCTCGCCGAGCAGTGAAAGCATGTAGTCCATTCGCTCGGAAGGGCTCGTGTCGCCGAGCTCGGGCAGGTCGAGCAGGCGCCGTGCGCGTTCCGCCGATGGGAGGGCGAAAGCGTCGAGGAGAAGCTTCTTAATCGCGCCGTATTTGTCAGCGGCTGGCGGGCTCTCGAGGAGGCTCAGGGCGCGGGCCGCGGTGGCCGAACCGAGCGCTGCTACCACATGGTGGAAGCGGGTGTCGTCGGCCGTGATGCCTCGCAGGGCGAACAGGGAATCCGCCTGTGCGAACCAAACCGCCGCGTGAGCCTCCCAGAAGGTAGGCAGTTTAAGGGCGACTGCCGTGTCCATGTCGGTAGGTCACCAATGAAGGAGCTGGGGCTCCCATGTCAATCGGAAGAATGGACGCGACAAAAAGCTGGAATTCATCCGAGTTGCTTTAATCAAACCAAACACTCAGGCACTCTGAAAAGCCCGTTTATCGGGCAGCAATATATATACATATTATCCCGGAGCGTTTGCCCAGGAAAGGCGAGAGGGGGCGTGGCCTAGCGTCCTGGCTGCGGCCTGGCAAGTTGAGGGCGAGCCTGCCCGGGCATGCCCGGGCATGCCCGGGCGTCCCGACCGAGGCCTGGCAAGTTGAGCGCGGGCCTGCCCGGGCGTCCTGGACGAGCCCGGCATGGTGATCGCTCCGCGTCCTTGATAGGTGCAAGGCGATTGTGAAAACCCAGCGGTAGCCGCTACAGTGGCGACCATCGACGCCTTTTTTTGAAACAGCAAGACAAATGTCTTCAGACTTCCCTTTTAGGATTCACACGAGGTGATCTCTTCCGGCGCGACGATTTTCAGTCGGTTATCATTGTCCATAAGCACATTGCGCAATCTTTGCCACTCATTATCTCTTGAATCTCCTGGGTCGGAATCGTCAGTTTCTTTCAGAACCGACTCCATCCCGTCCATGGTCAGACTGGCCAACTCTTGAATGTACTCTATCGGGCCGGCTGGGCACTATTTAGCTAAATCAGGGTCAAGGGTTGAGGGCAAGGTGGCGAGGTAGTGAGGAGATGCTGCGAGGGAGTAAGAAGGTGGCTGCTCTTATACAGGGGTGTCTCGTTCATCTTCCTATCATTCCTGGACCACCATTTGTTGCCCACCTGTACCTGCATCGCAAAACTTACTGATACACACACAAATCAAAACTTTAAAGCATCAAATGACAATGATGATGGTGATAAGGAGTCCTACTGCCACCATCAGCCAGTGAACTGTCTTAGCTCCCCAACCTCCGAAGATACTTTCCAACCAAGCTCCTATTCCCCTCTTATCTCTATCTAATCTTTCATCCTTCAAGTTGGTACTTATCTCCCTCATCTTATTGATGGCTGCCTGCACTCCCTCTGTTGGGTGTGGAATCCAAGTGCAACATTTACCTTCAACAATTCAACAAACTCCCCCATTTTCTGCCAAAGTAGGTCAAGAGCCACTCTGTTTTGCATTATCATTGTTCATATCTCCACCACAGCATTCAACAATGCATTATCTGCCTCTATTGACTCATTTGCTACTTTCTCTAATACAAACGCTGATTTATCTAGTCGATAACTGTTCATCACCGTACCTGCTAATGGGAAGAAAAAAACTCACTGCCTTTTCCCATCCTGACCCATGCAATGTGGTTTGGCCATCCTTATCCCATAAGGCCCGTTTCCTCCTACTCTGTCTGGCATCCCTCAGGTACCCTTCTTCCATGAAATGTATTTGGGGGACAACGTACGCTAGATAGCAGGTACCAACCCACCCTTTTGGCAAGGAGGGGTAAGCCTTGTCCCCGCATGCAAACATTGTCCCACGGGATCCTACCCTAAAGTCTGATAAGCAGTACCCGTCTCCCCATAAATGTGCAGTCATTCTTGAAACTGGTCCAGATGGTCGCATTATACTCACCCCCCGATGACCTCCACCTGTCAGGGTGCTTTGGCATGTTGATTTTCCCGCAAATTCTTGTGTATGGTTTTTAAGGCCCGAGCTCTGAAAGCAGAGGACTCCTTTCTCTTGTTCTATCAGGTGTATGGGGCCGGGCATCTTTTCCTTTTGGGTTTTGAATGGCATCCTCCCCGCCTTCAACTGAGGGCATATGTCCTTTTCTCCCCTGAAAGCTTCTCTCCTCGTAATTGTAACCATCAAACACTTCTTGCTACCATTGGGCCCACTATCCCCAAAAGCCCCTGAAGATCCAAAAGCCCCGAAGACCCCAAAAACCCTGAAGACCCAAAACACCCCAAAGACCCAAAATACTCTTAAAGGCCCAGAGGATCCAAAAGACACTGAAGACCCAAATGGCCCCAAAGACCCAAAAGAACATGAAGAGCCAAAACACCTTATCCCCACTAATTTCACCCCAATTCCACTTTTTTGAAATACCAACTTCTGTCCTGGAAGTCCTTGGTGTCCTTGTGTTTTATACTTCTCCCACCCCCCCCCCCCTTCCCACACCTCCTCCCCCCAAGCCCTCTCCCTTCCACACATCTCCCTGCTCTCAAATGTTGTGTTTGTGTGCTTCCCCTTCTCTCCCCATCTTGTTTTCCGCTCCCTCTTTTTATATATTTTGTTTGTCTGGTTGATTTGTTTGTGAAGTAAATGTCAGCTCTTTCACGAGCCTCGATTCAGTATACAAAAAAAAAACAACAACAAAAAAAACACCCTGAAGACCCAAAAGACTCAAAAACCCAAAATACCCAAAAGACCTTTAAATACCCCGAATAACCAAAATACCCCACAAGCCCTCAAAGACCCAGAGGAACCAAAAGACACTGAAGACCCAAACGACTCCAAAGACCCCAAAGACCCTGAAAACCCAAAACACCCCAAATACCCAAAATACCCTTAAAGGACCAGAGGATCCAAAAGACCCAAAAGACCCTGAAGACCCGAAACACCATGAAGACCCAAAATACCCTGAAGACCCAAAATACCCTGAAGACCCAAAAGACCCCAAAGATCCAAAAGACCCGGAAGAACCAAAACGTCCCGACAACCCAAAACACCCTGAAGACCCAAACCACCCTGAAGACCCAAAAAGACTCAGAAGACCCAAAAGACCCTTAAATACCCCGAATAACCAAAATACCCCAAAAGCCCTCAAAGACCCAGAGGAACCAAAAGACACTGAAGACCCAAACGACTCCAAAGACCTCAAAAACCCAAAACACCCCAAATACCCAAAAGACCCCGAAGAACCAAAACGTCCCAACAACCTAAAACACCCTGAAGACCCAAACCACCCTGAAGACCCAAAACACCATGAAGACCCAAATGACCCTTAAAGATCCAAAATACCCCAAAAGTCCAAAAAACATAAAAGACCCTGAAGACCCTTAAAGACCCTGAAGACCCAAAATACGACAAATAATGAAAAGACCCTTAAAGACCTTGAAGACCCAAAAGACCCTAAAATACCCTGAAGAACCAAAATACCCCAAAGACCCTTAAAGACCCAGAGGAACCAAAAGACCCAAAGACCCAAAACACCCCAAAGACACAAAATACCCTGCAGACCCAAAATACTCCGAAGACCTAAATGGTCCTGAAGACCCAAAACACCCTGAAGACCCAAAACACCCTGAAGACCCAAAATACACTGAAGACCCCAAAGACCCAAGGCCCTAAAGACCCTGAAGACCCAAAATACCCCAAATATCCAAAATACCCTGAAGAGCAAAACGTCCCTGAAGACCAAATTTTGGCAGCTCGCCCCCAACTTCCCCCTGTCAACACCCACCCCAACCCCCCTCCACCATTCCCGCACTTCCCCCCACGATCCCCAATCCACCATCACAACCACTAACGCCCACTCACCATTCCCGCCATCCCTCACTCCCTGAAAAAGCAGACAAGGTCAAAGATGCCTATCCCTCTGAAACGACTGTGGTGAGGCGCACGGAGCACGCCGATTCACACGAGTTTTGCCAAAAACCGCTTTCACTTTGAAAGTATCTCTAAGTTTGATGGTTTCTCAATCACCCAATATTGTACATAGAGATACCAAAATTGGCCAAAAGTTTCTTTATCAAGTGTTCTGAGCCATCCTGTTTTCATATTTATACCTCAGGGCTCTGTATGATGCCCATGGGCCCCATTGAAACCCCAAAACACTCTACCCCTAAATAGCCGCTTTTAGGGCATTTCATCAAAATTATCATGTCTCCTCATGTAAGTGTCATATGAAGTTGATCTTTGTGCCCATATAGTGGTTTTTGATGCCAAGGAATTGTAAATCCGTAATTACGTTTAAATTGAGAATTTTAACTTTAAAACGTTGAAAATATACTCAGGTACAAATATAATACATACATCACAGTTACTACAGTGAAGGTGAACTATTCATGAATTATCATTCATACTGGATAACTTGTCCTACAAACCACGAAGTTACTAACTGATGAGTACACGTGTATCAACCGAACAACAGTATGTACAACTCGAGCAGTCATTGCTGAGGAGAAGCTTGCTGAAAATGGCGACCTCTCCATGCACAACTCTAGCAGTCATTACAGAGGAGAAGCTTGCTGGAAATGGCGACCTCTCCATGCACAAATGGAGCAGTCATTACTGAGGAGAAGCTTGCTGAAAATGGCGACCTCTCCATGCACAACTCAAGCAGTCATTACAGAGGAGAAGCTTGCTGGAAATGGCGACCTCTCCATGCCCAAATGGAGCAGTCATTACTGAGGAGAAGCTTGCTGAAAATGGCGACCTCTCCATGCACAACTCAAGCAGTCATTACTGAGGAGAAGCTTGCTGAAAATGGCGACCTCTCCATGCACAACTCAAGCAGTCATTACAGAGGAGAAGCTTGCTGGAAATGGCGACCTCTCCATGCACAAATGGAGCAGTCATTACTGAGGAGAAGCTTGCTGAAAATGGCGACCTCTACATGCACAACTCAAGCAGTCATTACAGAGGAGAAGCTTGCTGGAAATGGCGACATCTCCATGCACAACTCAAGCAGTCATTACTGAGGAGAAGCTTGCTGAAAATGGCGACCTCTCCATGCACAACTCAAGCAGTCATTACAGAGGAGAAGCTTGCTGAAAATGGCGACCTCTCCATGAACAACTCAAGCAGTCATTACAGAGGAGAAGCTTGCTGGAAATGGCGACCTCTCCATGCACAAATGGAGCAGTCATTACTGAGGAGAAGCTTGCTGAAAAGGGCGACCTCTCCATGCACAACTCGAGCAGTCATTACAGAGGAGAGCTTGCTGGAAATGGTGACCTTTCCATGCACAAATGGAGCAGTCATGACTGAAGAGAAGCTTGCTGAAAATGGTGACCTCTCCATGCACAACTCAACCAGTCATTACTGAGAAGCTTTCTGGAAATGGCGACCTCCACATGCACAACTCGAGCAGTCATTACTGAGGAGAAGCTTGCTGAAAATGGCGACCTCTCCATGCACAACTCCAACAGTCATTACAGAGGAGAAGCTTGCTGAAAATGGCGACCTTTCCATGCACAACTCGAGCAGTCATTACAGAGGAGAAGCTTGCTGCAAATGGTGACCTTTCCATGCACAACTCAAGCAGTCATTACTGAGAAGCTTGCTGGAAATGGTGACCTCCACATGCACAACTCGAGCAGTCATTACTGAGGAGAAGCTTGCTGAAAATGGCGACCTCTCCGTGCACAACCCGAGCAGTCATTACAGAGGAGAAGCTTGCTGAAAATGGCGACCTTTCCATGCACAACTCGAGCAGTCATTACAGAAGAGAAGCTTGCTGAAAATGGTGACCTTTCCATGCACAACTCAAGCAGTCATTACTGAGAAGCGTGCTGGAAATGGCGACCTCTACAAGCACAACTCGAGCAGTCATTACAGAAGAGAAGCTTGCTGAAAATGGTGACCTTTCCATGCACAATTCGAGCAGTCATCACTGAGGAAAAGCTTGCTGAAAATGTCGACCTCTCCATGCACAACTCGAGCAGTCATTACAGAGGAGAAGTTTCCTGAAAATGGTGACCTTTCCTTGCACAACTCAAGCAGTCATTACTGAGGAAAAGTTTGCTGAAAATGGCGACCTCTCCATGCACAACTCATGCAGTCATTACTGGGAAGAAGTTTGCTGAAAATGGCGACCTCTCCATGCACAACTCAAGCAGTCATTACAGAGGAGAATCTTGCTGAAAATGGTGACCTTTCCATGCACAACTCAAGCAGTCATTACTCAAGTGAAGTTTGCTGAAAATTGCGACCTCTCCATGCACAACTCGAGCAGTCATTACTCAGGAGAAGCTTGCTGCAAATGGCGACCTCTCCATGCACAACTCGAACAGTCATTACTGAGGAAAAGCTTGCTGAAAATTGCGACCTCTCCATGCACAAATCGAGCAGTCATTACAGAGGAGAAGCTTCCTGAAAATGGTGACCTTTCCATGCACAACTCGAGCAGTCATTACTGAGGAGAAGTTTGCTGAAAATGGTGACCTCTCCATGCACAACTCGAGCAGTCAATACAGAGGAGAAGCTTGTGAAAATGGTGACCTTTCCATGCACAACTCGAGCAATCATTACAGAGGAGAAGTTTGCTGAAAATGGTGACCTTTCCATGCACAACTCAAGCAGTCATTACAGAGGAGAAGTTTGCTGAAAATGGTGACCTCTCCATGCACAACTCGAGCAGTCATTACTCAAGTGAAGTTTGCTGAAAATGGCGACCTCTCCATGCACAACTCGAGCAGTCATTACTGAGGAGAAGCTTGCTGAAAATGGTGACCTCTCCATGCACAACTCGAGCAGTCATTACAGAGGAGAAGCTTGCTGAAAATGGTGACCTTTCCATGCACAACTCAAGCAGTCATTACGGAGGAGAAGCTTGCTGAAAATGGTGACCTTTCCATGCACAACTCAAGCAGTCATTACAGAGGAGAAGCTTCCTGAAAATGGTGACCTTTCCATGCACAATTCAAGCAGTCATTACTGAGGAGAAGTTTGGTGAAAATGGTGACCTCTCCATGCTCAACTCGAGCAGTCATTACAGAGGAGAAGCTTGCTGAAAATGGTGACCGTTCCATGCACAACTCAAGCAGTCATTACTGAGGAGAATGTTGCAGATAATAGCGACCTCTCCATGCACAACTCGAGCAGTCATTACTGAGGAAAGTTTTCCTGAAAATGGTGACCTCTCCACGCACAACTCGAGCAGTCATTACAGAGGAGAAGCTTGCTCAAAATGGTGACCTTTCCATGCACAACTCAAGCAGTCATTACAGAGGAGAAGCTTGCTGAATATGGTGACCTTTCCATGCACAACTCAAGCAGTCATTACTGAGAAGCTTGCTGGAAATGGCAACCTCTACATGCACAACTCGAGCAGACATTACTGAGGAGAAACTTGCTGGAAATGGCAACCTCTCCATGCACAACTCGAGCAGTCATTACAGAGGAGAAGCTTCCTGAAAATGGTGACCTTTCCATGCACAACTCAAGCAGTCATTACTGAGGAGAAGTTTGCTGAAAATGGTGACCTCACCATGCACAACTCGAGCAGTCATTACAGAGGAGAAGCTTGCTGAACATGGTGACCTTTCCATGCACAACTCAAGCAGTCATTACTGAGGAAAAGTTTGCTGAAAATGGTGACCTCACCGTGCACAACTCGAGCAGTCATTACAGAGGAGAAGTTTCCTGAAAATGGTGACCTTTCCATGCACAACTCGAGCAGTCATTACTGGGAAGAAGTTTGCCGAAAATGGCGACCTCTCCATGCACAACTCAAGCAGTCATTACTCAGGTGAAGTTTGCTGAAAATGGCGACCTCTCCATGCACAAACAGAGCAGTCATTACTGAGGAGAAGCTTGCTGGAAATGGCGACCTCTCCATGCACAATTCAAGCAGTCATTACAGTGGAGAAGCTTGCTGAAAATGGTGACCTTTCCATGCACAACTCAAGCAGTCATTACAGAGGAGAAGCTTGCTGAATATGGTGACCTTTCCATGCACAACTCAAGCAGTCATTACTGAGAAGCTTGCTGGAAATGGCGACCTCGAAAAGCACAACTCGAGCAGTCATTACAGCGGAGAAGCTTGCTGAAAATGGTGACCTTTCCATGCACAACTCAAGCAGTCATTACAGAGGAGAAGCTTCCTGAAAATGGTGACCTTTCCATGCACAATTCAAGCAGTCATTACTGAGGAGAAGTTTGCGGAAAATGGTGACCTCACCATGCACAACTCGAGCAGTCATTACAGAGGAGAAGCTTGATGAACATGGTGACCTTTCCATGCACAACTCAAGCAGTCATTACTGAGGAAAAGTTTGCTGAAAATGGTGACCTCACCATGCACAACTCGAGCAGTCATTACAGAGGAGAAGCTTGCTGAACATGGTGACCTTTCCATGCACAACTCAAGCAGTCATTACCGAGGAGAAGTTTGCTGAAAAGAGCGACCTCTCCATGCAAAACTCGAGCAGTCATTACAGAGGAGAAGCTTGCTGAAAATGGTGACCTTTCCATGCACAACTCAAGCAGTCATTACTGAGGAAAAGTTTGCTGAAAATGGCGACCTCTCCATGAACAACTCGAGCAGTCATTACAGAGGAGAAGCTTGCTGAAAATGGTGACCTTTCCATGCACAACTCAAGCAGTCATTACTCAAGTGAAGTTTGCTGAAAATGGCGACCTCTCCATGCACAAATCGAGCAGTCATTACTCAGGAGAAGCTTGCTGCAAATGGCGACCTCTCCATGCACAACTCGAGCAGTCATTATTGAGGAGAAGCTTCCTGAAAATGGCGACCTCTCCATGCACAACTCGAGCAGTCATTTCTGAGGAAAAGCTTGCTGAAAATGACGACCTCTCCATGCACAACTCGAGCAGTCATCACTGAAGATAAGCTTCCTGAAAATGGCGACCTCTCCATGCACAACTCGAGCAGTCATTACAGAGGAGAAGCTTGCTGGAAATGGCGACCTCTCCATGCACAACTCGAGCAGTCATTACTGAGGAGAAGCACGCTGCAAATGGCGACCTCTCCATGCACAACTCGAGCAGTCATTACTGAGGGGAAGCTCGCTGCAAATGGCAACCTCTCCATGCACAAATAGAGCAGTCATTACTAAGGAGAAGCTCGATGCAAAGGGCGACCTCTCCACGCACAACTCGAGCAGTCATTACTCAGGAGAAGCTCGCTGCAAATGGCGACCTCACCATGCACAAATAGAGCAGTCATTACTGAGGAGAAGGTTGCTGGAAATGGCGACCTCTCCATGCACAACTCGAGCAGTCATTACTGAGGAGAAGCTTGCTGGAAATGGCGACCTCTCCATGCGCAACACGAGCAATCATTATAGAGGAGAAGTTTGCTGCAAATGGCGAACTCAACATGCACAACTCGAGCAGTCATTACTGAGGAGAAGCTTCCTGAAAATGGTGACCTCTCCATGCACAACTCGAGCACTCATTACAGAGGAGAAGCTTGCTGAAAATGGTGACCTTTCCATGCACAACTCAAGCAGTCATTACAGAGGAGAAGTTTGCTGAAAATGGCGACCTCTCCATGCACAAATCGAGCAGTCATTACAGAGGAGAAGCTTGCTGAAAATGGTGACCGTTCCATGCACAACTCAAGCAGTCATTACTGAGGAGAAGTTTGCAGATAATAGCGACCTCTCCATGCACAACTCGAGCAGTCATTACTGAGGAAAGTTTTCCTGAAAATGGTGACCTCTCCACGCACAACTCGAGCAGTCATTACAGAAGAGAAGCTTGCTGAAAATGGTGACCTTTCCATGCACAACTCAAGCAGTCATTACTGAGGAGAAGTTTGCAGATAATAGCAACATCTCCATGCACAACTCGAGCAGTCATTACTGAGGAGAAGTTTGCTGAAAATGGTGACCTTTCCATGCACAACTCGAGCAGTCATTACTGAGGAGAAGCTTGCTGAAAATGGTGGCCTTTCCATGCACAACTCGAGCAGTCATTACTGAGGAGAGCTTGCTGAAAATGGTGACCTTTGCATGCACAACTCAAGCAGTCATTACAGCGGAGAAGCTTGCTCAAAATGGTGACCTTTCCATGCACAACTCAAGCAGTCATTACAGCGGAGAAGCTTGCTCAAAATGGTGACCTTTCCATGCACAACTCAAGCAGTCATTACTGGGAAGATTGCTGGAAATGGCAACCTCTACATGCACAACTCGAGCAGACATTACTGAGGAGAAACTTGCTGGAAATGGCAACCTCTCCATGCACAACTCGAGCAGTCATTACAGAGGAGAAGCTTCCTGAAAATGGTGACCTTTCCATGCACAACTCAAGCAGTCATTACTGAGGAGAAGTTTGCTGAAAATGGTGACCTCACCATGCACAACTCAAGCAGTCATTACAGAGGAGAAGCTTGCTGAACATGGTGACCTTTCCATGCACAACTCAAGCAGTCATTACTGAGGAAAAGTTTGCTGAAAATGGTAACCTCAGCATGCACAACTCGAGCAGTCATTACAGAGGAGAAGTTTCCTGAAAATGGTGACCTTTCCATGCACAACTCGAGCAGTCATTACTGGGAAGAAGTTTGCTGAAAATGGCGACCTCTCCATGCACAACTCAAGCAGTCATTACTCAGGTGAAGTTTGCTGAAAATGGCGACCTCTCCATGCACAACTCGAGCATTCATTACTCAGGAGAAGCTCGCTGCAAATGGCGACCTCACCATGCACAAATAGAGCAGTCATTACTGAGGAGAAGCTTGCTGGAAATGGCGACCACTCCATGCACAACTCAAGCAGTCATTACAGCGGAGAAGCTTGCTCAAAATGGTGACCTTTCCATGCACAACTCAAGCAGTCATTACAGAGGAGAAGCTTGCTGAATATGGTGACCTTTCCATGCACAACTCAAGCAGTCATTACTGAGAAGCTTGCTGGAAATGGCGACCTCTACATGCACAACTCGAGCAGTCATTACAGCGGAGAAGCTTGCTGAAAATGGTGACCTTTCCATGCACAACTCAAGCAGTCATTACAGAGGAGAAGCTTCCTGAAAATGGTGACCTTTCCATGCACAACTCAAGCAGTCATTACTGAGGAGAAGTTTGCGGAAAATGGTGACCTCACCATGCACAACTCGAGCAGTCATTACAGAGGAGAAGCTTGATGAACATGGTGACCTTTCCATGCACAACTCAAGCAGTCATTACTGAGGAAAAGTTTGCTGAAAATGGTGACCTCACCATGCACAACTCGAGCAGTCATTACAGAGGAGAAGCTTGCTGAACACGGTGACCTTTCCATGCACAACTCAAGCAGTCATTACTGAGGAGAAGTTTGCTGAAAAGAGCGACCTCTCCATGCACAACTCGAGCAGTCATTACAGAGGAGAAGTTTCCTGAAAATGGTGACCTTTCCATGCACAACTCAAGCAGTCATTACTGAGGAAAAGTTTGCTGAAAATGGTGACCTTTCCATGCACAACTCAAGCAGTCATTACTCAAGTGAAGTTTGCTGAAAATGGCGACCTCTCCATGCACAAATCGAGCAGTCATTACTCAGGAGAAGCTTGCTGCAAATGGCGACCTCTCCATGCACAACTCGAGCAGTCATTATTGAGGAGAAGCTTCCTGAAAATGGCGACCTCTCCATGCACAACTCGAGTAGTCATTTCTGAGGAAAAGCTTGCTGAAAATGACGACCTCTCCATGCACAACTCGAGCAGTCATCACTGAGAAGAAGCTTCCTGAAAATGGCGACCTCTCCATGCACAACTCGAGCAGTCATTACAGAGGAGAAGCTTGCTGGAAATGGCGACCTCTCCATGCACAACTCGAGCAGTCATTACTGAGGAGAAGCACGCTGCAAATGGCGACCTCTCCATGCACAACTCGAGCAGTCATTACTGAGGAGAAGCTCGCTGCAAATGGCGACCTCACCATGCACAAATAGAGCAGTCATTACTGAGGAGAAGCACGCTGCAAATGGCGACCTCTCCATGCACAACTCGAGCAGTCATTACTGAGGAGAAGCTTGCTGGAAATGGCGACCTCTCCATGCGCAACTCGAGCAGTCATTATAGAGGAGAAGCTTGCTGCAAATGGTGACCTCTCCATGCACAACTCGAGCAGTCATTAAAGAGGAGAAGTTTGCTGCAAATGGCGACCTCTCCATGCACAATTCGAGCAGTCATTACAGAGGAGAAGCTTGCTGAAAATGGCGACCTCTCCATGGTCAACTCGAGCAGGCATTACAGAGGAGAAGCCTGCTGCAAATGGCGACCTCTCCATGTACAAGTCGAGCAGTCATTATGGAGGAGAAGCTTGCTGCAAATGGCGACCTCTCCATGTACAACTCGTGCAGTCATTACAGAAGAGAAGTTTGCTGCAAATGGCGACCTTTCCATGCACAATTCAAGCAGTCATTACTGAGGAAAAGTTTGCTGAAAATGGCGACCTCTCCATGCACAACTCATGCAGTCATTACTGGGAAGAAGTTTGCTGAAAATGGCGACCTCTCCATGCACAACTCGAGCAGTCATTACTGAGGAGAAGCTTCCTGAAAATGGCGACCTCTCCATGCACAACTCGAGCAGTCATTATTGAGGAGAAGCTTCCTGAAAATGGTGACCTCTCCATGCACAACTCGAGCAGTCATTACTGAGGAAAAGCTTGCTGAAAATGGCGACCTCTCCATGCACAAATCGAGCAGTCATTACAGAGGAGAAGCTTCCTGAAAATGGTGACCTTTCCATGCACAACTCGAGCAGTCATTACAGAGGAGAAGTTTGCTGAAAATGGTGACCTTTCCATGCACAACTCAAGCAGTCATTACTCAAGTGAAGTTTGCTGAAAATGGCGACCTCTCCATGCACAACTCGAGCAGTCATTACTCAGGAGAAGCTTGCTGCAAATGGCGACCTGTCCATGCACAAATAGAGCAGTCATTACTGAGGGGAAGCTTGCTGGAAATGGCGACCTCTCCATGCACAACTCAAGCAGTCATTACAGCGGAGAAGCTTGCTGGAAATGGCGACCTCTACATGCACAAATCGAGAAATCATTACAGAGGAGAAGCTTCCTGAAAATGGTGACCTTTCCATGCACAACTCAAGCAGTCATTACTGAGGAGAAGTTCACGGAAAATGGTGACCTCACCATGCACAACTCGAGCAGTCATTACAGAGGAGAAGCTTGATGAACATGGTGACCTTTCCATGCACAACTCAAGCAGTCATTACTGATGAAAAGTTTGCTGAAAATGGTGACCTCACCATGCACAACTCGAGCAATCATTACAGAGGAGAAGCTTGCTGAACATGGTGACCTTTCCATGCACAACTCAAGCAGTCATTACTGAGGAGAAGTTTGCTGAAAATAGCGACCTCTCCATGCACAATTCGAGCAGTCATTACAGAGGAGAAGTTTCCTGAAAATGGTGACCTTTCCATGCACAACTCAAGCAGTCATTACTGAGGAAAAGTTTGCTGAAAATGGCGACCTCTACATGCACAACTCGAGCAGTCATTCCTGGGAAGAAGTTTGCTGAAAATGGCGACCTCTCCATGAACAACTCGAGCAGTCATTACTCAGGAGAAGCTTGCTGCAAATGGCGACCTCTCCATGCACAACTCGAGCAGTCATTATTGAGGAGAAGCTTCCTGAAAATGGCGACCTCTCCATGCACAACTCGAGCAGTCATTTCTGAGGAAAAGCTTGCTGAAAATGACGACCTCTCCATGCACAACTCGAGCAGTCATCACTGAGGAGAAGCTTGCTGGAAATGGCGACCTCTCCATGCACAACTCGAGCAATCATTACTGAGGAGAAGCACGCTGCAAATGGCGACCTCTCCATGCACAACTCGAGCAGTCATTACTGAGGAGAAGCTCGCTGCAAATGACGACCTCTCCATGCGCAAATAGAGCAGTCATTACAGAGGAGAAGCTCGATGCAAATGGCGACCTCTCCACGCACAACTCGAGCAGTCATTGCTCAGGAGAAGCTCGCTGCAAATGGCGACCTCACCATGCACAAATAGAGCAGTCATTACTGAGGAGAAGCTTGCTGGAAATGGCGAACTCTCCATGCACAACTCGAGCAGTCATTACAGAGGAGAAGCTTGCTGGAAATGGCGACCTCTCCATGCACAACTCGAGCAGTCATTACTGAGGAGAAGCTTGCTGGAAATGGCGACCTCTCCATGCACAACTCGAGCAATCATTATAGAGGAGAAGTTTGCTGCAAATGGCGAACTCTCCATGCACAACTCGAGTAGTCATTACAGAGGAGAAGCTTGCTGAAAATGGCGACCTCTCCATGTACAACCCGAGCAGTCATTATAGAGGAGAAGCTCGCTGCAAATGGTGACCTCTCCATGCACAACTCGAGCAGTCATTAAAGAGGAGAAGTTTGCTGCAAATGGTGACCTCTCCATGCACAACTCGAGCAGGCATTACAGAGGAGCAGCCTGCTGCAAATGGCGACCTCTCCATGTACAATTCGAGCAGTCATGATGGAGGAGAAGCTTGCTGCAAATGTCGACCTCTCCATGTACAACTCGTGCAGTCATTACAGAAGAGAAGTTTGCTGCAAATGGCGACCTCTCCATGTACAACTCGAGCAGTCATTACAGAGGAGAAGCTTGCTGAAAATGGCGACCACTCCACACAACGTTGCAGAACACGTCACTACCGGTTACACAACATACTTTCCGGTTCATCATGCAATCAATAATATTCATGTAACTCTCAATACCACAAACGCGTGTGCACGTACCCATAAAAAAAAAAAAAATTTTTTTGGATCACAAACACTCCCTGGAGTTACCCGAATCCATCGTCGTTCGATTTATTGAAATCCATTAATCCGTTCTCAGGTTACTAGTACCCGACTGCAAAGCCGCAATGAGCCGGCGAAGCCAAAGCCTCTTGCCACTATTTTACCCATCACTATGGCATAAGTAGGTTAATTAGTTGGGAGTAGGTAGGTGTAGTAGGTACTGTATAGTAACCCTAAATTAGCCATATATTAGCCAATCTGTGAAAAAATTTAAAAGAAGCTAGTTTCAACTGATTTTGGTGGGTATGGGTATGGGCAACTTCCAAAAAAAAGTAAGGAGGGATAGGGGTTGGGGAAACCTTTTTATTAGAGGTCAAAGGTCATTGACCTCTGCCTAAATCATATAAAACTAGGGCATGCCCGTACTATATATATATCTAAAATTATATCCCCCCCCCTCTATTTACATGAAATGGTTTGGGTCATGAAATGTTTTGGTCCATTCGCAACGCCAAAGCGAACGGCGAACGCTTTACATGAAATGTTTTGGTTCATTCGCAACGCCAAAGCGAACGGCGAACGGCTTGCGAGTACAGTGACAATCCCCCCCCCCCCTCTATTTACATGAAATGGTTTTAATTAGTTTTAAAACATAGTTTAACGCCAACATAGCGGCAACATAGTTTGCCAACGTGAAATAAATGAATACGCTCTCAAATGTGCCGTCCGAGGCAGAGTGTGTTCGCCACGTTTGGCACACGTGATAGCTCGCTGCTCTCTGATTGGTTGAATCGTTTTTTGGACATAGCTCGGTAAGTAATTGTCCGATTAATATGAAACCTTGAAAAGGCACATCCTCGGGTCCCCAGCAATATACCTGGCAAGTTTCAAGTATATCGGACCGGTAGTTGTCGAGAAACAGCGGTCGCATACACACACACACACACACACACACAGACAGAGATTAGTGGAATTATAGATAGATTGTATTTCAGCAACAAAATATGGTATATAGATGGTCTTGGTGTCAAAATGCACAGGATTACGAAAGAAGATGACATAAGATAATTATTGACCCTTGGGACCAAATCCTGACCTCTGAAAATGAGGTCAAAGGTCAAAAAAGCTGTTTTATCACTAAAATGTCATATTTATAACAGGAAAATTACCATATTATATAAAAATGAGCAAAAAGAAAACCGAAGAGGTTAATTTCAACTTACGTGGTGGATATGGGGGTTATTATTTATTCCAAGAGCAGAGGGGGAGGGGGAAATTACCTTTCTTGGGATCAAATGTCATTGACCCTAGACTAAAACACTATATATTGCATGAATGAAGTCTTTGTTTTGTCTTTGTTTCAGGAGTGATTACTGAGAAAACCTAGCTAGCCTACATGTACCTTGACTACCCCAGTGCAGTGAGATGTCCCAAAAGTTCCCTGAGGCCTTTAAAATACCAAAATTACCAGGATGGATATATGTGAAATATGTAGTGAGGACTTTTCAGAAGCAGGAAAGCTTCAGAGGTTGTACAGAAAGGGATATGAGAATCTAATAGAGCAGTGTAGACTTATCAACAACTCTTCATTATTGGAGCGATTGGAACAAAAATGGAGTAGCAACACTCCTATGACAGTCCATCGTAGATGCCGAACCCTTTTAATGCAAAAGGAGCCAGATGTTGAGGAGCAAGAGCATGCGCCAAGACCAAAGCGACAAAAGGTGTCTCAAGCAGTAAATGATGACAAAGTTGATGGTAAGATAAAGTAATTCTTTACTTGATTCATGTAAATTTCATTAAGATTCCAAGCCCATACCTGTTTTATGTTATTTTGTTTGAATTTTGAATGTTTGAAGTTAGTATGGTGATTTACATGGGATGGCAACTAACTTTGTCCATGTTTTCATGTAATGTTTTCAGGCCAGGGTTCTACTCGATTTCCGTACAGTGAAAGATGTTTCATATGCAATGAGGACATCCATTTTGATGAAAGACATCCTGATAGACAGCAGACCATACATCGAGCATCAACTATGACGCTAAAGAAATCACTTCTGAGAATCGCAAGTAAAAGAAAAGATAGTCTTGGAATGGCTGTGAAAGGACGCTTGGCAGGAACGGCAGATCTTGTAGCGGAAGAGGCTGTCTATCATAATAAATGCTACAAGGGGAATCACACAACACGCTACGGCGATGAGCAATTTTCTGGACAATTTTCTGACCAGACAATCGAAGAGACACTCATGCGGAAAGCCAAGTCAAATGGAGGCTTAACAAGAGGAAGAATGCACAACGAGAGCTCTGTGAAAGTATGGGCTGGTACGTTTTAACATCTCAAGCTTCTGGGGGACCTGATGGAAGAAATGATTGGTGGAAAGCGGAGTAAGAGGACCCACACAGACCTTGGGGCAAAGCGTTTAGAGAAAGACAGCCAGCACGTCAAGTTGATTTCTGCATGGTTTTCAACTCATAACCCCTTCATAGAGGTTAGTATAGATCTGTTTCATTTACTGATAGTAGCACAGAAATCATTCCACATTTCAGTTACTATTTGTGGAACATTTACTTATCATCTTAGCTATGTAAAATAATATTTCATTTTTCATTTCAGGTAAAAGACCCCAACACCATTACTTCGCTGTCTAGTGGAGTAATAACTACCGACAAGTCAATTGTCAACTGTGATGATGCAGTGAGGATAGGCCATGAAATGCAAAAGGATCTTGATAATGAGTCACCGGTTAAGAGCATGAAGACAGCAAAGAAATGCAAAAATCTGGCTGAACTTCAGAAGAAAGTAAAGGTAGGCGACAAGAGGATCTACATCGAAAAGACCCTTCTTTTCAATAGACTGATTTTCATGGCAGAGAGAGATGAAGGGATCGAACACATGTTCAAATTTGAGCTGACCCCGGTCCCAACATCTCTCTTCACAATGGATCGCATGATGAGAAAACCCAAAAAGCATGAATTTGGCAAGATGCTCAAGGAAACAGCTACAATACTTGACGTGGACATAAACAGCAAGATGCATGTTGTTGATGGAGGGTGGCTACTTCATCAGGTAAAGTGGTCCAGCGGTGCAACCATCAAGACTATAGTTGATACATATGTCAGATATGTTGACAACAAATTCAAGGATGCTACTGTAGTGTTTGATGGCTACGGGGAGGAATCATCAACGAAAGACCATGAACATATGCGGCGGATGGCTGGGAAGAAGGTTTCTCCGGACATGAGGGTCACACCGGAATTGACTATATCATGTGACAGAGAGGTTTTCCTGGCAAATGAGAAGAACAAAGGAGCCTTAATCATGATGATATCTGCAGAGATGGCAAGCCACAATATCACTGTACGCCAAGCAAAAGATGATGGTGACACGCTGATTGTTAGGTCTGCAATGGACTTGGTCGCAAGTGTTAAATCCCCAGTTGTTGTTGTTGCCCAGGACACTGATATTTTGATATTGCTCTGCTATCATAGTCCTATCCACTGTACTAATTTCTATTTACAAGCAGATTTTGGTGGTCTTTACGACATCTCTAGCATACACATCGGAGACAAAGAAGAGTTCCTCTTCAAGTATGGCTGGTCTGGAAACGACACTGTTTCATGCATTCATGGACATACCAAATGTGCTCTCTACAAATGCAGATTTCCTGCCAGTGTCATTACTGCATTCACAAGTCCCACTTCAACTGACTCCATAATTCGAACAGCTGGATTAAAAGCCATGCAGATCACATATGGCTGTGGGGATACTCCCCTAGAAAAGTCTCGCTACATGAAGTTCAAGAAGCAAGCAGCCAAGGGCAAAATCGATCCTGACCGCCTACCACCAACGGAAGATGCAACAGTTCAACATTCCCTTCGTGTCCATCTTCAAGTTGTGGTATGGAAGCATCTTGACACCTCTATTCTTGATCCCAAAGGAAGAGGATGGGAGTTAGATTCCAACAGAAAACTCAGACCAAAAATGCTATCTGTTGGTATCGCGCCAGACAACCTTCTGAAAGTAATTTGTTGCAACTGCAAGGAAGGGGAGAGGCAATGTCAAACAATGAGATGCAGCTGCATGAAAGCTCGCATGTCGTGTGTATCTGCATGTGGAGTGTGCTGTGGGCATTGCGACAATGGAACAGATAGCATAGATGCAGAAGAAGAAATTGGTAGCGATGAAGAGGAAACAGACTGAGTATTATTAATTTGTTGTTGCCGATTAGATACTGTAAGTTCTAAGTTGTGAGTAGTATTCTGCAAATTGTTGATTATAAATTCACATATACTTTACATACACAAACTATTTGACACTAATGAACTTTACCCCCCCCCCCCCCTGCTTATTTTGACCATTAACCTCGTATTTTGGTGGTGAAGAATCCATTTCATATTTAGTTTGTATCTTGGTATAATTCTGTTACTGTTACCAATATGATATTTGATATGATATTTTGGTGATAAGACGTCTATTTTTGACCTTTGACCTCATTTTCGGAGCTCAGTAATTGGTTCCATGGGTCAGTCATTATTCTATGTCATCTTCTTTCGTAATCCTGTGCATTTTGACACCAAGATCATCTATATACCATATTTTGTTGCTGAAATACAATTTTATATGATTTAGGCAGAGGTCAATGATCTTTGACCTCTAATAAAAAAAGGTTTCCCCAACCCCTATCCCACCTTACTTTTTTTTGGTAGTTGTCCATACCCATACCTACCCAAATCAGTTGAAATTAGCTTCTTTTAAATTTTTTCACAGATGAACCTTAAGTTAGGGATACTAGTAGGGCAAAGGGGGGCATTAAGCTCCAGGTGGCATGAGGCTCCACTACATTGTAAATTTGAAGGTAAATATAATGCATTTACAATGTAGTGGAGCCTCATGCCCCCTGGAGCTTAATGTCCCCCTTTGCCCTACCTGGTAAGACTTGGTAAAAGAGAAGAGCAGACAGTCCTCCCCAATACCTACATACAATAAATGTCACAAGAAGCTTAAGGAAGTAACTATACGATGTGCTAGCTGCGGGCCTATTTCAAGAAATTTTAACTGGGCTTAACATACGTTTTCACAGTATGTGTGTAGTCTTCTAACTTCAGTCGCTGTCAGGGCTGGTTCTCTCTGGGCACTGCGGCTTCCTCCATCAGAAGAAGTTAGCTTGCAGTAAGATCAGTGCCGACAGATCAAACGATAGCGCCGTTTCAACGGCAATGTGTGACTGTCGTTAATCAAACCGAGCTTTCTTTCTTTATGTAAACCGCTTATACCGGTAGGTGCAGGACAACATCATAAATCAGACAAACCTACTGAGCATGAGAGCATGAGATTGATACCGGTAGGTGCAGGACAACATCATAAATCAGACAAACCTACTGAGCATGGGAGCATGGGATTGAAGCCTAATTCGGCTTTTTAGGTCTACCACTAAAGAAGCGAAAAATTTCGAAAATGCCTCAGAGTCGCGACTCTTGTCGCGAAGGGTGCACTAACCGGAAGTTACGTAGTTCCGCGGGCGTTTATTGAACAATTTCGCAATTTTTTATGCATACTTCCGCATCCGCAAAATGGCGACCTCCATGGAGCGATTTGATGCGTCAAAGCTTCGAAATTCTCAAAGGATCCAGCAAAATCTGGCTTTTCAACATAAGATCGTGAATCAAAAAAAGACGGGTGAAACAAACTCCTATTGAACTTTTTCGCAATTTTTATGCATACTTCCGCATCCGCAAGATGGCGGCCTCCATGGAGCGATTTGGTGCGTCAAAGCTTCGAAATTCTCAAAGGATTCAGCAAAATCTGGATTTTCAACATAAGATTGTGAATCAAAAAAAGACGGGTGAAACAAACTCCTCTTGAACTTTTTTCAATTTGTTATGCATATTTCCGCATCCGCAGGATGGCGGCCTCCATTGAGCGATTTGGTGCGTCAAAGCTTCGAAATTCTCAAGGGATCCAGAAAAATCTGGCTTTTCAACATAAGATTGTGAATCAAAAAAAGACGGGTGAAACAAACTCCTATTGAACTTTTTTGCAATTTTTATGCATACTTCCGCATCCGCAAGATGGCGGCCTCCATGGAGCGATTTGGTGCATTAAAGCTTCGAAATTCTCAAAGGATCCAGCAAAATCTGGCTTTTCAACAAAAGATTGTAAATCAAAAAAAGACGGGTGAAACAAACTCCTATTGAACTTTTTCGCAATTGTTCATGCATACTTCCGCATCCGCAAGATGGCGGCCTCCATGGAGCGATTTGGTGCGTCAAAGCTTCGAAATTCTCAAAGGATCCAGCAAAATCTGGTTTTTCAACATAAGATTGTGAATCAAAAAAAGATGGGTGAAACAAACTCCTATTGAACTTTTTCGCGATTTTTTATGCATACTTCCGCACCCGCAAGATGGCGGCCTCTATGGAGCGATTTGGTGCGTCAAAGCTTCGAAATTCTCAAGGGGTCCAGAAAAATCTGGCTTTTCAACATAAGATCGTGAATCAAAAAAAGACGGGTGAAACAAACTCCTATTGAACTTTTTTGCAATTTTTATGCATACTTCCGCATCCGCAAGATGGCGGCCTCCATGGAGCGATTTGGTGCGTCAAAGCTTCGAAATTCTCAAAGGATCCAGCAAAATCTGGCTTTTCAACAAAAGATTGTGGATCAAAAAAAGACGGGTGAAACAAACTCCTATTGAACTTTTTCGCAATTGTTCATGCATACTTCTGCATCCGCAAGATGGCGGCCTCCATGGAGCGATTTGGTGCATCAAAGCTTCGAAATTCTCAAAGGATCAGGCAAAATCTGGTTTTTCAACATAAGATTGTGAATCAAAAAAAGACGGGTGAAACAAACTCCTATTGAACTTTTTCGCGATTTTCTATGCATACTTCCGCATCCGAAAGATGGCGGCCTCCATGGAGCGATTTGGTGCGTCAAAGCTTCGAAATTCTCAAAGGATCCAGCAAAATCTGGCTTTTCAACAAAAGATTGTGAATCAAAAAAAGACGGGTGAAACAAACTCCTATTGAACTTTTTCGCAATTGTTCATGCATACTTCCGCATCCGCAAGATGGCGGCTTCCATGGAGCGATTTGGTGCGTCAAAGCTTCGAAATTCTCAAAAGATCAGGCAAAATCTGGTTTTTCAACATGATTGTGAATCAAAAAAAGATGGGTGAAACAAACTCCTATTTAACTTTTTCGCGATTTTTTATGCATATTTCCGCATCCGCAAGATGGCGGCCTCCATTGAGCGATTTGGTGCGTCAAAGCTTCGAAATTCTCAAGGGATCCAGAAAAATCTGGCTTTTCAACATAATACGTACGCGTTCATTCACAACACCGGCTTCGCCGGCTACTAGTACCCGACTGCAAAGCAGTAATGAGCCGGCGAAGCCAAAGCCTCTTGCCACTATTTTACCTATCACTATGGCATCAGTAGGTTAGGTAGTTGGTAGTAGGTAGGTGTAGTAGGTACCATAGGTGCAGTAGGTACCATAGGTGTAGTAGGTGTAGTAGGTGTAGTAGGTGTAGTAGGTGTAGTAGGTGTAGTAGGTGTAGTAGGTACCATTTACATTCTGGATGAGATTAAAATTGAAAAAATTTACTTCTTGATTAATTCGGTGAATTCCGTCTCAACGTCGGATATTTCCGGCCGTGAAAACTACCCCCTACGGCCGCGAGATTTCTGAAAAATAATTCTTCGTCAATTTTAGAATATTTGACGCCGTTTTCACCCTCCGAAACGCGTAATAAGCTTTAAAAAAATATTTTTTCAAATGCTCGAATCTCATTGGTTCCTGTGTTTGGTGACGATTTTCGTTGAAGATAACGAGGTTGGTCTTAAAGTATTTTAATTACAAAATAGAGGTGCATAGGATTGTGAATCAAACAAAGACGGGTGAAACAAACTCCTATTGAACTTTTTTCAATTTGTTATGCATACTTCCGCATCCGCAAGATGGCGGCCTCCATTGAGCGATTTGGTGCGTCACAGCTTCGGAATTCTCAAGCCAATGGATCCAGCATAATCTGGTTTTCAACATAATACGTACGCGTTTATTCACAACACCGGCTTCGCCGGCTATAACAAGACAAACAAACAGACAGACAGACACGGCTCCTTTTATAATACAGTGTCTTCAAAAACTACTAACAAGTGTTTGATATATTATGTTTGAGTCTGTGGTGTAGTCCTCTTCAAAAACTACTAACAAGTGTTTAATATATAATGTTTGAGTCTGTGGTGTAGTCCTCTTCAAAAACTACTAACAAGTGTTTAATATATAATGTTTGAGTCTGTGGTGGAGTCCTCTTCAAAATCTACTAACAAGTGTTTAATATATAATGTTTGAGTCTGTGGTGGAGTCCTCTTCAAAATCTACTAACAAGTGTTTAATATATAATGTTTGAGAATGTGGTGGAGTCCTCTTCAAAAACTACTAACAAGTGTTTAATATATAATGTTTGAGTCTGTGATGTAGTCCTCTTCAAAAACTACTAACAAGTGTTTAATATATAATGTTTGAGTCTGTGGTGGAGTCCTCTTCAAAAACTACTAACAAGTGTTTAATATATAATGTTTGAGAATGTGGTGGAGTCCTCTTCAAAAACTACTAACAAGTGTTTAATATATAATGTTTGAGTCTGTGATGTAGTCCTCTTCAAAAACTACTAAACAAGTGTTTAATATATAATGTTTGAGAATGTGGTGGAGTCCTCTTCAAAAACTACTAACAAGTGTTTAATATATAATGTTTGAGTCTGTGATGTAGTCCTCTTCAAAAACTACTAACAAGTGTTTGATATATTATGTTTGAGTCTGTGGTGGAGTCCTCTTCAAAAACTACTAAACAAGTGTTTAATATATAATGTTTGAGTCTGTGGTGTAGTCCTCTTCAAAAACTACTAACAAGTGTTTGATATATAATGTTTGAGTCTGTGGTGTAGTCCTCTTCAAAAACTACTAACAAGTGTTTGATATATTATGTTTGAGTCTGTGGTGGAGTCCTCTTCAAAAACTACTAAACAAGTGTTTAATATATAATGTTTGAGTCTGTGGTGTAGTCCTCTTCAAAAACTACTAACAAGTGTTTAATATATAATGTTTGAGAATGTGGTGTAGTCCTCTTCAAAAACTACTAACAAGTGTTTAATATATAATGTTTGAGAATGTGGTGGAGTCCTCTTCAAAAACTACTAACAAGTGTTTAATATATAATGTTTGAGTCTGTGATGTAGTCCTCTTCAAAAACTACTAACAAGTGTTTAATATATAATGTTTGAGTCTGTGGTGTAGTCCTCTTCAAAAACTACTAACAAGTGTTTAATATATAATGTTTGAGAATGTGGTGTAGTCCTCTTCAAAAACTACTAAACAAGTGTTTAATATATAATGTTTGAGAATGTGGTGTAGTCCTCTTCAAAAACTACTAACAAGTGTTTAATATATAATGTTTGAGAATGTGGTGTAGTCCTCTTCAAAAACTACTAACAAGTGTTTAATATATAATGTTTGAGAATGTGGTGGAGTCCTCTTCAAAAACTACTAACAAGTGTTTAATATATAATGTTTGAGAATGTGGTGGAGTCCTCTTCAAAAACTACTAACAAGTGTTTAATATATAATGTTTGAGTCTGTGATGTAGTCCTCTTCAAAAACTACTAACAAGTGTTTAATATTGTTGCGAATATGGAATTTGGCCTCCATATCCGCTTGTAAATATTCCCCTATTTTCTCCAATACTCCCCAACTTTCCCCGATCCCCCATTCCCTAGTCCCATTGCATGTAAATAACAATCAGTAGAGCCGACCTTCCCCTTATTCCCCCATTAAATGTCGTGCCCAGGTCCACCGCACCACACGTAGACAACTTTATGACATCTTCCTAGTTATTCTTATTCTATGTCAGTTAAGGCCTCGTCTCCATTAATTATGACTCTTCGTTGCACCAGAATGTGATTATATGGCATCAGTAGTGAGTTTAGGACCTTTCCCATACCTCCTCCCATCTTCTTCCCCAAACAACAACAATAACAACAACAATAACAACAACTACAACAACAATTACAACTACCACTACGACTACAACAACAGAGGGGCGGGGAGTGTGCGTCCTCACACCGGCTCGGTTACCCGCCATGACGATGCGCTCCACGGCGTTACCCCGAAGGGGCTGGCTGTCAGCTCCTCGTCAGGGGCGGAGCCAGTAACCCCCCCACGCACCCAATGAGAAGCAACGTGCCGATTCCACGAGGCGGAGCTAACGAGCCGAGGGCGTGTCACTCCCCGCCGGATATACGCGGCCACGCGCCGGATGTGACGAGAGATGCGCCTCAGCTTGGAGACTGGAGAGAGAAGCCACCGCCACCCCCAGCGCGACGATACCTCCCCGCATCTCTGGACCGGACCGAGTCGATTCTGCCTTGAGCCAAGAGTGCACCTTGAGCCATCGCGACCTGCCTTTCCTTGCCATCAATCCCCGTGTGAGTCAGCATTTTGTCCCGTGTGTCTGTCGTCTGTCCGGGGTTAATATAAGAGTGTGTCTAAGTGCCTGTCTTCCTGTAATATACCTCTAGCCCCTGTAATCTAACCTTTTCCGCCTTAATATAACCTCCTCCGGAGGTCTTGAGAACTGAACCCCTGGTGTCGTATTGTGTGATTGTAATCCAGCCGGGTGTCTTCTTTTTCTTATTGAGCCAGCGTAGCGCGACTTCGTCAACGTCGAGTATAGTCGGGTAATTTGTGCGGACACGACGGCCATTCCGCTCGGCCCACTTTAACATCAAAGTCGTGTCTGTAACAATTGGTGTCAGGAGTGGGATTCGAGGCCCGACCAAATTTTGAAAAAAAAAAACGAATAGAGGAAAAAAAAAATTTGGTCAAAATTTGGAGCGGCCGAAATTTGTTTTGTTTTACGAAACTCGAATTTTGCAAGTCGCGCTATGGCGGATCAAGACGGCTGGGGTCCGGTAAAGGAGAGTGAGGTAGGGTCGATCCAGGACCAAATTGAGGGACAAGAGGAGAGCGAAGCAGTGAGGGCGGCAGGTTCGCAAAATAGCGCCGTCACGCACGAAGTAGCGGGCGCGCAAAAAGGCGCCTCGCACGAGCGTGCGGTAGCCGAGCCGGCTGTATCAGCGGGCTTTAACATGCAGCCGATTGACATGCAGGCCCTCATTGCGCAGCTACAGGCAGCTGTACAGATGAGTATGGGAAGCCAGATTGAGCGATTGGGTGAGCAAATGAGGGTTGATAGTGGGCGATTAGAGGGCCAAATGAGGGGTACCGGTGAGAAGTTAGACAATAATTTTGAGGAGTTAGACAAGAAAATTGGGAAGTTAGACAATAATTTTGAGGAGTTAGACAAGAAAATTGGGAAGTTAGACAATAATTTTGAGGGGTTAGACAACGGGATAAAAGAGGTGAAACATGGGTTAACGGGGGTAGAAAATAGAATGGCTGCCCAGGAGAATCAGATAGAGGGAGTGAAAAAAGGGTTAGAGGGGTTAGAAAACAGTATGGAAGGCAAATTGAGGGACATGAGGGACCAAGCGGAAAGGGAAGTTAACCAAATGGGGCAGCAGATAGAGGGGGTCAGAATGGGGGTAGAAACCAAACTGGATGCTCACAGGGAGGAAATGGAGCGGATGAGGGTGGCATCTGGGCAGGAGATGCAAGTGATGGGAGAGGAGATCAGAAGAGGAGTGAGTGAGGAAGTCGGAGGAGTGCGCGAGGAGGTGAGGCACTGTGAGGAGCACATGGAAAAGGAGGTGAGAAAGGCGACTGTAAAGTTACAAGGGGGCATAGAGGACCTGACGCAGGAGGTGGAGCAGCTGACGGTGGGACAGACGGAGTTAGTGGAGCAGGTTCAAAGGAACACTGCGGTATTAGGAGGTTTAAAGGCGACACAGAAAGAACTAAAAGATGACTTGATAGCGACAAAGAGGGAATGTCAGATGGTACGTGAGGGACTGACAACGAGGTTGGACGAGGTGGTAGAGGTAATGGAGACGAAGGACCGGCAGGTGAGGACGCACCTGGAAACGGTCAAGGTAGCCTTGGAGGACGAGCTTGAGGAGACGTACCGGGGAATAAAAGAGGTGAGGCACAAATTAGAAGAAGTGGAAGAAGGGATGAGCGAAATTAAGAAGCGACGGAGAGGGGATAAGAAAGAGATAAAAGAGGAGATAAAAGAATTGGTCCAAAGTCTGTGTTTGGATCGTGATGATGTGCTCATTAACCGGATGAGGGATTCGCAGGTGATGGAGGAGAAGCGAAGAGGAAGAGGACCCGGTGTAAGTGGTGACCAATATGGTCGTGCGTATGATGCGCCAGGGGATTTAAGGAGCTTGGGGGTCGAGATGGACCCGGGTGTTCGTGAGAGGCCGTTGGTGAAGTGTGCGACAGGTCTGGTGTGCGAAAATGGAGGTGTGCGAGAAAGTCCGACTCTGGGGTGTGTGAGGAAAAAGTGCGTGCCAAGGAGTGAGGGTGCTGGCGAGAGTGAGTCGGTCATAGCGCGTGTGCGAGGGAGCACATGGAAGCGCGGTGTGGTGAGTGTTACAGAGGATGTGACGGGAGAGTGTGCGCGAGGAAGGTGTGTGACGGACAGGTGCATGGGGAAAGAGTGCGCTGTCAAAGGCAAGGAAGAATGCACACCTGTGGTGAGTGTTACAGAGGGTGTGACGGGAGAGTGTGCGCGAGGAAGGTGTGTGACGGACAGGTGCATGGGGAAAGAGTGCGCTGTCAAAGGCAAGGAAGAATGCACACCTGTGGTGAGTGTTACAGAGGGTGTGACGGGAGAGTGTGCGCGAGGAAGGTGTGTGACGGACAGGTGCATGAGGAAAGAGTGCGCTGTCAAGAGTAAGGGTGAGTGCGCTGTCAGGAATGGAGGTGAAAGTAGTGGGAGTGACATGGAGCGTGAGTTAGTTGTGACAGGTGAGCGAGGATGTACACCTGGGATGGAAGGATGCACACCTGGAATGGTAGAGCGTGAGTGGGAATGCACGCTGGAGTTGGTGGTGAGGCACGTGATTGGGTGTGCGAATGAGGGCACACCTGTAATTGTCACAGAGGAGGTGACCGCGGAGGGGGCGCGAAGCGGTGTATTGGTGAGGTGTGCGAGCAACGAATGTGTGCCAAAGTGTTCGGTGGTCAGGTGTGTGACCAAGGCTGTGAGTGGGATGGGTGCACCTGGGTGTGTAAGGAAGGGTACGAGGAGCATGGGCACAGCTGGATGTGTGAGCAAGGAACGGGCTGCGGGGTGTAAGCATGCAGGTGAAGCATCGACATTAAACGGGTTAGAGGTTAGAGCGACTTTTAGCCGAAGCAGGCCCTCGGTGCGTGCCGGGCCTCGCTTTGAACGGCCGCGTCCAGGCTCCACTAGGCGGAGCTGGCAGCCCGATAGAAAGGGTCGTCATGGCGACCACTTTTTGTGGAGACGTGCCGGCAGGTCGAGATCGGGACATTGGATGGCTCCACGCCGAGGTGATGCGTGGGATCTCGGCCCGGGTAAGCCCCCGTCCCTGCACCGAGTGCCGGACGCATCCAGCCGCTGGCACAAAACAACCAGCATCCATTGCTTGGCTTTACGAAGCCGGGCTTTGGACAGGGATTGGCGCACCGAGAGGTATTAGTGAGTCGACTGGGTGATGAGGTTAGTGTTTTGGACCCAAAATTGGAGAAAAACAAAATTTGATGATTGGCAAGGGATTGGCAGTAGTGATTGGCAGATGATGAGTAGTGATTGGCAAATTTTTGATTTGTTGAAATTTGATGTGCAAAATTGGTAGTGAGAGACCCCCGATGTGGTGGGATGGCAAATCCACCATCCTTCCCATGTGGGGCAAATGCGCAATAGTTTATGGGGTGTATGGCAGTGAAAACTAGCCCGGGTGGGTTAGGATATTGTGTGTAGGGATCTAGAAGAGATTGACATTAGGTAACGTTAAGTTTAGTTAGTGACTGATACCTGTAGTGGGGACGCAGGTAGATTAGTGTGGATGATAATGACGTGGGAGCGCAATAGTTTAAAGGGACGACTGGGAAGCGCAAGTTTCAGAAGGGAGTAGTTAGCTGAGATGATGCTGTGTGTGTGAGGATTGAACAGGTGTGATTGCACAGGTGTGCAACTGGACAGGTGTGTGGAGTAGTGTATGAGTAGTGAGTGTTGTGGATCAGCGTGAATGCGCTTGGGGAGAGAAGGGTGCCGGTGGCACCAGGTGTGAGAGCACAGGTGTGCAGGTACAGGTGTGTGGAGAGAGTTGGAGTAAGTGGTACGGAGTGGTGTGCATGGTGCGAAGGTGTGGATGGGGGAAGAGTGGACCCCCATCACGGATACCCGGGGCGGGTAGTGTAAGTGTTAGGTAGAGGGTGCAGGTAAATTGTGGTTGGATATTGGCATCTGTGGTGCGGTTGCAGAATGGTGTTGTGAATGGGTGCATTAGTGTTGTGGAAATGGCTGGGCGTGTAGCCTGTTAGTGCGTGTAGTTGGTTGGGCACTCCACCACTGTGAGGATGTCGGCCAGGTGAGGCCGCAGGTGGGCTCTGGGAGCCGGTAGAGTTGTGGATGGGGCCCGAGGATCCGGAGGACGGACCCGGGTAGCCCAGTGCCAGAGAGGGCACCGAGTGGGGAGAGTGCCAGAGGGCCTTCCCCAGGTAGTTAGGTTAGGGTAAGGAGCAGGTAAGCTCGGAGGCAACTGCAGTGGTGGAGGTGTGCAGGTGGGTAGGCCCACTGGGAGAGGTACGCGTCGCAGCCCAGAAATTGTACGAGGGCACCGGGAGATGAATCGGGGGAGTGAGACCCCAAATTGAAGAGCACCACAGTTTGGCCAATGGGAATTGGTTTTTAGAACCCATAGTGTAAGAGGGCCAATGGGTTGGCCGGAGAAAGACCCCGGGTAGTGTAAAGTTGTTAAAGTCATTTAGGAAATAGTTAGGATTGATGAACCTGTCGCACCATACGCAGCCACTTACCTGTGGTGATGATGATGACTCCACACCTGTGTTTTCTTTGTTGTTGCAGGAGATGAATTGCTGTGTGGGTTTGTGAGACGCATCACGACGTGGATGAGACATTGGGGTGATTCCATCTCTCCCTCCCTAGGAGGGACTGATGATGAATTGGTAATGGCAAATTATGATGTTGAGTTGGAGATGGCAAATTTTGATGAGAGTTGAAAATGGCAAATTTGATTGGTTAGGAGGGAGAGAAGACGAATTTGGTATATGGGAGGAACGGGGAAGACAGTAGGGATGTTTGTTGATTTGTAAAGTAGATGTTTATGGGTAGTGTTGTGTTTTGTGGATACAGTAAGGGGTAAGGGAGGGGCCATGTAGGTTACCTGGTGGGGGGGGGGGGGCGTACGATAGGAACGTACCTGTCTCACCTGGTTCCCATGTGCCCCCAGTGTGCATCACCTTACATTGCGTGCACTTTTGCGCCCTTACCACCTTACTCACTTGTTTCTTCTTTTGTCTCCCACCTCCGAGGATCTGGCTTTGGGGTAGAGAGAGAGGAGAGAGAGGTGCTGGCTGCGCAGTTGTGGGCCTGCACTTTCGCTGTTTGCTGCCGGGATCGATACACCATATGGACCGCAATGTTTGTGGCCACCCACAATGGACCGCAGTTCGTTTGCGGCCAAGCACCACCCGGGGATGGACCTATGGGTCAACGTGGCACCTATGCCATAAAGGTGAACCACTGTTAATTAACACCAAGTGCACCACAAGAAGAGCAAGAGACACCTGCAGGGTTAGGGGTTGTCGCATTTATTTTTAATCATTGAACAATGGTGACTGCACCGATTGGTGGTGGGGTGGTGCTTTTGATGCTGGGATGGGGTGCTCTGCACGTTATTAAAGGCCGTCGGCCACAGAGCACTCGTGGGTTGGTGTATCGATGTTGGCAAGCGCGCTCTCTCTCTATGCATAACATCTGCATGTGTTCCTCCAAAAACAGGTCCTGGATCGTAGTGTAAATAGCAGCGTAGTCTTGTAAATAATGCTCCCTACCGGCTGTATGTTTAGTTTGCGAATTCTTTCCGGATTCGGTTATCCTGTGGGTGTGTTTCTGTGAGGAGAAGGGTGCAACGTCGCAGGGGGACATATTTACTCATTTGTGAATATCTGTAAAACTGTCGCACTCAGGGTAGAGTTAATAGTAGAGGGAACTACATTGCGTGCCACACTAAAGTAGGTAAAAATTTATCGGGTCGGGACGCCCCGAGGGTAGAGAAGGGTGCAATGTTGCGAATATGGAATTTGGCCTCCATATCCGCTTGTAAATATTCCCCTATTTTCTCCAATACTCCCCAACTTTCCCCGATCCCCCATTCCCTAGTCCCATTGCATGTAAATAACAATCAGTAGAGCCGACCTTCCCCTTATTCCCCCATTAAATGTCGTGCCCAGGTCCACCGCACCACACGTAGACAACTTTCGGACATCTTCCTAGTTATTCTTATTCTATGTCAGTTAAGGCCTCGTCTCCATTAATTATGACTCTTCGTTGCACCAGAATGTGATTATATGGCATCAGTAGTGAGTTTAGGACCTTTCCCATACCTCCTCCCATCTTCTTCCCCAAACAACAACAATAACAACAACAATAACAACAACTACAACAACAATTACAACTACCACTACGACTACAACAACAGAGGGGCGGGGAGTGTGCGTCCTCACACCGGCTCGGTTACCCGCCATGACGATGCGCTCCACGGCGTTACCCCGAAGGGGCTGGCTGTCAGCTCCTCGTCAGGGGCGGAGCCAGTAACCCCCCCACGCACCCAATGAGAAGCAACGTGCCGATTCCACGAGGCGGAGCTAACGAGCCGAGGGCGTGTCACTCCCCGCCGGATATACGCGGCCACGCGCCGGATGTGACGAGAGATGCGCCTCAGCTTGGAGACTGGAGAGAGAAGCCACCGCCACCCCCAGCGCGACGATACCTCCCCGCATCTCTGGACCGGACCGAGTCGATTCTGCCTTGAGCCAAGAGTGCACCTTGAGCCATCGCGACCTGCCTTTCCTTGCCATCAATCCCCGTGTGAGTCAGCATTTTGTCCCGTGTGTCTGTCGTCTGTCCGGGGTTAATATAAGAGTGTGTCTAAGTGCCTGTCTTCCTGTAATATACCTCTAGCCCCTGTAATCTAACCTTTTCCGCCTTAATATAACCTCCTCCGGAGGTCTTGAGAACTGAACCCCTGGTGTCGTATTGTGTGATTGTAATCCAGCCGGGTGTCTTCTTTTTCTTATTGAGCCAGCGTAGCGCGACTTCGTCAACGTCGAGTATAGTCGGGTAATTTGTGCGGACACGACGGCCATTCCGCTCGGCCCACTTTAACATCAAAGTCGTGTCTGTAACAATATATAATGTTTGAGTCTGTGATGTAGTCCTCTTCAAAAACTACTAAACAAGTGTTTAATATATAATGTTTGAGTCTGTGGTGGAGTCCTCTTCAAAAACTACTAACAAGTGTTTAATATATAATGTTTGAGTCTGTGATGTAGTCCTCTTCAAAAACTACTGAACAAGTGTTTAATATATAATGTTTGAGTCTGTGGTGTAGTCCTCTTCAAAAACTACTAACAAGTGTTTAATATATAATGTTTGAGAATGTGGTGTAGTCCTCTTCAAAAACTACTAACAAGTGTTTAATATATAATGTTTGAGAATGTGGTGGAGTCCTCTTCAAAAACTACTAACAAGTGTTTAATATATAATGTTTGAGTCTGTGATGTAGTCCTCTTCAAAAACTACTAACAAGTGTTTGATATATTATGTTTGAGTCTGTGGTGGAGTCCTCTTCAAAAACTACTAAACAAGTGTTTAATATATAATGTTTGAGTCTGTGGTGGAGTCCTCTTCAAAAACTACTAAACAAGTGTTTAATATATAATGTTTGAGTCTGTGGTGTAGTCCTCTTCAAAAACTACTAAACAAGTGTTTAATATATAATGTTTGAGTCTGTGGTGTAGTCCTCTTCAAAAACTACTAACAAGTGTTTAATATATAATGTTTGAGAATGTGGTGTAGTCCTCTTCAAAAACTACTAACAAGTGTTTAATATATAATGTTTGAGTCTGTGGTGTAGTCCTCTTCAAAAACTACTAACAAGTGTTTAATATATAATGTTTGAGAATGTGGTGTAGTCCTCTTCAAAAACTACTAACAAGTGTTTAATATATAATGTTTGAGAATGTGGTGTAGTCCTCTTCAAAAACTACTAACAAGTGTTTAATATATAATGTTTGAGTCTGTGGTGTAGTCCTCTTCAAAAACTACTAAACAAGTGTTTAATATATAATGTTTGAGTCTGTGGTGTAGTCCTCTTCAAAAACTACTAAACAAGTGTTTAATATATAATGTTTGAGTCTGTGGTGTAGTCCTCTTCAAAAACTACTAACAAGTGTTTAATATATAATGTTTGAGTCTGTGGTGTAGTCCTCTTCAAAAACTACTAACAAGTATTTGATATATTATGTTTGAGTCTGTGATGTAGTCCTCTTCAAAAACTACTAACAAGTATTTGATATATTATGTTTGAGTCTGTGGTGGAGTCCTCTTCAAAAACTACTAACAAGTATTTGATATATTATGTTTGAGTCTGTGATGTAGTCCTCTTCAAAAACTACTAACAAGTATTTGATATATTATGTTTGAGTCTGTGGTGTAGTCCTCTTCAAAAACTACTAACAAGTATTTGATATATTATGTTTGAGTCTGTGATGTAGTCCTCTTCAAAAACTACTAACAAGTGTTTAATATATAATGTTTGAGTCTGTGGTGTAGTCCTCTTCAAAAACTACTAACAAGTATTTGATATATTATGTTTGAGTCTGTGATGTAGTCCTCTTCAAAAACTACTAACAAGTGTTTAATATATAATGTTTGGGTCTGTGATGTAGTCCTCTTCAAAAACTACTAACAAGTGTTTAATATATAATGTTTGAGTCTGTGATGTAGTCCTCTTCAAAAACTACTAACAAGTGTTTAATATATAATGTTTGAGTCTGTGATGTAGTCCTCTTCAAAAACTACTAACAAGTGTTTGATATATTATGTTTGAGTCTGTGGTGGAGTCCTCTTCAAAAACTACTAAACAAGTGTTTAATATATAATGTTTGAGTCTGTGGTGGAGTCCTCTTCAAAAACTACTAACAAGTGTTTGATATATTATGTTTGAGTCTGTGATGTAGTCCTCTTCAAAAACTACTAACAAGTGTTTAATATATAATGTTTGGGTCTGTGGTGGAGTCCTCTTCAAAAACTACTAACAAGTGTTTAATATATAATGTTTGAGTCTGTGGTGTAGTCCTCTTCAAAAACTACTAACAAGTGTTTAATATATAATGTTTGAGTCTGTGGTGTAGTCCTCTTCAAAAACTACTAACAAGTGTTTAATATATAATGTTTGAGTCTGTGGTGGAGTCCTATTCAAAAACTACTAACAAGTGTTTAATATATAATGTTTGAGTCTGTGGTGTAGTCCTCTTCAAAAACTACTAACAAGTGTTTAATATATAATGTTTGAGTCTGTGATGTAGTCCTCTTCAAAAACTACTAACAAGTGTTTAATATATAATGTTTGAGTCTGTGATGTAGTCCTCTTCAAAAACTACTAACAAGTGTTTGATATATTATGTTTGAGTCTGTGATGGAGTCCTCTTCAAAAACTACTAACAAGTGTTTAATATATAATGTTTGGGTCTGTGGTGGAGTCCTCTTCAAAAACTACTAACAAGTGTTTAATATATAATGTTTGAGTCTGTGGTGTAGTCCTCTTCAAAAACTACTAACAAGTGTTTAATATATAATGTTTGAGTCTGTGGTGTAGTCCTCTTCAAAAACTACGAACAGGTGTTTAATATATTATGTTTGAGTCTTTGATGTCGTCCTCTTCAAAAACTACTAAACAAGTGTTTGATATATAATGTTTGGGTCTGTGGTGGAGTCCTCTTCAAATATAGGCCCCAATGTAAATATCATTGTGTTAAAGCGCGGCGTTACGCGCGCTGCTTGTGAGCAAGGAGGAAGCGGACAAGCGGTAACATATGAACGTCTTTATTGTAAGACTACACTGTAACACTTCCGGGCTGGTCGCCCGGTGTATATCCTGAGGCCACGCCTACCCCTCGGGCGTAGCCACCACCCACTTGGTGCATGGAATGATGTCACCACGCCAGTGGGCTTTTGTGTCCGCCACACGCGCCCCCCCAGAATTCCCGCGCACCTGGAGGGCCAGTTTGCGGGGCAGACGAATGACCCGGCCGAAGCGCCCCCTGGCGATCGGCGGCGTCTGGGGTGCAGGGATACCAGGTGGGATGCCCCTGGCTGCCCCTGGGATGGGTGCAGGACCGGGGGGCGCCGTGGCGGCGGGGCTGGGCGGTGCCGGGGGTCCGCCCGCAGGAGGGCGGCCCCGACGTGGGGGTCGGGCCACTGGTGGTGGATGGTCCACATCGAGGTGGGCCGGCTTGAGGCGGTCTACCGAAACGCGGTCAGGAGTACCGCCGATGTCCAGGGTGAAGTGCTTCGCCCCGGTCTCCAGCACGCGGAAAGGCCCGTCGTACGGGGGCCGCAGTGGTGTCCGATGGGCATCGTGGCGGACGAAGACGTACTCCGCCGTGCGAAGCTCCGGGGCGACGTGCGTCGGTGGGTGCCCGTGGCATGCCGTTGGCACTGGGGCAAACCTCTGGGTGGTCTCTTGCAGAGCGGAGCGCTGCTGTGCCGCGGACCATGGTGCCGTGGAGTCGGGGAGGAACTCGCCCGGCACCCGCAGCGGTTGCAAGAAGACCAACTCCGCCGCGGATGCGCGCAGGTCCTCCTTGGGCGCCGTCCGGAGGCCCAGCAGGACCCAGGGGAGCCTGTCGACCCAGCCGCCGTCGCGGAGGGTGGCCCGGAGCGCGGCCTTCAATGAGCGGTGAAATCGCTCACACAGGCCGTTAGCCTGGGGGTGGTAGGCCGTGGTTCGGTGCAGCCGGACCCCGAGCCCCTGCGCAACCGCCCCCCAGAGCTCCGAGGTGAACTGGGGGCCGCGGTCGGATGAGATGTCTGAGGGGGCGCCGAACCGGGCGACCCAGGTGGCGATGAAAGCCTGCGCGACATCGGCCGCCGTTGTCGACGCCAAGGGCACGGCCTCCGGCCACCGGGTGGTGCGGTCCACCATGGTGAGGACGTGGGTGAAACCCCGCGAGGGGGGCAGAGGTCCCACCAGGTCCACGTGGACGTGGTCAAACCGGCGTTCCGGCACCGTGAACGGGGCCAACGGGGCCTGGGTGTGCCGGTGCACCTTGGCGCGCTGGCACGCGAGGCATGTCCTGGCCCAGCCGCGGACGGCCTTCCGGAGGCCATGCCAGACGAACTTGTCGGCGATCAGCCTTTGGGAGGCCCTCGCGCCCGGGTGGGACAGGCCGTGGATGGCGTCAAACACCTGGCGCTGCCAGCCCGCGGGCACAATGGGGCGAGGACGCCCGAGGGAGACGTCGCACAAGAGGGCCGCGCCCGCGCCGTCGAACGGCACCTCGGTGACGCGGAGGCCCGTGACGGCGGTCCGCAAGGCCTGGACGTCGGGGTCAGCGGCCTGGTCCGCTGCCATCCGGGCATAGTCGATGCCGAGGTGGACTGCGTGGGCGACGGCCCGGGAAAGGCAATCCGCCACCGGGTTGTCCTTCCCCGCGACGTGCTGGATGTCCGTCGTGTACTCGGACACGGCCGAGAGGTGACGCTGCTGCCGGGCCGACCACGGCTCGGTGACCTTGCCCATCGCGAAGATCAGCGGCTTGTGGTCGACGAAGGCAGTGAACGCCCGGCCCTCGAGCAGATGGCGGAAGTGCCTGACCGCCAAGTGAAGTCCGAGCAACTCGCGGTCGAAGGTACTGTAACGGCGTTCGGGCGGGCGAAGCTGCCGGCTAAAGAACGCCAGCGGTTGCCAAGCTCCACGCACCCATTGCTCGTGCACCGCGCCCACCGCGTAGTCCGAGGCATCGGTGGTGAGGGCGATCGGTGCATCGGGCGCCGGGTGCGCGAGCATGGTGGCGTTAGCCAAGGCGAGCTTCGCGCCCGTGAACGCCGTGTCCATCTGCTCGGTCCAGGTAACATCGCCTTTGCCCGGCTTACCTCGGAGAGCTTCGTGCAGGGGGCGCAGGAGCTGGGCGATACGGGGCAGGAACCGATGGTAAAAGTTCACCATGCCCAGGAACTCCTGCAGCCCTCTGATCGTGCGGGGGCGCGGAAACCCCTTCACCGCCTCCACCTTGGCCGGCAGGGGGACGGCTCCGTGCCTGGTGACACGGTGCCCCAGAAAATCGATTGTGGCGGCGCCGAACCGGCACTTTGCGGGGTTCACAATCAGGCCATGCTGGCCCAGGCGTTCGAAGAGCGTGCGGAGGTGGCGTAGGTGCTCTTCGCGGGACGCGCTGGCGACGAGGATATCGTCCAGGTAGACGTAGACAAAATCCAAGTCGCGCAGGACGCTGTCCATCAGTCGCTGGAACGCCTGAGCCGCATTCTTCAGACCGAAGGGCATGCGCAGGAACTCGAAGAGTCCGAATGGCGTGATGACCGCCGTTTTCGGGACGTCCTCCGGCCTGACGGGGACCTGATGGTAGCCGCGTATGAGGTCCACCTTCGAGAAGAAGGACCTGCCCGCCAAACGGGCGGAAAAGTCCTGAATGTGGGGGACGGGGTAGCGGTCGGGAGTCGTGGCGTCATTGAGACGGCGATAGTCCCCGCACGGTCGCCATCCCCCGCCGGGCTTCGGCACGATGTGCAGCGGCGACGCCCAAGCGCTCTCTGAGCGCCGAACGATGCCGAGTCGCTCCAGGGTAGCGAACGCCGCTTTTGCCACCGCCAGCTTCGTCGGCTCGAGGCGGCGTGCCCGGGCGTAGACCGGTGGCCCGACGGTGGGGATGTGATGGGCCACCCCGTGCTTGACGGCCCCCGCCGAGAAGGTGGGCCGCGTGAGGGCCGGGAAGCCGGCGAGGAGGCGGGTGAATGCGTCCGCTGCCGGAAGCGTACAGACCAACGTGGCCGGAACCGAATCGTTCGGCAAGCCGCTTGGCAAGCCGCTCGTTGAGCTGGGCAACGCACATGCGAGCGAGCTGAACGTCTCGGCCTGGACAAGCCATCTGCGCTTGACGTCGACCAGGAGCCCATTAGCGCACAGGAAGTCCGCGCCAAGCAGTGCCATGGGCACGTCGGCGGTGACGAACGTCCATCGGAAAACCTGCCCTCCAAACCGCAGAGAGAGGCAGCGTTTTCCGTACGTACGGATGGGCGTCCCGTTCGCGGCAAGCAGCGCGGGGCCCCCACCCGCGGCGTGCTTGTCTGACGTGCCGGCGGGAATGACACTCACCTGTGCTCCCGTGTCGCACAGGTAACGGCGCCCGGAGAAGGTGTCCGTTATGAACAGCAGGCTGCTCGAACGGCCGGCGCTCATCGCCACAATTGAGCGCCGGCCCGGGCATTTCCCGACCCGTTGAAGGAGCACGGCGGATGACACCGCCGAGCTTCGTGGCCGAACTTGGCGTGGAACCAGCACCAGGTGGTGGAGCTGGAGGAGCGCGGCTGGCTCCGCCAGGCCGGTGGAGTCGACGGGTTTCCCCGCGGTGGCGGTTTTCGCCGCGGCGGTGGGCGGGGCGTGGCGGCGTTCACGAGGTGCGTATCAGCATGCTGCTGAACTTCAGCGTGCTGTAGAAGATGATGCTGTGGAACATCAGCGTCGAAGGCCGTGACGGCCACGCCAACGCTCGCCCGCGTGTCCGAAGCGGCGAAGTACTTGTCCGCCTCGGCCGCCAATGCTCGGGGTTCAGTTAGCCCGGTCCCGGCCAACGCGAGGCGAACCTGCGCTGGAAGTTGGCGACGGAAAAGCGCCCGGAATAGCGAACCGGGGGCTTCGTCGCCCAACAGTGACAGCATATGGTCCATTCGGACCGACGGGCGCGTCTCACCGAGCTCGGGGAGATCCAGGAGGCGGTCGGCCCGTGCGTCGTCCGTGGGGCTGAACGTGGCTAGGAGTAGCCGCTTGAGTGCCTCGTACTTGTGGCCGTCCGGTGGGTGGCGAAGGACGGACACAACTCGAGCGGCCGTGCCGGGCCCGAGGGAGGCGACGACGTGGCAGTAGCGCGTGTCATCGCCGGTGAGGTGCCGAAGCTGAAATTGGGCTTCGGCCTGGACGAACCAGACTTCGGCCTGAGCCTCCCAAAATTCCGGAAGTTTGACGAAGGCGGCCATGGCGATGGCGTCGCGTGTGGAAGGATCGCTCCGGCAGATCCAACGTCGAGGGTCACCAGTAAAGCGCGGTGTTACGCGCGCTGCTTGTGAGCAAGGAGGAAGCGGACAAGCGGTAACATATGAACGTCTTTATTGTAAGACTACACTGTAACACTTCCGGGCTGGTCGCCCGGTGTATATCCTGAGGCCACGCCTACCCCTCGGGCGTGGCCACCGCCCACTTGGTGCGTGGAATGATGTCACCACGCCAGTGGGCTTTTGTGTCCGCCACAGTGTATTAAATATTAACAATTTATTTTCTTTCGTTTAGAAACTCTTATGAAACCAAAGCAAAGGTTAACTGTTGTACCACTGCAGGAACATCTTGACGGACAAGCTTCTCCATCGCGGCAGCAAAGCAGCAACGCAAACAGCACGCAGGTTCCTGAAACACCACCACACTTATTCATTCACATTATAACATTACACATCATTCATTGCACACAACATCCAATCATTCATATTTTAACATTACACATCATCATTTATTATACGTAACATTCAATCATTCATATTTTAACATTACACATCATCATTTATTATACGTAACATTCAATCATTCATATTATAACATTACACATCATCATTTATTATACGTAACATTCAATCATTCATATTTTAACATTACACATCATCATTTATTATACGTAACATTCAATCATTCATATTATAACATTACACATCATCATTTATTATACGTAACATTCAATCATTCATATTATAACATTACACATCATCATTTATTATACGTAACATTCAATCATTCATATTATAACATTACACATCATCATTTATTATACGTAACATTCATTCATTCATATTATAACATTACACATCATCATTTATTATACGTAACATTCAATCATTCATATTTTAACATTACACATCATCATTTATTATACACAACATTCAATCATTCACATTATTATATTACACATCATCATTTATTATACACAACATTCAATCATTCATATTTTAACATTACACATCATCATTTATTATACACAACATTCAATCATTCATATTTTAACATTACACATCATCTTTATTATACACAACATTCAATCATTCACATTATTATATTACACATCATCATTTATTATACACTGCATTCAATCATTCATATTATTATATTACACATCATCATTTATTATACACAACATTCAATCATTCATATTTTAACATTACACATCATCATTTATTATACACAACATTCAATCATTCATATTTTAACATTACACATCATCTTTATTATACACAACATTCAATCATTCACATTATTATATTACACATCATCATTTATTATACACTGCATTCAATCATTCATATTATTATATTACACATCATCATTTATTATACACAACATTCAATCATTCATATTTTAACATTACACATCATCATTTATTATACACAACATTCAATCATTCACATTATTATATTACACATCATCATTTATTATACACTGCATTCAATCATTCATATTATTATATTGTGGTGGACACGAAAGCCCACTGGCGTGGTGACATCATTCCGCGCATCACAACTCGAGCAGTCACAACAGAGGAGAAGCTTGCTGAAAATGGTGACCTTTCCATGCACAACTCAAGCAGTCATTACAGAGGAGAAGTTTGCTGAAAATGGCGACCTCTCCATGCACAACTCGAGCAGTCATTACAGAGGAGAAGCTTCCTGAAAATGGTGACCTTTCCATGCACAATTCAAGCAGTCATTACTGAGGAGAAGTTTGGTGAAAATGGTGACCTCTCCATGCTCAACTCAAGCAGTCATTACTGAGGAGAAGGTTGCAGATAATAGCGACCTCTCCATGCACAACTCGAGCAGTCATTACTGAGGAAAGTTTTCCTGAAAATGGTGACCTCTCCACGCAAAACTCGAGCAGTCATTACAGAGGAGAAGCTTGCTGAAAATGGTGACCTTTCCATGCACAACTCAAGCAGTCATTACTGAGGAGAGGTTTGCAGATAATAGCAACCACTCCATGCACAACTCGAGCAGTCATTACTGAGGAGAAGTTTGCTGAAAATGGTGACCTTTCCATGCACAACTCGAGCAGTCATTACTGAGGAGAAGCTTGCTGAAAATGGTGCCCTTTCCATGCACAACTCGAGCAGTCATTACTTAGGAGAAGCTTGCTGAAAATGGTGACTTTTCCATGCACAACTCAAGCAGTCATTACAGCGGAGAAGCTTGCTCAAAATGGTGACCTTTCCATGCACAACTCAAGCAGTCATTACAGAGGAGAAGCTTGCTGAATATGGTGACCTTTCCATGCACAACTCAAGCAGTCATTACTGAGAAGCTTGCTGGAAATGGCAACCTCTACATGCACAACTCGAGCAGACATTACTGAGGAGAAACTTGCTGGAAATGGCAACCTCTCCATGCACAACTCGAGCAGTCATTACAGAGGAGAAGCGTCCTGAAAATGGTGACCTTTCCATGCACAACTCAAGCAGTCATTACTGAGGAGAAGTTTGCTGAAAATGGTGACCTCACCATGCACAACTCGAGCAGTCATTACAGAGGAGAAGCTTGCTGAACATGGTGACATTTCCATGCACAACTCAAGCAGTCATTACTGAGGAAAAGTTTGCTGAAAATGGTGACCTCACCATGCACAACTCGAGCAGTCATTACAGAGGAGAAGTTTCCTGAAAATGGTGACCTTTCCATGCACAACTCGAGCAGTCATTACTGGGAAGAAGTTTGCTGAAAATGGCGACCTCTCCATGCACAACTCAAGCAGTCATTACTCAGGTGACGTTTGCTGAAAATGGCGACCTCTCCATGCACAATTCGAGCATTCATTACTCAGGAGAAGCTCGCTGCAAATGGCGACCTCACCATGCACAAATAGAGCAGTCATTACTGAGGAGAAGCTTGCTGGAAATGGCGACCTCTCCATGCACAACTCAAGCAGTCATTACAGCGGAGAAGCTTGCTGAAAATGGTGACCTTTCCATGCACAACTCAAGCAGTCATTACAGAGGAGAAGATTGCTGAATATGGTGACCTTTCCATGCACAACTCAAGCAGTCATTACTGAGAAGCTTGCTGGAAATGGCGACCTCTACATGCACAACTCGAGCAGTCATTACAGCGGAGAAGCTTGCTGAAAATGGTGACCTTTCCATGCACAACTCAAGCAGTCATTACAGAGGAGAAGCTTCCTGAAAATGGTGACCTTTCCATGCACAATTCAAGCAGTCATTACTGAGGAGAAGTTTGCGGAAAATGGTGACCTCACCATGCACAACTCGAGCAGTCATTACAGAGGAGAAGCTTGATGAACATGGTGACCTTTCCATGCACAACTCAAGCAGTCATTACTGAGGAAAAGTTTGCTGAAAATGGTGACCTCACCATGCACAACTCGAGCAGTCATTACAGAGGAGAAGCTTGATGAACATGGTGACCTTTCCATGCACAACTCAAGCAGTCATTACCGAGGAGAAGTTTGCTGAAAAGAGCGACCTCTCCATGCAAAACTCGAGCAGGCATTACAGAGGAGAAGTTTCCTGAAAATGGTGACCTTTCCATGCACAACTCAAGCAGTCATTACTGAGGAAAAGTTTGCTGAAAATGGCGACCTCTCCATGAACAACTCGAGCAGTCATTACAGAGGAGAAGCTTGCTGAAAATGGTGACCTTTCCATGCACAACTCAAGCAGTCATTACTCAAGTGAAGTTTGCTGAAAATGGCGACCTCTCCATGCACAAATCGAGCAGTCATTACTCAGGAGAAGCTTGCTGCAAATGGCGACCTCTCCATGCACAACTCGAGCAGTCATTATTGAGGAGAAGCTTCCTGAAAATGGCGACCTCTCCATGCACAACTCGAGCAGTCATTTCTGAGGAAAAGCTTGCTGAAAATGACGACCTCTCCATGCACAACTCGAGCAGTCATCACTGAAGAGAAGCTTCCTGAAAATGGCGACCTCTCCATGCACAACTCGAGCAGTCATTACAGAGGAGAAGCTTGCTGGAAATGGCGACCTCTCCATGCACAACTCGAGCAGTCATTACTGAGGAGAAGCACGCTGCAAATGGCGACCTCTCCATGCACAACTCGAGCCATGCGCAACTCGAGCAATCATTATAGAGGAGAAGTTTGCTGCAAATGGCGAACTCTCCATGCACAACTCGAGCAGTCATTACTGAGGAGAAGCTTCCTGAAAATGGTGACCTCTCCATGCACAACTCGAGCACTCATTACAGAGGAGAAGCTTGCTGAAAATGGTGACCTTTCCATGCACAACTCAAGCAGTCATTACAGAGGAGAAGTTTGCTGAAAATGGCGACCTCTCCATGCACAAATCGAGCAGTCATTACAGAGGAGAAGCTTCCTGAAAATGGTGACCTTTCCATGCACAACTCGAGCAGTCATTACAGAGGAGAAGTTTGGTGAAAATGGTGACCTCTCCATGCACAACTCGAGCAGTCATTACAGAGGAGAAGCTTGCTGAAAATGGTGACCGTTCCATGCACAACTCAAGCAGTCATTACTGAGGAGAAGTTTGCAGATAATAGCGACCTCTCCATGCACAACTCGAGCAGTCATTACTGAGGAAAGTTTTCCTGAAAATGGTGACCTCTCCACGCACAACTCGAGCAGTCATTACAGAGGAGAAGCTTGCTGAAAATGGTGACCTTTCCATGCACAACTCAAGCAGTCATTACTGAGGAGAAGTTTGCAGATAATAGCAACCTCTCCATGCACAACTCGAGCAGTCATTACTGAGGAGAAGTTTGCTGAAAATGGTGACCTTTCCATGCACAACTCGAGCAGTCATTACTGAGGAGAAGCTTGCTGAAAATGGTGGCCTTTCCATGCACAACTCGAGCAGTCATTACTGAGGAGAAGCTTGCTGAAAATGGTGACCTTTCCATGCACAACTCAAGCAGTCATTACAGCGGAGAAGCTTGTTCAAAATGGTGACCTTTCCATGCACAACTCAAGCAGTCATTACAGAGGAGAAGCTTGCTGAATTTGGTGACCTTTCCATGCACAACTCAAGCAGTCATTACTGAGAAGCTTGCTGGAAATGGCAACCTCTACATGCACAACTCGGGCAGACATTACTGAGGAGAAACTTGCTGGAAATGGCAACCTCTCCATGCACAACTCGAGCAGTCATTACAGAGGAGAAGCTTCCTGAAAATGGTGACCTTTCCATGCACAACTCAAGCAGTCATTACTGAGGAGAAGTTTGCTGAAAATGGTGACCTCACCATGCACAACTCGAGCAGTCATTACAGAGGAGAAGCTTGCTGAACATGGTGACCTTTCCATGCACAACTCAAGCAGTCATTACTGAGGAAAAGTTTGCTGAAAATGGTGACCTCAGCATGCACAACTCGAGCAGTCATTACAGAGGAGAAGTTTCCTGAAAATGGTGACCTTTCCATGCACAACTCGAGCAGTCATTACTGGGAAGAAGTTTGCTGAAAATGGCGACCTCTCCATGCACAACTCAAGCAGTCATTACTGAGGAGAAGTTTGCTGAAAAGAGCGACCTCTCCATGCACAACTCGAGCAGTCATTACAGAGGAGAAGTTTCCTGAAAATGGTGACCTTTCCATGCACAACTCAAGCAGTCATTACTGAGGAAAAGTTTGCTGAAAATGGTGACCTTTCCATGCACAACTCAAGCAGTCATTACTCAAGTGAAGTTTGCTGAAAATGGCGACCTCTCCATGCACAAATCGAGCAGTCATTACTCAGGAGAAGCTTGCTGCAAATGGCGACCTCTCCATGCACAACTCGAGCAGTCATTATTGAGGAGAAGCTTCCTGAAAATGGCGACCTCTCGATGCACAACTCGAGTCGTCATTATAGAGGAGAAGCTTGCTGCAAATGGCGACCTCTCCATGCGCAACTCGAGCAGTCATTATAGAGGAGAAGCTTGCTGCAAATGGTGACCTCTCCATGCACAACTCGAGCAGTCATTAAAGAGGAGAAGTTTGCTGCAAATGGCGACCTCTCCATGCACAATTCGAGCAGTCATTACAGAGGAGAAGCTTGCTGAAAATGGCGACCTCTCCATGCACAACTCGAGCAGTCATTACTGAGGAGAAGCTTCCTGAAAATGGTGACCTCTCCATGCACAACTCGAGCAGTCATTATTGAGGAGAAGCTTCCTGAAAATGGTGACCTCTCCATGCACAAATAGAGCAGTCATTACAGAGGAGAAGCACGCTGCAAATGGCGACCTCTCCATGCACAACTCGAGCAGTCATTACTCAAGTGAAGTTTGCTGAAAATGGCGACCTCTCCATGCACAACTCGAGCAGTCATTACTCAGGAGAAGCTTGCTGCAAATGGCGACCTCTCCATGCACAAATAGAGCAGTCATTACTGAGGAGAAGCTCGCTGCAAATGGCGACCTCACCATGCACAAATAGAGCAGTCATTACAGAGGAGAAGCACGCTGCAAATGGCGACCTCTACATGCACAACTCGAGAAATCATTACAGAGGAGAAGCTTCCTGAAAATGGTGACCTTTCCATGCACAACTCAAGCAGTCATTACTGAGGAGAAGTTTGCGGAAAATGGTGACCTCACCATGCACAACTCGAGCAGTCATTACAGAGGAGAAGCTTGATGAACATGGTGACCTTTCCATGCACAACTCAAGCAGTCATTACTGATGAAAAGTTTGCTGAAAATGGTGACCTCACCATGCACAACTCGAGCAGTCATTACAGAGGAGAAGCTTGCTGAACATGGTGACCTTTCCATGCACAACTCAAGCAGTCATTACTGAGGAGAGGTTTGCTGAAAATAGCGACCTCTCCATGCACAACTCGAGCAGTCATTACAGAGGAGAAGTTTCCTGAAAATGGTGACCTTTCCATGCACAACTCAAGCAGTTATTACTGAGGAAAAGTTTGCTGAAAATGGCGACCTCTACATGCACAACTCGAGCAGTCATTCCTGGGAAGAAGTTTGCCGAAAATGGCGACCTCTCCATGAACAACTCGAGCAGTCATTACAGAGGAGAAGCTTGCTGAAAATGGTGACCTTTCCATGCACAACTCAAGCAGTCATTACTCAAGTGAAGTTTGCTGAAAATGGCGACCTCTCCATGCACAAATCGAGCAGCCATTACTCAGGAGAAGCTTGCTGCAAATGGCGACCTCTCCATGCACAACTCGAGCAGTCATTATTGAGGAGAAGCTTCCTGAAAATGGCGACCTCTCCATGCACAACTCGAGCAGTCATTTCTGAGGAAAAGCTTGCTGAAAATGACGATCTCTCCATGCACAACTCGAGCAGTCATCACTGAGGAGAAGCTTGCTGGAAATGGCGACCTCTCCATGCACAACTCGAGCAATAATTACTGAGGAGAAGCACGCTGCAAATGGCGACCTCTCCATGCACAACTCGAGCAGTCATTACTGAGGAGAAGCTCGCTGCAAATGACGACCTCTCCATGCGCAAATAGAGCAGTCTTTACAGAGGAGAAGCTCGATGCAAATGGCGACCTCTCCACGCACAACTCGAGCAGTCATTACTCAGGAGAAGCTCGCTGCAAATGGCGACCTCACCATGCACAAATAGAGCAGTCATTACTGAGGAGAAGCTTGCTGGAAATGGCGAACTCTCCATGCACAACTCGAGCAGTCATTACAGAGGAGAAGCTTGCTGGAAATGGCGACCTCTCCATGCACAACTCGAGCAGTCATTACTGAGGAGAAGCTTGCTGGAAATGGCGACCTCTCCATGCACAACTCGAGCAATCATTATAGAGGAGAAGTTTGCTGCAAATGGCGAACTCTCCATGCACAACTCGAGTAGTCATTACAGAGGAGAAGCTTGCTGAAAATGGCGACCTCTCCATGTACAACCCGAGCAGTCATTATAGAGGAGAAGCTCGCTGCAAATGGTGACCTCTCCATGCACAACTCGAGCAGTCATTAAAGAGGAGAAGTTTGCTGCAAATGGTGACCTCTCCATGCACAACTCGAGCAGGCATTACAGAGGAGAAGCCTGCTGCAAATGGCGACCTCTCCATGTACAACTCGAGCAGTCATGATGGAGGAGAAGCTTGCTGCAAATGTCGACCTCTCCATGTACAACTCGTGCAGTCATTACAGAAGAGAAGTTTGCTGCAAATGGCGACCTCTCCATGTACAACTCGAGCAGTCATTACAGAGGAGAAGCTTGCTGAAAATGGCGACCACTCCACACAACGTTGCAGAACACGTCACTACCGGTTACGCAGCATACTTTCCGGTTCATCATGCAATCAATAATATTCATGTAACTCTCAATACCACAAACGCGTGTCCACGTACCCATAAAAAAAAAAAAAATTTTTTTTGGATCACAAACACTCCCTGGTCCCGAACACCCGAATCCATCGTCGTTCGATTTATTGAAATCCATTAATCCGTTCTCAGGTTACTAGTACCCGACTGCAAAGCCGCAATGAGCCGGCGAAGTCAAAGCCTCTTGCGACTATTTTACCCATCACTATGGCATAAGTAGGTTAATTAGTTGGGAGTAGGTAGGTGTAGTAGGTACTGTATAGTAACCCTAAATTAGCCATATATTAGCCAATCTGTGAAAAAATTTAAAAGAAGCTAGTTTCAACTGATTTTGGTGGGTATGGGTATGGACAACTTCCAAAAAAAAGTAAGGACGGATAGGGGTTGGGGAAACCTTTTTATTAGAGGTCAAAGGTCATTGACCTCTGCCTAAATCATATAAAATTGTATTTCAGCAACAAAATATGGTATATAGATGCTCTTGGTGTCAAAATGCACAGGATTACGAAAGAAGATGACATAAGATAATTATTGACCCTTGGGACCAAATCCTGACCTCTGAAAATGAGGTCAAAGGTCAAAAAAGCTGTTTTATCACTAAAATGTCATATTTATAACAGGAAAATTACCATATTATATAAAAATGAGCAAAAAAAAAACCGAAGAGGTTAATTTCAACTTACGTGGTGGATATGGGGGTTATTATTTATTCCAAGAGCAGAGGGGGAGGGGGAAATTACCTTTCTTGGGATCAAATGTCATTGACCCTAGACTAAAACACTATATATTGCATGAATGAAGTCTTTGTTTTGTCTTTGTTTCAGGAGTGATTACTGAGAAAACCTAGCTAGCCTACCCTTGACTACCCCAGTGCAGTGAGATGTCCCAAAAGTTCCCTGAGGCCTTTGGAACAATACTGTAAAATAACAAAATTACCAGGATGGATATATGTGAAATATGTAGTGAGGACTTTTCAGAAGCAGGAAAGCTTCAGAGGTTGTACAGAAAGGGATATGAGAATCTAATAGAGCAGTGTAGACTTATCAACAACTCTTCATTATTGGAGCGATTGGAACAAAAATGGAGTAGCAACACTCCTATGACAGTCCATCGTAGATGCCGAACCCTTTTCATGCAAAAGGAGCCAGATGTTGAGGAGCAAGAGCATGCGCCAAGACCAAAGCGACAAAAGGTGTCTCAAGCAGTAAATGATGACAAAGTTGATGGTAAGATAAAGTAATTCTTTACTTGATTCATGTAAATTTCATTAAGATTCCAAGCCCATACCTGTTTTATGTTATTTTGTTTGAATTTTGAATGTTTGAAGTTAGTATGGTGATTTACATGGGATGGCAACTAACTTTGTCCATGTTTTCATGTAATGTTTTCAGGCCAGGGTTCTACTCGATTTCCGTACAGTGAAAGATGTTTCATATGCAATGAGGACATCCATTTTGATGAAAGACATCCTGATAGACAGCAGACCATACATCGAGCATCAACTATGACGCTAAAGAAATCACTTCTGAGAATCGCAAGTAAAAGAAAAGATAGTCTTGGAATGGCTGTGAAAGGACGCTTGGCAGGAACGGCAGATCTTGTAGCGGAAGAGGCTGTCTATCATAATAAATGCTACAAGGGGAATCACACAACACGCTACGGCGATGAGCAATTTTCTGGACAATTTTCTGACCAGACAATCGAAGAGACACTCATGCGGAAAGCCAAGTCAAATGGAGGCTTAACAAGAGGAAGAATGCACAACGAGAGCTCTGTGAAAGTATGGGCTGGTACGTTTTCACATCTCAAGCTTCTGGGGGACCTGATGGAAGAAATGATTGGTGGAAAGCGGAGTAAGAGGACCCACACAGACCTTGGGGCAAAGCGTCTAGAGAAAGACAGCCAGCACGTCAAGTTGATTTCTGCATGGTTTTCAACTCATAACCCCTTCATAGAGGTTAGTATAGATCTGTTTCATTTACTGATAGTAGCACAGAAATCATTCCACATTTCAGTTACTATTTGTGGAACATTTACTTATCATCTTAGCTATGTAAAATAATATTTCATTTTTCATTTCAGGTAAAAGACCCCAACACCATTACTTCGCTGTCTAGTGGAGTAATAACTACCGACAAGTCAATTGTCAACTGTGATGATGCAGTGAGGATAGGCCATGAAATGCAAAAGGATCTTGATAATGAGTCACCGGTTAAGAGCATGAAGACAGCAAAGAAATGCAAAAATCTGGCTGAACTTCAGAAGAAAGTAAAGGTAGGCGACAAGAGGATCTACATCGAAAAGACCCTTCTTTTCAATAGACTGATTTTCATGGCAGAGAGAGATGAAGGGATCGAACACATGTTCAAATTTGAGCTGACCCCGGTCCCAACATCTCTCTTCACAATGGATCGCATGATGAGAAAACCCAAAAAGCATGAATTTGGCAAGATGCTCAAGGAAACAGCTACAATACTTGACGTGGACATAAACAGCAAGATGCATGTTGTTGATGGAGGGTGGCTACTTCATCAGGTAAAGTGGTCCAGCGGTACAACCATCAAGACTATAGTTGATACATATGTCAGATATGTTGACAACAAATTCAAGGATGCTACTGTAGTGTTTGATGGCTACGGGGAGGAATCATCAACGAAAGACCATGAACATATGCGGCGGATGGCTGGGAAGAAGGTTTCTCCGGACATGAGGGTCACACCGGAATTGACTATATCATGTGACAGAGAGGTTTTCCTGGCAAATGAGAAGAACAAAGGAGCCTTAATCATGATGATATCTGCAGAGATGGCAAGCCACAATATCACTGTACGCCAAGCAAAAGATGATGGTGACACGCTGATTGTTAGGTCTGCAATGGACTTGGTCGCATGTGTTAAATCCCCAGTTGTTGTTGTCGCCCAGGACACTGATATTTTGATATTGCTCTGCTATCATAGGCCTATCCACTGTACTAATTTCTATTTACAAGCAGATTTTGGTGGTCTTTACGACATCTCTAGCATACACATCGGAGACAAAGAAGAGTTCCTCTTCAAGTATGGCTGGTCTGGAAACGACACTGTTTCATGCATTCATGGACATACCAAATGTGCTCTCTACAAATGCAGATTTCCTGCCAGTGTCATTACTGCATTCACAAGTCCCACTTCAACCGACTCCATAATTCGAACAGCTGGATTAAAAGCCATGCAGATCACATATGGCTGTGGGGATACTCCCCTAGAAAAGTCTCGCTACATGAAGTTCAAGAAGCAAGCAGCCAAGGGCAAAATCGATCCTGACCGCCTACCACCAACGGAAGATGCAACAGCTCAACATTCCCTTCGTGTCCATCTTCAAGTTGTGGTATGGAAGCATCTTGACACCTCTATTCTTGATCCCAAAGGAAGAGGATGGGAGTTAGATTCCAACAGAAAACTCAGACCAAAAATGCTATCTGTTGGTATCGCGCCAGACAACCTTCTGAAAGTAATTTGTTGCAACTGCAAGGAAGGGGAGAGGCAATGTCAAACAATGAGATGCAGCTGCATGAAAGCTCGCATGTCGTGTGTATCTGCATGTGGAGTGTGCTGTGGGCATTGCGACAATGGAACAGATAGCATAGATGCAGAAGAAGAAATTGGTAGCGATGAAGAGGAAACAGACTGAGTATTATTAATTTGTTGTTGCCGATAGATACTGTAAGTTCTAAGTTGTGAGTAGTATTCTGCAAATTGTTGATTATAAATTCACATATACTTTAAATACACAAACTATTTGACACTAATGAACTTTACCCCCCCCCCCCCCTGCTTATTTTGACCATTAACCTCGTATTTTGGTGGTGAAGAATCCATTTCATATTTAGTTTGTATCTTGGTATAATTCTGTTACTGTTACCAATATGATATTTGATATGATATTTTGGTGATAAGACGTCTATTTTTGACCTTTGACCTCATTTTCGGAGGTCAGTAATTGGTTCCATGGGTCAGTCATTATTCTATGTCATCTTCTTTCGTAATCCTGTGCATTTTGACACCAAGATCATCTATATACCATATTTTGTTGCTGAAATACAATTTTATATGATTTAGGCAGAGGTCAATGACCTTTGACCTCTAATAAAAAGGTTTCCCCAACCCCTATCCCTCCTTACTTTTTTTTGGTAGTTGTCCATACCCATACCTACCCAAATCAGTTGAAATTAGCTTCTTTTAAATTTTTTCACAGATGAACCTTAAGTTAGGGATACTAGTAGGGCAAAGGGGGGCATTAAGCTCCAGGTGGCATGAGGCTCCACTACATTGTAAATCTTGAAGGTAAATATAATGCATTTACAATGTAGTGGAGCCTAATGCCCCCTGGAGCTTAATGTCCCCCTTTGCCCTACCTGGTAAGACTTGGTAAAAGAGAAGAGCAGACAGTCCTCCCCAATACCTACATACAATAAATGTCACAAGAAGCTTAAGGAAGTAACTATACGATGTGCTAGCTGCGGGCCTATTTCAAGAAATTTTAACTGGGCTTAACATACGTTTTCACAGTATGTGTGTAGTCTTCTAACTTCAGTCGCTGTCAGGGCTGGTTCTCTCTGGGCACTGCGGCTTCCTCCATCAGAAGAAGTTAGCTTGCAGTAAGATCAGTGCCGACAGATCAAACGATAGCGCCGTTTCAACGGCAATGTGTGACTGTCGTTAATCAAACCGAGCTTTCTTTCTTTATGTAAACCGCTTATACCGGTAGGTGCAGGACAACATCATAAATCAGACAAACCTACTGAGCATGGGAGCATGAGATTGATACCGGTAGGTGCAGGACAACATCATAAATCAGACAAACCTACTGAGCATGGGAGCATGGGATTGAAGCCTAATTCGGCTTTTTAGGTCTACCACTAAAGAAGCGAAAAATTTCGAAAATGCCTCAGAGTCGCGACTCTTGTCGCGAAGGGTGCACTAACCGGAAGTTACGTAGTTCCGCGGGCGTTTATTGAACAATTTCGCAATTTTTTATGCATACTTCCGCATCCGCAAAATGGCGACCTCCATGGAGCGATTTGGTGCGTCAAAGCTTCGAAATTCTCAAAGGATCCAGCAAAATCTGGCTTTTCAACATAAGATCGTGAATCAAAAAAAGACGGGTGAAACAAACTCCTATTGAACTTTTTCGCAATTTTTATGCATACTTCCGCATCCGCAAGATGGCGGCCTCCA